>NW_024704742.1:94745879-95345879 GCF_018977255.1 Callorhinchus milii
GTGTGTCTCTGTGTGTCTGTGTGTGTGTGTCTGTGTGTGAGTGTCTGTGTGTGTAAGTATCTGTGTTGTGTGAATGTCTGTGTGTGTGTGTGTGTGTCTATGTGTCTCTCTCTGTGTCTGTATGTGTCTCTCCCTCTGGGTCTGTGTGATCCTGGGCCCTGAGAGCTCCTGTAGTTTAGCTGGAGCCCTCTTCCCCCTCCACCGCCCCTCCCCACAATGGCCACCCATTTCATGTTAAACAAATAATTAATATTTTTTTGCAACAATCTAATGTGTTATTTCTTCATGTTTAGTTTTATCATAATAAAAGTAAAAAAATGTAGGTTGGCAGTAAAATGTATCTCAATAACACCAAGCGACTCCCAGCAATTTTCTGCAAAATCTGTCAAGAATTTGCCCGAATTCCCCCAAAAAAAATTTCAGCGAATATTTCCGCAATTTTCTATTGGCTCAGCTCATAACTAAACATCGCTCCTTTTGTATTGCAGCATTATCAAATACAACAATATATTTTCTGTAATTATTATTGATTTGGGATTCTTCGATGATGCTTGGTTGGAGTGGGGAGTTGGGGAGAAGAGGTGGGGTGGGTTGGGTAAGACTATTATGAATGTTTATTAGTTATCTGATAAGAAATAATGGGATCTAAAAAGTTAACCCAGAACAGTAGAACAAGAGGACATTGGTTTAGAATTTCAAAGGGCAATTTTTGGACAGATACCAGAAAATGTTTATTTTCCCCAGAGGGCAATTAATGGCTGGAACAGGTTGTCAGGAAGGGTGAAGCTCGGACAGTGGACTCATTTAAAAAACAGCTTGATGCTGTGATGGGAAGATGGTGAAATGGGTGTTCTTCGAGCTTGCGATCAGATGGGCTGATTGGTCTTCTTCATCCAGACCAATCTTGTGATCATTTTGTGATTTTACACACCAAGAGTGATCATATCATTCTGTCTACTCCCTCCGCTCAGCAGTCTGTTCCACGTCCCCGGTCTGGCCTACCCCACCATCGGTGGTCGGGCCTTTAGCCTCTCTGCCCCTACCGTCTGGAACTCTATCCTACACTCCTTTTGTCTTGCTCCCTCCCTTGCCTCCTTCAAGGCACATCTCAAGACCCTTCTTTTCAAGTGCCTCTTGGGCCACCCTCCTACCGCTACCCTCCCTGTCCTCCACCCCTCCTGATGCCAACCTCCCCCTCCACCCACCCGCTCGGGTCCAAATCTCTGACTGTCCAACGCCTTGGGACGTCCTCCCAACGTGAAAGGCACTGTACAAATGTAATTTAGTATCGTATTGCGTCACAGGGAATGGCCTGCTCTTGAGAACTTGGTTGATATCAGTGAGGCAAAGGGCACTTCCAACAAAGGGGTAAAAAGGAAACAGAACAGCTATGATGTTACTTGTGCCTTGTTGTTGGAAGTGTCTTGCAAAGTGAACTGTCTCCAGCAGGGAACCTCATGTATGTCACACCGACTTGTGAGTTCTTGTCTCCATGCCGGCAGCCTTTTTTTTTGCCAGGGCTCCATTCCCAAATAAGTCCTTGACCAAATCATGCTTGTTTAATTCTGAACATCTTCTCCTTTGTCCTACCAAAAACTTGACAGCCTTAAAAGTGTGGAAAAATTGCAATTGTGATACTTAAGCTAATAATAAATATGGTAGACCCTGTTTATTTGGTTAGTTCACGCCGGAAAAAGCAGCATCAATTGCTCCTATATCTGTTGAAAAATAATTGTGGAAATAGCAAGGGAGAAGGGGAGGAGGTGTTGGTTTATTGAGTATATTATAGGCCAGGTTTCCCTGTGGATACAGGAATCCCCATGTATCTTGGAGCTCTGTGATGCATTGATTTTTTTTACTCTATAATTTGTTTCTACATTCTCCCGATTAATGGAAGTTTACTATTATTTTGCAGTGTCAAAATGTGGCAAATCTCACGTCAGTGCTTGAACTCCTGTAGTTAAATCCATTCAAATAAATATATAAAACAACTATTTGTGGGATACTGCTGTGCGCAATTGGCAGCCGCGTTTCACCCACAAACACACACTGAAAATTCACTTCACAGTACACTGTATTCTGTCGAGCATTTAAGACATCCTTCCAAAGTGATAAGGTACTAAACCATATGCAAGCATTATTATGATTGTTGTTTCACATCAGAACCTCTCAAGATGCCTCACATGATTTACTGTAAGGTGTAGTGACCGTGTACTTTGTAGGCAAGCAGAATTGACTGTTCTTAGTCTCATTGCTTTTGGCAACACAGCTCCATTACCTATCAAAAATTGATAGGGTTAAGGTAGCTTAATTCACTGCACAGCTCAATCAGCATCCAGACTGTTATACTCTCAACACTGCAGCAACAATTTACATGCAACTCAAGGTGTTCTACAGCAAATTACATGAGTTAGTCCATTGACATTTGATGTGTGAATGTGTGATAGAATCAACTGCATTTACATACTCACCACATATCTGTAGAGCAGGAGGGAAAAGCAATACCATATTTTAAACCTCCTAATATTTCAAGGTCCATAGATACTCAAAATGTGCACAAGACATGGTGTTTTCACACTAAAAAATGACTTAAAGATACATGATTATTTCTCTGCTTAAATATGTCCTTTTGACACAGCGAAGAAAGAAAAACATAGGAGGAAGCAGACAAGGAAAGAAATTGGAACAAGGTCTTAGTTTTATTATTCAAACTAGCCACTGCATTGCAGTGACCTTTGGACAAGCATCTTCAATTGACAAAGAAGTATTATTTACAGTGATTTCACAAGGCCCTGTTTTTTTCCTTGTAACCTTATTTACCCATAATCCCTGTTTAAACCCAAGACATTCCTTTAAGTGTTAAGAATGGTTTGTCTTCTCAGAGCTCTTAGTGTCAGCCACACATGATCCTTTACCAGCAGCAAAGACTGTTCCAGAGAGGGTTGATTTTTTCATTTTTAATAAGATTCCCTTTCGAGTCACTGCCACAGCTGGGAGGGTGGGGCAGTCTGTCAGCTCGCTGAGAGGAAATGTCTTGCTGCAAAGATTTTCTCCATGCTACACTGAACAATACAGTTATAGATTGAGCCATCTGGACTAAACTATTGTAATTTGGTTAATTCTAAAATGTATTAACATCAGTTCTTTGACTAAGATCAAGATCATAAATAATAGCCAATATGGGTTCATGAAGGGGAGGTCTTGCCAATCTAATTTGCAGTTTTCTTTGATGCTGTGTCAAGGAAGCTTGATAAGGGTAAGGCTGTGGGTGTTGTATATCTGGATTTCAGTAAGGCCTTTGATACAGTTCCTCTTAAGAGGCTGGTACTGAAAGTAAAGAAAGTGGGAATCAATGGAGGTATATTACAATGGATACGCAATTGGTTGACCAGAAGAACCCAGAAGGTGGTGGTACAGGGAATGTCATCAGACTGGGAAAATCTTACCAGTGGAGTTCCACAAGGGTCTTTTGGGACCTCTTTTGTATTTTTATAAATAATCTGGAATTAGGAGTTGCAAGCACAGTGGCTAGGTTTGCAGATGTTAATGAAGGTGGTAGATTGTGATTGTGAAGCTGAACAAGATAGGTTACAGGAGGATTTGAACATACTTGAGAATTGGGCAGATCGGTGGCAGATGAAATTCAATGTGAAGAAATGTAAAGTACTTCACATGGAGACAAAAAATCCTGGAAGGGACTATTATTTGAATGGAAGGAAAATAATATGTATGGAAAATGAAAAGAACCTGGGGGTCCTGATTCACAATAAATTGAAGCTCTCCCAACAATGCTCTGTGGCAGTGAATAAAGCAAACCAGATGTTTGGGATATATCAAAAGATCAATAGCAAACCAAAATAGTGGGGTAATCCTGCCACTGTATAAATCATTGGTGAGACCATATTTAGAGTACTGTGTGCAGTTCTGGTTGCCACAGTACAAAAAGGATATTGGAGAAATCGAGAAGATACAGAGGAGGGTATGCAAAATGGTTGAGGGAATGGAGGAACTGGATTATGAGGAGCGACTAAGTAAGTTGGGCATGTTCACGCTGGTAAAGAGAAGATTGAGAGGTGACATGATTGCTGGCTTTAAGATTCTAAAGGGGTAAAACAATGTAGATCATGTCAGGCAGTTTCAACTTATCCAGACTAGTAAAACTAGAGGATACGGCCTGCAATTGAAGGGGGCAAATTCAGAACGAATCTATGCAAACATTCTTTCAAACCCAGATTAGATAGTTTTCTTTTAGCAAATAACATTATGGGATATAGTACATAGATAGTTTGGGACACATGTGCACGTGACCGCCAGGAAGGTGGAAGGCGAACTAGATGGACCTTGGATTTTTTTCATCTAGCATTTCTTATGTTCTTATGTAGGATCTAGTTCCTAAACTAATTCCCCCCAAACATCAACAAGTGGGCATATGAGACTGCAGTACAACACAAATTTACATTTATATAGCGCTGTTCATGTCGGGAAGACGTTCCAAGGTGCTTAACGATCCTGGTCTGGTACCTGAGCTAGGGGTGGGAGCCGAGGGTAGGGGGGTGCGGTGGGAGGGGAAAGATGACTAAAAGCACAGTCAAAGATTTAAGTTTTGAGACAAACTCTGAAAGAGGTGAGGGAGAAAGCGAGCCGGAGTGACTTTAGGATGGAGTTCCAGAGAGTGAGTTTGTGAGTATAGTTCTTGATGGTGTAAGGGTCATGGTGGAGTCTAGGTAAATCTCCCATCACAAGAGAATGTTAATCTTCTGATGGAAAACATGGTGCCATGCCAATGCTGAACAGGCACTTGATTTTCCCTCACATTGCTATTAAAAAAAATACTACTAATACATATTATTTGGCAATTCAGAGGCTATAATGGAAAGGAAGATAAAGTCTTATAGTATTGAGAGACAATTCTATAAGAGCTACAATGGTGTGTGTGTGTAGTGGAGGGCAGGGAAAAGGGTGGGTGGGTGGAAACAAAGAAATCAGACGGGCTCATAAGGAAACAAAACACAAATTCCTTTTACAAGGAAGAAAAACCATTGAGTGGAAAGAACTATAAACAGTGACACTACTACCCGGACCAAACTGGTGTACTTCAATTAGTGCCACTGTCCCAGCAATTTCACCATGCTTTGCTATATGCAGAAGGAGGTGCTGTTGCTACAGATCACTGACCTGAACACTAAACATTGTTACTGAGGGTATTTCACAATAGTAAAGCTTCTGGTACAAGCTTCCAGTGTCCGAGGCTTCCTAATCTGATTGAACAAGCATTGAAACAGTTTATTAAAAATATTAAATTGTTTTAAAAATGTTAAAATGAAATTGCAAGTTGTTAAATTGTGTGTAATTCACTAACTGACTTTAGCTGCTCAGTAGCACTGTAGCCTGAAATTCCACCTAATTTTAGCCTGTAAAACCAATTTTGTATGCCACAGATCCGTGAAAACATTGTGAGTTCAGGCTTAATTTGGAAGCTGTTTTTTCCACAGTTATTGAAACATAACAGTGATACAAAGATGTATTTCGAGAGAAGCATAGGGAAGCCAATGTCAAGCTATTAAGGTGTCAGGCAAATGTGGTGCATTGAATCAATCAAGACATTTCTTAGATGTTTTTAAGTGGCTGTGGTTTCTTATTGACTACAAAACAATATTGTTGACTGTATTGAAGTGGTTAAAAGAGAGGGGAGGAGAAAACATTAGGAGTGTTGATCTGAGATTTTTTTTAACCAACCTTGCTGCCTAAATCCCTAGTTTTACATTTAGTAAATGTATCTGACTCCCAGTAAAAAATGGCAACTTTTCCCAAATGTAAATAAAAGTTTCTTTCAGAATATTATGTTTGCCGTTTGTTCTTGTCTGATCTATTCATGTTTAGTGCTGTAGAATTCAAAAGGCAATATGTAGCAGCAATATACGCTGTGCAATAAATGCTAAGCAGCATTGTTGGAGGTGCTGTCTTTCAAATGAGACATTAAACTCAGGTCCTGTCTGCCTGTTCATCCCATGGCATTATTCAAAAAGAGAAGAGTGTTTCTCCTGGTGTTCTGACCAACAATCCCTCATATAATTTTTTTTTAAAACTTCCTGACTCTTTGTGGGACATTGTTTTGTGCAAACTGGCTGTCATGTTCACTGACAAAGTACTCACTGCACTTTACAATAAATCCTATGAAACACTTTGAGATGAACTTCTGATGTGAATGGTGGTACATCAAATGCAAAATTATTGTTATTATTATTGAAAGAAGATAGCACAAGAAGAAACCAAATTGCCTGGAAAATAGAGTTTGTGGATTTTTGTAAAAATCCTCATACTTATTAGGTGGCCCAGGATTATGTTATTTTCCTTTTAATTCTGCACAACATTGTCATCTCATAATTGCAGGGATAGATCTGTGAAAGAGCAATCGTTTTGAGTTATGTGTTGAAATGGCAATTCCTTGAATCACTAAAGTTGTGTACAATTTTCATTTTTCTTCTTTAAACATGACAACACCGTATCACTTTCAAAATCATTTCCCCTTAGGCTAGTTTGAAAATAACTGCAGTGCCTGCAAACCTTCAGTCATTACTAATACGAGAAAGGTTTTTGTAGCTGAACCAGTCTGCCATTTAATAATGTGGTGACAGTAAAAACAAAATGCCACTCGCAAAGAAACGGGATTAAGTTTACGAAAAAAAACGCAAATAAACTAAAATACTAACATCTGTGAGTTTCAGCTGATCTCACCAAAGGGACGTTTTAAAGGAATGAAGAAGTAATCATTCTTTTTCAGTGCTATTCCTTTTCATTTCGTAACATAAACAAGCCCTGGAGAAAGCCAGTGTGGGCTCAGTTTCCCTGCGATGGATACACTTTGTCTTCACTCTATTCTTTTCATGGCTAATTGTTTTTTGCCTCACTTTCTTGCAGATTGGTTTCTGCTGATGTTTCCATAAGCTTAGAAACTGGGTGCCCTAAAAGTCTCACCTTCGCTTTCAGTCCATTTGTTGACTATCCTGTTTGGAGCTGAACTGGCTCCAAGGTGACATGCCTGGCAACTGAATGTCGGAATCGACACCCACTGTGGTGATCTCGGTAGTCTGGTTCCTGAGCCAGGCGGGTCCGCAGTATTCCAGGGTGCTGCTGATGACAGCACAGCCAGCCTGACTCATCGGCAGAACCTGGAAGGGCAGACCAGTCACGGGGGGCAGGGAGTCATCCCACTCAGCTCCTGTTAACCCTGACAGCCAAAGCCATAATGGGTAGGGTGGGTACTTGAAATGGCATCTGACAGAGCCTGGAGTTGTGAGGATGTCCCCAAACAGGATTGCAAAAACAGGGGAAAAAAAATGTTTTTTGCAATCCAGACAAGTGGGAACCACAGGGTGCAACTGGAGCAGCGCAGGGAGCCTGGAACCTGGAGCCTGGAGCTTTTGGGCTCACAATCTCCCATGGCAAGCGTGCCTGGAGTGGAGACCGAGGCCTATAGGCAAGGCCCTACCTGGAGCGAGGCTTCAAGGCCTACAAGCGAGGCGCTACCTGGAGCTCTTGGGCTTACGACGTTACAACCCTAGGATGCTCTTCTCCAACACCAACCGGCTCCTCTGCATTTCCTCTCATGCCTCCCCCATTCTCTCCTCCAACGCCAACTGCGAGGAGATGCTAGACTTCTTCGAAACCAAAGTCGAGGGGATCTGCTCAGCTGTCTCTGCCCTTCTGACTACTCCACCTCCCCATCTCCCACTCACACCCCAGCCCCTACCCACCCCTCCCTCCACACCTTTGATCCTGTCTCCCCCTCCTCTCTCACCTCCACCATAACCCACATGAAACCGACCACCTGCTCCCTTGACCCCATCCCTACCCCCCTCCTTACCGCTCAGCTCCACCTCCTTGCCCCCTACTCACTGACATCATAAACCTCTCCCTGTCCACTGTAACCGTTCCCACACCTTTAAAAACGGCCGTCATCTCTCCCATCCTTAAAAAAACCCTCACTGAGAACCCTGTTCTCAAATTAATGCCCCTTCTCCAACCTCCGTTTCCTTTCCAAGGTCCTGGAATGAGTTGTTGCTTCCCAGCTTCACTCCTTCGTCTCCCACCACTCCCTTCTCGATACCCCTCCAATCGGGTTTTCGTGCCACCCACAGCACAGAAACAGCCCTGGTCAAAGTGACAAATGACATTCTGTCCATCTGCGACCAGGGCTCCCTCTGCCTCCTCGTCCTCCTTGACTTCTCTGTTGCCTTCGATACTGTTGACAACTCTAACTTCCTCCACCGCTTCTCCTCTCACCTCAACCTTCATGCTTGTGTTCTTAAATGGTTCAGATCATACCTCTCACAACGTCTCCACTTCATCTCCACAAACAATTTCTCCTCTAGCCTCCGCACCATATCATGCGGTGTTCCTCAGGGCTCTGGCTTTGTCTCCTCCTCTTCACTATATGCTCCCTCTTGGTGACATCATCTGCAGACATGGAGTCAACTTCCACAAGTATGCGGATGACACCCAACTCTACCTCTCTGCCTCCACCCTTGACTCCAGGATCACTGCTGTGCTGACAGAATGTCTGTCAGACATCAAGTCCTGGATGAGAGCTAACTTCCTTCAGCTGAACATCAACAAGACTGAGGCCCTCCTGATTGGCTCCCATCAGCACCTCCGCACCTCAGCATTACCATCTGAGGATGCATACACCACCTCATTGAGCCAGTCCGGAACCTTGGTGTCTTGTTTGACCCTCAACTGTCCTGTCTACCTCACATCTGTACCATGACTCCCTTGTGGAGTCCTGTAGTTCAGTGGTTAGAGCACTCGCTTTGCAAGCGAGAGACCCGAGTTCAATTCCAGGCAGAGGGCGAAACCTTGGGCAAGTTTCCTTACTCCACACAGAGCCTAATAATAATCCCTCCAAAACCAAAAACAATGATAAATTGGTCATTTTCAATCTGCGACTGTTTGTGGGACATTGCTGTGCGCAATTGGCTGCCGCGTTCGCCCACAAATATACAGTTAATTCACTTTACAGTATATTCTGTGAAGCGATTTGGGATGTCCTCCCGACCTGAAAAGCGCTATATCAAATGCAATGATTATTATTATTATTATTATTATTATTATTATTATTATTATTATTATTATTATTATTATTATTATCTGCCTTCCCCCACCTCCGTAACATCATCCCAACCTGTTGCCAACCTGTGCCTAATACTTTCCGGAATTAGGTAAGCAGGATGCGTCACTCCAGGAAGAGAATGCGCATTCCATTCCAATAATCTATCTCTGGGATTTCTATTGTAGGTGGGAGGCATGGAAACTTCAGCTTGGTTTGGATACTCTTAAGCATGGTGATGGGTTTCCACATGTGTCAGGCACCCAGCTGATGCCCCACAAAACTATTGTCCACACAGCAATGTCGCACAAACATCCATGAAGTGAATGATCAATATGGTATCAAGAGAAACAGGCTAAAACCATTTTGTCTTAAAATTCACGATTGCGCAGAATTGTGGGAAATTCTTAAATCAAGTCTTAATTTGTGAGCCAGTTCTTTTTAGGAACTGTAGAAAAGTGCTTCCAAATTACGACTGAATTGAAGTATTTTCCATAAATCTGCATCATCTTAAACTTTAAGTCAAAATAGTCTTACAGGCTAAGACTAGGTGGATTTTCAGGTCTCCGCTGCCCACAGATTTATTTGAACAAAATTACAAGGAATATCATTATTAGGTTCATGTTATATTATAACTCTTTCATGATTCAATTGTACCATATGATATAAACAGAAGGCACTGCGAACACATGGGGAATTGAGTTTATATCCCTCTTGTGGTACTGGGCATAACTCACAAATGACTCTCCCATATGGATAATTTAAAGTAAATATCAGTTATTTAACTAAATGATATCCCATAGGTCTTAGTAATGTTTCCTCCATACAGTATTATAGGATCTATTATGTGCCATGTGTAAAATGTATGTTTATTATGTGCCATGTGTAAAATGTATGTTTATTATGTGCCATGTATAAATCATATGTAATAAAAATGTATGGAGGGAATTACATTGCCCTTAATTATGCACCAAACAACCAAAGAAAAGAATTTAAGATGGGAGGGCATCTCAGCCTGGCTCTGTTGGTAGAACTCATTTTCCTGAGTCAGAAGTTTGTGGGTTCGAGCCCCATGTTGGGACATTACAATTTATATAGTCTGCATTGCCACTCACTCTAATGCATTATTGGAGCTGCCATTCTTTGGATGAAATGTTAAACCAAGGTTCTGTCTGCCTGAACAGGTGAGCACTAAGAATCCCACAGCACTATTTTAAGAGAAGGGAGTTTCTCCTGGGTGTTAGCCAGCAATCCCCCAAATTAAATTGGTTGCTTAACTCAAGGCAAGGACCCACACCCCATCATTTGCAGTGCAATGCATTGCAGCCCTCGTGCAAGACTTTCTGATTGTGGCTGTCGACAAAATGTAGGTAACACTACTCTGCAGGGCACTGTGAAATGTATACAATCCTCTTATGCTCGATGTGCAAGGGCTTGATGCTGATAACAACAATCAAGGACAAAATTACATTTGTATAGAGCTTTTCACAGTGGTTTTGGGAGAAAACCCACACTTTCCCAGCATTCACCTCAAAATATAATAACAATTATGAATAATTCTTGCATTTGATCTGCTGAGATGAAAGCGCTTTTCATGTTGGCAGGGTGTCTCAAAGCGTTTTGCAGGATTTACTCTGAGGTGTAGTGACTATAGTTTCGAAAATGCACTAAATAAGGTATGTTTTGAAATAACGAACATGTGTAAAATATTTTCAAATCTGAAACTGAAGTCTTCATCTACAAAATTAGCTCACACTGGCTCGTTTATCATTCTGCCATTTGTTTCTCTGAACCTCTTGTTGTTGAGATCATACTTTTACAACCTTTTACATAACAAAAAAGTGGCTTTTTTCCTCCTAAGCTGATGACCATCACACGTGAAGTCTTCTATTAGTGTGTAAAAAAATTGTAAACCAACCTCAATCTTAATTAGGCTCTACGGATTAAATTCCGCAGCATTTATTATTCTCCTCCGAGTCAGACAATGAGTTGGTATTCAAGTAGTAAGTCACTTGAAATGTAACCATTATTGTGTCGATGCTTCTCATCCCCTTATCTCAGGGATCCTATCACCCAAGCTGCAGTATCACTTTCTGAGAGTCTTTTAAAGGTTATTTTGAAATCTCTGAAGAACCATGTTTCCTCCCCCAAGCCCCATGTGAATTTCTGCAAGGGGGTTAATTTCCATTCATGGCAATTTTACGTTTAAATTCCAGCTACAATGTTAATGCATTAATCGTTGCGGAAAGTCATGCTCCTAAAAGCTGAATGAATTAGATTACTGGTTGTATTATTTTACTTTATTTAATTTAACTAACAGCAGCAGGAACATAATTGGGAAAGGGATACTGCAGTTTGAAAATACTAAATTATGAGAAAGAAGAATGAAAAATAATTCGGAGGCTGATGGCATAATGACTGTCCTTTTCTTGGCATGGACTTTGGTTTAAAATCTTTGCAAATGCTGTCCTAATCTCCTAGTAGGACTGAGGTCTGCACCTGTGTTATTTTCTGAATCCATATCAGCAGCAATAAATTTCAATAAACTACATTACAATAATAATCCTTGCATTTGATATAGCGCATTATCACGTCGTTGAGACGTCCGAATATACTCCAAAGTGCTGCTGTTCCTACTACAGCATTATCAGGCTGGGCTGATAATAACAATAATAATCCTGGCATTTCATGGAGTGCCTCTTCTCAAAGCATTTCACGGAATTTTACTGCAATGTAGTGACTATAATAATAATAATAATAATAATCCTTGCATTTGATATAGCGCTTTTCACGTCGGGAGGACGTCCCAAAGCGCTTCACAGAACACACTGTAAAGTGAATTGACTGTATATATTTGTGAGCGAACGCGGCAGCCAATTGCGCACAGCAATGTCCCACAAACAGTCGTAGATTGAAAATGACCAATTTATTATTGTTTTTGGTTTTGGAGGGATTATTATTAGACGTATGGAGTAAGGAAACTTGCCCAAGGTTTCGCCCTGCCTGGAATTGAACTCAGGTCTCTCACTTGCAAAGCGAGTGCTCTAACCACTGAGCTATAGGACTCCACTGTGTATTTTGTAGGTATACATAAAAGCCAATTTGCTCGCAAGTAGTATCCCACAAACAATCCTGAAGTCAATTTATTTGGGAAATTGTTGCCCAGGCCATAAGGAGAAACTCTCTTCCCTTTTTGAATAATGCCATGGGATCCTTAACATCCACCTGTACAGGCAGTCTGGGCTTTGGTTTAACTTCTCATCTGAAGTATGGCAACTCCAACAATACTGCACTCACCCAGCACTGGATTGGAGCATCAGGCTAAACTATATCAGTTCCAAGACCCGACTGGATTTGAACCCACAACCTTCGAACTGAGTTAGGCTGTCACAAAAACTCGCAATGCTTCACCCTGTTGTCAACAGAAGCCAGCAGTCATTACTGTATAAGACTTATTAATTTTGTTTTAATTAATATAATGAATTATGAGTACATTTGTATTGGGACTCACACCCACTAGGAACTTGACTGAAACTGATTATCTGTTACACACAACAATTGTATAACTCTTAAAACCACCAGACAAGCGATCCATCATTCTTAGGCTGGATTGGAACCCACTTGCAGAATTCAAAGGAAGCCTACTGTGTGACCCATTGCCTCCGCACTTAACCATATTTTGTTTCGCAGGTTGACGGATATTTTGACTAAATGAAGTTAATGGTTACAATCTGGAAAGAATAGCACAATAGCGTTGCACATAATTATCACAGTATGTACGCTGGCTACACAAACTGTAGTTGCAAGTTTCTCTCTTGTCACCCTGTTGATTATATTAGTTTGCTGTTTGCCACCCTCCTCATCATAGCTGCTGGTTGTTGCCAGTCAGCCCTCCATTGAATCTCCTGACAGCTAGCTTGGCAGGGATTGAGCTATTGGGTACCAGGCAGCTCAAATCTCTTTTTTCTCCCATTTGCCTTGTCCCAAAATTGAACTTGGGGTAAAGCTCTAACTATTGACATGTTAGTTACCTTTTTTTCTGTTAAATCTGAATGCTAACACTTGATAAAAATTGTTTTAATGCTTTACGCCTATCAATAATTCATTATGCAAAGTGTAACTTCGAAGTAATAATTCCAAATTAATTGAAACATCCAAAAACAATTTTCCGCATAGCAGTAATAGATAAAGGCACAAGCTCATTGCTGGCGATTCCATGCCTGTGTTCCTCATAGATTACAAGTGCTTGCTATCAGTACGTTTTTGCCAGGGAATTACCCAGTCTGGGTAAAGTAGGAATGACAAGAGAAGACAACAGGAGTGAAATTGAGGTTCTGCTGCAAAAGGAATCGCTGCTCAAGAAAGAATATAGTTAATGGTACCAAAAGAGATTTCTTTGTTATGTGAACTGCATCTCCTACAGGGAAACCCATGTGTGTCACAGTACCTACTGTAACTTGTGAGACCTTGGCTTTGAGGCTAACTCTAGTCAGAACTGAGATCTTGCAAGTTGGCATGACCTATATTTAGTTCTCTATGTTAAACTTAGTTAAGGTTAAGGTGCGCTTCTTCCAGCGGTGAGGCACCAGTATAATAATAGTCATCCTCCCTTTGCAGGATTTACTGCAAAGTGTAGTGACAGTAGTTGTAGGCAAACGCGGCAGCCAATATGTGCACAGCAAAGCCCCACAAGTAGCCATGACGTGAATGAAAAATCTTTGCTGTCTTCTTTGGTTTAAGTCAATTTATTACATTTCCACTAAAGAGGTGGCTGGCAGTAGGCATAGATATGGCATAATTCTGAGGCATTCCTTCTGCTTCCCTGAGAGACCATTTTCTTAACCTCAATGTCCTTTTGATTTGAGGGAGAGGGAATTTCTGCCGCAATAAGTGTAATTTCAGAAAGGTGCACGAGGAAGGCGATGAAGACGACGCAAAGGCAATCAAGAAAAGTGAAAGAGCAGGAATATATTACAAAGAGACATGAAAGCAAAGAGGCAACAAGAAGAACAAATTGCATTTATATAACACCTTTCACGTCGGAAGGAAGTCCCAAGGTGCTGGACAGTTAAGGGTTTGCAACCCTAACCCTTACCCCTGAGCTGGGGATTGGAATCAAGAGGGTTGGAGGATAGGGGGAGTGGGGGTGTGACCGAAGGCATGGTCAAAGAGGAAGGTCTTGAAATGGGCCTTGAGGCAGAGATAACACAGGTGACACCGAGTCTGAAGGCTCAAGCTTCTCCTCTGCTCACCCATTTTACTTGACTAATTGGGATTGCTGCATGACCCTCACCCTACCCCACGCCACCATCGGTGGCTGTGCTTTCCAATTCTATGCCCCTAACCACTGGAACTTCCTCCCTCAATCCCTCCAACTCATTCCCTTTCTATCTGACTTCAAATCTGTCCTTAAAACCTCTCTTTGACCACGCCTATGGTCACCTTCCCATTCCACCACCACCAACCCTCAGCTCGGCATCTGAACCTGTCACTCTAAAGCAATCTGAGACGATGTTCTACTTAGGAACTCTGCATAACTGCAAGTTGTCGCTCACGAGCAGAGCTCAAGAGATACCATTAAAACACGGAAGGCAAAAAAAAAATCGATAACAATTTGACATTTTTAGGAACATGGGATTATTAGTAATTTTGTAACTTCATTTATTCCTAAAATCTTCTAGGTATCCTCTCTATAACTTAATATGCAGTTTATGCCATATACATGCCTCCTGCCTGGCACCTCTTTGGTAGACGTTTAATAGACTGATTTGTGCGTTTTGCTATGATCTCTGAAAATGAGTGGATTTACAGCTCTGATCAGATGAAATTGTTTAAAAATGTCTGGAATTGCTTGTCAGCACAAATCACTCTACAGTTGCAGGGCTGCAAAACAAACACTTTATTAAATAAAACTTTGATTGATAGCAACATCAATCTGTCTCGTGAATTGAATCGTTTGTGTAGCTTGAGGAGAGCAAGAGGGAGGTGATTTTCTTTTAAACCTGCGGATTTTAGCTTGTTTCAATTTCAAGATGATCATTTTGTTTTGCAAAACATACTTTGCAAGCTTTGGAACTGAACTTGGCGCTGCTGATAAATAATATAATAAATAATCCTTGCATTTGATAGAGTGCTTTTCATGTCTTCCAGATGTCTCAAAGCGCTTCACTCTGTAAAGTGAATTGACTGCATATTTGTGGGCAAAACGCGGCAGACAAGTGACCAAATTATTATTTTTTTATTGAGGGATTATTATCAGGCGTGTGGAGTAAGGAAACTTGCCCAAGGTTTCACCCTGCTGGGAATCGAACCCAGGCCTCTTTCTGGTGAGGCGAGTGCTCTAACCACTGAACTACAGGACTCCAGGATAAAAATATTGGCTTCATAATCATTTTAAGCAATTTATGATCCACCCCAAATGATCAGGTACCACTAATTCATTCACTCACTCAGGTTGAATGTCGGTATATTTCACAAAGGGCAGATAGCTTGAATAGAGGAGATAGTATCAGCATTCTATCCAGGTCTCTTTCTTTGCTGTGACATTTTTTTAAGCTTTGTATCACATAGGAAACGATGAGAGGATTCCAAATAAAGCCTTTTAGTTCTGGTGTTCTCAAACAGCAAACTGGAATACTGTACATCCAAACCTTGTTTATGTGTAATGAGTGGAATAAGTGAGAAAAATACTGCTCATTTCTGTGGATGGCAATTCAGACCTATCTACCATTTTAAATGAAATAAGTATTTGCTATTTTAAGAAGTTTACTTTATAGCTTTGTCAGGAAAAATTGACAGATGTGGCACAGATACAATGGGCTGAACAGCCCTTCTGTGCAGAAATACTTCTATATTTATTGCACTGACTTCGGGATCTTTACAAAGAATGGATTTAAAGGTTAGGGTGACCGGTCTTTCCCGCAGCACTACTTGTGCATTTAGCCACTATGTCTCAAATATCTGGAACTTCCTGTCTCAATCCCTCCATTTTACCCCCTCTATGCCCATCTTCATATCACACCTGAAGCCTCTTCTCTTCGACTGTGCCTTCAATCACCAAGCCTTTCTTTTCAGCTCGGGGTCAAACCTCAACATGGTTAAGTGCTGCGAGATACTTCTCACGGAAAGTGGGCTATATAAATTGTAAGTTGTTGTTGATATCTAATCTCATAATAACGAGATTGTGGGATAAAAATGCATTTTTTGTCAATTTTCTCGCTTTCTTCAGCCTTTACCTCTTCTTTATATGAGTGAACCTAGACAGTGAGAGCTGTTTAAGTGTCACAGTCAAGCTCAACCTTGTCCTTCCCCAATGTTCACACATCCTCACTACCTGCAGGGGTCACTGGATAATAATCAGTTGCAGGAACGATGGCTGAAACTCCCTCCCACCCTTCCTAATACGTTTTGATTACTTCCTGCTTAACCTTCAAGATGGCTTAGCGCTACATGGCAACTGTATCACTAGGCTGCTGGGGAGCAAGGAGAATACTCTTGAGAGGGCCAATATACAATTACACAATACAATACAAATTTACATTAGTATAGCACCTTTCACAAAGGGAGGATGAACCAAGGCGCTTAACAATAATGGCTCAGCATTTGAGATGGAGGTCGGAGCTGAGGGGAGTGGGGAGGAAAAGATTGATGCTATGCTGATGCAGCAAATCTACTGCTGTCTAAAAGCAGCTTTTTGTTCACTCCAAGATATATCTACATTACACAAATAGAAATAGGAGAAAGATCCCGACAGATCTTACAGTTGATCAAATATGTTTGATATCAGTTGGTAGCACTCTTGTGTCTGAGTCAGATGGTTGTGGGTTCAAGCCCTATGTCAGGACTTTGAACTCACAGTCTTGGCTGACCCTCTATAATGCAGTGCTGCATTGTTGGAGTTGCTGGGCTTCAGATGAGATATTAAACTGAGTCTGCCTGTTCGGGTGGATGTTTAAGATCCTGTGGCACTATTTGAAAGAGAAAGGAGTTTATCCTGCCAATCAATAAAATTGGCCATTCACTTCATGGCTGTTATGTTCACTTACACAATACAATCACTACACTGTGACTGTAGCTCACAGCTGTGTGGAGTCCTGTTGTGGAGTCCTGTAGCTCAGTCCGCAAGAGAGAGATCTGGGTTCTTTTCCAGGCAGGGCGAAATGTTGGGCAAGTTTCCTTACTCCAAATGCCTCTGATTACCCAGCAGTAAGTAGGAACCCAGTCGATTGGCAGACCACTTTTCCAGGGATAATAATCCTTAAAAAAAACAACAACAAAGTTACATTTGTATAGCGCCTTTCACTTTGGGAGGACGTCCCAAGGCTCTGGACAGACAGAGTTTCGGACCCGAGCTGAGGGTCCACACGAACGGGAAGATTTGGTTTAATATCTCATCTGAAACCCAGCAACTCCAACAATGCAGCATAATAATACTTTGGTCACTCAATCCGTGACTGTTTGTGGGACACTGCTGTGCGCAATTGGCTGCTGCATTTTGCCCACAAATATACAGTCAATTCACTTTACAGTATATTCTGTGAAGCGTTTTGAGACATCTAGAAGATGTGAAAAGCGCTATATCAAATGCAAGGATTATTATTACTGTACAGTATGTTTTGTGTAGTGCTTTGAGATATCTTGACATCAAAGGCACTATATCAAATGCAAGATTATTATTATGTGTCTTGGCATTTGGTTTGCAGAATTATAATAATACTCTTATTTCACAATGGGAGGATGCCTTAAAGATGCTTTACATGATTTTCCATAAAGTGTAGTGACTGTGTGTTTAGTGGCTGAATCCAGCAGCCAACCCAAGCAAAAACTATGTCCCACAAACAGCCATGAAGTGGACTGCATTATTTAGCCAGGAATTAGAGCCTCTGGTTTATGTAAGGGGAAATCAGCAAGGGTTGCTGTCTCTGATCGCTATCCTGTGACTTGTGCTGAAAGATACATGTGTGCAGATGTTAGGTGAGGCTGTGATATATATGCAGTTGCTATTAGTCAGTGTGAGCAGTGGCTGAACAGATAAACAATAGCCAGTTGAGTTAGATACTGGACACGGCTTGTGCAACTGTATCTCAGTGCATGGAAAAAGGGATCGGAACAGGAGAACAACTAGTGTTTTAAAAAAAAACGATTTAACTGGTTTGATGTTGACATTTAAACCACCCGGGATATGATGAATGGGAACAGACCTGCTGTGAAATTAGCAGTTCTTGAACATGCACATCCTGCAAGGGGATGAGATAAGAACAATTATTAAAGAAATAAAAACAGTCATCAGAGAAGATTGAGTGCTAATCGGAGCGCTGATTCTATCCTGTGTGAAGTGCAGGATGGCCCCTTCCTTGTTTCAGCTGGTTTCTGATTTCCCATTATTCTGGGGCTTTATCAACTGAGCTCGCACCACATTTGCTTTGAATCCATGGCAGTGGCTCAGACAGGCTGGTCCAGAGCCTCTCCATCAGTTGTAAACAAACACAAATTAAAATTCTGGGCATCTCCATGACAGCTTTCAAGCCCTCTCTCAAAACAGCTGCAGTTTCCAATCCAACAGATGGTGTTTAATAATAGTCATCTATATAATGGAGGCGCTTCTCGTTTTGCACCCCCAGAATTCCACAAAAACAGTTTTATCAAACATGTTGCAATGACATGTAAGGTGTTGCACTGACCTCTTCAGTAGGTTTCCATGGCAACCCTGATCTATTATTTTCTAAAAGCGGTGACATCAAGTTTTTTTTCTAATCTATCTCGCTTGTTCTGCATCCATTCAGTTTGGTGCGCCTGAGGAGAGAACCATAATTTTCTATATAATTGCCTGGTATCTGCAAACCGTATTAACCATCTGAATGCTGAATGGGAAGACATTCTCCTCTTTTCCTCCACCTTCTGTCTCAAGGGCTAATGTATTTTCCAAACTCATTCCCTTCTGCCAGTAAAGATTTTGTTTCAGTAATTAGCTAAGGAGAAATGCCCCCAAGAAATGATCATTGCTGTTGCTTCTTGGTGTAATATTAATAATAATAATCCTTGCATTGGATATAGAACCGTATCGCATCTTCTAGACGTCTCAAAGCGCTAATATAATAATAATATAATGATAATAATAATAATCCTTCTATTTATACTGTAAAGTGAATTGACCATGTATTTTATGGGTGAAATGCAGCAGTCAATTGCGCACAGCAGTGTCCCATGAACCGTCGTGGATTGAGTGACCAAATTATCATTAGTATTTTTTCGGATTATTAATGATGGGCACTTAGTTGAGCCACTTGGTCAGAATGCGATCTAGAGCAATAAAATCATGTCCCAGTAGAGGGAAAAGGGAGATGAAAGGAGGAAGAGGAGGAGAAGGAGGAGGAGGAGGAGAGTACAGTACGAGAAAAGAAATTGCCAATAAAGAAATGGGGAACTCCAGCTACAACAACGGGAACATCGGGACTCCCTTGTGCACCACTATATTATGTTAGTTTTCTGTGGAATTCTTTGATAAGTCACCCCTTATCGTTTATACATACTTCATACATGACAATAATAATCCTTGCATTTGATATAGCGCCTTATCAAGTCTTTAAGAAGTCACAAAGCCCTTCACAGAATATACTGTAAAGTGAATTGACTGTATATTTTGTGGCGAAACATTGAAGCACCTGATCTCTGCCAGCGGAGTGAGGATGAAGGCTAGTTGTCCATTTGCTGGGATGCATTGATTTGTTACCTATCTTCCCTATGGCTTGAGATTGCTTTGATTCATCTCTGTCTGGGAAATAGTGTGGGTAAAATTGCCCACTATTTTGGACTGGTGGCTCGTGAGTTGCATCCTTGGTATTCAGGGGAGCACAAATTTTCCTAATTCAAATGCTCAACCGGAAAAACTCTTCACTCCTCAGAGACCGCTCTGATTGGAATCGCCTTAATCAAAGAATCCTACAGATTGTTGCATTGAAGGAGGCCATTCAACTACCATTGGTGATGGCTCTAGCTCCTCCGCTAAAGCTAACTTTCTAATTCCCTGCTACAACCAACATTGAGGACTTGCTGAGGCTGGCCCAGGATTTCTAATCATTTTCACATTCTTTATGGCTATTTGTTCCTTTCAGGAAGAATCAAACTTTACAGTTACCTGGAACAGATAAGAGTCGATTCTGGGTTCAGTTTGAGCTGGACCAGACAGAACAGGACACCTTGCTGCAAACCAACTGACACTGCAGTTTTTCCCTTTCTCTGTGCCATTTTATATTTGGTAGCAAACTGACTAACGATGACAAGGTGTGACATGCTGATTTTCGTTGGTGATAATTATAATTTGTCGTAGCTGGAGTTTAAAATAAATAAATAGTTTGGTCACTCAATCCATGACTGTTTGTGCAACACTGCTGGGCGCAATTGGCTGCCACATTTTGCCCGCAAAATATACAGTCAATTCACTTTACAGTGCAGCGCCTTGAGACATCTCAACGATGTGATAAGATGCTATATCAAGTGCAAAGATTATTAATATTATTGTTGTTAATAATGTAGTTGAGGCCAGTTGACAATTATTGAATGTGGTCCTCTTCTGAGTTTGGTACAAAGGCTGGGTCTGAAGTTGGCTCTCAGCCAGCATTGAAGTTGCTGACTTTAAGCCAGTTCCAAACTCAGCCATTGATAGGGTGGGTGTTCTGGAGGGATGAGATTGGATGGGTTGAAGAGCCTTCTTCATCCAAACCAATCTTGTGATCTTGTTTGAATTGAGTTATTAATTTAGGTCCAGATGCCTTTGGATTTGGGTGGATGTGAAGCCGATCTCCTCTGCTATTTCAAAGAAAAGTTATTTTTTCTTCACACCTATGTTGCCTCCAAATTTCCCTAAATTTCTAGTTGCTCGGCTACTCATCTCACTCTTTTGCATAATCTGACACAAATTAGCTGCTATACGTGCCTCAGAGCAGCATTCATTTAATTTCTATTTAATTGTATTGTGAAAGGCACATTGAAACTTTTCATTCACATCAAAGGTTCTATATAAATGTAAATTATCAACTTGTCTGTTAACTCTGGATTTGGGGTTGAGTTTGCTGATGATCCATGAATGCATCCCCAGGATCAACACCAAGTCATTGTGGAAAATGTTGCTGGAGTTATTGCGTGAGGAAAAAAAATCGACAACATGATCTATGGTGCATGTCAACAGTTTAATAGATCTCAGATAAACACTACACACAAATGCACATTGACTGATTTGGAGTGCTTCCTTCTGTCAGATGAGATAACAGTGATCTAGATCACAGGCTGTCAAAAGTTGTGTTCATTCAACAAAAATACAAATACAAAGTGTATTTTACACAAGCAATTTCCATTGTGTGTTTCATCCAAAGTCATCAATGAAACAATGACCTGCTTCACCAATGCGTTTTGAGTATGTCGGAATTCATGAACCAACAAATAAATCTTCCAACTTGGTTGTAAGGCAATGTAACCAACTACCACCCCTGTTAAAACAGTGGAAATTCAGATAGATTACAAATACACACTGGCAGGTCTTTATCTATCAGGGTGTTATAGCAGTGAGAGTGTGAAAGCATCAGGAGCTGCCTCACTGACAAATAGCCTATTCTGTTGTTACTGTGCTTGCAACCTTCATAGTATATGCTAGTAAGGGTCCTGTTGAGAATCTAGTCCATTCCAAGGTGAATTATTAATCCTTCGGTCCGCAGCATAGGACAGTGGTCATTGAAGTAAGCTTTAGAGGCTGATATTGGGTACGCATCACTGTTCTCTTCCTCTGAGAGGATTATAGCCTTTGAAAAGGTTGCACTGAATTTCAGTAAAGACTCATCATGGAGACAAGGTCACTATTCCACTGATGACTTTGGATTACACAAGAACTGGACAATTAGAAAGATTGCTGAGCCAATAAAGGGTCACAGATTGACTTCTACATTCCTTTGAAATTGTGCCATGGGATCTTTAAATAGTTTCATCTACATAATATACAGTCGATTCACTTTTCAGTATATTCTATGCAGTGCTTTGAAACGTCTCAACAACGTGATAAGACACTATATCAAATGCAAGGATTATTATTAAATATCTCTCTGAGGAAACAGATCAAATGAATGTGACCCGGCTTTAACATCTTACCCATTGAAACAATGCATTGACCCCCTCAGTACTGCACTGGAATGTTAGCCTGGATAGTCAACTCAAGATCTGGACTGGAGTGAGAACACTAGCACCTCTGCCATGGGCCCTTAGTTATAAATGCCAATAGAAAATCTCAAAATGAATGTTTAGGATTCATGGTAAAGTATCTTTATTCTTGTTTTTCTATAATTCACTGAGAGGTTTGCATTGTGACACTCTTATGGTCATGCCATCCTTAGGGTGTTTCATCACTTCTTGCAAACACTCACTCATTGCAGAACAGACCTGTTCATTTCTTACATCTCACCAAGTATAATAATAATTATCCTTGCATTTGATATAGCGCTTTTCACGTCTTCAATACGTCTCAAAGAATATATTGTAAAGTGAATTGACTGTATATTTGTGAGCGAAACACGGCAGCCAATTGTGGACAGCAGTGCCCCACAAACAGTTGTGGATTGAAGTGACCAACTTATTATTGTTTTTTTTCTTGAGGGATTATTATCAGGTGTGTGGAGGAAGGAAACTTGCCCAAGGTTTTGCCCTGCCGGGAATCAAACCCAGGTCTCGTGTTTGTGAGGCAAGGGCTCTAAGCACTGAGCTACAGGACTTCAGTAACTGAATCAATTATCTGTCAGTAACTAGCAACAATTGTACATCTTAAACATGGAGACAGAGGCAGCCCATATACCACAGTATACTGTTACCAGCCAGTTAGTTGTTTGGGTCCTGTGTGTTTAGTTTTACAGTGAGACTCCTGTCCCAGACTATATTTGATATTTTTTGAGCAATCCCCTATTTATTTATTGCTAAACCAACATATATAAATGACTGCACAGCTGGATCCACTCAAAACTTGTACTTGTTTTCAATAATTAAACAGGGCACAAGGAACATAATCAAACTTTCAAAGAAAACAGTACATTTTAAAATTCAGGCAAAATTTACTGTGAAGTAAACGAACATAGTCCAAACTCAAGGATAACTGTTTTCTTGAACTCAAAGGGTCATATTTTGCTGTAACAAACGACTACATATTTTAAAACAGTCTTTACTATAAGCGTAAATCTATTGAAACCTTTACCTATTTACCAGGAGTTGCCTCCCACGACTGCCCTCAAGCAGTGATCGATAACATTCTGGTTATAAATGGTATATCAGTCAACATTATATACATGCAGAGATGTGTTCAGTTAACATGCCAATGATTACTGAATATACATCTCAATTCTTCTGTCAGGCACTTTAAACAGTAACAGAGCAGCACAAATATTGCGCAGATTAATATCACAATTCCACATAGACCTATTAGTCCAAGCAGGAGCTCTGCCTCTTTAGTGCCCAAATTCCAGACCAGAGGGGAAGCAAATTGAAACAATCTGAATTGCTGAATGATCTTGTGCAGAAAAAGTTCTAACAACTGTTACATCCATTTCTGACTAATACTGTATTATCCTAACATTAGACTCAGAACAAACAGTATTGCCCAGCAGCATTCCCTAGCAGGGAAGTTTGCTCAAACTATAAAATGCAAAACTGCTATGGGACACCAAGTATTTAGGTGTTTTAGAGCCTTGCCATTTCTCATATTCTTAAGCTTAAAATTTCAGCCTGCAAGGAATTTTACTTCATAGCTCTAAACTGGATACCAATTTTCCTGTCATTGCGGGCTATTTCTAGTATCTGTACTGACTCAGCAAATTTCAAGGATCGAACCTGCGAGCTTCACCATCTGCATGGATTTTGTTTGGTCAACCAGGTATCTATGACACATGCGGAAATCCATCCCCATGCTTAAGAGTATCCAAACCAAACTGAGAATTCCATGCCTCCCACCTACACATGGAAATCCCCGAGATAGATTGTTGCAATGGAATGCACACTCTCTCTCTCTCTCTGAAGGGACGCATCCTGCTTACCTAATTCCGGAAAGTATTAGGCGCAGGTATGGCTCAGCACCCACATCAAGCAGGAGATCTGACCATTGAGAAAGCTCCTCGGATGAAAGGTAAAGAAATCTTCACAAATGCGAGGGCAGAAGAAAGGTCAAGCAATGGAGAGTCTGACTTCTCCTGACCCCAAAACGATGTAGGTAAATCCCATGGCTGTTTGCCATTGAAATACGTTCATCTACATTGAGTGACTTTGTTATTTCTTGCCAAGGAATTAATTTCTTGCCAAGCTGGAGCATTGTGTGGTAGATAGTAAAGTATCTCAATCACACAGGGAAAGAAAACGAGAAAATAAAATAATGCTGTCCAATTTACTTGGCTTGGAATTATCCTTTTTCCTGGTCGATTAGCATGAGTCTTGGAGAAAGAAAAGGATGTGTAGTGATTGCTCAAAGGGCAAATCAGTGTTTTAAAATGTAATTACATTGTTTTTCTGGTTTGTAAGTTCCCTAATACAGTTTATGTTTTCTGCGTTGAAAGTGAGAGCAATCTCTTTTATTTCTGCTCTTCGTATATACAGTATATACAGCACTCGTATTCCATATTTTTTTGAAAAAATATAGCAACATTTATATTTTGCACTTGTAATATATTTAAATCATTCACTGCCCAGAATGAATACGTTCGATTAGAATTTTTTTTAAAGCCATTTAAAAAAACTGTTGTGAAGTCTTTTTTCATCCGTTGTCATGGCAGACTTGACGTGCAAGTCTCGGCTGCAAAGCACTGAGATAGGAGGCTGATTTATTTTTTGCCATTTTGCGTAAATGTGGCAGGCAACAGTTATTAGGGAGGCAGTCAGCAGAGACCAGCGCTTTTGTCTTCCATTTCAGACCTTTCATTAGCATTGCCTATCACTTCATTTTCCTAACTGCAGCAATAGTCATATAATGTATGCCTCACGTCACCTTGAGTGAAAGGAACCGAGTAAAGAGCTTCATAAAATTGCCTTGGAATCTCATCTCCAGATTCATCAGCACAACCGAACCTGATTGTCAAGTGCATTTTATCACCTTGAATTGGGTCTGGAGCCTAGGACTGTGCTCTCCCAATTTGCAGCAATGTTCCTTAGGTCTGTGCAGTGATCTGAAAAAGCATTTTCTGATGCACCATATTGATTGCTGTCTCTACTTTGCTCCTTTCCCAGCTGTGCTAGCAGCTCCTCAGATTTGTAGACAAGGGCAGTCAGAGACAAACAGAGCTAATTAAGGTTAACAGATTTACTATTAGCTGCCAGAACTTTTTTTTCACAAACTGGGGAGGGACGATTTTTGGATTTGTAAATCCTGGCTGTTATCAGCACTTTTAGCCCCTTTACTTTGGATGGGAATTAGAATTTGCTACGAGAATCCGAAAGATAATATCATTATTCTGGAAATAACTGATATGTGTACAATTTGGCATATCCATCTCTGGTCCATTTAAAATTCTTTGTTCTCCATATCATACAATTAGTTGAAGGAAAAACAGTTTTGTATTCACTGCCAGATCACTGTACATACAGTATATATATTTATATATAAAACATGTTCTGTCATTTCATTCTGTGGAGTCCTGTAGCTCAGTGGTTAGAGCACTCGCTTTGCAAGCGAGAGACCCGAGTTCAATTCCAGGCAGGGCGAAACCTTGGGCAAGTTTCCTTACTCCACACAGAGCCTAATAATAATCCCTCCAAAAAACAAAAACAATAATAAATTGGTCATTTTCAATCTACGACTGTTTGTGGGACATTGTTGTGCGCAATTGGCTGCCACGTTCGCCCACAAATATATACAGTCAATTCACTTTACAGTGTGTTCTGTGAAGCGCTTTGGGACGTCCTCCCGACGTGAAAAGCGCTATATCAAATGCAAGGATTATTATTATTATTTGTCTATTATTTTGTTTCTGCTGTCAAAAAGGTCGCAAAGCATTGAACTTTTTTTTAAAAAATGTGTTCATTAATTTTGCCTGGATTTGTTTCCTTCAAATTTTAATGAGAAGTTATTCTTAAATGTAAAGGAAAACCCCTTGTGTGGCAAAATAGAAGAGAAGTTCAATGAAATTGGAAACTGGGAGTGCAGAACAAAAGAGCTCAGTTCAGTATCTGTTTTCTACCAGTGGCTGACAACATGACTACAATAAAACTGTGTAAAGTGTTCATCACCACTAGGGCTAGAAATTGCTCATTCTGGGAGCAAATTCATAAAACACATTTTTTGTATCTACCAAATAAAACCATTCATTTTATTCGCTTTCAAGGAAGGTGAGTTTAGCTGCAGTTCTGTGTTCGTAACCAAATCTTTGCATTCCAAGAAATACAACAACAATAACTTGCATTTATATAATGCCCTTCACATGGGGTAGCGTCCCGGAGCACTTCACAGTGACAGAGCCTGACACCGAGCCAGGAGGAGAGTAAGCACGATCAAAAAGGATTTGAAGGTGGGGAGGGAGCGGGCAAGGCAGAGGGATTGAGGGAGAATTCCTGAGTTTCGGGGTGAAGGCACGGCCACTGATGGTGGAATCATCTCTTCCCACTTTCAGGTCTTGGCTGAAGACCTTTCTTTTCGATTGTGTCTTTGGTCACCTTCCTCCCCCTCCCCCTGGCTCGGCCCCGGGATCCGTTACTGTGAAGCGCTCTGAGATGCCGTCTGGCGTGGAGGGCGCTATATAAATCCAAGTTGTTGTTGTTGGAATGGAGGGCATGAAGGACAAATAGGAGGCCAGAGCCAGTTGATTGGAGGCAGCGGGTGGTGGAATTGAGGGTAAGCAGGTCGGATAGGTAGGGATTTGAAAATGAGTGAGAGGATCTTGAAGTCGATCCGTTCGGTAATTGGGAGCCAGTGGAGCCTGGCTAGGACTGGTGTGATGGGGGTACGGAGTTTTGTACAGGTGAGTATCCGGGGGGTGGAGTTTCGGATTAATTGCATTTTGTGTATGGTGGAGCTGAGTAGACCAGCGAGGAGGGCATTGGAATAGTCCAGCCAGGAAGTGATGAAGGCGTGGACAAGGGTTTCGGCTGCTTTGGGTGTGAGGTATGGATGGAGGAGGCAATGTGACGGAGTTGGAAAAAAGCGATCCTAGTCCAGGGAACGGAAATGGGGTAGAAAAGAAAGCTGGGGGAAGAAAAACTGCTATTTTTCTGACTCCCATTTCTTCAATTTTCTCTCCTCTTTTATCTGCTTTTAAAATTTGCCATTTGTATCTGATATTCCATCTTCAGCTTTTGTTCCAGGGGCTGTCAATATTGGGAGCCATTTCCTTTTTAAAAGATTGTTGGTTATGTTTGTTTCTGCTGTGTCAAAATGTTGAACTAACTCTTTAAAGGTGATACTACTACACAAATACCCAAAGTAATATATTATGTTGAATGGCGTGTAGAGGCACAGACATTTACAGGACTGAAGAAGACCATTTGATCCATCGTATCTGTGCAGCTTGTTTAAGAGCAATCCTTTCATTCCCATTTATCTGCCGTTTCCTCATAATCCTGTAGTTTACTCCTTATTAGGGATTTATCCGGTTCCCATTTGAAAGCTAATGTGGATTCTGCCCAACCACTGCTCGTGGCATGGCATTCCATATCCTACTCTGCGTGTGACAAATAAAATAATAATCCTTGCATTTGATGTAACGCCTTATCACGTCTTCAAGACGTCTCAAAGCGCTTCACAGAACATACTGTAAAGTGAATTGACTGTATACTTTGTGGGCAAAATGTGGCAGCCAATTGCGCACAGCAGTCTGCTAACCTGCCCATTTGCTGACCATCTTAAATTGATACCGAATAGTCACTGTGGTCACAATGTAGCCACTTGTCAAACAATGGAGATAATTTCTTCCCACTGACTCTATGAACCCCTCCTGCCAAGTCATAGACATCCATGATCAACAATGGGCAGGTATTTAGCTGTGCTCTTTACAAAAGAAAGGCATATTCCCAATCTATGTAGAGAAATGCAATTTTATTAATGATCAATTATTTATGATCACTGCTGAATGCAAAATGACAGGACATGATCAGAGTTCACGAGTTCTGTCAAATTGTTGCTTCAAGGTGGAGGTCAGAGGTCAGTACCAAAGATGATTGTGGTGATAACAGAAGATAACTCTTCTGTTAACAGAAAGAGGGGGAGAGGGAAAGGTGAGCTGTTATGGTCTGAAGTGGCTGAAATCAATATTGAGGCCAGAGGGCTGAAGGGTCCCTAGCAGATAGGGTTGTTGTACAAACCTCCTTTTGTCTTATGCCACTATCACCTCTTTAACCCATCAATTAACACATTCTCTTCTTTGTCTTCTTTTTTGTCTTCTTTGTCGTCCTTGTCCTGTCTCCCCCCTCAACTTTTCCTTAAAAACCTTTCCCTCCAACGTGCCCCAGTTCTGACGAAAGGTCATGGACCCGAAACGTTGACTCACTTTCCTTTCTCCATAAATGCTGCTTGACCTGCTGAGTTTTCGCAGCTCTCTGTTTTTGTTTCAGATTCCAGCATCTGCAGGATTTTGTGTTTTGTCCAAAGAGCTCAGTGTTTGGCAAACCATTTTGACTTCTGGGATCATGGAATAAAGGGATAGTTTCTCTTCAATTGTCAACCATACAATGACCAGAGTTCCAGTTTTATCCTTTACTCGTGGAGTCCTGTGGTGTATTGGTTAGAGCACTCGCCTCACAAGTGAGAGGACCCGGGTTCAATTCCGGGCAGGGCGAACACTTAGGCAAGTTTGTTTACTCCACGTGCCTCTGTTTACCTATCAGTAAGTAGGAACCCGGTTGTTAGTCAATTGGCGGTTTGCTTTCTGAGGGTAATAATCTTTTCAAAAATAAATTATTTGATCACTCAATCCACGACTGTTTGTGGGACACTGCTGTGTGTAATTGGCTGCGGCATTTCACACACAAAATACACAGTCAATTCACTTTAGAGTATAGTCTGTGAAGCGCTTTGAGACATCTCAATGTTGTGGTAAGGCACTATATCAAACGCAAGTATTATTATTATTATTACTTTACATGTATTTTATAGTAAATTTACAGCTCTCTCCTACTTATTTTATCTGCTCATTGCGCAAGTCTCTTTCACTTCTTTCTGGAATGTCAGATGACTCAGACTCATAGCTCATTCACAAAGCTTTTTCTGCTCTGCAAAAAAACACTTCTTTCTGCAATTTGGTCACATATCATCTGTAAATGGTGTCATTGCTTTTTTTTGGAACACAAAATCCAATAACTACCATTTTTAGAAAACGTAATTTTAGGAAGTCAGCAAATACTTTGTGGATTAGTTACTCCAGGGCATGCGTTTAACGAATAGACATATTAGCATCAAAGCGCCATTGTAATAAAGAATAATTTGCTTGTAGCTATGTACTGTCTTGAACTTTGGTCCAAAGTAGTTTTCCACTGTATTATTTTGGGATGACAATACAATTAGTATATGTAAATAGAGGATATTTCTTACATAAGGGACATTACTTCAGTTGATCGCCAGTGTATGTAGACCATTACTGATAGATTTTCTGCAATGCAGAAAGGCTTTGAGAAGTCTTAACGTGATAAGGAACAATATCAAATGCAAGAATTATTATTATTATTATCATCAGTACTGTGCTACAATAATTGCCTCTTCAGGGTAGAAACTGCAAACTACAGTGGGCATTCATTGGGTGTGAGGCACAGATGAAGCTCTGTAATTTTCTAATTCATCATGAGGTGACATTGTTAAATAAAAAGGATAGGCATTAACAATCACACTCCTTGCAGGACAAATATTTATGGACTATCAGAAAAAAAGAGAACCACAATCTATTAACCTGAAGCAGACACTGATGGGCTTATCTGTAGAACGCTGTTCTCAGGAAAGCATTTTCAAGAAAGAACCGAGTCCTTGTAGGTGACTTATGGATTTCTGAATTATTAACACATATTTAACCATTAAAGAAAAGGGTATTGATAGAATACCAATACTATTAATTATTTAGTTGTGTAAAAGGAAGAGTAAAGTTAGCCATCTCCTGCTCTTCTATAAGAGCTGAGCATGGAAACAGGACAAAGAAAAGAGCACATGTTAATAAGCTTGTTAATAGCTTCCATGGGACATGACCTTAGGGTGAATGGAAGAACTTCCAGATTTCCCAGGTGTCTCAGCTTGAGCTTTACCATTTGATTTGCAAATGTGGTTTGTTGAGGGAATTTCTTTGTATTTCTTTGTGTTTCTATTTACAGTTCTGAAATAAAACGCGGCAAGTCTTAAAGCTTTGGGGAAACTCCTTATGGTCTGATCCCTTTCACGACTGTCTTTGTGAAGTCACTTCTCTCTCACCTGCACAAACCAATATTGAGACTCAAAGAAAATGTTTTGTTGGGAAACATAAAGCTGCAATAATGATCATCCCCTGCAGCGTCTGAATGCCTGAATCTGGATACCTCTTGATGTCCTGCTCGATCTACCTGCTCCAAATGATTTTCCATCATGCCTCCCCTGATTCCCAGAATGTAGAAAAACTGTATGCAGTTGCACATTACTGTCAGCATTGAATAAGCAGCCCAGAAATAAATATGTAAAAATCCATACATAATCATACTTGCTATCAAGTGGAATTTACCTTATCTAACTTGTGCTAAGTGGACTAGCCTGCACTGATCGACCTGACAAGCTCATGTATTTTTAAAGCCTACTTACAATGAAGACATTCCTTTAGACCAAATACCATGCAAGGAAAGCATCTGCTGAGGATAAACTAATGGCTGTGCAAAATAACAGCTGTCCAGATTTTCTTTTACCAATAAACAAACTTACCTCTATGTAGCACTGGCAGAGGGAAACAACATTGGAAATAAAAATGAGAGCATTGGAATTCCTCCGCCTGCTAAATGTGGCATCCTTGACAGATATGTGATTATAATGCTAAATTATCACTGGAGTAAAGCTTGTCTTTGTGTTAAATAACACAAGAAATACATTACCAAATGCTACAAACTGCCTCATTGTAACAAAATTAGCACCACAAAACATTTTCAATTCATCTCTGTGGGCTATAAAGCTACACACACCTCCCTTAAATTAATTTTTTTTCCAGTTGAATATTACTGAAATGTTATAAAGAGTCAACTTCTTATAGGCGAACATAATTTACTAGGGACACTTTCACCTATGGCTTGGCTAATGAACTACACTTATATTAATATCAATAGCCCTAGCTCTAGCACTCTTCTTTGCCATTCTTTCTAATTCATAAATTTCTGAATGTAACTTGTCAAGGTTCTCAATGGAAGAATTGTCTATGTGGACAATTGTCTAAGCAATCAATTTTTGAAGAATTGGTGTTCTAGCACCAACACAGACGCACAAGCCCTCAGACTTCTGCAAATTCCAATTTCTATATCTCTTCTGCTTGGTGGGTCCTTTGGTACTAACTCTCCATTAGTACAAGATCACCTACAGAGCAGGAAGTTTATAGAAATTCCAGCAGTTTGAAAATAAATCAGGGAGACGACTGAGAGGTTACGTGCATCTGTGACACAAGACACATTCAGCCTGGTTGCTAGGTATGGTAGTGAGTACAGATGGGTTGAAATTCACACATTTATCGGTCAAAAACAATCATTTATAATCCTGAGATGGCTAGGCTTGAAGCCTTGAGGCAAAGTGTTAAAAGTGATCTTTTTGGCCGAGGAGAGTACAGGTTTCAGCTCTCCTCAAAACATCAACGAACAAAAACAGAGATTGCTGGGAACACTCTGCAGGAGTGTTCCCTGCTGCTCAGTGTTCCCAGCAATCTCTGTTTTTGTTTCAAAGATAACTTACAGCCTGATTTGGGCCTAACAGTTACAAAATAAAAAAAAACCTGCCTTGAATCAGGCTCAGGTCTCATTTTAAAAAGCAGCTTGATGCTGTGATGGGAGGATGATAGGGTGGGTGTTCTGGAGGGATGAGATCAGATGGGCTGAAGGGACTGTGTCATTCAAACCAATTTTGTGATCTTGTGAACCCAACAAAATGGAGGCACTGGGACTCAAGAGGAACAAATCACTTCCCCGCAAAGGTGTGTCATCACTGGCTGATAATCATCAAGCATTCCTAAGTAATCATACAATTACCACAATTGTTCCTCTGATATGTGGTGAACCACTTGTTGATCCCATTGCAGTTTTAGACTTTGTAGAGTGAACCCACTCGATACAAGAGACTTTTTCTTTAACCTACAGATGCAGATTATATTCCAGAGAAATAATATAATAAATAATAATCCTTGCTTTTGATATAGCTTGATATAGCAAAAATGCTTCACAGGATATTCTGTGAAGTGTAGTTTGTGAGTGATCACTGCAGCCAATTTGCACATAGCAATGTCCCATGAGTAAATGACCAAATTTATTCAGGGGATTGTTAGGCAGGACACTGGGAGAAACTCCCTTCTCTTTTCGAACAGTGTCATGAGATCTTTAATGTCCAGCTGAACAGATAGCTGGAGACCTTGGTTTAATGTCTCATTCAAAGGACGGCACCTTCAACAATGCAGCACGCCCCCAGTATTGTTTTGGAGTGTCAGCACAGACTATATGGATTCCGTGTCGTGAGTGGGGCTTGAAGCCACAATCTTCTGACTCAGAGGTGAGAGTGCTATCAACTCAGCTAGACTGACACAATAAAATCAATGCTTGCCATGAGGGGATGCCCCCAATACCAATGGCCTGGTTTGGGTTCCACAGAAGCAGTTTATCTCTGATAGTTGTGATCCCTTAACAGCCATTTTGAATCACTTCAATTCTGGATACTCAACTTCTCGTACATGCTGCTGATCATTCTACTTTCCCCTCAAAACCCACAAATAACTTTCAGTGGGATGAATCACCCTATCTTCCCCAACCAAAATGTTTTCAGTATTAGGGTTAGTGAATGGGCAGACCGGTTACATGTTTACCATCTGCCCATTGTAAAAGAAAGATTCCAGGATGTGAGATTAGAAAACAGCACTGAAATAATATTCTCCCCAAATGTTTTCTTAATCAAAAGAGTGGCTGCAATGTTATTGCTTGGGGAAGTTTCTCTGTGGAACAACTGCAGATTCGATTGTTACTGTTCGAATATTTGAACAAATGTTCCCGGAGGGTCTATTTCACACTGATATGTTTTTATTATTGCTCTCATATCATTGAGAAGCACGATCATTGTTTATGGCTCATTTCACAAGTATAACAAAGCTCAGTCTTTCCAGTTTATTTAGGAAAGACAACCAGTCCTTCAGGGGTGGATTTCCTGAACCACTTTATGAAACATCAGTACGGTTTCCATTACTGCTTCCCGCAAAATAATAGAGCTCTCACATTTTCCCTTGCTCTCTTTGCTTCCATCTTTTCTGACCAAGGGGGTCTCAAAATCGGCAGCATTGAAAGTAGTCAAACTTGTGGTGACACTTCCGCAGGTCAGAATGCAGTTGTCCCTCTGCCTCCTTGTCCTCCTGGAACTCTCTGCCGCATTCAACACAGTCGATCACGCCATCCTCCTCCACTGCATTTCCTCCGTCATCCACCTCAGTAGGACCGTACTCGCCTGGTTCGAGTCCTACCTCACAAACTGATAGCAGTACATCTGCACAAACGGCTTCTCCTCCTGCTCTTACCTGGTTATCTGCGGGGTACCCCAAGGATCCATCCTTGGCCCCCTCCTCTTTCTGATCTATATGCTCTCTCTTGGGAATGTCATCCGCAGACATGGGGTACATTTCCACATGTATGCGGGCGACACCGAACTCTATTTTTCCACCTCTCTTTGCGACCCCCAGTCCCCTGATGTTCTGTCAGCCTGCCTGTCGGACCTCAGGGGCTGGATGAGCATGAATTTCCTTCAGCTGAACGATGACAAGACGGAAGCCATAAATCTCATGGTTCTTACCTCTTCCACCTACCCAACCTCTCCCTAAAACTCTCCAAACCCGTACACAACCTAGGCGTCAAGTTCGACCCCCAATTATCCTTCTGCCCCCACATCCGGTCCCTCAACAGCACTGCTTTCTTCCACCTTCGACGCATCGCCCGTCTCTGCCAATACCTCACTCCAAAAGCCGCTGAAACCCTTGTCCATGCCTTTGTCACCTCTCAGCTGGGCTATTCCAATGCCCTCCTCGCCGATCTCCCCTCCACTACCTTCCATAAAATCCAGATTATTCAAAACTCTCCTCACCCGCATTCTCACCCGCACCAAACTCCTCTCCCAGATTACCCCAGTCCTTGCCAGACTGCACTGGCTCCCTGTCCCAGAGAGGATCGATTTCAAGATCCTCACCCTTGTCTTCAAATCCCTCCACTCCTCTGCACCCCCTATCTCTCTGATCTCCTCTCTCCTCAAAACAGTACCTGTTGCCTTCGTTCCTCCGGGTCTGGCTTCCTCCTTGTCCCCCAATTCCTCCTCTCCACCCTCAGCGGCCATGCCTTCAGCCACTATGCCCAGAGGCTCTGGAACTCCCTTCCTCACTCCCTTCACCTCGCCCCTTCTCTTCCTACTTTCAGGTCTATGCTGAAGACCTTTCTTTTCGATCGCGCCCTTGGTCACCTTCTTCCCCCTCCCCCTGGCTTGGCCCCAGGATCCGTAACTGTGAAGTGCTCTGAGACACCGTCCGGCGTGGAGGGCGCTATATAAATCCAAGTTGTTGTTGTTGTTGCTGTGACAATGCTCAAGTCCAAAAGTGACCAGCCTGAATTTCCTGGAGATATCGCTACGTCTAACCTCTCAAAGATAAAGACCGTTACTAGTAGCTGTCACCCCTTTCATCACCATCATTGTCACCAGCAACTTCTTAGGATATTTTTTTTTACTCAGTTGTGCCAAATAAGTGGGTTTCAAGAGATTTTTGAAGGACAGAGACTAGAAGGGGTATGGGGATGGTAGGGCAGGGCAATGGGATTGGAAGTACATCTTGCTCTGTGAGCCATGCAAACTCAAATGGCCTCCTCCTGCACTGTAGATTTCTATTCTATGATTCTATACTTTTAGTAAGCAATGGAATGCTACTTGGAGGACAGAGTGTAAAATTCGTCCTCACAAGGCCAACTCCAACTGGTGCTGAATAAAGAGGGAGAAAGGCAGGAATGGGAGGGAGACAAACTTCTACCTTATTTATAATTTCAGAAACTGATTTTGACCTCCACACAGAGCTGATAAGTTGGTTGGAACTTTTCTCTGCTCGCATAGCTTTATTCCCTGCCACCTCGAGGGTTGTGCGTATATTATAGGATGAAATAAACAAAGTATACATAGTGCCTCTCGTACTGTCTAGCAAAACAAATCCAATTAAACCCTTCAGATTGTGAAGGGTCCCAAAAGTTATTTACAAGTAGAGATTAACCCCAGGGTCTCAGGAATTCTAAACCATTATCCCAGTTGGCCATCATGCACCATAACCCCCTTCCCCACATTAAAATAAATTCAATCGCATTATATAAAAAAAATGAGAGAATAATACATTTACTGGTTGAATAACTGATTTTTCTACAGATTTTGGATTAAAATCTGTACTAAATCAGTTAGAACTGAGGTAAGGATGTATTTTCTCACACAGGATGCTTAGAAGAGAGATATATAGCTGTAGAGGTATCAATGGATATGGCAAAAGGCAAGACACAGGTTCAATAGGCTAAATAAATGGACTCCTCTTGTTCCTGTTTTCCTATGTAAAATACATTTTTACATAAATTTTACATGGATTTACATAGACTACACAGTATAGAAACAGACCAGTCGGCCCAACTAGATTAAGTTGCAATATTTTTGCACCAAAAGTAAAAATCAGCAGCATTTCCACAGTGCAGTGGTATGTTTTGATGTACATTACCTCAATTGCTTCACACGTTTAGTAAATGAAGAAAAGCTTGCTGATCATTTTTTTATGATGATGATGCCCTTTTACTTCAAACCTTTTAACCTGATTTTTACACTGATTGCAGAAAAATCAATGCAAGTCTTTTTTTCCTATGATTTTTATTAAAAAAATCTACCACATCACATCGTACTTACAAGCCTCAATTGAATATTTTTACAACTCGAATATCTGTGTACAGCCGTGCTTTATGACCAGTAGTTTACTGGCACCATCCATCACGGCCGGATCTATAATAGACCCTCCTGTGGAGCCAAGCGAAAAAGACATCTTGTAGAGTGGCTGCTTAATATAGTGTCTCTATTCAAGTGGGAGCTATAAGTGCTGAGTGCTGTATCAGAGGTTTACTGTAGGTGTATTCAGTGTTTTAATGAGAACGTAGGTGTTATACAATACAATTTAAATTTAGGTCGGGAGGATGTCTCAAACTGGGATGGGCATCCGAGCTGGGCCAAGAGGGGTTTGGAGGGGAAAGATAACCAAAAGATCAGTCAAAGAGGTTTGTTTTGAGATGTACCTTGAAAAAGATGAGGGAGTGACCCAAATGGCTCAAAGCTTGCCTGCCGATACTAGGGCGAATAGGGCAGGGGACAGTGGTGGAATCCTGTAGCTTAGTGGTTAGAGCACTCACCTCGCAAGCAAGGGGACCTACGTTCGAATCCCAGGCAGGGCGAAATGTTGGGCAAGTTTCCTTACTCCACACGCCTCTGTGTGCCTAGAAGTAAGTCGGAAGTTGTTAGTCGATTGGTGGATCGCTTTTACGGGGGTAATAATCCCTTCAAAATTAAAACAAAAAATGCTTTCATCACCCAATCCACGACCGTTTGTGGGACACTGCTGTGCACAATTGGCTGCTGCATTTCACCCACAAATTATATAGTCAATTCACTTTACAGTATATTATGTGAAGCGCTTTGAAATGTCTTGAAGACGTGATAAGGCGCTACATCAAATGTAAAGATTATTATTTTAAACCCAAATAAAAATAAAACATAAATAGAACAGGGTTTTGAGTGTTAGGGCACAGGACTATCTGCGAGTGATGTAACTCAGCCACACCACCAGGAATTGTTGTTTACATTATTCCAATGTCATGTTAGGGTCATTAAAACAAAATCCACCTGATCAAACACAAGATAAGTTAAAATTTTCCTGCAGTTCATAAAATAATAATAATTATTTTTTAATTTGGTTCAGCACCTTTCACGTGGGCAAACATCTCAAAGCACTCCCCAGGATATGCCGTAAAGTGCAGTGACTTCGTATTTTGTGGGTGAACACAGCAGGCAATTTGCTCACAGCAATGTCCCACAAACAGATGTGAAGTGAATTAACAGTTTTATTTGGGGGATTGTTGGGCCAGAATATGTATATGGAAATAAACAGTCAGAAAAGGGCACTGTGAAGCATAATAAATGTCTTGGGCACTTCCTAGCATCTAGTTGGAGTCTTATAAGCAAAGATCTGAACAGAGGATAGACTGGCTGTTCATCTTCTTTGTCCCAGAATGACACCAACAGTGGAGCTTAAAGAAAATAAAGACAAAGATTTTTTTAAATGGAGAAAAAATATTATTGTTTTCATTTATTTAGCTTACAAAATAAACAGTCAGGACACATTACATTATATCCGTTGAAGCACTTTGAGATGTGCCCCTGATATGAATGGCATGATATCAAACACAATGATTCTATATTATAATTATTTAAAATATTGTACTTGCTTCTGGTAATTCTCATTTTGTGCACTATTCAAAACAAGTAACAAAAGGATAGGATGTGAGTAAATGCAGCTATAATTTGGCTAATCAGATCTTTCCTTTGCTGCTTTCCTGAAAAAGCATACAAAAAATCCTAAGCACAACCAATTAAATTTTTTCCAGATATACATCTGAAAATAATCTTTCAATCCTGAGGTTTTGTCATAAACTTGTTATATCACTCTTTTGTCAAAGCCAGTTTATAGGTTCCTTGGATAAAATACGAACTGTACACAGAATATTGTAAGAATAAGAAACTCAAAAACCTTGTAAGAGTGGTTTCAAGTGCTAATTCAATCTTTGTACCAAATACCATCTTTGTGCCTTTGTTTCCAGATGTTGTTTGGCAGCAGGTAATTACGTAGAGTAAGAGATAATTAGAAAGGAAAAAGTGAGGAACAAGCCAGTGAAAATCAACTGAATAGTCATAACTCATAAGCCACATGTTGATTTAAAAACTTGTCTGAACTGCAAATTATCATGCTGGATTCTCACTCCTTCACTTTATGACCTTTTCACGTCTCTCTTATTTAATATTGGGGCATCTTTTTTAATTTAAAAGACTTTGAATAACTGGTTAGGACCAGGCAAGAATGAGATTACTGCTCTATATGTAGCAGGACAAAGCCACAGGAAATCTCAAATGGATTGACTGCCTCTTGTGATGTACTTACAGGAGCAAAATCAGTTTACGTGCTTCAACAGAGGTTAGTGAAGCGAATCTACAAAGCTTCCTGAGATGGTTTGCCCATTTTCCAGAGTGCTTCCAGGATTTAGGAAGTGCAAGACTGCAAGGATCAGTAAAGAGGTCATCCAAAGGGAGCATTTTCATATATTCAAGCCAGTTGAGAGATGCAATTGTGGTTTTTGAGAGTCTCGGTGAATAGCAATCTTCCTGACTGTGAATTATGCTTTGTTGGATGATTTCAAAGTGAATTTCTGATCCTACTAATAGCAGGACAATGCCAGCATTTATCTTATTGAATTGTGGGTTCCAGCAGGATTTTCTCCTGCAGGAAGATTGATGTCAATGGCAAATTTGGAAGATGGGGAAACCATATAATAATAATCCCTGCATTTGATATAGCGTCTTATCACGTTGAAAGGTCTCAAAACACTTCACAGAATTCTCTGTAAACTTTAGTGACTTTGCATTTGTAGCCAAATACAACAGCCAATTTGCATACTGCAAAGTCACTCAAATGGTCAGGAGGTGAATGAGGAATTGAACTGGAGGATTGTTGGCCAGGACACTAGGAGAAATTCCCTTCAATGTTCGCATAGTGCCATGAGATCTTTGACAACCACCTGAGTTTAATGACCGCAGTTTACTTGTGTAAACACATGCACAAAGCAAATTGGGAATTACAGATTCTTTAATTATCATTTAACCAATGAAAACGATTTCACAAACACCTGGAATCTTTTTTATTGGTGATATGTGTAAGGGCACCTGTAACTCCCACTGTGTTGTATGGTTAACCCAACCCCCAAATGACATCCCAGCATTGCCTAGGCCACATTCAAGTTTGTTTCTGGAACTTACATAAAATATATAAAAGGAAACAAAGTAACTACAACTGAGAGAGGCATCTGATAGTCGAACAACTTTACTGCTATCCTGTTCTCCATTCTTTGTCCTTTTCCCCCTTTGGTCCCATTTCCATTGGGGTTCCAGATGAACATTCACACACTTGAATAGTCGGTAATATCATCCCATAGCACACATGATGACATGACTTCAATCACATATTGTGGCAGATCTATTAATTACATTCATCTAGATCTTTTATTCAATGATTAAAATGAATCAATGTAAGATAATTAACAAACAAGCAAATTGGAAGATTAGGAGTTTTTTTTCCAAAAAGATTTAGATGGATATCTAAAAAGGAGTCAGCTGCACAGGGGTTTGGGGAAAGGGCGGGTGAATGGGACTGAAAGGATTGCTCTTAAAGGAGTCAGCACAGACATGTGGACTGAATGGCTCACTTCAGTGGTGTAAATTGCTATGGTTCTATTCCACTACCTTTTCTGTGTATCCTCGAATACCTTTACTTCCCGAGAAGCTACCCTTTTCCCTTTGAAACATCCCATTTGCTTCTGTAGCTATAGCCTTCTGGGCAGCGCATGCCAATACACTCAGTGCTATCTGTGTGAAAAAATGCTATCTGATTTCCAGATAATAAAAGATTATGCCAGATAATAAAAGATTATGGGCTAACATTTGCAGTGTTGCATATAACGCATTCCTTGAGATATTTATCACAAAGAACACATTGTGAAATATCGCAAATTTAACCCTATCTTAAAAGCTTCAGGGATGTTGTGGGACTTTGAGGAGCCTGAGGAAAATGCTCAACACTTTACCTCAGTTTCAAGTGACTTCCCTGAGATGTTATGGCATTATCCAATCCAAATTATAGATGAATAAATGAAATATTTGATGTGATGTCGCATTTCCCTCTCCCCACGCACCAATGTCTCCACCTCTGAAGAACACCAATCCATTACACTTTTGTGAATGCCATAGGAACACTACTGTCGATGATGCCCTGTTTGCTTATTATATACAAGATCATTAAACTGACAGGAAATCCTGTGAAGCACTCACTAAGTTTGTGGTTGAGTTGATTACTTTCAAGTTGTTGAGGAGGCTGTTGAGTGGAATAATCAGCTCATTCAGTTAAAAGATATTATACATAGCCTCAATCAAAGAGCAAAGGCCTCAGAGTTGTGACGTAAAGAATAAAGAATAGTTTTTTTTAACACTTCTAATACATTTCAGCTCACATAACTCTTCATCTGTTGTTGATTAGCTGCAAGAGCAGCACACTGTGTAACTATGTAAGGATTATTATAGCAACTAGATACACAGAGGATAAGATCAGCAACAACAAGACACATACTTGTAGTTATATAGCGCCGTTCACACAAGAGAGCTGCACAAAGGTTGATGGTTGGACAGGGCAAGTCACTATTTCGAGGAATTTACACGTCTTCTAGATGTCTCAAAGCGCTTCACAGAATATACTGTAAAGTGAATTGACTGTATATTTGTGGGCGAACGCGGCAGCCAATTGCGCACAGCAGTGTCCCACAAACAGTAATGGATTGAAAATGACCGATTTATTATTGTTTTGGAGGGATTATTATCAGGCGTGTGGAGTAAGGAAACTTGCCCAAGGTTTCGCCCTGCCTGGAATTGAACTCAGATCTCTCGCTTGCAAAGCGAGTGCTCTAACCATTGAGCTACAGGACTCTTCTCCCAAGTCATCAAGGAACTTCCCATGTTATTTCCTCACAAGATCTTCGATTCCCGTAAGTACTTATCCCCCCCAAAATGATCTATCACAATATTAAAAAAAGAGATAAGCACTCCTACTTCTTAAACTAATAAATCTAAATTCTGTCATAAGGACGATGAACTTCTAAGTTCATAAGTGTTGTACGCATTCAATTGCAGACTTGGAGTCTGCTTTATGGTAAGCTATTACCTTGGTAAGCTATTGTCAGTACCTTCATTCAGATCTGAAAAGTGGTGCAAGCGAGTTACATGAAGCATGAATGGTAAAAGCGAGCACCGTCTTGACTCTGAGCAACCTAAAAATCAAAAAGGGATTGTCATCCTCGCTAAGAATTTAAAAGTAAAAAAAGCTCCCTAAGTCCTGCTTAGTGTGTTTGTGTGCTTGAAGGCGTATTTGGCATTTCAAAATATTATTTTCATAATAATGGGTAGTATTATCCTTTTGATAAAAAGTGTTCATCCACGACTGTTTGTGAGACACAGTTATGCTCAATTGGCTGCCTCATTTTGCCCCCAAAATACACAATCAATCCACTGTACAATATGTTCTGTGCAGCACTTTGAGACGTCTCAACGAAGTGATAAGGCACTGTATCGAATGCAAGGTTTATTATTATTAGTCAGGTAAGAATCAAAGGTGACTAGGGTTTCATTATTCAAATTTTATGTGGTTTTGGTCTGCTGTGTGTTTGCTTCATGGAGTAAACAGAATGGTACAATATTCATGTTGCATTGGTATTACCAGGAGACTCTTAAGATAAGGTTTGTTGGGCGATGGCCCGGCCTTGCACCCTTTCCCCTTCTGGTCTTTTTTAGCAGCTCAGAACTAAGCACTAATTTATTTAAATTAAAAAAAGTTTGAAGAACACTTGAAAACACACATAGGACCTTTTACATTGAAACAGTGCAAAAACTATTTTTGCCACCCAAAATAATTTGAAAGAATTCAAATACATTCTGCAAAGCTTTGCTATGTTAATTTGATTTGCAATATTTATAGCACCTACTTTATACATTGGGTGGTTAACTATTTATGCTGCATGCCATTTAACCTGTAAATGTATAAGAAGGAGGCTACAACTGCGATATTTAAGTAAGTAACAACCTAGGCTTGCAGTTTGACCAACCTTGGTCAATATTGCATTAGGGCTCAACCAAACTGTATAATTAAGGATTTAATAGAATTACTTATTTTGACCTGTTAAAAAATGCATGAGACAATCAAAAGGTAAAAACCATAAATGAAAGCACATAAATTGTGGCCTGCCTTATTTGTACCACTGTGCGCTACTGAAAGGTTATCAGAGTCAATCTTCTTTCTGGTTGTTGTGTGCATTCTCCTGTTTAAAATGCAGTTACTGCATTATTGATTTCCAGGATATGTTTTAAAAAGCATTTAGCATCGCCCAATTAGTTACTTCTTAATGCAGAATGTCAAAACAGAGTTATCGATCCATTAATTGATCAATTGATTCATTATTTTTTCCCTTTGCAAGAAGTGGGCCTGAAGTTAAGTTGTGGAAAGAACTGCTCTGCGGAGGTTTAGAGAGAAAATTGATAGAATGTGAGAGCATTACCCTTTACAACTCAACAGACCAGAGTGCTAAACACTGTATTCAATGTAAAGGATGACATTCCAACTTCAGAGCTAGTTAGGTTTCTCCTTTAACTGTTACAGCACCAGTGCTAGTAGATTGCAGGCGAACAAAACATTTACAAGTACAATATTTATAATAAGTGATAGCAGGGTTAACCACAGGGTTGTAATGCAATTGAAGCTTCCAGGTGTGTGAAGATTAAAGTTACTTAGTATTATCTGAATACCAGGAAAAATCTACAGCTTTGAAATTGCCCTGAATCTTGTTATTTATGAGTTATGAATTATGTCAGAAGCTTTTGCTTATCTGATTAAATTAGTTTACGTATGTTGTGCTTAAACTATTTGAAGGAGACAAAGTATGGTCCAGCAACTTTTTTTGCGCTTGTCAAACTTCTTGTTTGGGTAGATTCAAAATAGCACTGTCCACCTTGCAGTCTCTGCTTCTGTGCTCCAAGCCTCTATCCTGCATGAAGGATGCTATTATACATACAAGTTGGTGGTGGTGATGGTAAAAAAAACAGGATTAGCAGATGCTCAGTTAATGAATATACCTAATACTATTGTTTTTTTCATGATAATTGCCCTTTTAGATCCTTGTGATATTCAATGGTAACTCAACAACTAAGATCTTGAATGTTATATAATCACACAGAGGTGTTAAAGGTGCCTGTGACATCACCAGTTTAGGATTACAGAAAAATAATCGCCAGTCAGGTTGTTTGTCCAGAATACATTATAAGTGTTCTCATATTAAGAAGGTGCGCTTCCTAATTGAATACTATTGATTATTGTTGTACGAAAAGGACGTGAGGAAGAGATTTGCAGGTGAGGAGATGGTATGGAGATGGAAGAGGGAGGCGTTGGGAGCAAGAAGAGTCCATTTCTGCATGGAAAAATCACATTCCCAAGGGTGCCGTAAATCACATTAATGCAAGAATTATTAATTGACATACATATCTAATGTAATATAAAATGCTTTGTTGTTTTGCATACATTGTCACATTATGAATCACGCTGATATCTGTTTGCTGCAGGGTTCGGTATTTTCTTCTCAGCTTCAATCTTAATCTTCCGTAAGGAAAGGAGGACTCACAGCCAAGGGACCTGGAGAGTTCGGACTTTAGATTTAATGAAACAAAATGGCTGCGTGTTTGAATAGCTGGAAATATCATCCGTCTCAAATTTGGCTCTTTACATCAACAAAATTAACAATATTACATTTGTATAGCCAGCTTTCACGTCAGCAGGATGTCCCAAGGCGCGGGCTAATAAGGTGCAGACTTATTAGTCCGCTTGAACTGCTAATCCTGTAAACTTGATGACACTCATGAAACGATTCATAACATTTACAAGAAATCTATTTTTCTAATGTTCTGTGGTTAAAAAAACACATTGAGCTGCCAGTTAATTGTAGTCCTATTACATATCCCCATTAAGTTTTGCACGGTAATAATGTTCTGTGTTATTGGATTTTGTTTACATCAGTGGGAAGGGGCATGATGCATTCATTCCTCTTTTGATAAGACATGATATATTTCGGGTACAGAATATCCCAAGCAAATATAACATGTTTGAGCGTAACATTTTTTTTATGCACATTTGTTCTTCCAGGCAACCGGACTATTGTCAAAACCAGATTAGGCAAAGCCTAGTATAATACTCCATTACAGGGACAGAAAGATTTGCTGAAAATCCTGAGCTGAAACCATTATAGTCCGAACTAGGCATTTTTATAATCATAATAGTCACTACCTTTGCAGTAACATCCTGAGATTTCCTTCTTATTCCATTGAGTTCTTCTAGTAAAATCTGAGGTGATCGAACACCTAAAGCTAGGATTGGCAGAGCAGATCAGAACTAAAGATGACATAATATTAATCCTTGCATTTGATACAGAGTCTTATCACGTGATTAAGGCATCTCAAAGCTCTTCCCAAAATATATTATAAAATGAATTTGGTTCACTGGTTGAACAACACTTGAAAACCCAGGAAAGCAGCTTTTCAGGCTGGAAATCAATTGGACTTTTGGATTCTAGCTAAGCAAAATGGTAGGTCTAATATCTCTGGTAGGTTTCAAGAGTCTCGAATGACGAGTCAACAACAACTTGCATTTATATAGCACCCTTCACATAGGATAATATCTTAGAGCATGGAGTCTCAGTCTAGCATTGGATAACTAACTACAGTACTTGGATTTACACTCTGGTCAGTAGTTTTTGACCAGGCTCCAGGGTTCCGAGTGTGCATTAATTAGTGATAAAAACACTTTATTAACCTCTTGCACAGTCAGCATGCTTCCTTCGCCAGACTAAGACTGGTGTGTGTAAATCAGCATTAATGCATTCTCATTCATTAGTGCTTACCTAGCACTAAAATGTTGTTCTGTTTGATTTTCCATTGACTAAATAACGATTTTTCTACAAGTGTAAGAACTTGCAATTTAAGAACCGTGCTGTTAACGTGAATATTATTTAGGAAGGATATTTAATCACAAACAATATGTTCCTCTTACTTTCCTTGAATAGAAAACTTCCACTACAGAAAGAAGGATATTTTGCTTACCGCAAAAAAAATCCACCTAAATGGTTCTATTCGACCAGTTGAAAATAAAGTGTAAATAAAGCAGAATAGGATGCAAAGTAATACTAAATCATTAGCATCAAGTTGTTTCATTCATGGAACATGTAAAGTTTGCATGTAAATGTTTGCCACTTACTGTATTGAGAAAAATCATTGATTGACTTCTTCAGACAAATCTTTAATTATGTTTCATCACCAGGACAGGTAATTAAATCAGACTACCTCACACTGCTAAGCACGATTCATTTGGAAGTGCAAAATGTCTCTGGGTTGTAAGTACATTTGTTTTCTATCACACTGATGCAGGAAAGTTGTTGACACATTTAAAAAAAAGTCAATGGTTCAGTCATAAGCTGGAGTCAGGTTTTACAAATGTTTTAACATTTTAAAACAAATTTGTACTACGCCAAGATCATCATCTGGTAAAGATCTCTCAAGGAAATAGATATGTTATTTAGCAATGTGCAAAACAATGAATTTAAAACTTGTTTTTTGGCTCTATGGATAACATTATAAAAAGAATCAGGTCTTGGAACTAGATAATGGACAGATCTTCTGTCTATTCAATAGAAGCCGACTAACAGCTGGGACTTGTTTAATGTCACCATACTTCCAATTGCTGCTGATTAGAATACATTAGAATATACAGAACAGAAACAGGCCATTCGGCTCAACTGGTACACAAGCCTCCTCTTGCCCTTCCTCAACTAAGCCTTCAAGCACAACCTTTTATTCCTTTCTCCCTCATGTAACTCTCTAGCTTTCCCTTAAATACATCTATGCTATTTGCCTCAACAACTCATTGTGATAGCACATTCCAGATTCCCACTACTCTCTGTGTGAAGACATTTCTTCTAACTTCCCTATTTGGTCTATTTGTGACTATTTTATATTGATGGCCCCTGGTTTTGGTCTCCCCCACAAGTGGAAACATCTTCCCTATGTCTACCCTATCAAAACCTTTCACCATTTTAAAGACCTCTATCAGCTCACCCCTTACCCTCTTCTTTTCAAGAGAAAAGAGTCCAAATATGTTCAGCCTTTCCTGATGGGTATAACCTCTCAGTTCTGGGATCATCCTTAAGAATCTCCTTTGCACCCTCTCCAGTGCCTCTACATCCCTTCTATAATTTGGGGACCAGAACTGCACACAGTATTCTAAGTGTGGTTCTGCAGTACAAATGATCACAATGCTTATAGAAGGTCCTTCGGCCCATCTGATCTCATCCTTTCTGAATACCCACCCTACCCTTCCTCCATTTCTTTCAGTTTCCCCATGGTAAGTTCTATCCTATCCATGGAGTTCTGTAGTGTAGTGGTTAGCACGTTCGCCTCGCAAATGAGAGGATCCAGGTTCGATTCCCGGGTGAGGTGAAACCTTAGGCAAGTTTCCTTACTCCACACGCCTCTGTTTACCTAGCGGTAAGTAGGAACCCAGTTGTTAGTTGATTGGCAAATTGCTTTGTGTGGATAATAAGCCCTCCAAAAAAAAATTTGTTCACTCAATCCACGACTGTTTGTGGGACACTGCTGTGTGCAATTGGCTGCTGCGTTTTACCCACAAAATACACAGTCAATTCACTTTAGAATATATTCTGTGAAGCGCTTTCAGATGGCTCAACAAAACTATAAGACCCTATATAAATTCAAGGATTATTATTATTAATGATTCTATCCTTGCATAAAATCCTTCTTGGATCCTATGTTGTGGCCAATCCAACTCAATTTAAGTCCTGGTGGTTGAAACTGTTTCTAGAATTATGTGCGAACGTTTGGTGAAGAAATAAGGATTATTTCTTCCTCCTCTTCGACAGTGCTTTCGATCACCCTGCTTCCCCCCAGCCCTCCACCCTCCCCAATCCCGTCCCCCAGCTCGGGTCCAAAACTCTGACTATCCAGTGCCTTGGGACGTCCTCCTGATGTGAAAGGTGCTACACAAATGTAATTTTGTTGTTATTTCCAGGTACAATCAAATGAAACGTGGTTTGAACAATTACACAGCGTCTCAACCCGAAATTCCTGATTGATTCTGCCATGAAGTGGCTCCTCTTAGTTTTAATGATAAGCCTCGTACTTTAGTTTGTTATTCAGTTTATAGTATTCCAGTAATCCTCAAACAGATGCATTTTTTTAAAAACCCATCCAATATTTTTTCCATACATAGTCCCTGGCACTTTATCAGTTTCTGTAAGTCATTCAAAGAATTCATTGATTTTATTTTGTTTTTCCCTGAACAGCATAAATAAGAACATAATAATTTACAATATTTTTCCCCTATAAAGTCTAGATTGATGTAAACCTGGAAAAAATAATCCAACTCTAAGAAAATAAAAAAATAAAAACCTTTGATATACTGTACATATATCTAAAAGCTACTTGAATCATAATGAACTGTATTTAATTGACTTATTTTTATTGTTGAATGAGTTATAAGGACCAAAAGGAGAACAAATATGGTAAGAGAAGGAAAACAAGAGTGATAGCTCTATGTATATTCAAATCTTATTCTGGTTATCGAATTGGATTTAAGTTTGTATTGATGAAAGTTACATTGTGTTCTGTAAAGCCAACACAATCAAACAAGAAGAAGTCTATTTACATACTTGTATTTATTATTCTGGTTTAGAACCAATTGGCTGCACAAAAAGCCTGGATTGTTGTATAAACTGGTAATTGTTAATTGGCAGAACCCTTCACACATCAAACAAGACCGATATTTTGCCCAACATCTGTAAGACACAAACAGTCAATTGTACAATGACCGCTCTGGTTACGTTCAGCCCATTGGCAGAGAGCTATGGAAAACATTTGCTTTTGGCTCCATCACAGAGTTCAAACTAATGTGGGGCAGGCTTGATATTCGGTCAAATTCCAAGTTTCCTCTTCTCTCCCTTTGATAGAATGCACTGTGCTGTAGGAGGCAGCATGCAGATGTAATTTTAAATCAAGTCCAGGTAGATGGTAAAATGCCATGGCTCTCACCACATAGAGCAGCAAAGAACCCAAATGTCTTGTACAAACTGTCTGCCAGAAATATCATTCCAACATCCTACTTGCTCACAATTTACAAAGGGAAATCAGGTTTGTGAGCCTTACTTTAGCAAATCCCAGCTTTGTATGGGAGAAAAAAATTAAACTGATCATGTCTTTTACATTTGCATTTGTAATCTAAAAATGGTTGTCCAGCATATTGATTTCTGCGACCTTTCTCTGTACGTCAGCATTTCTTTAAACCGAGAATAATGGATAGCTGAGGACGATTACAAGTAGTAATTTAATTGAAGGAGCTGCGTGGCGTCATGAACAGAGACAGAAAAGCACAATCAGTTTCTAACTATCTTTCAATCCATTACGTTATATTCATTACGTCCCTGAAATCACTCAAAACCGTTAGTTTTTCATAATACTTACTAAGGTCTAAAACACAATATTTCTAACAGGAATCGCCCATGACTAGTTTCTAGGAAGATGTCACACTAACCCACAAGAATTGCATTCCAACACAACCTACCTCCAGAGCAGAGTTCTTATGGGTATTTTATCTTTCCATCATGTTACAACTCTGCTAATATTTGACTACATAGAGTAATTGACGTCATACACTTGCACTTAATACCTCTTAAATATTGTCTTAGAATGCTGTTGATAGGTTTCACATGAACTATATGCAACTTTTTCATCAATCAGATTGTGCCAGCAATATCCTCCATATCAGTGGTTTCCAAAGACATTGCTGAAATGTTGTTCTAGATAACCCCAAATCCCACCTTTCGATAGGCGCAAAGCTTTCAACCCGAGCTTACCTCCCCACAAGGAGTATCGTCACTAGCTGGTTAACTGCTGACCAAGTAGTGATACTTCTTGTGGGGAGGTAAGCTAGCTTAACTTGGAGCTCAGCTGTCTCCAGGGTGATATGCTTGGCATCAGAATATCAATATTGAGTCAATCCCTGTTCCTGAGCCAGGCGGGTTCGCAGTGCTCTGGAGCATTGCTGATGACAGAGCAGACAGTCTGGCTCAATGGCAGGACTTGGAGAGGCAGACCAGCCATTGGGAGCAGGGATTCTTCCCACTCACCTTATGTTAACTATGCAAGCCAAAGCCCTAATGGGTAATCTGGTCGTAGCTGGACATGCAGCAGGATAGCTAGACAGTGCTTACAATGAGAAACTATCGGTTTCAGTTGGTTAAGCTCCAGCACACTATATCATTCTCAAGCCTTGTCTTTTGACAACCTGTGCCTAATACTCTTCGGAATTAGGTAAGCAGGATGGGTCTCCTCAGGGAGAGAGCATTCCAACCCAGCCAGAGGGGAAATTCCATGTATATGTGGCATACAATTCCAAGTGAATGTGGAACCTTCAGTCAAGTTCAGATAATCCTAAACATGGTGATGAGATTCCACATGCATCAGACACCCAACTAACCCCCCAAATAAATCCCTGAGACCATATATAGTGTTAAATGAGCATGTGATCTACAGTGGAAACCACTGGGCAGCCTTCTTTGCAGCAAAGTATTTTGAAAAGTGACAGTATTAATGGAGTCTAAAAATACTGCGGATTATTAATTATAAATCTGGTCTAATCTGCCTCTAGATGCCTATTATTTGAGGTTTCAGAGGGCAAATGCTGGTAACCCTTCATAACAGGCAATAGACAGTGGCCTAGCTCAAGAATATTGCAAGTCTTTTAATCAACTCAACCCTGTGTCTCCTGAAAAATTCACCACCTCTGAGATAATTTCACTCCTCAGAAGCGTGTTGTAAAATAAACTGTGTTATACTTCCTGATGTCAAATGTTGTGTTATCCCAAGAGTAGGACTCCTCCACTATCCCTGTCAGGGGAGAAATAAGACATAATAAAAAACACATAGACTGGTCTAGTTACTAGACTGGGTCACCAGGCTTTCCAGCCCATCCAACGAAACGTTTTGCTTGTTTTGTTTTCTCAATGAAAGACTATAATATAGATTATTTTTAAAATACTGTGAAAATGCAACTAATGGCATTTCAGGCAGACTCCTCTTTTCCAAAATGACTGTACTGCAACTTCAGCCAAACTCAGAGATTGTAGCAGGTCTTTGTCCTATCGTCTTTCTGCATATGACCTGCATATAAGCCGTGCAAACTAACACATCCTTTAGGCCACTCAAGGTTTTTTAATATGCATCCCACCCAAGTGATTTGTTAAGTGCCTTTTTATGATCAGTATTCAAAAGGTTGAAATTGCTCCAGTTTATTTAAATTGGGCAAGGTTTCAGGGCTATGCACTTCAGGGAACTAAACAGAGACCACTTTTGTTTCTAGTTATAGTTAATGATCTGAAATTTGATCGGTGAACATGAAAGTGGGTCAATGCTGTGATGTTTGAGCTCAATGGTTATTTACCAAATAGGACAACTCTGATATGTTGATTGAATGGCTGGAAGCCAATGGAAATGATTATCTATCCTCCAAAAGCCCAAATAAATAAGGACTGTTTACTCCAAAAACGTAATCAGGAAGTTCTAAGTATAAGAATAGTCCACAAACAGATTGAGAATGTCACCAATCTACAACAGTTTATTGGCATTTTATTTCCCAACCTTTTGATAGCAGGGACTACATACCTTTTTACTTACAATGCAGTGGACCCATTGAGCTTGTCAAGTCACTCAATCAAAACAGATCTCTGGTACGGTCCAGCTGTGAGTTTGCTGAGAATTGGTGCTGGTCCTGGGAACAGCCATTGAGAAAGACTGTGTTAGCAAATTATGTCATATAACAAATATAGTATAACCAATAATTGCATGTTGGTATAGCACCTTTCATATCGGGAGGATGTATGAAAGTACTTCACAGGGTTTACTATGAAGTGGAGTGACTACTTATTTGTAGGCGAACATGACAGCCCAATTGCACACAAGAATGTCCCAGAAACAGCCATGAAGTGAAACACCAATTTTATTTAGGTGACTGTTGACCAAGACACTAGGAGAAATTTCCTTCTCTTTTTAAGCAGTGCCATGGGATCTTTAATGACCACCTGAATAGGCAGATGGGCCCACAGTTTAACATCCTATCTGAAGACACCACCAACAATGCAGCACACCCCAGGTGTGGCACTAAAGTATTAGGATAGACTGTATGAGTTTCAAATCTCTATATAGGTTCACAGATAAGTAGATATCTTGAAGCACGCAATAATTTGCAATCTCTTTGTATTTCTAAGGCCTGGTTTTAGCACTGATGATTTATTATTTTTTTAAAGAACAGCGATTAGGCCCTGTGTGGAATATATGGGCCATCTTTGGCCTTTTAGTTTAACATGGAGGACGATCAAGTCAGCTGGAGTTAATCCAAATGCAGCCTTGGAGGATAATATATAGTGACATAAATTATGATGAGATGCTCAGGCTGGGCAAACTAGAAGGATTTGAGGCAAGAAGGAGGCTTGTGTAAAGAGAGACTTGTGTAAAACAGTCATTTGAGGAACATAACCATAAAATATGTTAATTAACGATGACAGATCAGAAAAAAATCATCTTAGAAACCGATATATAAATGGCTGAAAAGGCAAAATGGCTAGAACTAGTTTCTTGTTTACTAGCTCACTATTACTAAAGATTTGACAGATAATATTGATCTGTCTAATTCTTGGCTTTAAAATTATGGTTCTATTCCTTTTTATCAAACTATCCTTTAGTGTTAATTCATAGATATTTTCAATGTCTGTGTTTCAACTCTTCATCATGTGTATTCATATCAGGAACATGCATTTCCCATTTGCAGTAAAAATGAATGTGTGCTATAATAATAATCCTTGTATTTGATATGTAATAATAACTCTTGCATTTGATATAGCACCTTATCACATTGTTGAGTTGTTTCAAACAACTTCACACAATATACTGTAATGAATGTGGTGTGAATATGTATTTTGTGGGCCTACAAATAAATAAGATACTGCACTTGTTGTAGACACTTTTATCAAATGCAAAGATTAATACTACAGCCATTATTCTTATTGTTAGCATAAATTCTTAATCAAGTGACGTCTTATTTGTATGTAATGATGTAGGCAGAACATACAAGATTATAATAACACATGAGAATGCTCAGTAACAGAGTGAGGATATAGCTTTTATCCCTTACTCCTCTGACATCCCAATATTGTATAACAAAAGATGTACTTCTCTGACTGCACTTTTGGTCATCTTTCTCCTCTTCGCCCCTCTTGGTTCTTACCTCCAGCACAAGGTGCCCAGCCAGCAGTGTCAAGCGATTTGAGATATCCACCCACGTGAGAAGGTACTATAAGAATATAAATTGTATTGTGTTTTGATAGCTTAGACATTTTCCATGCCGTGTCCAAGGCAAATGATTCTTAAAAAAACAAAAATAGTCAACTGTATGATATAACTGTGCATAAAGTTGGGCCTTCAACCTCTCTGGCCCACCCTTTGGAACTCCATCCCGGAGTTCCCTTTGCCTTGCTTTCTCTCCCTTTCCTCCTTCAAGACATGTCTCAAGAACCTCCTCTTCGACTGCGCCTTCGGCCACCCTCCTACCCCTACCTTCCGTGCCTTCCATCCTTTCTGATCCCAACCCCCTGCTCTGGTCCAAATCTCTGATTGTCCAGCATCTCGCAGTGTCCTCCCGACATAAAGGGTGCTATACAGGTATAATTTGTTGCTGTTGTTGTCTTTCATAGTTATCGTTCACTGTTTACATGATAATAATCCTTGTATTTGATATAGCGCCTTATCACATCTTCGAGACGTCTCAAAGCGATTAACAGAATATACTGTTAAGTAAGTTGACTGTATATTTTATGGGCGAAATATATGCTGTACAGCTCATTATTCCGAGGCTAATATCTCTAAACCCATCGCTTTGACAGTGCTTTTAGTCATCTAACTTCTGGCACTCCTTGCCTCTATCCCTTCACTTCATTATCTCTTTGACTGTGCCATTTGGCCCATTGTGTCTTTGATGTCTCTTTGAAAGAGCAGCCCATTAAATCCCATTTACCTCAATTTTCCACATATTTGTGACACTGGGTTTCTGTGTAAAACCATCAGCATGCTTAAGAATATCCAAACCAGTCAGTGTTCCACATATATTTTGCTGTGTCTGGAATGGAATGCATATTCTCTCCCTGGAGGGAAGCACTCTACTTATTTAATATCAGAAAGTATTAGGCATAGATTGGCAAGAGCCAAGGCTTGGGGACCCTAGAGTGTATGTTAAGGTACTGCTGGAACTTAACCAGCTAAAACTGCATAGCTTACCATTGTGAGTGAGCACTGAATGGCAAGCTTTCTTCTGCTTGTCCAGCTATGATCCCATTACAGCCCTACCCATAAGGGCTTCAGCTTGCAGGGTTAATAAAACAGATCAGTAATCCTTATATTTGGTATAGAGTCTTTCACATCAAGAGGATGGCCCCATTTCTTCACAGGATATACTGTAAAATGGAATGACTGTGTGTTTTGTAGGCGAAAGCAGCAATTTGACACATCAATATCTCACAAACAGCTATTGAATGACTGTCCATTTTTTGAGAGGGAGGATTGTTGATCAAAATACCAAGAAAAAGGCAGGGGAAGGAAGGTTACAGTTCGGAGTCCTGTAGCTCAGTGGTTAGAGCATTCGCTTTGCAAGCGAGAGACCTGAGTTCAATTCCAGGCAGGGCGAAACTTTGGGCAAATTTCCTTACTCCACACGCCTAATAATAATCCCTCCAAAACCCAAAACAATAATAAATTGGTCATTTTCAATCTACGACTGTTTGTGGGACATTGCTGTGCGCAATTGGCTTCCGCGTTCGCCCACAAATATACAGTCAATTCACTTTACAGTGTGTTCTGTGAAGCGCTTTGGGACATCCTCCCGACGTGAAAAGAGCTATATCAAATGCAAGGATTATTATTATTATTATAGTTACAGTTAGAAGTAAACCAGCAAAACTAAGAATGATGAAGGTGGCAGAGCAGATTAGCGAGGGAGATAAACAGAGTGTGTCAAGGAGGGACAAGAAGCTCAGCAAAGAAAATAGGGCCTTAGCAAGTAGGGGAAATAGAAGAAGCCAAGGCGCTATATCTGAGTGCATGAAACATTGGTCATAAGATAGACAAATTAATGGCGTAAATAGAAACAAACGGTTATGATCCAGTAGCCATTACTGAGACGTGGTTATAGGGAGATCAAGGGTGGGAACTAAATATGGAAAACGAGGTGGGGGCCAGCCTTGCTAATAAAGGATGGAATAAAAACAGTAGAGAGGAAGGATTTTAAATCAGAAAATCAGGATGTAGAGTCAGTATGGGTGGAATTACAAAATAATAAGGGGCAGAAAACAATAGTGGGAGTAGTTTATAGACCCCAAACAGCATTCACATTATTGCACAGAGTATTAACCAGGAAATTAGTGGAGCATGCAGCAAAGGAAATACACTAATAGTGGGTGATTTTAATCTTCATATAGATTGGGAAAACCAAATTGGCAAAAGTAAGATAGAGGAGGAGTTTATAGAATGCATTAGAGATAGTTTTCTAGATCAGTATGCTGAGGAACCAACCAGAGAACAGCTATCCTAGATCTTGTTTTGTGTAATGAAATAGGGCTAATCAGCAATCTGGAAGTTAAAGCTCCTCTAGGGCACCACAACATGATGGAATTTAGCATTAAGTTAGAGAGGGATGTAGTTAAGTCTGAAGCATGGGACTTAAATTTAAATAGAGCCAACTTTGCAGGTATGAGAGAGGATTTAGCTAAAATAGACTGGGGAATTAGATTAAAGGATATGACAGTAGATCAGCAATGGCAAACCTTTAAAGATATAGTACATAATTCCCAGCGATCACACATTACCTTGAGGAATAAAAATACCACGGGAAAAGTGTTTCAACCATGGTTAACCAGAGCAGTTAGGGAAAGTATAAAATTAAAAGAAGAGACCTATAATACTGCCAAAAAGAGCAGTAAACATGAGGATTGGGAGGGCTTCAGAGACCAACAAAGAAAAACTAGGAAACTGATTAGGAGGGAGAAAATTGATTATGAGGGCAAACTAGCTAGGAACATAAAGACAGACTGCAAGAGTTTTTACAAATACATAAAGAGGAAGAGTCTAGCAAAAGTGAATGTAGGTCCATTACAGGCAGAGACAGGAGGAATTATAATGGGGGATAAAGATATGGCAGATTCATTAAACAAATACTTTGCTTCTGTCTTCACGTTAGAATACACTGAAAACTTACCAAAAATAGAGGGGAACCAAGAAGCTAATGTTAGTGAGCAACTTAGGGAAATTAACATCAGTAAACAATTAGTACTAGGGAAACTGTTGGAATTGAAAAATTATAAATCCCCTGGTTTTAAAGGAGGTGGCTGCTAAGATAGTGGATGCCTTGTTTTTGATCTTCCAAAATTCTCTGGATTCTGGAATGGTTCCCATTGATTGGAAGATCGCAAACGTAACACCACTATTTAAGAAGGGTGGGAGAGAGAAGATGGGGAACTATAGACCAGTCAGTCTGACATCGGTGGTAGGGAAAATTCTAGAATCCTTAATTTGGGACGTCGTAGTGGGGTACTTAGAGGACCATAACATGATTAGGCAGAGTCAACATGGCTTTACAAAAGGGAAGTCATGCTTAACAAATCTTTTAGAGTTTTTTGAGAATGTAACTAGCAGGTTAGATACAACAACAACAAAATTACATTTATAGAGTGCCCTTCACGTTAGGAAGACGTCCCAAAGCACTGAACAGTCAGGGTCGGGACCTGAGCATGGGGGAGGGGGGGGGGGGGGGGGGATGTAGGGGTGAAGGAAGGCAGAGAGTTGGGAAGGTGATAAAAGGCCACAATTGAAGAGAAGGGTCTTGAGACCGGCCTTGAAGGAGGCAAGGGAGGAAGCAAGGCGAAGGGACAGTAGGATGGAGTTCCAGATTGTGGGGCAGAGAGGCTGAATAGATAGGGGGGAACCAGTAGATGTAGTGTATTTAGATTTTCAAAAGGCATTCGACAAGGTGCCACGTAAAAGGCTGCTACACAACATGGATCGAAGAGTGGCTAACGGGAAGAAAACAGAGAGTAGAGATAAATGGGTCCTTCTCAGATTGGCAAGATGTGACTAGTGGAGTGCCACAAGGATCAGTACTTGGGCCTCAACTATTTACAATCTATATCAATGATCTAGGCAAGAACATAGAACTTATATCTAAATTCACAGATGATACTAAGCTAGGTGGGAGAGTAAGCTCGGAGGATGACACAAAAAAATTGCAAAGGGATACAGATGGGTAAGGTGGCAGATGGAATATAATGTGGGGAAGTGTGAAGTTATTCAACAACAATAACAAGATTACATTTGTATAGCGCCTTTCACGTAGGGAGGATGTCCCAAGGCGCTGGACCGTGTAGTAAAAACAGAAAAGCAGATTATTTTCTAGAGGGGGAGAGACTAGATAGTGTTAGTGTTCAGAGGGATTTGGGTGTCCTTGAACACCAGTCACGAAAAGTTAATATGCAGATACAGCAAGAAACTAGGAAGGCTAATGGCATGTTGGGGCTTATTGCAAAAGAGTTAGAATAAAAGAGAAGGGAAGTTTTGCTACAACTGTATAGGGCCTTGGTGAGACTGCACCTCGAATATTATGTACAGTTTTGGTCTCCTTATTTAAGAAAGAACATACTTAGAGGGGGTGCAGCGTAGATTCACTAGGTGGGTTCCTGGGATGAGGGGGTTGACCTATGAAGATAGGTTGAGCAAACTAGGCCTATATTCTCTAAAATGTAGAAGAATTAGGGGTGAGCTTATAAAAACATATAAGATTCTTATGGGGCTTGACAGAGTAAAACAGTGTGAGACTGTTTTCCCTGGTAGGAGAATCTATAACTAGAGGTCACAGTCTTAAGATTAAGGGTCAGCCTTTTCGAGCAGAGTTGAGGAAACACTTCTTCCCTCAGCAGAGAGTGAATTTATAAAATTCTCTAGCCCAGAAGGCTGTAGATGCTCAGTCCTTGAACATATTCAAGACTGAGATTGATAGGTTTCTAAAGGATGAGGGATTAAGGGATATGAGGATTAGGTGGGCAAATGGAGTTTAGGTTAGAAGATGAGCCATGATCTTATTGAATGGCGAGGCAGGCTTGAGGGGCCGAATGGCCTACTTCTGCTCCTAATTCCTATTTCTTTCCCTTCTCTTCCCTTCTCTTTTGTCACGGAATATTTAATGTCCAGCTGAACAAGCAGACAGGGCCTTGATTTACATCTCAATCGAAGGACAGCACCTCCAAAAATGCAGTACACCCCCAGCACCATATTGGGAGTGTCAGTTTAGGCTATATGAGTTTCAAGTGAGACTTGTACTCACAGCTTTCTGACTCAGAGGCCAAGCGCTAGAAATTGAGGCAGGCTGCCACTGAGCTAAGTGAGAAAAATCCCTGCTCCCAATGACAGATCTGCCCTTCCAAGCTCTACTGACAAGCCAGGCTGGCTGGTCTGCCAGCAGCACCTTGGGGTAGTACAGACCTGGCCCGGCTTCAGATCTGGACTAATAAGATTGCCACAGAGGATCGACTCCATCCCGATATTCTGTGCCAATCATTTCCTTGGAACCCGCTCAGCTCTAAGGAGCTCTGCAGCCCCCCCCCACCCCGGTGAATAGTCAGTAGTTCTTCAATTGGTATCCAACAAGTGCAGGTTTGAACCCCCAGATAATAGGCACTAGGAACTTCCTGCAAACTTACTGGGGATCAGTACAGAGCAGGAGTATTTAGATATCTATGTAGTTCCCTCTTGAAAGCCAATATGAATTCACCCACAAAACATACAGTCAATTCACTTTACAGTATATTCTGTGAAATGCTTTGAGACGTCTCGAAGACGTCTATATCAAATGAAAGGATTATTATTAATCCTGCCTTGACCACCGTTCCCGGCAGGACATTCTAGAGAAACATTGTAGATCAGCAAAAGATTCGGAACTCATATTTTCAAAGCAAACTTTCATTATGTTGTTACATTTCATCCTTAATTGCCAATATGTGTATAAATAGTGAGTGGCGGCCTTCAAGTTGATATTGACCACTCCTGTGTCTACCATTTTCCAATATGACCAAAGTTATTTTCTGCATTACATTATTTCTCACAGGCATCCTGGGTGAGGGGAGAGGGCCCGTGCAAAGAGAGAGAGAGAGAGTTTTCAGCTTGCATTTTTTGCAATGTGTTTCCTAACTGCTTCCTTGGCATGGAAATTATTTTACAAATCAGAAGTGGGCTTGCTTTTACATTGATTGCAAAAGTAATTACAGTGCATTCGACAGGGAGCCCAGTGGAACTGTATTAATACTGCTTTAACCTAATTTCTGTCTTACAGGCAATTCTCCTCAAGATTATTAATTTTCTTAACTTCTTCAGCTTCATTATCCTAAGGATATTGTTGTTTGCCTTTCGATAATAGGAGGAAATCCATTTTTGTGCAGTCAGTACATGAATACTAATAGGCAATCTGAGGCAACAAGTACGACACAGAAATGAATCTCGGGAGGATTTCTCTTCTGTCTCGAACCTCCAGCTCTCGCCATAATTACCACAACGGAGAAGCCACTGAAACTGATGCTGTCACCNAAAAAAAAAATCACAAGCTCAGCCCATACCACCGGGTTCATCTACCCCACAGGGGCCTGCAATTAGTTATTCCTAAAGCATTTCTCCTCTGCTATTGATTTTTTTTCTCTCTCTCCCACTAAATTTAATTGCAAACAAATCACAAGGCCTGATGAATCCACAGACAAAGCCGCCTTTGCGGCATCTCGGAGGAACCCAAGCTGTCAATAAAATAACCACCTCATCTCTAGACCGTTCTCTGGGCCTCCCGCATGCACTGGCAAACCTCATAATGCATTCTGCAGAATACAAGTATGAAATGACACTGTGGTTTCATCAAAGTTCATTTTAAGCGAAGTCAGATGTCTTTTCAGTAGAGTACAGTTACAGAGGTCATGCAGCTTTTAAAGGGGCAGAATCCCTCCCTTTAGTTTGGGTCATATGAACTGAAACCATAACAACAACAACAATAAAATTACATTTATGAGCGCCTTTCATGTGGGAGGATGTCCCAAGGCCCTGAAATCCTAACCCTACATAACTTATTACAGACAGATTCAAATACAGGGCAGTACGAGGTTTGTGTTGCAATGCACTATAATATTGGTCTCTGCTGAGAATGTTGTATCCAAACTGGCAACGCATTGACCATTTCACTCAACACCAGTACAATTAAGCTAATACAGAGAGCCCCTATCTCAACATCAAATTGGTTCTTAACCAGTGAAATCAGTGGCATTCTCAGGGCATGTTCCATGTCAAAGCATGTCATGAAATGCAGCTATTTTCACCTAAAGTGTGAAAACAATGAGAACAACCTGGAGAAAAATGACTGACAGGATAGAGTTTGGCATTTTGTGTTTTGCAATAATGAGCAGTGGGAAGTTAAAATGCTGTAAGCAACACTGAACTAACAGGAGAAGGGTCACAGGGCCTTGTCCAACTAGTGGATAAGCCCAGATCATGTATCTCCATTATTCACAATCTTGCTTTTCCACTTGGATTTCACGCTGCTGATAGTAGACCTGTACGACTGGTGATTGAAACATACAGCATCAGCATTTTATGGAAACTTGTTTTTATCACGCTGTATAAACCATCACCGCACATTTTTGTGCCTAGAATTAAATTTGATTTATTGAACTGAAATGCTGCCAAAAAAAACAAGCTATTGTCCTTATATTCTTGTAAATATTCTGTTGGAGTGCAAAAACTATAACTTTAAGACACTATGGGGAGGGTTTTGCTTGTATTACAAATGTTTTATTGAGTTCAAACCCCAGAAGTTATGTTGAAACTGTACGATAATTACTCTGGTCAGAATGCACCTGGAGTAGTGTGGTTATAGTCGCTGTGACATAAGGGTGTGGTTCAGGCCTGAGAGCCAGCACAGAGGAAAGCAATGATGCTGATCGTTGAGTGTTAAAAAGATGAATTCTGAGGAATGACTGGATATCCCAGGGGTCTCCAGCCTCCAAAACACATCTCAGAGGGGATCTTGTAGAGGCGGCTTATGCTTCTTGGCCTAGAGAATGTATAGCTGGAACATTTTCAGATATGCCAAAACAGGAGGATAAGAGGACAGGAACTCAGGGTTGAGAAGGGTAATTTTAGAACTTGATACTGATGGTAATTAATTGGAAATGAGTTACTTTATGAGGAAGGGTGATTAAAGCCCAGATTTATTTGAGACAGCTTGATGATGTAATGGGAAGGATTCATATACTGCAAATTTAGAACGAGAAGTTCCTCCTCATCAAAACCTCCCTTGTGAGAGAGTTAGAATTGGTTTATCAGGTGTCAAATATGTAAGCAACCCAACAAGTTAAAGAAATAAGATAAAAGCTGCTGTATTCTTTAAGTGTTTCTTATGAATATCACAACCTTTACCTCAATCTTCCTTACTCCGAGACTCAATACCGTAAACACATTTTTATTCAGCTCTCTTGTACTGCATGCTAATGAGTGAATTATCTAATGTGCTGACATTATGTGGATAATTCAACAGTACTCAGTACTGTTCTCACACTCTTGAATTAATTTAAAGGCATGTCAATTGGCACAGCTGCCACAGTGACAAATCCAACCTGCCCACCAACCCTCTACAGGTTCCATAAACTCTGCCTGCATGCACAAATGTGGCTGTACTCACATCAGCTATCCTTGGTCAAAATATGCTGAAGACGTCTTATTTCTATTTCAAATCTGCTACTTTTTTTCATTAAAACCTACATTTCTTTCCTAAATATATGTCAACATATATAAGCCCTATTTCACCAAGTACTGGTCAGTACTTAAATAGTAAAATGATAATGATAATTATATGATAAAATGATGATTCTTGCATTTTATTTAGAGCCTTTCAGCTCGTATTTTTTTAGGCAAATGTGGCAGCAAATTTGCACATAGCAATGTCCCACAAAAAGCCATGAAGTGAATGATCAATTTTATTTGGGGGATTGTTGACCAAAACACTAGAAGCTCCCTTCTTTTTTTGAATTGTACCATGGGATCTTCAACATCTACCTGAACAGGCAGAGACGGGACCTCAGTTTAACATCTCATCCAAAAGATGGCACCTGTGATAATGCCGCACACCCCCAGCACTGCATTGGAGTATCAGCCTAGACTACCTAAGTTCAAAGTCCCAACGTAGGAGTTGAGTCCACAATATTCTGATTCAGAAGTGTGAATGCTACTGACCTAGCCAAGCTGACACACATCTCCCTACGAGGCTACAATACCTCAAAAAACCTCTAACAGGATGTGCTCTTTGGCAGAAGAATAAAACTCGATCACAATTGAGGCTGTGGTCTGAGAGTCTGAGGAATTCACTGATGTGGAGAGTGTACCCTGTACCTGAGAACCAGAGGCCACTACGTGAGCAACAGATTGTTATGACGTTTATTCCACCAAGACAGTTGTACAGATCTGTCTCCCTGTTACCATTAGAAACACTGCTGCATTGGATTACCGCCTGCCTTCTGTACTTTGGGGATAAAGTGAAGTATTAAAAAAGGGCATTTCTTCACAGGATCTATTTTGGATGGTTGGAGAGACTAATAAGGTAACAAGAATTGGTTATATTCTCATTAACTACTATACTGAGTAACAGAGGGCTACTTAAGGGAATGTGAATCATTCTGATAAGGTCATAAAGTAATTTGGGTGCTCTTATGTTTTGAATAACAATCCTTATTGAGAACAGTCCGTTCATCAGCAATGTTTTTGAGGCTATTACTAACAATAACATTTCAGTATCTGACAAAGTTTTTATTTTTAGCTTTATTCAGAGAAGATGGCAAGAAAAGAAGAGTGCAGCACTAACACTCCCCATGAGAATGGGATGATGCTTCATTCCCTAAAACTGCTGCTGTGAAGAATGCACTGAGATTGGAGCTACAAAGAGCTGCCCCAAAACGTGTCACAATATTACAAGGTTGAATGAAGAAGGTTCTTTGGCCCATCTATTCTCATCCCTCCAGAACACCCACCTTCCCATCATAGCATTAAGCTGCTTTTTAAACACATCCAAGGTCCACCCTTCATTGCAACCTGTTCCAGTTGTTAATTACCCTCTGGGTAAAGGAATACTTCCTGATGTCTGTCATGAAATTGTCTCTTTGGAACTAAACCTATGTCCTTTCTGGGTTTACTGTTTCAATCCCATTTAAGATGTTATACATCTCTATTAGATCCCATCTGAGATGTCTTCTCTCAAGACTGAAGAGCCCTAATCCTTCAACATCTTATGTCACCAAATGCAACTACAGTGTTTCCCTCTGTCTAAACCTTTGAAGAGTTAAGAAGAAAGGGAAGTAGGAGCAGATGTGAGAGAAAATTAGAAACAAGATTTTCTTCATGAATAGCAAAATATTTGCTTTCAAAGGGTCTGTCAAACAAAATAATTATTATTAGGAAATGTCACATTATCAAATATGTTAAGAAACATTGAATTTTCCAGTCTATCAGTTAAGACTGGACATGATAGAGGGCCTTTCACCTTTTATATTAGGTGAACATCCCAAAGCTCTTCACAGGATTTACTGTAAAGTTCAGGGACTGAGTGTTTTGTGGGTGACAAAACATCGCTGAACCACAAGATTTTGGTGCCACTTCACAGCCTTAACTCAAGCTGGTTTCTTGCAGTGTAACAGTGAAACTCGGCAATAACAACAGCAGAGCTGAAAGCTGCAGCCTTCACTGCAGCTTGGCCTGAAGACCAACCTCCTCCTGCTTGCTTGGCTTGGGGGAAAGGGAGGCAGGAATACATTGGAGGAAAAGAGTGGTTCACATCTGAAGCCAGTCTTTAGTAAATTGGAAATTGCAAAGTTTCCAGACAGATTTGATATGAGTTAATGGATGGAATGAAAAGTAAAAGTAATAAACATAGATCTGCACTAGACTGGGGCCCAACAAAATAGCTCTACATATACTCCCAATGTAAACCTCCATCTGCCCTCAACCTTCTGCATTGACTCTTCTCCTTTAATATCTTACAGCTCTAGCATAGTACAATACACACAGATAAGAAACAAACACAGGATAACTTACCTTGGTGATTTTCTTTGATTCCCTGAATTTCCTGAAGAGTATAAAATTTAGTCACTTTCAACTGGAATAGCCCAGATCAGGAATAGAGCGAAACACAAGACCGGGTAAGATATGACTCCAAGTACAGGGCCACCTAGAGCTCTGACTAAGCATTTGCACCAGCCACAGGATGAACCCCAGGAGCAGTGAAGAGAATTTGTTCATTTTTATGAAAGAAGATAAAGTGGTAAAACCCATCTAGGACATTTCTGGGGTTACCGCTATCAGGAATGAAAACAAAATCACAATGACTTCTGTAATAAAGTTGAATGCAAAATATTGTAAACACAGCCTTGCCAAACTTCATTATGATAAATTCAAACCATCTTTTCCTCTCGACACACCTGAAGCTTTCAACAAGAATCACTTTGCTATTTGCTGTGTTATTACACTGTTGCCTGCAGTTTGGAAGAGAAGAGTTAGAATGCTCAAATAATAATAATCCTTGCATTTGATATAGTACTGTATCATGTCTTCTAAACATCTCAAAGCACTTCACTGAATATACTGTAAAGTGAATTGACTATATATTTTGTGAGCGAAACACAACAGCCAATTGTGCATGGATAGTTAATATGTACACTAGGGCACAGAAAGTGACAGAGAGGCAGAATGAGAGATGGAGAGTGAGAGACGTAAAGGCAGAGATATAGAGAGGTGGACAACAGTGACTAGCACTGTGTGTGTGGTAGAGGATGGTGGGAGCCACACATTGTTAGCACATTGAATGTTACATTTTTCATCCCACTATTTTGTTCCCCAGATCACAATCAGACTTTTCTTGTAGACCATCCATTTTATTTATACATTCATCATACAGTACTATTCATGAATTTCTCCCACTCTTATTTTCCCCCTAGATCACCAGCTTTCCTTATTGTTCTTCCTTTATCTACATATAGGTCATTTGTCTGTAAAATGGAAGAATCCCTGTCGAAATGTGAGGACCGAATGTCTTGAGACAGATAACATCCTTCCAGTTATCTCCCCATAAACAGAACAATCCATATCCTGCAAATGAAATCCATCAATAATCCGAGTTTGTATCTGGTTTCAATTTGACATTGTGTTGCCGCCTTATTATCAATCTTTTTAAATTACTCAATAAACTGTTAACAAAACAAAATTGTCAGTCGTTTGACCACAAAAATATACAAAACACAATTATAGTTAGCCCTCACCACCTAGGCTCACTAACCACATTTTTAAGGAACCTTAGCTTTTGAATGTTCTTCCGACCCTGTTTATCTCTGTTATTCCCACAGAGTAAAATATGCTATTTCTCAGTCATGAAGAAACATGCTTCCTATAACAAATTCCTCCTATGGAGGCTTTAATTGGGAGAAATATAGCTATTTATGGACGTGCTAACAATGGGGTGGTCAAGCAAATGTCTCACAGACTCTTCGCTGCAGGATAATTTGTGCCCACGTGCTGAATAACTTAAATTGATTCATAAAACAAAAATGCTCTCAAGCAATATGTAATATGGATGAAAAAATGTGTCATGTAAGAAAGAAAACTTCCTGAATAGAAAATAAATACAACACTTGAACAAGGTTCATTTCAATCCAAACCCAATCCAAACATGATGCCTACCAGTATTAATGGAGTTGAGTTACACAGAATATTCTCTGTGGAATCATACAAAATTACAATACAAAATTACATTTTACATTACAAACTTACGTGGAGTCCTGCAGCTCAGTGGTCAGAGCACTTGCCTTGCAAGCAAGACACCTGGATTCAATTCCAGGCAGGGCGAAACCTTGGGCAAGTTACCTTACTCCACACGCCATTTTCAATCCATGACTGTTTGTGGGACACTGCTGTGCGCAATTGGCTGCCACATTTCGCCCACAAAATATACAGTCAATTCACTTTACAGCATATTCTGTGAAGTGATTTGAGACATTTAGAAAATGTGAAAAGCGCTATATCAAATGCAAGGATTATTATTATTATTATTATTTGTATAGAGCCTTTCACATCAGGAGGACGTCCCAAGTCGCTGGTGTTCTGACCTTGCTGAATAAAAAATATTTGGTAAAATACTTCTCTACTCCTGTTTCTTGCAGAACTTTAAAATTAGCCTTATTTGCACTGAGGTGGAACAAATTATGATGGAGTCTAAAATGCAATCACAACTGGTTTATGAACTGTTTTAGTTCTTTGATGTTTACATCACTCATTTTTGAGTTAGTTGCAAAATATAGTCAACATAAGAATTAGCCATAAAATTGAATTCATTTCTGTCTGCATATGAGAGGTTATCATGGAAACACAAATATATCATTGAATAATTGTAATTTGGTGTCATTTTGGACTTCATAGAATGCACGATTGCTACAGCAATTGCCTGTTAGAACATTCCCCAGTTGAACACATCTTGCTTACAGTCTTCTTTGGAGCTGTGCTATATTGACGACCTGGTTTCCTACGCTGGAAAATGGATGACATCCAGGTCGTCAGGTTGCTGCTGACATCACTTTCTGCATTTTGCATGGTGCAGCTTTGTACAAAGTACAGCTGAGGTCACTTCTGCATGCATGTTATGCGCAGGAAGCACTACTCTTGTCACATCCTGCCGCTACTCTGTGTACTGCGTCAGGTAGCACTGCTAACATCACTTCCCCACAAAATATCACAAAGTTCACCCACAAAATAAACTCTTACTTATCATCCACAACGTAAACTGCATTTTACAGTGTATCCTGTAGAGAGCTTTGAGACGTCCTCCTGATGTGAAAGATGTTACCCCAATTCTAAGGGTTATTATTAAAATCACTTCTTTGGAGGAAGTGACAGCAGCAGTGCTTCTTGTGCATAGTGTGAATTCACTTCATGTAGGAAGTGGCATCAGTGACAACCTGACCCTCAGGACATTGGCCATTTTTCACACTTTGCTATAATGCGACATCTGAAATATTAGTCCCAGATGATCATGTCATAATAGTGTTGACCTGTAATCCTGTGCTTCACAGGCATAACAGAGGTTCAACGTTTCACACCCTCACAGTCTTAAGACCATTGTCTTAAAATTTTGTCTTAATTTTGAAGCCAGTTTACCGCAATTCTTAAAAAGAACCGCGGAAACGAACACATTTTGGTCCTGATTTTGTGTTTTAATAAATTCAAACACGTTTCTCAGATACTTCACAGAAGGCTTGCTGCTCTCCGCATGCAAGTACTATTTCAATGCAGTACAATGAAAACAATGCCAGAGTGCAATAGTGCACCAATGGGCTTTGCTGGCTCCGGCCTGCTCCATGTCTCCCGCTCGACCCTCCCTACCATCGGTGGCTGAGCTTTCAGACTCTCTGCCTCCACACTCTGAAACTCCATCCCAGTCCCTTCGCCTCGCTTCCTCCCTTGCCTCCCTGCAAGGCCGGTCTCAAGACCCTTCGATCACGCCTTCGGTCACCCTCCCACCTCTCTGCCCTCCCTCACCCCTACGCCACCCCTCCCCAATGTTCGGGTCCTGACCCCTGACCGTCCAACACCTTGGGACATCCTCCCGACATGAAAGGCGCTCTATAAATGTAATTTTGTTGTTGTTGTTGTGCTGTGGACTGGAGGGAGCGAGATCTCTCCCTTGGTTCCCCCACTGTTGAATTTTGCTTCTTAGCATCTCCCAAAACACAAAGAATATTGAGGAGAGGATATCAGTAATTGAGTCAAATTCACAGGACTCTTGTGCACCTCCTCGTGAGTGTTTACAGAATGGCATAGGCATGTCCAAAGACCGAGTTCTCTTCCTGGCTTGATCTTTCATTAGGAGATTGGGGACTTAAAACAGGAAGAGAAATCACTTACAAAATCTGGGAAACAAGTGTAAGCAATTTGTGCCCCAGACTTTCATCTGGTTATCTAAGATTTTGTTGTCGTGGATCAAAATTTAATTAAAAAAACACTCTTAGAACATTAGAGAGTAAAGGGAAACTCCTGCTTTCCTGACCCAAGCAGTTCTGTATGGTTTTAGCTTGCACACAATGAAGCTGGAAATACTGTTAACGTTACAATAATAAAGTTCTCAAAGACTGGGAATAGCTTAGTTATTGTAATATTAACCCTACAGTCCTAAAACAAAGATTAAAAATACCAAAACTTTAAATATTTAATAGGAATGATAATTCTTGCATTGGTAATAATGTTAATACCTTCCACATCACAAATGTGTCAGAATGTTTCACAAGATATACTGTAAAGTGTAGTGACTGTGCATTTTGCAGGCACTTTACCAGTTTTCGCCCTTGCTTTTCTTTCCCACTCTTTCTTCTTCCTCACTCTCTTCCTGGTCTACTCTTTCTTATTATTGTATAATAGTTCTGGTTTTATACTTTCTGCATCTATGGAGAAAGGAAAGTGAGTCAACGTTTTGGGTCCACGACCCTTCATCAGACCTGGCGCAGTTGGGAGGGCGAGGCTTTTAAGGGCTAACAGAGAGGGGGGAGGCAGGGCAAGGAAGACAACAACAACAAGATTGCATTTATAGAGCACCTTTCACGTCGGGAGAACGTCCTAAGGCGCTGGACAGTTGGGTCGGGAACTGAGCAGGGGGGAAATGGTCAGAGTGAGGGGAGGGAAGGGAGGGAGCGAGGGGGGGGGGTAGAGAGTCAAGAGGGGAGCTGAAGGCACGGTTGAAGAGAAAGGTCTTAAGATCGGCACTGGGGGATGGAGTTCCAGAGCCTATGGGTGAGAGGCTGAAGGCCCGGCCACCGATGGTAGGGCGGTTGGGGCGGGGGATGTCGAGCAGACCGGAGCCAGAGGAACGGAGGGTATGGGCAGGTACGTGGAACGATAGTAGGCCAGAGAGGTAGGAGAGTGCAAGGCCGTGAATGGCCTTGTAGGTGAGGATGAGGATCTTGAATTCGATCCTCTGGGGGATGGGGAGCCAGTGGAGGCGAGCGAGGGTGGGAGTGATGTGGTCCTGGTGCGGGACAGTACACGAGCTGCAGAGTTCTGAATGACCTGCAGCTTGTGGAGGGAGGTGGCGGGAAGGCCGGCAAGGAGAGAGTTCCCATAGTCCAGCCTTGAAAAGGAGAAAATGGGGTAGAGAACAGGGGATGATAGGTTAGTGAGGTGTTAATGATGCCAAACAAAGGGGGTGGGGTGGTTGCAACAAAGCAGGGGCTAAAGATGTTAATAATGCAAAACAAAGGGGGGAAAAATTGCAACAAAATAGGCAGATCAGGCAGAGGGAGAAAAGGTGCGTCTGGGACCCAGATGATGTGGTAATGGTTACAAAAGAGGGGGAGGGGGAGGGGGAAGGTGAGCTGTCTGAACTTCTGTCCGGTTTACAGTAAAACTTGCATAAGTCTGATCTGTATAAATTGTATAAGCGTCTAAGCCGCACATCTGCCAAGACCCTTGAAGAGTTTATATTCTCTGCAAATTTGACATAACTCATACTTTGCAGAGGCATATTAAATGATCTCAATCGATACAACTTATGTGAGGTTTACTATATTTGCAATTTAGAGCCATTAAAAGAAATCCTATTTGAAATTGCCGTGTCTTAGACCCAATATGCCTGTATTGTAAAACTGACTTGAATTTGCTTAAATATTCCAAAGAAAGCTTTAAGTATTGTAATGTTGTTCTTTCAGATCAGGTAAAGAGCTGGTTCTCAACGTTTAGCTTCAACTTTTGTGTGTTATTGATTAAAGCTAATGGATCTTGGCATTTGGAAACAAAGTTATTTTAAAGGCTGACATAAAAGTGTTAGGCAACAGACAGCGCCACAACAAAAAAGACAGATTGTGGGATGTAGAGCTAGACAGACTGAAACACTGTTGGCCTAGCAGAAATGAATCCTTTATTGCACCCTCCTGTCTGGTCCTTGAAAACAAACGCACAATTATATATTTTAAAAATCCCATATTATACTGCACTGCAGATTTCTTGCTAATGCATTGCATTTAATCCAAGAACATGTCACATAGCCAAACACTGTATAATGATTCAATTTCCTCCCCAAGAAAATTGCACCACAGTTCCCAGAACAAAACCTCCTCAGAACATTATTATGGCTGAAGCAAAGATTTACAGATATTAAACATCAGTTTGTACAGAAGTTTGTTTCATCATCAAGCCAAGGTTAAATACCTATCATCATAAATATTTATTTGAAAATAAAAGGTCTCACTTAACTTTTTGCTGATCTCAGCCCCACTAAAGTGCAGCATCTTCTCTGATATGACGTTTCTTCAGACAGTGCTTTTAAGTGGAATGTCAGAATTATTGTACACAGCTTGTCGGGGTGGGGGGAGGGGAGAGGACAATCCATCACTAAAGGTTCAGGAGATTGAAGTGTGATACGGAAACAGTAGTCTTACCATCAGACTACAGTAAACATGCATCAATTATACTGACAGCCTCAACAATGAATCAAACACCAGTGCAGCTACTAGTACAATATAGGAATGAATAACATTCTGCATGATTAAGTTCTTTAGGTGCTTAAATTTAGCAGATGAACTGCTTTGGATTTTATTACTGTCACATTCCATCCATGAGCTGGAAAAATTAAAACTTGGTCTTAACTTTCCAAGGTGTTATTCTGTGTGAAGAGCACCATATAAATGCAAGTTGTTGTTGAAGCATGTCGTAGCAGACTTTACTGGCATTGCAGAAGTCTGTTAAGACAGCGGCCTTGCAGGGTACCTGAGAGTGGAATGGTGGGGGGGGGGGGGGGGGGAGGGGTACTGAGCAAACCAATCTCCTCTAAGTGTCTCTGATTTGGGAATTTCTAGAAAAAGGTACCTGGTCCAAAGGATGGCTGAGACCTAGTTGCATGACATGGCTGGGTCATGGCCACATCAGGGCCATTGTGCTGATGCTTAATAGATTCCTGGTTTAGGTGAGATCCCTGAATGACAGCGGGTTGTAAACATCCCATGCCTTGAGGGAACTTCTGACACAACTCATGTCTGGTCATCTATTTTAATTAGTTTGTATTGACGATGAGATGTTGAAAATGGAGAACTACAATGGGACATTACTGTGGAACACCCTAACCATTTTCTCTTCCATGTAAAAATTAGCATGATTAACTAAAAGAAATTTGGATCATATTTTAAAAATTAAATAATAAGCTTTATATTTTGATAACAATAATAAATAATGCTTGCATTTGATATAGCATATTTGACCAGGACATCAGAAAATGTTTCACTTTTCAAATAGTGGCATTGAATCTTTAACATCTATCTGAACAGGCAGCGGGAGCTTGGTTTAACAAGTCATTCCCTTGCACTGTTTTGAAGGAATGATACTACGAGCCCCGAACGGAGCTTGAATCGACAACCTTGTGACTCAGAGGTGAGAGTGGCACCAACTGAACTAGGTTGGCACCTTAATCGTCTGTAGTCATCACCCCGAGGCTCAACTATGGAAACTCTCCACTTGTCGGCCTCCCCAACTCTTCCCTCCACAAGCTGGAGATCACCCAGAACTCTGCAGCTCATGTCCTCTACCGCACCAAGCTCCGTGATCCCATCAGCACCACCCTCACCCGACTCCACTGGCTCCCCATCCCCCAGAGGATAGAATTCAAAATCCTTGTCCTCACTTTCAAGGCCCTCCAAGGCCTTGCCCCCTCCTACCTCTCTGTGACCCCCTATCAACCTGTCCGCTCCCGAAGTGAAAGGCTTTACAAATATAATGTTGTTGCTGTTAATGGACTCACAAGCAAAAGTCTACGAGAATTGTCTTTTACTATAAGGATGGCACTATTTTAAATGCAGGGATCCTTTGATTGCCTCGGTGCAGAACCATCATTGCCTCTCATAACCAAATCTTAGATTGAAACAAGGTATCCCAGTGTCCTGTGATAAGAAAACATAGCTTATAACACAAGGGTATACAAGCATACTTTTACTGCAACGTAAATCTAATCAAACTGTAACTGTTATGTATTGGAGACTTGTAGCATAGCTTCTGCAATGGCTGAATGGGTAATGATCAGCTCAAAGCCACACAGACCTCAAAGTTGTGAGTTCAAATCTCGGTCTGACTGAGTTAGTTGATCTTGGCACAGCAGTTGTGATACAATTAGCCATTTTTTGATTATGGAATGGAAAATTAAGCCATGTTCTGAACATAAAAGGGCTGAAATCCTACAGGGAGAGTATCAGAAGCTAGGAAAAAAGCTAAAGAGTACAACCTCAAAAACAGTGATCTCTGAATTACTCCCAGTGCCTCGTGCAAGTGAATATTAAAACAGCAGGATCAAACACATGAATATATGGCTGGGGAAATGGTGCAGAAAGGATGCTTCAGGTTCCTGGAACTTTGGGACAGTTCTGGGGCAGGTGGGACCTGTACAAGGTGGATGGGTTACACCTGAACAGGGCTGGGACCAATGTCCTCACAGGGAGGTTAACTAGTGCTGTGGGGAAGGGTTTAAACTAATTTCAAGGGGAGAAGGGAATCAGGATGTAACATTACAACAACAAGATTCCATTTATAGAGTCCCTTTCACGTCGGGAGGACGTCCCAAAGCGCTGCACAGTTCGGTCAGGACCCGAGCAGGGGGGAAATGGTCAGAGTGAGGGAAGGGAGGGAGCGAGGAGGGGGGAAATGGTCAGGGTGAGGGGAGGGAAGGAAGGGGCGAAGAGTTGAGAGGGGAGCTGAAGGCACGGTCAAAGAGAAAGGTCTTGAGACCGGCCTTGAAGGAGGAAAGGGAGGAGGCGGCGAAGGTACTGGGGGATGGAGTTCCAGAACCTAGGGGCTGAGAGGCTGAAGGCCCGACCACCGATGGTAGGGCGGTTGGGGCGGGGGATGTGGAGCAGACCGGAGCCAGAGGAACAGAGGGTATGGGCAGGTAAGTAGGGGGAGAGTAGGTCGGAGAGGTAGGAGGGAGCAAGGCCGTGAATGGCCTTGTAAGTGAGGATGAGGATCTTGAATTCGATCCTCTGGGGGATGGGGAGCCAGTGGAGGTGAGCGAGGGTGGGAGTGATGTGGTCCTGGTGCGGGACAGTACACGAGCTGCAGAGTTCTGAATGACCTGCAGCTTGTGGAGGGAGGTGCCGGGAAGGCCGGCGAGGAGAGAGTTCCCATAGTCCAGCCTTGAGGTGATGAAGGCGTGGACCAGAGTTTCAGCAGCGTGAGGGGTGAGGTAGTGCCGTAGTCTGGTGATGTTTCGGAGGTGATGGAAGGTGGTGCCAGTAGTGGCGCGGATATGAGGAAGAAAGGACAGCTCAGGGTCGAACAGAACACCGAGGTTCCTGACTGGCTTTGAGAGCTGGAGTGTCTAACAAACCTGATAGTTTTTTGATGAAGTAACAGAGAGGTTGGATGATGGTAATGCAGTTGATGTAGTTTATATGGATTTTCAAAAGGCGTTTGATAAAGTGCTACATAAGAGACTTGTAAGCAAAATAGAAGCCCATGGTATTAAAGGGACAGGGGCAGCATGCATACAGAACTGGCTGGAAAACAGAAAGCAGAGAGTGGTGGTGAATGGTTGTTTTTCTGACTGGAGGAAGCGTGCAGTGGTATCCCCCAGGGGTTAGTATTAAGACCACTGCTGTTTTTGATCTATATAAATGACCTGGACTTGGATATAGGGAGTACAATTTCCAAGTTTGCAGATGATACTAAGCTAGGAAAGTAGTAAACAGTGAGGAGGATAGTAGGAGACTGCGAGGAGACAAAACAGACTGGTAAAATGAGCAGACATGTGGCAGATGGAGTTTAATGTGGAGAAATGCAAAGTGATGCATTTGGGAAGGAAGAATGAGGAGAGGCAATGTAAACTAAATGGTACAATCTTAAAAGGGGTGAAGGAACAGAGAGACCTGGGAGTTCATATAAGTAAATCTTTGAAGATGGCAGGGCAGGTAGATAAAGCTGTTAAAAAAGAATACGGGATACTAGGCTTTATAAATAGGGCATAGAGTATAAAAGTCAGGAAGTTATGATGAACTTTTATGAATCACTGGTTAGGCCTCAGCTAGAGTGTTCAATTCTTGGCACCACAATTTAGGAAGGATGTCAAGGCATTGGAGAAGGTGCAAAGGAGATTTGCCAGGATGGTACCAGGAATGAGGGACTTCAGTTGTCAGGAAAGACTAGAGAAGTTAGGATTATTCTCCTTGGAACAGAGAAGATTAAGAGGAGACTTGATAGAAGTTTTCAAAGTTATGAGAGGATTCGATAGGGTGAACAAGGAGAAACTATTTCCACTGGCAGGTGGGTCAGTAACCTGAGGACACCGATTTTAAAATAGTTGTTAAAATAAACAGAGGGGAGGTGAGGAGAAATTTTTTCACAAGGCAAGTTGTTTGGATCTGGAATGCATTGCCTGAAAGGGTGGTGGAAGCCGATTCAATAACAACTTTTAAGAGAGAAATAGATAATTATTTGGGGAGGACAAGTTTGCAAGACTATGGGGAGAGAAAGGGGGAATGCAAGTGATTTGGGTAGTTCTTTTCAAAAAGATGGCACACACAATGGGCCAAATGGCCTTCTTCTATGCTGTATGATTTTAATCTAGTAAAGTTGTGTGGATATAGGATGAAAACTGGATTGCAATCACCTATGATACTCCCACAGTCAAATAGGGTGCCAACACTCACTGCCAGGTAATGCATGAATTACCAAAGGATGAATGGTTCCCATGCAGCCAAACCCTGGTAATATCGAAGGAACAATGAGACAAAAGATCTTGAGTATTGGAGGGTAGAAAGTTGACAGTGGTATACTATTGTTACTGGCTCTGAGGTATGACCTGAGTCTAAGAGATGGAGAACAATCCGATGATGTTCCAGAACCTATTGTTGAAGCATGTACAAGCTAGTGGTGACCCTTTTATTACCATTGCATTTATATGCACTGCAGTGATAGGGAAGGAGGAACAATGGAATGAGTTAAGCAACTAACAACAGGATTACATTTGTATAGTTGGGAGGACGTCCCAAGGTGCTGGACAGTGACAGCATTTCACACCTGAGATGGGGTCGGGGGGGAGAAGGTAGGGGAGGGGACGTGGGGTGGCCGATGGCATACTCGAAAAGGAGGATCTTGAGGCGGGACTTGAAGGAGGCTAAGGAGGGGGCGAGGCAGAGTGATTGGGGGATGGAATTCCAGAGGCTGGGGGCAGAGTGGCTGAAGGCTCTCCCGCTAATGGTGGGGCAGGGAACGTGGAGCAGGCCAGAGCCGGCTGAGAGGAGGGAGCGGGCGAGTTGGTAGGGGTTCAAGAGGTCGCAGAGGTAGGGTGGGATGAGGCCATGGAGGGCTTTGTAGGTAAGGACCAGGATCTTGAACTGGATCCTCTGAAGGATAGGGAGCCAATGGAGTCGGGCGAGAATGGAAGAGATGCGGTCACGGAGTTTGGTGTGGGAGAGGACACGGGCTGCAGAGTTCTGGATTATCTGCAGCCCTGTGGAGGGAGGAGTTGGGAAGGCTGACAAGCAGGACGTTTGCATAGTTGAGCCTGGAGGTGATGAAGGCATGAACAAGAGTTTCAGCGGCCTGACGGGTGAGGTAGTGGCAGAGTCGGGCGATGTTATGGAGGTGAGGGAAGGCAGAGTGGGTCATGGCTTGGATGTGGGGAAGAAAAGACAGTTGAGGGTCAAACAAGACACCTGGGTTCCTGACTGGTTTGGTGAGTTGAAGTGTGCAACCATGGAGGTTGATGCTGCCAGAGCCTGAGGTGCTGAGGCGCTGACGCGAGCCAATCAGGAGGGCCTCAGTCTTGTTCACATTCAACTGTAGGAAATTTGCCCTCATCCTCACCCTTGTCTTCAAATCCCTGAACTCCTCTGCACCCCCCTACCTCTCTGACCTCCTCTCTCCTCAAAACAGTGCCCGCTGCTTTTGTTCCCCCGGGTCTGGCCTCCTCCTTGTCTCCTGAGTCCTCTGCTCCACCCTCGGTGGCCGTGCCTTCAGCCACTATGCCCCGAGGCTCTGGAATTCCCTTCCTCACTCCCTTCACCTCGTGCCCTCTCTTCCTATTTTCAGGTCTCGGTTGAAGACCTTTCTTTTCGACTGCACCTTTGGTCACCTTCCTCCCCCTCCCCCTGGCTCGGCCCCGGTATCCATTACTGTGAAGTGCTCTGAGATGCCGTCTGGCGTGGAGGGTGCTATATAAATCGGGTTGTTGTTGTTGATGTCCGACAGGCAGTCTGTCAGAACAGTAGTGTTTCTGGAGTTGAGGGTGGAGGCAGAAAGATAGAGTTGGGTGTCATCCACATATATATGGAAGTTGACCCCATATCTGTGGATGATGTCACCAAAGGGGAGCATGTAGATATTATAGAGGAGAGGGCCAAGGACAGAGCCCTGGGGGATGCCAGACGTGACAGTGCGGGGGCTGGAGGAGAAACCGTTAGAGGCAACAAACCTCAGTAAGAAAAGAATGTTTAAATCAACTTATCACAGTACAATTTTGTCACACTTAATAATAATAATAATCCTTGCATTTGAAATAGCACCTTATCACATCTTTGAATCGTCTCAAAGCACTTCATAGAATGTACTGTCAAGTGAATTGATGGTATATTTTGTGGGTGAAATAAGGCAGCCAATTGCACACAGCAGTAGAGCAACAAATAGTCGTGGATTGAGTGACCAAATTATTATTATTTATTATTATTTATTTAAAATGTTTCTGATTTCTGGACTATTAATGATTATCAGGCACTACAAATGTTTGGGTACAAATGGTTAGTGAGTTAATAAAGTTTGTCGCTGATGTACTGTGTGGCTGTACTCCAAAACAAGCACTGGGGTTAGCACTCTTCTGCTTTTGTACCTTCAAAACCATTCTCAAAGTAGCCTGTATTCATGCTGGAGATTCAATGGGCGATAATATCTGTCCTTTATTTTCTCCTAGGGTTTTTTGTTCTTGTTTTTATAGCTTGAAAGGGAAAGCAGGAAATAAAAGAATGTACCACATCCCATCAACAAATAAGATGAGGGGGAAAAAATCCCACTGAGAACAGTTCAACATAATGTTCATTTGTTCTCATGTTTTATTTCCCATGCCCATGTGCCCGTATTTTAACCACTGGGATAAAGAAAGACTAACTAGACAAACTTTCAAGGCTGTTACCTAGGAGATTGGCAAATCTTCATTGCCTTTGATTTTGATGAGACCCCAATAACTGTGTCACAGTGCATTTAATTGGACTTTCTCATCTTTGTTGGACAGGGTCTCCATTCTTAACTGTCACCCCACTTTGTAAAAACATCTGAGCAATTTGTTCTTATTCATTGCTTGAGGGAGGGGGTGGGCATGAAAAGGCACAGGAAGATTGGCTAAGAAAAAGGACCAGAGTACCTATTGGCAACAAGAGTGAAGCACACAGAATAGAATGAGAGTGAGCAAAATGAGATTGAAAACAAAAATGACTGGGAGTCAATAAAGAGCAAATGAATGGGGCATCTACTTGACAACATGTATCAAGGAAGGGGGAAAAAGCAAGCGTTATTGAGTGAAAAAGGGCAGTGCTAGAGAAAAGGAGCAAAGAATGTGGGGTTGATAAAAGGAAAAATTCAGGGTGAGCAAAGAAAGTAAGTGAGGGAAACATGTACAGTAAATCAATATGATTGCGATCGATATAAATAATTTTGAAAAAAAGTTGGACAGGAGAAAAATTAACCACAGTGTGAACTGAAAAATCCCTAGACAATGCAAGGGGTCTTTGATAGTGGACCTCCAAGTGGTGTCTCATACAAACCTCAACAAGATGGATGTGAATCTCACGTCAGTACGATTGTGAACATTGTTCTNAAAAAACTTCAGAAAAGTTTCTTCTGCCCCCTCCCCTGAAATGTTCATCAATAAAAAGGTTTGCACATTGGTTTGCTCCTATTAACAATTTGAAAACAAAAACTGCACTATGTTTGATACTAAAGGAAGTGTTTTGCTAACTTGTGGAGGCTGCATCTGGTGATGGTTAACAGAATACAAACTAAGTTATGGTAATATCTTGTTTCTACCTGCACTCAATCGCTGATCTTCAAAATTGGGAGCAGCGTTAGTGCATAAATCCTCAGGGAAAACTATTATGCTGAGGCTCGTGGTGGGAGGGTGGGGCGCGGGGGAAGGAGCTGATGGTTTTACGGATAACTAAGTCAGCATGGAAATTTCATGGCAAGGAAGGTCATGGGGTTAGGATGAACAATGTAGCATGTAAGTTTACATAATTTCTAATGATCCTCATCTGTAACAGTCTTAGTCTTGCTTGTAGCACGCAGCTTGTGCGGCAGTAGAAGCAATTTCACATATACATGCCTTAACATTGATAATGATGTGCATGGTAATGATCGGCACAGTGTACTTGGCAAGTAGTGGGATGGATATGTGAGGGGGGAGGACGGGTGGGTGTTGCGGGAAGAGATAAATGCCAGTTTTAGGGTGCTTCCAAGATACATTGTAAGATATTTGCCCAGTTGCTATAAAATGTTTCCGAGTACCAGTGAAGCTGGAGTGTTCAGGTTTACCTTGACTTCCAAGCAATCAACCTTTTATGGGTTTCCTCCATTCACAGAACAGGTTTCTGTAATTTATCAACAGTTAAACATAAATTGGCAATTTCATTTTAATGGTTCAAGCAAGAATTAATAATTAATATTTTAAAAGCATATTTGATCCATGTATCAGGTACTTACTGAAGGACCACTATTTATCACCAAGTGACATTATTTGATGTTTTACCCCACCCAACACGCAAATGGGCTGCTATGTTCATCCACAAAATACACAAAGTTACTCTACTTTACAGTATATTGCGTGAAGTGCTTTCAGGCATCTGAACACCATGATGAGGACCTCCATAAAATGTAAGAATTATTATTATAATAAGAAATCTGAGTGACTCCTTCTGATCAATAACAGAAAGTATGTCACTTTGACCTGATGGAACTCAACTCCACTCTGATTTACTTACGGAACATAGTGCAGAATCAACGAGAATTCTTACAGGGACTCCTTATTAATGAACAACACAAATTCAACCCTATATTTTTGTTGCCTTGTGATTACAAAACTTCCCTATAAAACTCCCTTTTATATTTCGCTGATGACTGATGCTGATTTACAATGCCTCATAATAGTCTCCTCGGTGCCAGGAATTCTCCTGGGTGCTGCCCAGGAGAATGACCATATTTACTTGAATCTATGGTGCAGGTTTTTTTCATTAGCAAAATACTGTCAAAATCAGTCTGGGCTTTATAATTGATGGCACCTTAGAAATTCAGTAAAGTTCCTTTCTTTTCCCTGATAAACATAGTTCTATTTTCAGAGAAACTTCTTGCGATTTAGACACATAGGAATAGGAGTAGGCCTTTCAGCCAGTCGAGTCTGCTCCATCATTTTCTTAGATTGTGGCTGATTTGTAACACAATACCATTTGCCTATGTTTTTTCCATTAACCTCTGATACCCTTACTATTTGTCTTTATCTACTTCCCTTTTAAACACTTCAACTGATTCTGCATTAACAGCCCTTTGAGGAAGGGAGTTCCATAATCCCACAGCTATCTGAGTAAGGAAATGTAATCTAGAACCTAACAAACTTTGCAGAAACTAAAAATTGGGGACTACAATTCCATTTAATTTTGGTATTAAATGGAATTGTAATTTCCAGTTAAATTATGATTAACTTTCTTCAAAGTACCTTGGAGAAGGTCAAGTAATATTTATTACATCTGTATAATCATTCAGGTCTGAATCTCCCTCCTCATAATAGATTTAACCCCACTGGATAAAACTGAATCACAATCAGATCATCATTGCACATTTCCCTACATGCAAATGTCCCTTGTGTGAAATAATCAGCAGCTGGTGTGATGAAATATACAGTATAATGCAGCACGATCTTTCTTTTTTTTAATAAATCCTCTGAGCAACAGTGTAAGTATTAGAGGAAATATCTTAGTGAGAGACAAATGAAGGGACAGATTTCTCCTTGAATTTAGCAAAAGACTAAATTGATTTTTTTTTAAAAAAGCACCACAAACAAGACTGTGGCTAAGTTGCCGAGTTCAGACTGGTCTTTTAAGGGGATAGGATTGAATCTGTCAGATTGTACGTTGATTTCTGTGAGTTTAATTGTAACTCTCAAAGTGGGTTAGAGATTGGATGGTTGTGCAGGTTGCGGTTTGTAAGCTGCAGGTTTGTGGTTCAGTCATTGTTGGTGCCAAATGGGTTCAAAACCTGTTGGTAATAAATATTATAAGGATTTACACAAGCTATGAATACAGCTCTCATAAAGAACCCTTATGGGAATTTCATCATAGGTCAAACATTTTTCAAAAAGAAATAGATTTGTAATAGTTACAACTATATGTTACAAAGTACAGCACATTCTCCAACATACAGTATTTAGTCCTTTGAACATGCGTGTGGCAGTAAAAGCTCTGCCTCAAATTAGATTTTTTTAAAAAAAATCAAGTCTGCCTCTTCTGGCAGAATATAACAATTCCATGGCACTATTTGATAATATGGCCAATGCCACATTTTCTGATAATCAATTGTTTAAGCTCCAGTGCATTTGATTTGTTCATGGCACCTAAATATTTAAACCTCTCATTCATTTATTTAAAAGAAAACTAATAGCACATAGCTTGTGTCTTAGTTAAATAAATAGATGTTTCTTCAGACTTAATACAGTAAAGCAATCTTAGAGATTGATAATGAGAATCTGCTATCGAGTCCTAATGGGATGGACAAATGCAGCACAAGTCCAATGAAATTCATCTTATGATGTTTGATGTGAGAAGAGAAGACCTGAGTAAATATAGGGTTAAGAATATAATTAAAGAGGATTAGGATAGGTGTAGAAGCAGCTGATCAAATACCTGTGCATTTCCAGGACCACAAAATTACATCTATGAATTACAACATTTCCCCACCGAATGATTCAGGTTGTAATATTAGATTGATATTCTAGGGTTTGGTTATACTGGACTTTAGTTTGCAGGATGGGTTAAAAACCATGTATAAAAATTCCAGGTCAGGTTAACCAATGCATTTCATACATAGTGACTGTACTGTTGTGCAAATGCTGCAAAATAATTTCTGCACAGTAAGTACCATAAATGAATATGAAGTGAATGCTGAATTGCGTTCAGAATTGTTGTCCAGAACCCTCTCAAGAAATTCCCTTCAGGTTGACATGAACTTGCTTTTTTTCCTAAAAGAAATCTCATTCAAAGCACAGTGCTCCTGGCAAAGCAGCATTTTCCCTAGATGCACTGGTGTACCACTCTGGACTGTCAAAGACCCAACATGTGACTTGAACCCTCAATCTTATTTCACAACAGTAAGACTGCTACCAACTAATATTTTGGGATACAATAATTTAGTTTGAGACACGACATGTCAAGCGATGACCAGGATGGTGGAAGACAAACTGGATGGACCTTGGTCTTCTTGCACCTTGCAAATTCTTATGTTCTTATGTAACGGAGTCAGGTTGAATTAATAATAATAATAATATCCTTGCATTTGATATAGCGCTTTTCACGTCAGGAGGACGTCCCAAAGCGCTTCACAGAACACACTGTAAAGTGAATTGACTGTATATTTGAGGGCGAATGCGGCAGCCAATTGCGCACACCAGTCGTAGATTGAAAATGATCAATTTAATTATTGTTTTGGGTTTTTGGAGGGATTATTATTAGGCGTGTGGAGTAAGGAAACTTGCCCAAGGTTTTGCCTTGCTTACTCAAAATCCTCATCATTGGTTAACTGCATGATTAAGGGAACCTGCAATTCTCCCTGTACATGGGAGTATGCACGTGGGTTGTTAATGCAACCTACAAATTAGACTTCATTTATTGTCTCATCTGAAGCATGGCATCGCCAACAATACATTGGAGTTTCAGCCTAGATTATGTGAGCTCAAACCTTCTGACTCAGAGGTGAGAGTGCTACCAATTGAGCCAGACTGACACCTGCTATATTTTTGTATATTATCTGTGAAAGCAATGATCTAACAGTGGGGAGAATGAACTAACATTCTCCTATCTCATTCCATACTTTCCGATGGAGCGTTGTGGATCCAAAAAATCAAGAGAAAGTGTATTAGAAACATCACTGGTAACACTCCTGCAGGAAGGAGCTGTACAAATAACACAAATCCGATGGATTAAAGAAGGTGAACATTCAAAAGGGCTTCTGTTTTCCCACTATTGGTGGCTTGCTCATTGTGCTCTCGTCATAACTTTTCTTGCTTGCAATGATTCATTGTTCCGATAATTTACACTATGAGAACATTAGTGAATCACTGCAAGTGAAAAATCAGACAACAGCAACTGTAAGCCACCATTGATGAGAAACCAATGGACCAGGAAAATCAGGATAAAACTGTCAAGAAGCGATGAGAGGATCAAAGTTAAGGACAAATCTTGAGATTTGTCTTGGGATGACAAGGGAATGGCTGTGAGAGCCTTGGGACAGAAGCTATCAGCAGGGGAGCAGTAACAATAAATGGATTGGGAAAACTCAAATAAATCACAAAACTAATGGTGTAAAAAGCAATTATATTACCATAAATGATAAAGTGTTGCCCTGAAATCTTAAACTGTTTTTTTCTCTTTCAATCACAGAGAGACTGACTGTGGGTTGTCAGCATTTTTTGTTGTTTTTCTCCCAATTTTTAAAAATCTTCAAAATGTTTTCATTTTGTTTTCTTCTTCTATTGATTAACTTCCCCCCTTTTTTTTAAAAAAAGTGTTCCCAATTAATTGTTTAATATTCTCCCCACAGTTAGCTGATCTCCTCTTGCTGGGGTATGTTTCCACAGATGCTGGTTGCCCTCCAAGGCCATGTTCCAGTGTGAGTGTTGGTGGGAAACTGGACTGCAGGGGGCGTCACAGCCCAGCCTGACGTCTCCCCACCCAAATACCCCTACAAGTAGTCAGCAGACCAGAAGCAGGAACCCTGGGTGGCTTTCCCTTCCGTAACCCTGGGAAAGCTGGGGTCAATTTTGCCTCCCATGCAACAGTAAACCCACTCTGTTTCCATAGAATTCTTGGCACAGAGTAAACTCAGTAAATTCCAGTAAACTCAGCATAGAGTGGGATTTGAACCGCAAACTATTGATCTATAAGATCCAGCTCTATCCTCTGCACCAATGGTGGCCAATCTTTTTGGTCAGCCAACAAAATACATTTTCTTGATTGAATATTTCTTTATTGATGCTGTAAATCAAGAAATATTCAATCAAGGAAAGCCTGGAAATACACTAGCGATCTAACACGGACTTACATAGACTCATGTGAATGTTCAGACGGGGAGGGGGTCGCCTCTTCTTCGCTGGAACAGGCCTTTGGCGGGCATTGCATTACAACCTTGGAGCTTTCCTGGTTTTCCCTTCTTAAATTTAGGCTTTCACTTGAGGCATTGAGGCAAGTTGTAGAACTAGAATCAGAGGAAATGGCCTGTGATTGAAGGTGAGTAAATCCAAAACAAATCTGCGGAAACACTATTTCTGTGAGTGAGTAGTAAATGTATGGAACAGGCTCCCTAGGGAGATGGTGGAAGCACGAAGTGTTGATTCTTTCAGAAGCAAATTAGATAGATTTATTTTAGGAAATAGTATCTTAGGATACAGTATGTAGTTTGAAACATGACATGTGCATGCGACTGCATGATGGAGGAAGGCGCACTGGATGGACCTTGTCTTCTTTTGTCTAGCGATTCTTATGTTCTTAGAGATTCCTTGGCTGAGCACAGAGCAAGGAATGAACTTTGAACCTTCCTGGTCTCTATAGCTCAGCTACTCACTGCCTACCTTGCTATCATTATCCATGAGCTATCATGGAAGTCTCACATTGTCTATTTTTACGTCACACATCCAACATTCTCAGCTATTTTTATATCTTAACTCAAAGATTCACGTCCACTTTGCATCCAGGAATACCAGCACTGAAGGAGCTCTATCCTCCTCTTTATCTTAGAAGTTCTGATGAAGGGGAACAAACTCAGGATGTCAAGTTATCTTTCTCTTCCAGACATTGAGTGAAATACTGGCTGTTTCCATTGTTATCTAGTGCTTTAGGGTCTCTGTTGCTTAAGATATCATCATGCTGATATTTATTTACTAACAGTTAGGTATAATCTACCACACTTAATAAAAGTATCCTTTTCTGAAGCTAAAATGCTACTCTCCAAGTCAGTTCTTTAATTTTATGGGCTCTTGCCATCTTGCAGACGTTAATATACTGCCATGAAAATGGATCTAATGGACATTCCATAAAGTCATCTTGTTCAGTTTTTCACTGATTCTTATTTTATGTTTAGGAAAGCTGCAAAGCACATAAAGTTCACGGGAATGACTTTACCAGCTGCAGAGAATTTCAACATCCCAAGCTGGTGAAGAGCTGGTACACATTTCATTGTGTAAATTGCATTCCTGAGAGCTGAGGACAGGTTTCTTAATGATGCAAATTTGTCTATCGCTGTCCTGGTTTAGTCATTGGGAGTCTGAATGTTCACATGCTCCTTGCTGATCTTTTCCATGCTGCAGATTTTCTTTGCGGTTTTCTTTTGCTGAAGCAAAGCTTTGATCTGTTCATTCTTTGTAAGTTAATTTTAGTTGTGGTCGTGTTTATGTGCTTTTGTTATTAATATTTCATAACTTTGGATTGTATTGGTACCCTGTAATAGAACTTAGGTTTGGAAAACACAGAAATAGTTTGCCAGTACTTTTTATTTCTTGGAGTAAAACTTCTATTAACTCAATTAAAATGACTAGTTATCAAATATCTGCCACACACCCTATTTAAGACGACTTAACAACCTTAACAAAACTATTTATTTTATGTTTCAATTGGCATGTGTTAAATTAAAGCTGTAATATTATAATAATAGCTACTCAAATGCAAAGAATAGTTTTCTTACTATAATATTACCTTTAAACAATTGGACTGTACATAGAATAAATAGCACTTTACTTCTGTGCCCTACATTCTTTTGCTAATTTTCTCTTTTCGAAACCTTAGGCAAGTTCCTTACTCCACACATCTGTTTACCTAGCAGTAAATAAGAATCCAGTTGTTAGTCAATTGGTGGATCGCTTTCTAAGGGCAATAATCTCTACTAAATAAATAAATAAATAAATGTTAATAATTTTGGTCACTCAATTCACAACTGTTTGTGGGACACTGCTGTGCGCAATTGGCTGCCACATTTCACCCACAAAATAAACAGTCAATCCACTTTATAGCATATTCTGTGATAGCTTTGAGACATCTCAACGAAGAGATAAGGCACTATATCAAATGCATGCAAAGATTACTATTTTTATTATTTTAACTCCATACTTTGTTTTTAGCTGTTACACCTCATTCAAGCTTTTAGATTACCTTGTTCTTTTTCAAAATATAAAATATCACATTCATTTTTTTTATTGTGACGTTTAGGTTATTCCCAGCAGTGAAAAGAATTCTAGCATTCTTGTATATTACCATGTCCGTTTGATAAACATCATGTTGTTAACAACATAGCAATATGCAGGATTGATCACAAATGAACATTGCAGTCAATCTGGCCAGTTCCAAAGTAGAACAAGATTCTACAGTTTCTCTAATAACCTTCAATTGATTCCTTTTGAAAAAAAATGTATCGCTACTTGAATTTGCTGATACAATCTGCTTCCATTGCTTCATTGGTTAGTCTAGGTCACACTTTGAAATGCACTCTTCTTCCAACTAATTTATTCTTTAGTGTTTTGGTATCTAAAACTAAACTTTGATAAAGTGATTGCATGGGCAGCCTTATTGCATAATCAGTTGTTATGAGTCCTAACTTTAGTCTGAATACTATAGTTCAGCAAGGTGTGGATAGAGGCAAGTCGATTTCAATTAAAATTGTTTCTTTTTTATGCATAACAGATATTCATGCAACTGACATCAGCTATTATTTTAAGACTTGAAATGGTAATAACATTGTGTCAAATTTAGCACTACTAACTTATATTTCATATGCTAAACCTGCTTTGTAATTTTTAAAAATTCCAAAGTAAGCCCCAAATTAATTATTGACGAGCACAATATCAGGTTGGTCTCTGATTAATACACATAAAATAATCTAAATGTGCTTTTTACATCTCATCATTTTCAGTCAACAAGTTAAGCTTTCTTTAGTGTTTCAATACAATATCATGAACCCAATAAATGGTTTTAATTGAGAATATTACTAAAAACATGTTCTAGACTTTTTTTTAGGATTGCCATAGATGTTAAGTCTGGCAACTAGCCTGACCTTTCCAGCGGTGCACATTTTCCAGCAGTTACAAAACCCTGGAGACCACTTTATCCATGGGGTCAGGGTCTCCACAGTTTTATCTAATTCACAAGGTCAGCAGATCGCATCAACCATAAAATCCTCAAGTTCATTGTTCTCTTTCATTCTCACAGGGCTGTTTACCAAGATGGGTCTCCCATACCACAGCAAAACAGAGCGATAATGGATGTTGGAGACTGAACAATGCCTTCTCAGACAAACTAGTTTCATATTAAACTTTGTTTCTGCATTAATCAATCTGAAATTAATTCATTGACTACTTGCACTGCTATGTGTCTCTGAGGTGGCTTCCCGTGGCACTATTCTATTCTCTTCTGATTGAAAAGAGCGGACTATCCTGTCAGTGCATTTCAATTAGACCTAAACACAGGAGGTTACTGACTCTCTCTGCATATATGCACTTGAGCACACGTGGTCTGTTAGTGCATATTCTCCCATCGAGATGAGAACATGCATTGCCTGCTTATACTGACATACAGATTGTCCATAAATTATGTTGCCTTTGCCAATCTGATTGTGGAATTAAGTGGTGAAATCAACATGGGATAGAGATTGCAGATATCTTTTGTCCAAGCCTGATTATCAGTATCAAACCAAAAATACAATGTCTGCAAGGTACTGTATCTTTTGTTCCATTCAAATCTTTCCAGATTGACATATTTTAATATTAGGTTAGAAATGGAACATGGTAAAAATACCCAGTCACTACTCTTTACAGTATATCCTGTGAAGACAACCTCCTCACATGAAAGGCGTTACAACACATGCAAGGATTATTATTATGTAAATACTTTATCTTGCCTGCTTCCATTTCCAAGGGAACGGACAAGCTGTGTCAAGCAAAGTGCACTACTTTCACCACGAGAAAGGAAAGTTATTGAGCTGTTCTACATGAAGAGAAGAGATTTTCCACTCAGACTTCGGATTTATTTAGATTTTTATTTTTATGGCATTTACCTTTTTTTACGTATTGACCAGATGTAATTTATGAGAATATGATAGGATTTGTAAGCAATTTTTTTTAACAAACTACTATTAACGATTAAAGCATATAAAAGAGACTGTAACAAATATTACATGGATGAAAATTTACTCCATTGCTTTTGCTTAGTGCAGACCCTTATAAGCCAAGGATCACTTCACATCACTTATAAGAGAGATGGTCAGACAAAGCATTCTATAACTTCTGCTGCCTATGAAATGCAGTGACTTACGTATAGATCTATTGATTTACCAGCAATGACTGAAATGGAGTCACAGTTGAAGACATGGGTGCAGTATTATATGTAAGTTCATCTGTTAGTTTTTTTTGGTCAGGCGGATGTCTGACACGAGCGGAAAATCAACACCATGCTGAAGAAGATCTAAACCAAACTGAGAATTCCATGCTAGATAAATACAGAACCCAGAGAGTAGTGATATGTTTTCTACTTCTACAGGACTGAAAAATAAGATGAATGAATAAGTTTTTTTTAAACTCAGAATAAATCAGAAATAAGGAGTAAAAGCGGATAAAAATAATAATCCCACAAACTCCGGTTATTGATTGCAGAAGTACTGTGTGAGAAGAGGCAACACTTGGTGGTAATAGAATGGCACACTAAAAATGGGAGAATCTTAAATGGCTACTCTCAGCAGCAGACACAAGAGTAGTATTAACAACAACATCTTGCATTTATATAGCGCCCTTCATGTGGAGCAGCTTTTCGGAGCGCTTAACAGTGGCAGAGTCTGATCCCGAGCCGGGGGGAGGGAGGAGGTGAACCTAAACACTGTCGAGGAGGAAGGTCTTCAGTCGTGAACTAAAAGAAGGGAAGGAGGGGGCAAGGTGGAGAGATTGGGGGAAAGAGTTTCTAAGCTTCAGGGTGTTGTGGCTGAAAGAGCAACACGTCTGAGAGCAAACTGTGCAGACACCTTCTCAACTCCTTGTTGTAGTGTGGCTCCTAGGAGACTAGAAAATTGTGGAGCAAAAAGAGCAAAGCTGCAGTGTCCACATAGTTGATTTGATTGCATTGTCATTGTCCAAAAATAAAGACGGGTCATTTTAATGAAATGCTGGAAAGTGACTGGTGGACCTGGAATCATTGCTGTGCACAATTGGCTGCCACGTTTCGCCCACAAAATATACAGTCAATTCACTTTACAGTATATTCTGTGAAGCGTTTTGAGACGAATCAAAGACATGATAAGGCGCTATATCAAATGCAAGGATTATTATTATAAGAAGAAGAAAATAAGGAAAAACAAAAGCCTTCCAGAGAGGAAGAGAAAGGGAGAAAATTAACCGGGAAAACTTTGTCTTTTACCATAATGCTGTATACTGTGTTGATGTGTCAATTTGATATTGACAGAGCTGTAAAGTTCTTTCATTTACAATCATGACATTCCAGCAGTAATAAAGAATTTACAATGTCATATCGGCTGATGCTAGACAAAATAATGGCTCCTCAGACAAAGACACAAATTGTTAGGTTGTGCAGTGGCTACCAGCATATTTTCTTCTTCTAAGTGGTTTAAAACGTAACATATAAGCAATTACATCTGCCTGTATATCACAAGAATTGCTGCTAATTGCTTCAGATCATAACAAGTGGAGAGAAAGCAGAAGGTCGATTTATCTTCATCCTATGTCACCTGGATCCAGTGCAATTTATTTAAGGTTAGACACATTTGCACATAGAGAAAAATGTATAACAAAAACATATTAATCATTTCAGTCAGCACCTTGGGTACTAGTGATTCAGGTATTTTACTTGATGCTATGTAACTGCATTACAGCCTATTGTTGTACAACATGTGTCCATTGAAACTGTCTTTTAGAGGTGAAAACTCTGGATAACTTGTGAAACAAACTGTCCATATCTCTGGAGCAGTCCTCCCCATCGCCGTGTAATAGTGTTGTAAATACACAAGAACTCCATTAGGTTGGGATGCAGAAATAAGTCACATTTTATAGGATCAAAAGAGTCAACTATACAGAAAAACCACAGTACTGTGTTAGTTGCTGTGTACAGGTCACAAAGATAAGTCACCGTAATATGAAGCAGTTTATTGTAATGTATCTATATAATACCATTTATGGTTCCACAAAAGAATCTGACCATGAGGGATACAGTTGGGAGAGTGCATGACAATCAGCCTCAGGAGTCACTGGAGGATGTGAGAGGCAGCTCAAATGGTACAATAACAGGAAACAGCTAGACACTCACCTCACTTATTATTACGTGGATTATAAGTCTTTTTTTTTGTCATCACCTTATTTTAAGCAAAATTGTTCTCTCAGCTTTTCCCTCCTACCTCTCTGACCTACTATCCCCCTACCTACCTGCCCGTACCCTCCGTTCCTCTGGCTCCGGTCTGCTCCACGTCCCCCGCCCCAACCGCCCTACCATCGGTGGTCGGGCCTTCAGCCTCTCAGCCCCCAGGCTCTGGAACTCCATCCCCCAGTGCCTTCGCCGCCTCCTCCCTTTCCTCCTTCAAGGCCGGTCTCAAAACCTTTCTCTTTGACCGAGACTTCAGCTCCCCTCTCGACTCTCTTCCCCCTCCTCGCTCCCTCCCTTCCCTCCCCTCACCCTGACCATTTCCCCCTCCTCGCTCCCTCCCTTCCCTCCCCTCACCCTGACCATTTCCCCCCTGCTCAGGTCCTGACCCAACTGTGCAGCGCCTTGGGACGTCCTCCTGACGTGAAAGGCGCTTTATAAATGGAATCTTGTTGTTGTTGTTATGAAAATCTGTGCGAACCAATGAGTCAAAATTCATCTCATTCAACTTCTGCTTTCACCTAATGTGTAGTGTGTAGGCCACATATCTCACTATTATTGTGGACCTATATCCAAGTACTTCCCACTGTGAAGCCTCTAAAGCACTGCTCCCCATTGTGAAACCTCTATATTCACTGTCATTCATTATGAAACCTCTTGATCCTACTGTCACTCATGGTTTATATCCACTTTTACCTCTCGAGAAAAATGAAAAAGATTGTGAACATATTGTTTTGCTGATCACTTGTATTACTTCTGACATTACAATTGAGAGTGCAAGTACGTTGATTTATTTATTTATATCATGTCAGATAAACATGTCGAACACTTTACAAGATAAAATTAAATAGAAATGAGGTGAAGGGTATTTTGTAGGTGCTAGCAAGAACATGCAAGACCTGCTCTGAAATTACAACAAGCTAACTTAAAGTATGAAATCACAACAAAAACTTCTCTACAGCTTAATCAAATGTCATACATAGCAGAATTCCAAAGAATTACAGATGGAAGATTGCCAAAAGTGACCAATCCATAACTGTGAGTGATTGAGTTGTGGATTGAAAGTAGTTCACCACTCGCCATGTGGTTTGTTATATGTTCAATGTATAATAGACTTGTAATATCCTTATAGTTCTACTCTAGGACATCCATATTACACTGATGCTACATGTGAATTGTGAGTGTTTTCCCCACACAGCACAACAATCTCTCACAGTCATTTCAATATAATTTCCACATCACTCTTCCAGCATTCTTATTTAATATGTTATTAAATAAGAAAATGACAACTTATAATAAAGAAATACAAGGCTCTATTTAAATTTGAGGCTGCAATGGTGCCCATAGATGACTCAATTTAGTCCTATGGATTATGATGTTATCTGAACCTTCCATTTAAACTATAATCACTGAAACTCACACATCTATTCTCTATTCACTCATCCATCAATCCATAATCCAGTGTATAGAAAAATAATATCACAATAGTGTGTTACACACAGCTCAGTACATACATTAGAAAAGCAGTGTTACAATAGTATGTTACAAGTAGCTCAGTACATATTAGAAAAAAACATAATACAATATTATGCTCTTTTAGCGATTTTCATTCCCAACATGACAGACCTCCTGACCTGGTGACTTTAGAAGATCACAAGATTGGTTTAGATGAAGAAGACCCTTCAACCCAACTGATCTCATGCCTCCAGAACACCCACGCTTCTGTTCCCCGATCACAGCATCAAGCATTTTTAAATGAGTCAAGCGTCCTGTCTCAACCACCTTTTTGGCAACCTGTTCCAGGCGTTAATTACCCTTTGATTAAAGAAAAACTGTGGTATCTGTCCTGAAATTATCCTTTACAACTCTAAACCTATGTCCTCTTGTTCCAGTGGCTTAGTGCATCCTGAATTATTGTTCTGGGTTTACCTTTTTAATCCCATTTAAAATTCTTAAATACACTGTTTTTGTGAGTTTGACTTTCATTTGTACCCATCTGCATCTTTTTCTTTCACATCTCCATGTAAAGCGTTAAAAAGCAACATTTGTAGAATTAAATATTTTTAAAAAGAGAGGATAAAACAATAAAAGCAATGAAGTAGACACAGTGTGTAAAAATTTTTGTGGATTGTTTTATGCAACATGAAATTTTTGGAAAATTCACAGATATTTTTAAACAAATATGAAAATGGAGGAACGTTCATAATTATTATCTACATGTCCCTTAAATTAAGATGAATGATAGAATGCTTTATTTTACATCTGTGCAGTCAGCCTTGTGAAGTAATTCAAAGCAAATTAGTGAATTAAAATAAATGAGACATAATGATGGTCTGGCAATCAATATTAATAATATGTAATAATAATTACCCTGTGATTGAAATTGTAAACCTTATCACAACGTTGAAACATTCTCAACACGCTTTGCAGGATACACTGTAAAGTGCCATGAATGTATATGTTTTGTGGGGAAATGCAACAGCCAATTTCACATAGCAATGTCCCACAAACAGCTAATGAAGTGAGTGACCAGTTTTATCTGGAGGATCGTCATCTAGAGAATAGTGCCTTCTCTTTTTGAGTAGTGCCGTGGGATCTTTAACGTCCTCCTGACCAGGCAAACGGGACGTTGGATTAATGTCTCATCAGAAGGACAGCAACATATTCTTGTTCTTTAAGCAAAGCAACTTTGGCCACTTTCATTTACTTGTTATTTTTGCTGGGCTTCTGGGTCCCATAGTCTATTTTAGAGATTGGGTCTGAATTCTGATGGTTGAAAGCAGAAACTGGAGAAACTGGGCTATTTTCATTGGAACAGAGAAGATTGAGATGGTGCCCAATGGAGGTCTTTTAAAATGCTAAGGGGTTTTGATAGAATCGATAGAAAGAAATCATTTCCACTTACCAGAGTCAGTGAATCAATTTAAGATAGTACAGTAATAAAGGCAGAGTTTAGGAGGATTTGTTTTCTCACAGGATGTGTGTTAGGATATGGAATGACATGCTGGGACCAGTGGTTTGTATTAGCGTTCACAAAGGGACTAGGTAAGTATCTAAAAAGGAATAATTTGCAGGATAATGGGGAAAAGGCAGGTAAATGGGAATTAATGGATTGCTCATTTAGACTTTTGACTCTTGTGCATGAGCTCAGTTGGTAGCATTTTTACCTCTGAGTCAGGACTTGGGACTCACATAGTTTAGGCAGACCCTACATTCAGTGTTGGGGTGCACTGCATTGTTGGAGATGTTATCCTTTGCATTTGCTGTTAAAGATGTTAAACCTAGGTCCGGTCTGCCTGTTCAGGTGGACCATAAAGATCCCGCAGCACTATTCAAAAACATACTTGAGGAGAGTTTTTCCCAGTGTACTGACCAACAGATTAAATCGTTCATTCACTTCATGGCTTTTTGTGAGTCATTGCAATATACTGCCGGAATTGCCTACAAAATACACAGTCACTACAATTTCCTGTGAAGCCCTTTGAGAACATTTTGAGATAAAATATGCTCTATTAAATGCAAATGTAAGGATTATTAATAATAATAATTATTAATAATAACAATAAAATAGCCCTCATAGTTGTGATGGGCAATTGGTCTTCTTCTGTGCTATTAATACCTATGGTTGTATTCTTCTATGCTCCTGTGCTCCAAATAACTTTTTCCCTTTTCTCAAAATTAATCATTGTTCAGAAATCTAGAGACTGACATAGACAGGACTTTAGCTTTTGATACAATGACACAAAGCAAGCGTTGCAATTTGACACGTTATCTGGTGGGCTCACTACCCAATTGTACCCACTACAGTAAGGCAGAACCATTCAAAGGGTTAACTGAAATATAGTATATAAAGTTCAATGTATTTACACTACAGAAATCATACCTCAGTGAATTTGGTAGTTATCCCTTTCCTCCGTCGACAAATCCCTTCCCCTAACCACATTGATAGGAACTTGCTCTGAGTTTCTGCAAGAAGATAATAAGAGCTTGGTCTGACAATACCAGAGCGAGCCTTTGATAACACGAAACGTGTCTCTAGGCAACAGGCTGAGAGCTGGAAATCACCTCACTCCCATCCTTTTTCCATTTTTATAATTGCTATTGAAATTTCAAGCTGTGTTAGAAAATGGAGTTAATCATATTGAAATCACTGCAGGAACAAAACCAATGCAGCGTTACGTTAATGTTTAATTGAATGAAAACAAGCAGAGTTTCTCACCCCTGAACTGTAGCCTTGGAAGGGGATTCAGTAGATTGATGGAGTATTCAGACTTTATTTCTTTCCAAATGACAATACATGTTTCATTTTCNAAAAAATGAAAGGAGTTTCTCCTGGTGTCCTGGCCAACAGTCCTTCTGATCAACTTGGTTATTTGGTCAAATTGTTTATGACTGTTTGTGGGATACTGTTGGGCACAATATATATTGTGTAAATTGGCTGCCACATTCGCCCACAAAATACATAGTCATTGGACTTTACTGTAAAGCTTGTGAAGCACTTTGAGACATCCCCCTAATATGAAAGACACTACATTAAATGCAAGGATTATTATTATTGCTTCTAAAGAGTATTTAAATAGTACACAGTAAGAAAACTAAATAATATTTCAAGCACTAATTAAGATTAGAAGAAGTATGAAATAATGATTTATTCCAATGGGTTTCAGGAGTTTGAAGGAGACAATGAAATCAGAAGATGGCAGCAATGCTGCAAAATGGTGCAGTTGCTCATGGCAATAGCTGTGCTGCAGAATCAAGTGTTTTTCCAAGGGCAGAATGACATGAAATAGAATTGCCTGCACAATGTGCTTTTCATGCTTTTGAATTGCAGCTCAGTTAGCAAACAGTAATGCAGAAAACACTCACTTCAGTAATGTTCTCCTCTAATAATTCTAGCCACTGACCACATCAGACTGTGGGGTAACAAAAGGTAAACATGCTGCTTCTTATAAAATTTTAATTTGAGATTAGTTTTGACATGGTGCATACCTCCACCACAGCCTGAAAGTGTTAATGTGTTTGTTTGACAAGTTATATTGATGCCAAGATATCTCCTGTGAAGCTTTGTCTTTTTCATTCCTACTCTGTGGTCCAATTTTCTTATAGAGAAATTCCAATTTCCTATTGGGATTCCTTGATAAGGAAATGGTGCAGGTGCTCCAATTCCTTTATATGGAATCTTACTTCGTACATCTGATCACCAGAAGTACGTCATGCTGAACTGAAGGAATTCTGCTCCACTGCAATCTACTTCCAGAGCAGAGTTCCGTGCGTCAATGGGATTCTTAATGGAGGTCCTTATTAAATGATGATTCCTGTTATGGAATATTATATATTAGATCCCACTAGTACTCTTACTGAAGGAAAATAACCAGCAATTAATTCAATTAATTAACTTGTAATGTAACAAAAGTTTGTGTGAAAAAATAACTGGCATTTGATCTAACATTAATAAGGAATCCTGTCAGAATATCCATCGACCCACAAGATCTCTGCTCTGGGATAGATCGGATCAGAGTGGAGTTTCTGTGTGATGTACTTTCTGGTTACTGTGTCACAATAATTGCATGAATTGGATTCCTAATCAAGTACACTGATAACAACAGACCTAGGAGATAGTAGAATATTGTAGAGCTCACTGATAGAGACAATAGAAAGAAAATGATAAAGGTAAAGTTCACAGATGAAGATTGACAGAGCCAGGAGATGTTAGAGTTAGGACCTATTGCTGAAGAAGGACAAGGAAAATGAAAAAGGAAGAAAACAGCACAAACATAAGTCAAACTTCAATTTTCCGTTTTCAATGATCCGCCATAATTTCTTATTCTTTACTCACCTCATCAATTTAGCTCCTCCTTCGCATGGAAACTTGCAAGCACCAGTATATGACCCAAGAACCATCCTCCATATGAATGCCCTGTAAAGTCAGTTGAACTTGTTGATTCTTCAAAGAGGGCATAAAATAATAAAGGCCTGAAACTGCACAAATATGTGTCTGAACTGGAAAGTAGTGGAAGCTCAAAAAGGATAAATCCCTTTACCATAATTACAAGAAAACCATGGTAATAAAAGTTGGAATATTATGCAGGTTAGAGTTTTTATTTCAGATTCATTGTAACAATAATAAAGTCCATGAGCAACATGTGGTGTGTATTGAAGCATAGACAGAAGAAAAGAGAGAAGGAAAGAGAACACATTATGTCACAAAAAAGAATGTGCTTTATGATGATTTTATGCATGTAGATGTGCCATTAGAGGTGCCTAAAAAGGTTATTCTATACAGATGTTGTTGTGGATTATCTGCCAATTTAATTTATCCACTAGAGGGGTTTGCATCCATTCTGGTGAATAACCAAATTTCCACTGAACCATCTGTCCAAAATAATTGTTCATGCTCATTTATAAGGCATGTAAAGTGATATTTTGTGCATTTATATTGGTGCAACTATACAACATTTTCAAATAAGTGAATGTGTTCCAGCATGATTTTTTTTAAAAAAGAGAAAGCGTTCCAAGGAGGTACAGAGAGGCAAAATGAAAACAAGTTTGTCAGGTAAGAATCTGATTCTGACTTTTGTCAAGGAATTAATGTGGTCTTATAATATATGGAAGCTGCAGTGGTTCCTTATTAAACAGAATGTAATATATGCTGATCGGTTTAAATGATAATGTACAATTGGTCTGAAATTTTGCCCGTGAAACACACAGTCATTGCACTTTACAGTATATCGTGTGAAGCGCTTTGAGGGATCTTCCCAAAAGGTGCTATATCAAATGTAAGGATTATTGTTATTATTAATAATAATTTTGGAACCTGGATTTCTGTTCTTAAAATAACCAGCTTGCAAATAAAGGCTAAATTTAAGCTTTTTGCACAATCTTAAACTTCAGACAAAATAGTGTACAATATAAAATTGCATTTGTATAGCGCCTTTTATGTCGAGAGGACGTCCCAAGGTGTTGAAAATTGATTTACAGGATAAGATAAGGAAGAATTTGGTGCCTAATATTGCTTCTTCACTTTTGTTTAATTTATATCATTAATTTGCCAGAGCAGTAATAATAATAATAACAATAATAATCAATACATTTGATGTAGCACTTTTCACGTCTTCACAGAATATACTATAAAGTGAATTGATTGTATATTTCTCCCCCAGCCATGGGGTATCTTAGCAAAATTCTATTTCAGACCAACAGCACAGCCTATAGCCTCTAATGACCTGCACTGATTGAAACGCACAATTGAGATCTCTGCAAGACAGAACCTAATGAATCTCCCCAAACAGAACCTCTTTGATCTCCCCATACATTAAACTAATAGATCCAAGAAGGGCATTGTAAAGGGCATTGGCGTTGTTCCCTATCAGCAAAAACATTACAAAAGCAGAATTTGGAAAACATGGGAACAATGTTAAGTTTGCAAATATTTCCAGGAAGAATAAAGGATAATATCCTCCCAATCCAGAAGCAAATATTTCACAATAGAAGTTACAGGACAGAAGCTCTAAATAATTACAGTATCACTGAAAAATTAATTGCTAGGCTCAGAGTTGACAGTAAACATACCTTACACTGCTATTCTGCCAGTTAGTTAATCTTATCTGGTAAACCCACTGCCAGAGGTATAGTCTGCCCCCACAAATGAAGATCAATCCCCAAGCAGTGTCCTCACTGTTAGCCCTAGTTCTTTCATTATGTGGTTAACACTGTGCTTCTGCTGTCTCAGTAAACAGCAAAAGCCTAGCCTTCCCAGGTACTGCTAAGCACTAAAAAGGCTGTAATCGCAAGGCCCTGGTTTGAATCACGGGATCAACTTAGCCTTTTACCATTTCAACATCAATAGAATGAATATCACATCTAAAAATATCTTCTGGGGCCCTGAACTGCCTTCAAATAGTCTATGGCAATCCATTCTCTAACTCAACGAATAATATGATTTTGAAATTTAGGCATATCCTCAACCCTGTGCAACAATGGGTAGTTCAGTCCTCTTTGCACAATTAATACCCTGCATAGTTAGCTTTTTTTTCAATAATTGCTAACATTAACTCCCTTGTTTTGTGATGTAACAACAACAACAACAACAACTTGGATTTATATAGTGCCCTCCACGCCGGATGGCGTCTCAGAGCGCTTCACAGTAACGGTCCCAGGGCCGAGCCAGTACTTCATTAATGCCAATCTTTCTTGTGAATAAAAAACAAACATAAACAGCAGAAAATAAGGTTTAGCTTTATTTGTCTTCAATAATCAGCCTGTTTTGAACTTTGTTACAAAACATTTTAAGGAGAGTTAAGGTAATGATATTCTATTTTGATTCTGTTTGGATTTGCGCATGTCCCATGGAGGTGAAAACATGTTCCTCCAGAAGGCGATGATGTGACTCATGCCCTCTTATCACTAAAATATGTTTCACAATAAAAAAGACACTGTCTTTTGCTGGGAAAACACCCTGTAATTGATTTTGATTTGCGAAATGTCAATTCTGACCAAAGATCAGCGTCAGAGCCAAAATCTCACTAGTCAGTCTGGGCTATGGAGGATGTCTTGAAAAAAACACAGTTTATATTGCAAATTGCTTTTTATGATAAATACTAATAATAATCCTTGCATTTGATATAATGCCTTATCACAACTCTTCAGTGAATATACTGTAAAAATTAACTGTATATTTGTGGAGCAAAATGTGGCAGCCAATTGTGCACAGCAGTGACCCACAAACATTCATGGATTGACTGACCAAACTTTTTTTTAAAGGGATTATTAAATTGATCCATCAATCAACCAGGTTCCCACTTACTGCAAGTTAAAGAGAGGCGTGTGGATTGAGGAAACTTGCCTAAGTTGCGCCATGGCCGGGATTTGTATCTGGGTCTTCTCACTTGTGAGGTGAGTGTCAATATGTTACAAAACAAGATGGTGAGATGCCAGTATCCTTACTGTTTAACCTAAGGAGCTACTTTTCAAGCCCAATATCAGGAAATTGCAGGCACAAAAACAAATACATCCCCTCGGTCTGCGACAAGGGCTCCCTGAGCTGTACTGCTTACCAGGAAGAATGCAGGGCGTTCTTGGTACTTGCCATCCAGCTACTGAGGGATTAAACCTGCGCTTGTCAGATGCCAAATGATCAACTAGTGATAACCTCCTTGCGGAGGATCCTTGCTTGGTTCCACTGACTCCCTATACTCCAGACAAACAACTTTACAATGCTTTTGCTTAGCTTGAAATAGGTCAATGTCCTTGACCTACCCTATCTCTGTAATCTTCTGTGACTTTACTCCTCCAGCCATAGCCTTTGCTCCAACAATTGTGGTCTTCTTCATGGCTCCCCTATCAACTCCACCCCACCATTAGCTGGCAAGTTTTTAACAACAACAATTGATATAGCGACTTTCATGTGGGATAGAGTTGGCGCCACTACGCCCTTTTTGACTTGAGCTTTCGTCTAAAATTCTTCCACCTTCTCCCTCTCTGCTTTCAAAATCTGTCTAAAGGCCCATCTCTTTGACCATGTACTATACCCCCATCTCCCTGGCAACTTGAACTTCTTTCTTCCTTTGCAATGCACTAAGAGATGTTCTCCCTGAGTGAAAGGCTCGATATAAATGCAAATTGTTGTTGTTGTATTACCATTTCATGCCCTACAGCTTAAGGAGTCCATCACTTGTTCAGCAGTAAACAACGATCAGTACACAAGTTCATTTTCATTCAGTTGTTTTAAATGTTGCCTAATTTTAATAAGCTCTAAACGTTCATCCTTCCTGAATCGACTACTGATTTTGAAGTGCCTTCTAAAGTCTATTGAGATTGCATGGCTCAGCTGACAACATGTGCATATCTACCAGAAATGTTGGGATTTATATTTTCTGTCGGGATTGGCTCTATAATTAGGAATAATGGTCTTAAATAACACAGTGTCAAATGTTTCATTACCTCATGAGAAATGTGAATAATTCTAATATTTGTTATAGCACAGAAGTGTTAGTGTTATATTGAAAGCATTCGCTGTTACTGTAGAGAATTGGCATTGATCTCTAAACTATCACAGAGAATTCAGCTCATTCATAGGCAAATGTGGAGTACTCTCCTCTTTGCATGTTGCATTTATTGGGAAGATGAGTAGACTATCCTGTGGCATGACAACTAAAGCATCCTTTGTTTCTGTTTGGCTTTCACTAGCAGCAGAGAACCAGAATCCAGTCCATCAAATCGAAGATGTTCCTTTTCACATAATTTAATACCACAATGTCAGCTGCTCACCTCACAATTACTGCGCAGTGAATGCAGCATTAATGCATTGGAAGTACAGTATAGATTCTATTCCACTTTATTCCACTGGCATTGATGTGCTTTTCCTTTGCTCGCTCTTTTAAAAATTCTGCTGAAATACTATGGCAACCGGTCTCTTGACAAAAGCATGCATCTCAAGACAGAGGAAAGGGTAGACAGAAAGAAAAAGCAGCCATTCATTCACTTAACAGATTCTGCCAGCAAGGACCAGTTTCAGAACCAGATTCTCACTAGGAATCATCTGCCCAGATAGTATAGTTTAGGTAGATCGAGCGACCAACCACTAAAACAAAACCAACAATTTACATTCATATAGAGACTTACTCATTGGGAGGAAATGTCGAAAGGCTTCACCATGTAATTAATTACATTTACTCCAAGACAATTTTTAAAAAAATTGGCCCAGTAAAAAATATTTGCTAGCAATATTCTCTTTGTGGCAATGTTTCCATTTATAGATGGATGGCAATTGTGGCATTGACCCCATTGTAGGTGCAATTACTGCAAACTTGTCTTTTTCACATGCAATGCTAAGTACTATATTTTTACAGTTAATGAAACTCCAATTATATTAACAATTAAGCAGTTCAACTGACTAAAATCAGTCAGTTTTTAATTTTTTGTGCGGGAAACGTATGCATTGGAAGACACAGTTGGAATAGAATTTAACCCTGCTCATTCCATTCAACACAATTTGTCATAAATCTGTCATACATAATTTGTTCCATATGAAACTGCTGTGATTCATACTTTGGTGAGTTTTGGTCACTGCTTTGTTGCTCTGTTTCCAAATTACAATTGCTGCTTGCAGCCAAATGAGATACAAACCTTCCTGTGACATTATTGAATAAGAGATCTACACACAATGCACTGCTCCATTCACAATGACACTGAGTCAGAACTTCATGGCACAAGAGGATTCCCACACAGTGAGCCTCAACCCAACAGGTATGACACATAAAACAGAGCAATAAGCGATGACTGAGGGACACTGATTTGTGCGCAGCTTAACAGTGTGCACTTTAACAAGTTGGACTACAGCGAAATTCAGTGTATTTACGCTTTAAGTTGCATCATTCAAATTTAATTTTCAATGAATGTCTTAACAATATTAGCAGTACTTTACTTTGCATTTTGGAGAACAATGCTGTCAGCCTGACTTAGTTGGGAGCACTCGAGTCTTTGATAGAAGATTGTTTAAGTCCTTTGAAGGGGCATGAGCTCACAGTGCAGTGAATAGAGTGCACTACATGTTGAAGGTGGGCATCCTTTGGATGAGATGTTAAACCAAAGCCTGGTGTGTGTCAGCCTGGCTCAGTGTTAGCACCCTTGCCTCTGAGTCAGAAGATTGTTGGTTCAAGTCCAAGTTGGGACCTAAAATCACATAGTCTGAGTTGACACTCCAGTCCTGTAGTTCAGTGGTTAGAGCATTCGCCTTGCAAGCAAGACACCTGGGTTCAATTCTAGGCACGATGAAACCTTGGGCAAGGTTCCTTACTCCACACATCTCATAATAATCCCTCCAAAATAAAAAACAATAATAAATTGGTCATTTTCAATCCACGACTGTTTGTGGGACACTGCTGTGCGCAATTGGCTGCCGCGTTTCACCCACAAATATACGGTCAATTCACTTTACAGTGTATTCTGTGAAGCGCTTTGGGACATCCTCCCGACTTGAAAAGCGCTATATCAAATGCAAGGATTATTATTATTATTACTCTGTGAAGCGCTTTGAGACATCTAGAAGATGTGAAAAGCGCTATATCAAATGCAAGGATTATTATTATTATTATTAAATATCCCATGGCACCATTCGAAAAGAGAAGGGAGATTCCTGGCCAACAATCACCCAAATAAAATTTGTCATTCACTTCATGGCTATTTATGAGACATACCTGTGTATAAATTGGCTGCTGCATTCAGCCACAAGTACACAGCCACTCCACAGTAAATCTGTGAATTGTTTGGGACGTCCTCCCAACGTGAAAGCGTGAAAGGCACTATATCAATTGCAATTATTATTATTAATACATTTTATTATTATTATCTACCTGCCTTGGGTAGACATTAAAGATCTCATGACACTACTTGAAAAGATAAGGGGATTTTTTCTGTGCCAACAATCCTCCAGATTGGATTAATCATTCACCTCATGGCTATTTGTGGGGCCTAGTTGCGTCCAAATTTGGCTGGCATGATTGCCTGCAAAAAAGTCTGTAAATTATTGTGATGTACTTTGAAATACTTTGAGCTATACACCTCTATAAATGTCCAAGTTCCTTTTTAGGAACAGGAGTAGACCATTCAGCCCTTCGAGCCTATTCCGCCATTTAATTAGATCATGGCTGATCTGTACCTCAACTAATCCTTTCAATTCCAATTTCCTACTTTCTCCCCATATCCTGTAATACCCTGATCTACCAAAAATATATCAACCTCACTCTTGAAGGTGTGGATGGATCCAGCATCCACAGCCTTTTGGGGTAGATATTTCCAGATTCTACCAATCTTTGAGTGAAAAAATGCTTCCTGATTTCACTCTTAAATGGCCTTTTTAATGGCATTCAACCAATTGGACAGAAGCTATATGTCGCTGATATTTAGTTGCAAGCCACTTCCAAGCATAATCTATTTATAAGCATCACAAAGGGCCACAAGTGACCCTTTTCACAATCATTTAAGTAGCTGTAAAGATTTTGTGTGCAAGGTACAAGCAATAAGCACAGTTAAGAGTTTGAACATCTATGAGACTTGCAGAGTTATGTAATAGCTTTCTTCTACCTCAGAGGTCTTTCATTTGGTGATAAACTGGAAAGAAAAGTGATAACACTTGCCATAATAAACTCCAATTTATTATGATATACAAGTCCCTGAAGTCAAATATCATTTAAATAGGAAATAATGTAGGTTATAAGGTTTGATTAGGATAAAATTGTAATCTGTTTGTTCAGGATGTCATGACAAGGCATAACAATATAAGTAGTGAATAATACTCAGGAAGAAATCCCTGACTGAGAAACCTTGCAAGTTTGGTGGGTATCAGCAGAGCAAACTCCTGTAGTGATGAAAAGCTATATCAACAGGACTTTTAATATTTCCTACAAACACCTCAAAACCCTTCAATCACCAAGAGAGAGTGATGTGGAAAATGAAATTGTTCAGAGTCTAATGAGTTGATATAAAACCATGACTCTCACTGAATAGGATTTAGCTAGAGTACAGTTCATCTGTCCTGGGGATTGATTGATATTCAGTCTCTTGAATCTATCTAGAACCTCTGCCACACTAATGCCAAAAGTGGGAATCATACCTGACGTGTGTGGATGACTTATTGCTAGTGTCCTCCCTGGTATAAACAAAAGCTCTGAGAAGGAGTAATTTAATGTTTACTATCTTCTGTTGATCCTCATTGTCTTCCTGGCCATTTATCTCCTGGACTGTTTTCCTCCTAGATTGTGTTTCATCATTTAATTTCTTACTTCATTTGTGCTATCATTTTCCTCAATGCATTTCCTTACCTCTCATCTAAAAAGCAATACTTCTGTGTGAGCCGCTACTCCTTTGACGCCTCCATCAAATACCTCCCCAAATTGGAACCCACCAGATATTTTACTTACAAATCCAATGCAGCAAATTATTTAAAACAGAATTTGAATGCAACACTTTCAAAAAAAAATTTTTTTCAAAAGATAAAATGTAAAGAAGGAAATAAAGCTATTACAAAGAATTACGATTTCCATCAACATGCTTTGGATTACCTCTATCTTCCTGCAGGTTGTGAACATTTTCACAGTAGATGCTAATGTCATTAGCAAGTCAGTCGCTTGGAGGAGTTACTGTGTTTAACATTGGGAGAGAAATAAATGTGAGAAATTACTGATGTACCAGGGTTAAGCATTATCTCTTGTGGCATCAATTCAGCTCCTTTGCACCGTCAGCTGTAATAATTCCTTGCTAGGGATTCTGATAATGATATATATTTGATATGTTTCAAGATATATATTAACTAAACAGAAATAAGCAGAATAATGTCCAAGTTAATCATAAATTTTGCACAAGGTGCCTTTTTTTTAGATGGACAGCTCATTCTTTAATTTAAGCAATAACACTGTAATGTGTTGTAATCATACTCAAAGTCTTGACCTTGTACCTCAGCAATAGTGCACATTGATTCATTTCTCTTCAATGTTTAAAAATACTTGTTTAGAAGAATGGGAATCAGACCGCTCCCTGTTGTGAATTATAATCTAATAATCATTGCAGTTTGCATTTGATACGGATCCTTATCACATCAAAATATCCCGATAAAGTGATAGAAATCTCAGTTTAATCTCCCATCTGCTCACATCCCACCCATCCCCTACTTGCAACCTTTGTTCAGCTGTTCAGATCTTCTGCACATCACTCTTCCCCTCCACTTCACAACTGGCAGCCGTGCTTTCAGCCACTGCCCCATATTTCTGAAACTCCTTACTACACCACCTCCATCTTGTCCCCTCTTTTACTGTCTTCAAATCACATCTGAACACTCTCCTCTTGGATTCTTCCTTTGATCATTTCCCCTCTCTTTCCAGCAAATGTCAAACCACACCACTGTGGGGATACTACCTGCGTGAGGGATGCTACAGAAATGCAAGTTGTTGTAGTGAATAGGTAATTGCGCGCAACAATTGTGGTACATACATTTCAGTGGGTCTCCCAATTTTTTTATCGGGGGATTATTGGTCAGGACATTGAGAGAAACTCCCATCTTATTTCAGATAGTTGAATTTGGTGTGGATCCTTAACTTCCAGTTAATCAGTTAATAGCTCCTCCAGCATCGATCACAGTGTGCTCCCCCAGTACTGCATTTGGAGCCTCAACCTAAAATCCCGACTTAAACCCACAGCCTTCTAACTCAGAAGCAAGAGTACTACCAAATGAGGCAGCCTGACATCAAATTTAGTTCAGGTGAAGGAATAGAGGAATTCACGGTAATAGAATTTAATTTTGGTATTGATTGTGTTTGTGGTCTGTTTTTGGTCGCTATTTCCTTGAATCATTCCACATCTGGACAAGGGAGAGTGTTTTTTTCCCTCTTAATGGCCAGATCAGTCTGTATTCTCAATTGGTATAATAAGGGACAAGAAATACATCTATTTTCCGATGTGATTAGAGAATCTTACATGCAAACCTGTGGTATTTGGGTTTTTACCCCTGGTTTTAGTTATCATACTTAATCCAGTCTTAAAAGTCAAGAAGCCAAAAGCCCAAAATGAACTCATCTCCATCTTATATGTATTTATGTGTGTTCGCTCAGTAAATTTCTTGGGATTCTGAGTCGGGTGGTTGAAACTATTCTACGATGTAATGAAGGTATATTGACCTCAAAGTGAAGTTAATGCATTTTAAGCATATAAACATTGCAGCAAATGACGCTGTGTTGGCAATCCTCGAATGGTATGCTGGCTTGGCAGTGCAATAGGAACTTTGTCTTCTGTCTCTGAGGTCATGGGCTTTAAGAAACAACACAGGCTTACAGCCAGTTTGTCAAATATTTGGTGAATTTAATCAAGTCTTAACTAATTTATGTGGTAGGGCTTCATGCCCAGAAAAAATCTGCCGTGAGTTCCCAGCCACCCAGTAACAAGAGAAAACTAGAGGGAGCCTACAATAATTCCCATGTGACCTCCACCTGCAGGAGAATAATAATAATCTTTACATTAGGTATGTACCTTTTAAGCTGGGAGGACATCCCAGAGCACTTCATAGGATATACTGTAAAGTGGAGTGACTGTGGTATTATTTTATGGATGAATGTGGTAGCCAATTGCACACAACAATGCCCCACAACCTGCCATGAAGTGAGTGACCAATTTTATTTGGGGGATTATTTGCCAGGACACTGGAAGAAACTTCCTTCACTTTTGAAATAGTGTCATGAGATCTTTAACATCCATATGAGAGACAGATGAACCACGGTTTAACATCTCAACTGAAGCATGGCATTTCCAACAACGGAGCAAACCCGCAGCACTGCTTGGAGTTTTATCTTAGACTACATGAGTTCCAAGACCTGTCGTAAGACCCCACTCCACAACATTCACAAATCAAACTCATATATACAGGTAATTTCATCTCTGTCTGTACATATAACAACAACAACAACAATGACAACAACTTGGATTTATATAGGGCCCTCCATGCCGGATGGCGTCTCAGAGCGCTTTACAGTAATGGATCCTAGTGCCGAGCCAGGGGGAGGGGGAGGAACAACAACAACAAGATTCCATTTATGGAGCGCCTTTCACTTCGGGAGGACGTCCCAAGGCGCCAGGTCAGTTGGGTCAGGACCCGAGCAGTGGGGAAATGGTCAGGGTGAGGGGAGGAAGGGAACGAGGAGGGGTTAGAGAGTTGAGAAGGGAGCTGAAGACACGGTCAAAGAGAAAGGTCTTGAGACCAGCCTTGAAGGAGCAAAGGGAGGAAGCAAGGGAAGGCACTGGGGGATGGAGTTCCAGAGCCTAGGGACTGAGAGGCTGAAGGCCCGGCCACCAATGGTAGGGCGGTTGGGGTGGGGGATGTGGAGCAGATCGGAGTCAGAGGAATAGAGGGTAAAAGGGGGGATAGTAGGTCGGAGAGGTAGGAGGGAGCAAGGCCGTAAATGGCCTTGTAGGTGAGGATGAGGATCTTAAAATCGATCCTCTGGGGGATGGGGAGCCATTGGAGGCGAGCGAGGGTGGGAGTGATGTGGTCGCGAAGCCTGGTGCGGGACAGTACATGAGCTGCAGAGTTCTGAATGACCTGCAGCTTGTGGAGGGACGTGGCGGGAAGGCCGGCGAGGAGAGAGTTCCCATAGTCCAGCCTTGAGGTGATAAAGGTGTGGACCAGAGTTTCAGCAGCGTGAGGGGTGAGGTAGTGCCGTAGTCTGGCGATGTTTTGGAGGTGATGGAAGGCGGTGCCAGTTGTGGCGCGGATATGAGGAAGAAAGGACAGCTCAGGGTCGAACAGAACGTCAAGGTTCCTGACTGGCTTTGAGAGGTGGAGAGTGCAGCCTTGGATGCTGATGCTGTCAGTGCTGACGTGAGCCAATCAGGAGGGCCTCAGTTTTGCGCACGTTGAGCTGAAGAAAGTTATCTCTCGTCCAAGACTCTATGTCGGACAGGCAGGCTGTCAGGACATCAGTGGTCGTGGAGTTAAGGGTAGAGGAGGAAAGGTAGAGTTGGGTGTCATCTGCATACATGTGGAAGTTAACCCCATGTCGAAGGTGGTGACCGAAGGCGCGGTCGAAGAGAAAGGTCTTCAGCAGGGACCTGAAAATAGGAAGAGAGGGAGCGAGGTGAAGGGAGTGAGGAAGGGGGTTCCAAAGCCTTGGAGCATAGTGGCTGAAGACACGGCTGCCGAGGGTGGAGCAGAGGACTCGGGGGACGAGGAGTCCAGACCCGGAGGAATGAAGGCAACGGGTACTGTTTTGAGGAGAGAGGAGATCAGAGAGTTAAGGGGGTGCAGAGGAGTGGAGGGATTTGAATACAAAGGTGAGGATCTTGAAGTCGATCCTCTCTGGGATAGGCAGCCAGTGCAGTCTGGCAAGGACTGGGGTGATCGGGGAGCGGAGTTTGGTGCGGGTGAGAATGCAGGCGGCAGAGTTTTGAATGATCTGGATTTTATGGATGGTAGTGGATGGGAGACCGGCAAGGAGGGCGTTAGAGTAGTCCAGCCGAGAGGTGACAAAAGCACGGACCAGCGGCTTTCGGAGAGAGGTAATGGCGGAGGCGGGAGATGCGTCAGAGGTAGAAGAAGGCGGTGCTGGTGAGGGACCAGATGTGGGAGAGGAAGAATAATTGGGGGTCGAACCTGACGCCTAGGTTGCGTACGGGTTCAGAGAGTTTTAGGGGAAGGTCGGGTAGGTGGAGGAGGTGAGAGCCATGAGAATTTAGACGTTGACGAGAGCCAAAGAGTATGGCTTCCGTCTTGTCAACGTTCAGCTGAAGGAAATTTGCGCTCATCCAGCTCCTGAGATCTGACTGGCAGGCTCACAGAACATCAGGGGACTGGGGGTCGCAAAGCGAGGTGGAAAAATAGAGTTGGGTGTCGTCCGCATACATGTGGAAATGTACCCCGTGTCTGCGGATGATATTCCCAAGAGGGAGCATATAGATCAGAAAGAGGAGGGGGCCAAGGATGGATCCATGGGGTACCCCGCAGGTAACTGGGTGAGAGCGGGAGGAGAAGCCGTTTGTGCAGATGTACTGCTGGCGGTTCGTGCGGTAGGACTCGAACCAGGCGAGTGCGGTCCCACTGAGGTGGATGATGGAAGAAAGGCGGTGGAGGAGGATGGCGTGATCAACTGTGTCAAACGCCGCGGAGAGGACCAGTAGGACAAAGAGGCAAACGGAGCCCTGGTTACAGATAGAGAGGATGTCGCTTGTGACTTTCACAAGTGCAGTCTCTGTACTGTGGTCAGGGCGGAAGCTGGATTGGAGGGGTTTGAAGATGGAATGGGAGGAGAGGTGTGCGCGGAGTTGATTGCCAACAATGCATTCGAGGACTTTTGCGAGGAAGGGCAGGTTAGAAATCGGGCGGTAGTGGCTGGAGTTTGAGGGATCTAGGAAGGTTTTTTGAGGAAGGGGGTGATTACAGCAGTTTTGAGGGGGGGGCAGGGACTGATCCGGAGGAGAGGGACTGATTGATGACATTAACCAGTAGTGGGCAGAGGAGGGAGAGCTGGGTGACCAGCAAGTTGGTGGGGAGGGAGTCGAGGCAGCCGGTGGTGGTTTCATGGAGGTGATGGTAGGTGAGAGGGAGGAGGGAGAGATGGGGAGGAAGGAATGTAGGATGGGGGTGGTGGTAGGAGCAGATGATAAGGAGGGTGAGGGAGACAGAGAGGGCATGGTGGTGAGTGACAAGAGGCAGGTGGATGAGGCTGCCTGGCGGATGTTGTAAATTTTAGATGAGAAGAAGTCCATGACCTCCTCGCACTTGGCAATTGATGTTGAGGAGATTGAGGAGGTCTGAGAGGGGGCATGGAGGAGGTAGTGGGTGGTGGAAAAAAGGATTTTAGGGTTGTGTTTAGCCTCCAAGATGATGTTGGAGTAGAAGGCCATTTTTGCACATGTCAAAGAACGGCGGTAGCTGTGGAGATGCTCGAGCCACAGTTGGCGGTGAACTGTCAGGCCAGTTTTCCACCATCTGTGCTCGAGCAGATGGGTTTGGGTTTTTTGGCGGCGGAGATGGTTGTCGTACCAGGGGGATCGGTTGGTTTGGAGATGGTTCTGGATTTTAGGGGCATGAGGGAGTTGAAGATGGAGGAGAGGCGATCATGGAACAGCTGGACGGCTGCTTCAGGGTCTCCGCGGGTGGACGACCAGAGGGATAGGATGTTTGATGATGCGAGGGGCTTTGTGAGGGTCTCAGAGAGTAGCCTTTTCCAGGGGCGGTAGAGGTTGGTTAAGGGCTTGGTGGAAGAGAGAGGGATGTGAGAGGAGAAGGAGATGAAAAAATGGTCCGAGATGGCCTTGTCCACTAGGCTTAGGTCAGAAATGTCAAGGCCATGGGTGATAACGAGGTCAAGTGCATGACCACGGTTGTGGGTGGGTAAATTTATATGAAGGGTGAGGTTTAGGGAGGAGAGGAGGGCAGTGAAATCGGCAGAAGTGGTGGGAGTTTAGGTGGAGGTTGAAATCACCCATTATGAGCAGAGGGACAGGGAATAGAGGAGAGTAGAGATGTTTGTGTGGATGGAGCCAGGGGGCTTAGGGGGTGGTAGACAAGGAGGATTTTCAATGGGAGAGAGGGGTGGAAGAGGGTGAGGTGTTCGAAGGAGGGGAAGTAGCCAGAGGAGGAGGGCGAAAGACCAAGGGAGGCTTTGGAAATGAAGGCCACCCCGCCACCATGCTGGTTTGGATGGGGGGTGTGGTGGAAGGTATTGCCTGAAGGGGAGGCTTCCACTAGGGTACAGGGTCACCCAGGTTTCGGTGAGACCAAGAATGTCAAGGTACTTATCCAGGATGAGGTCATGGATGATGAGGGCTTTATTTGAGAGGGAACGGATGTTTTGGAGGGAAATGCGGATGGGTTTGCTGGAGGGAGGGGAGGGAGGAGAGGGAGGAGAGAGTGATGCGGAGAGGATTTTTGGGTGTACAGGAGAGATGGCTGTGGAGTGTGGTGGGAGTGGAGAGTTCGGGAGGGTACGTATGAGGGAGGGGGAAGTTGGGTTTGCCTTAAGGAGGCAGTTTGAGCAGAGGGAGTGAATGATGGGACATTTGGGGTTGCTGCTCTGGAACAGCCAGTGCCGGGAGCCACGATGGGCCCGGCAGAGGATGCCCAGGCTGGAGCAGAGGAAAGTGGTGATGGGGTCGAGGAGAGAGAGAAGGTGGGGAGGGCGGTGGGAGAGAAGGACAGAGGGGGAGTAGCAGATAGAGGGGGGTGGGAGGAGAGATATTTAGAGTGGAGGGGGAGGCTTGGGTCGGGGCGGCACCCAAAACACGCACACAGAGACCAGGAGCGAGCGATCAGTGGGACGGCATCAGCCCTCAGGCTGTGTGGTCATGGCGAGGATGGCAGTGACAGTGTCTGCCAGGACATTGTTGCTGTTGTTGTTCTTGCTGGTTTTTTAACTGTAATGTCACGCCGACGTCACTTTGTGAATCGCAGCCCCCCCACCCCACCACCCCCACCCCCGCCCCATCACCTACCTCAGCTCCTGAATGAGTGGCTCCTCACCTGGCTGTGCTTTATACGCAGCTAGGCCTCGGCTACGCCCTGCGCTCTCCTGACTACGCTTCCATCATACTGTTTTTCTATATCCATCAATGCAATTCTCAAACATTTACCATTCATTCATTTTTGATTCTGTATCCTGTCTTCATAGGCCTTAATGCCTATACTGCTACAGTACAACATCTCAGTCAAGATTCAAACCAGTGCTAACTGTAAGAAACTTTAATAACCTACCATACCACAACAGCAACTTTTATATACAGTATATTAGAGCAGGCACATGGACCTCAGGGCAGGAAGGCTTGAGGGGTGGAGCCTATGGCTTCTTAAGTAGGTGATGACATCCCCATCTGCCTCTTATCCGGGGGCTGTGCTGAGAAGGGTGGAGGCCCTGCGAGCACGAGGCTACCTGGCTGGCCTGAGGTTGTTTAATATTTAGAGCAGGTGGGGTATTGCAAGTGGGTATGTAAGAGGGGTAGCAGGCACTGATCATGGTACCTGCAGCCCTGGTTATTGTGTGTTCTGGATTTCCCCCCCTCCCCCAAGAGATTAACCCTGTATTATAATGAGAGTCTTTGTGGGCTTCTTTATCTACTTCTGGCTCAGGGCGGGGGTGGTGGGGTGGAATGTCCATGCTACAATATACTGCACTTCACTTGGGGTAGTGTCTAACCTGCAATCCCAAGTGAAACAATGAAGAAGAGAAATTAGTGGACATGCAACACACAACCTAGGGAAGAGGGACTCAACAAGCTTGTATAAATTAGCTGGTATAAATACCAGCCAAATATGCATTGACCTGCATCTAAATATTGGTCTGGTATCTTGGTACAAGTGGTTTGCAATCCTAACACTGAGTGTACTACAAATGCAATACTCAGTTGCATTTCCAGCTTGGTTCAATTTTTCCTTGGTATCTTCCTTACTTCAGCATTCTCGGATGCCACAGGCTATCTAGACAAGAGGTTTTCATTCAGAGCTAAAAACAAGCTGTTCAACTTGGAACAACTGCAAGTTAGGACAAAGGGGAAAGAGAAATCATCAGAGCACTGCTCTTTGCAACAAGATGTCCAGGAGATTACAAACAGATTGCAGAGGTAGTGAGTCGCTTCAGATTTACCATCAACCTTGAGAAAACAAAAGTGATGTTCCAACAGTTCCATGAAATTGGAAAAAACATAGCATGAAATTAATGCATGACATGCTTCTTCATTCCAGTATTCTCTATCCACTACAGAATTAAGCTGAGTCCATTTAAGATGTCTTGATGTCAATTACATTGATTACTAAATGACTTTGGGTCATTTCCCACCCCGTGAAATTATGTTTTAAAATGCTTTTAGTGTACTTTGCAGACCTCATCTGTTTTTTTCAGTCGCTTACGCAAATCACCATCTGGAATACTGTGGGCTGTTCTGGTCACCTAATAATAGGAAGGATATTATTGCCCTTGAGAGAGTTCAGTGGGGAACAACCAAGATGACTCTAGGTACTAGGAATTTAAGTTATGATTAAAGGTTAATCAAGTTGGGTTTGTTAGTTGGAAAAGAGCAGACATTTGGGTGACATCATTGATTTGTTAGAGATTGTGAAGGAAATGACAAATTTGATCTAGGCAATTTGCTTGCTGGGGGTGAAGGGTTAAAATTCCATGGAATTAGGAGCTAGAAGGAAGTCAAGTGGAGCTTTTTCACTCAAATACTATTATATTTATTGAAGTACCAGGATCATCGATGCTGACAGTCGAGTATAAATAGGCTCAGGATAGAAGTATACACTTTTGGAGCAAGAAGAGATTGAGGAATAGATCATACAAGATCACAAGATTGATTCGGATGGAGAAGGACAATCAGCCCACCTGAACTCATCCCTCCAGTACACCCAAACTACCATCCCCCCATCACATCATCAAGCTGCTTTTAGATGATTCCAGGGTCCTGGGCTCAACCACCCTTCTTGACAACCTGTTCCAGTCATTAATTACCCTCTGAGTAAAGAAAACCTTCTGATATCTGTTCTGCACTTACCATTTACGAATTGAAACTTCTAAATATAAGGAATGTAAGAAGGCAGATAAGCTTGATCTTGCTTTGATCAAAAAGGGATTGACTTGTTGGGAGTTAATCCTTTACCTGTTGCTATCAAAGCTTATGTTTTTATGGCATTATAAGCTATCTTTGTTTATTGGATCTTATTTTGAACTTTGAGTTAGAATAGGAAAATTCTTTGGTCAGGAACATCCTCCCCTTCTGTGTGTTTTAAGCCATTGGTCAAGAAAAAGTTTACGCTGTGACTGATGGGTGTAATCCAGGTGGACATTTCTTTCTTCAAAGGATTATAAAAAGGCTTGCCAGATCAATTTCAGATTATAATAATAATACTAATAATCCTTGCATTTGATAAAGTGTCTTATCACATCTTCAAGACGTCTTAAAGTGCTTCACAGAATATACTGTAAAGTGAATTGACTGTATATTTTGTGGGCAAAATGTATCCCACAAGCAGTCATAGATTGAATGACCAAATTATTATTATTAGATTCTAGGTATGCAACTGCTGTGATTGCCTCACATGCTCAAGATGGATCTTCAGGAATGCATCAGTGAGTATTCAGGTAGATGATACCAAGATTATAAGACCTTACCTATGCTAACCAACAATCCCCCAAATTAAATAGGTCATTCACTTCATTACTGTTTGGCCATATTGCTGTATGCAAATTGTTTGCAGCAATTAACTGGAAATACATTGTCACTATATTTCAATATATGAAGTTCTTTGAAACATCGTGGAGTCCTGCAGTGTGTTGGTTAGAACACTTGCTTCATAAGCAGGAAAATCTGGGTTTGATTCCCAGGCAGGGTAAAACCTTAGGCAAGTTAACTTACTCCACTTAGATAAACACCTAATGGTAAATAGGAACTTGGTTGTTAGTCGATTTGTGGATTGCTTTCTGGGGGTAACAATCCCGTAAAAAAAATTGGTCATTCAATCCACGACTGTATGTGCGATAAGTAATTTTTATATCAAATGCAAGTATTATTATTACCCACTTGATTTAAAAGATGCTCTATCAAATGTAAGGATTCTTATTACTATATTATTACGCTGAGATTTTACAGAGCTTGTAAGTTCCAGTATATGGGTCTATCAGCACCAATTTTCAGTGCTTCGATAGAATACCCCACATGAGGGGAGTTGAACAAGTTACTGTGTTGATTAGAGTCAACCTTATTCATTCCACAAGGCAGTTAACCAGACTGACATTGGTTTACTGGTTCCTGGCACTGAGCAATTTGAGTTTCCTGAGATACTTCTCTTTTTTAGTTAAAAAAAGCTAATTGGTAAATTCCAGATATTTGTAATTAAGCAGCTATACATAACATGCTTCAAGAGTTGAATGTCCTAAGTTTCCTGTCTATCCCCTTTCCTGTCTATAAATTCTATTGGTAGCCACAAATTACTTTCCCTTCACTTGAGTTCATTGAGGAAGGATGTTTCACTGTGTGGAGTCCAAGAAACCTTTGACGTGTTACATTGATAGAACAAAGTTGTTTCACAAAACTTTACAACCTTTTATGCAATATGTGGAATGGCAGTGCAAGTAATGTCATTTTAGAATAATGGCTGGCAAAATGGCTATTGGTATAAATTTCACATCTTATCATTAGAAAGCCTAAAGTGAAATAAAGACACTTTACGAAATAACATTGATTGTCTGGGATAATGTCAAAATGGTTTCTGATGACAGATTTTACAAAGCTGCAACTTGGAGCCACTGATGTACATATATTAATAATTATTTTTGAGATGCATCTTGAAAGTCAACTGAAGCTCTGGCTTCACAGAAATTACTGGCTAGCGTAATGGCTCCTTTTGGCAGCAAATGCATCAGCCCATTTGTATCCAAAAGACCATGAGGGAAAAAAAAACATTTTATTTGGAGGATTGTCATTATGGGATCTTTAACATCCATTTGAAGAACAGACAGAATGCTATTAGCTGTTATTGTGATTGGAGAGCCAGCTCAGGAGAAATGCTTTTATACCATGGGTGATGTCACATCTAATGCATCGTAACAGTGGTAAGATTTATCCACTGATGATCTAGATCGAGAGTTTACCTTTTGCTGTGTGGAAAAAAGCTCTGCTAGGTGGACAATTTAACAAATTACTGATAGCAGGAGGAGGAAATATAAGAGAACAATTAGAATTACAAATGAATATCCTAAATGAATATATTGGGAGTTTTCAGCACAGTGACAGCCAGTACAGCCAGTTCAGTATGACAATACTACTAGTTTCGACAGTGATCTTTGTGAAGAAGTCTATCATTACTTTGTCAAATGCCTTTTGGAAATCTAAGTACACTATGTGGAGACAAAGAATATTGAACAGCATCATAAAGTGGTGCAAAAAAGAATAACAACAACAAATTGCATTCATTTCCGGAGGTCTTGTAATGGTTATGTAAATGGATTGAAAAATAGGATAGGGCACTAAATCAGGGAAGTTTAAATTAAAAATTTTGAATTGCTTATTTACACGCACAAGAACTTTTTATACCATAACAGGATGCAACACGAATTGCATATTTTTGACAGTGCAGTCCTATTAAAATAATTTCCATGTCCACAAGTTCAATTCTTCAGAGTATCTAGTTAGCTCCAGTTGGCTTCTGCATATTGTTATTTATTTGCCACTAAAATATTCTGGAAGTTAAATGATATTACCATATATTCGTATATTGGAACAATTGTTATTTTCTTCATGTATTGTGCTGATTCAGAATTTTATCCATAAAGCAATTTTAACAATTCACACATGTAACCTTGCATGACTCTTCATTAACAACTTATACATTTCTCATATATTTCTCCTTCAGGGTATTTAAAATGTATTGCACAATATATTAGAAATATGCAAACACTTGAAGTTTGGTGACTTTGAAACTTATTTTATTTTGTTAACAGAGAGGATTAGAAGCAAATACTGAAATGTTGACAGCCACATCAATCTAATTGGAGGAACAAAGTGAAATAACATGTCAAAAAGCAACTGGTTTTTATTAAGATACTATTATATTTCTCACACTGCCCTTCATTGACATATCTTCTCTCTTCATCTGGGAGGGTGGGATTTTATAGACCATCAGTCTTTCTTATGTCAAGTGCTCAAGCTGTTGCATAAAAGGTTTGCTGATGACACCTGGCTATGAGGCCAGGAAATGAGTAAGTGGACACTGACACCGTTCAACCGCAACATTTGGATCTGGATCAAATAAATGAATTGGATAAGGAACACTAGATAGATGTTATTGTAAATAGATGCAAGGTAATGCACATTAGAAGAGGAAACGTGAAACGTATTAAGAAATTGCCATTAGGACAGATGGAAAAGAATTTGTGTGTGAAAATAGTCCGTTCACTGAAAGTATCTAGTCAAATATTAGTACTGGGGTTCATGTGAAGAAGATTTGACTACAGTATAAAGCAAAAGAAAAAGTTCTACACTTATATAGATAATTATTGAGGCCAAAGATACAGTAGTTACTGCAACACTGAATGTAACAAGGACTTTGACATAGCGGAACGGGACTGAGACTAAGATACTGGACACATTTAAGAAACAGTTGGATTGTTGTCATAGGAGGATGGAAGAATGGGTATTATTTTAGAAGGATGAGATCAAATGGGCTGAAGGGTTTTCTTCATTTCAAACCTCTCTTGTGATGTCTTGATCATAAAAGTGCAACAAGGATTATTCCAGGAATAGGGATTCAAGTTATCAAGATACCTTATGGAACTGAATCTGGTTTAATATATAATACATTACACAATACATTATGTGAATACATAACTAGAAGACTTGAGATGAGAATATATTTCAATCAATAGAATAGAATCTGGTACAAAACATATTAATAAGGGGCAGCCCTGATGGTTTTGTGGTTATAACCACAGTGTATGGACCAGGAGGTCACTGGTACAAATCCTGGTCCTTGCTTAGAAAACTATCTAGTTCTATCTTAAAAATAGGTGTTAAGTAAGAAGATTTGTGAAGCCACATAGTTGAACAGTCGCTGGCTCTCATGGTCAAAGCTCACATAGGAAAAATAACACTTGAGTGAGACATCAGGGGATCACTGGTGACCTGTGAAATTCTAATCCCAAAAGGGAGTCAATGCCTACAAGTGAGTGGAGAACGGAAGAAAAATTGGCAATAATAGAAGTAATCGGAGAATAATGCAGAAAAGCAAATATTGATTACTTAATGCAATAATATTTCTATTGTTCATTGTTGCACTCTTCCAAAAGGATAAAGTTCACTGGAATAATATTTTCATGATATCAATTAGAAAGATTCCCGCTGTGCTCAAAATTGGCTAAATGAAGCCTTTGCCTAAAATCCCTTCAAAGCATTTTGCATTAGTGAGATCAATGGTTAAGTTGTTTCTGTTACAATCAAGGTGAAAAATTAAACTTTCTTTCAATTGATTATACGATACACTGATTTTTTTTAATGACTGATTTAATTTGATTCATTGGCACATTAATTTCCTAAGCTGAATTTGAAAATAAAGATATATAATTCGGCACTTCAGGCCTAAGGGTGACATTACACTTAATTTATTGGCCAGGTTTCATATTTATGAATTTGAATTACAGAAGGTAAACTTAGTGGAACTCAAAGAATGGATCAGATTTTTGTTACATATCATGCATATTCTCCCTGGTTATAAACTGGCACTGCACCAGTGTGAGCCAAGTGAGCCATACTGCTGACACAGTCACTACATTGCACAGTAAATCCTGTGAAGTCCTTTTATCAGATGAGATTTAAAATCTACCTGCTTAGGTGGACTATTTAAATAATAATAATAATAATAATCCTTGCATTTGATATAGCGCTTTTCACGTCGGGAAGACGTCCCAAAGCGCTTCACAGAACACACTGTAAAGTGAATTGACTGTATATTTGTGGGCGAACGCGGCAGCCAATTGCGCACAGCAGTGTCCCACAAACAGTCGCAGATTGAAAATGACCAATTTATTATTATTTTTGGTTTTGGAGGGATTATTATTAGGCGTGTGGAGTAAGGAAACTTGCCCAAGGTTTCGCCCTGCCTGGAATTGAACTCAGGTCTCTCACTTGCAAAGCGAGTTCTCTAACCACTGAGCTACAGGACTCCACAAAAAAGAAAAAAGAGAAGGGAGTTTCACATTTATACTGAATAACATCACTTCATGGATGTTTGTAGGAGATTGCCCTTTGCAAATTGGCAAATTGCCCTGTTTGCCTTTAAAACCACAATCACTATATTATACACTTACTGTGAAGCGCTTGAAAGACGTTTTGAACATAACCTGGACTCGTTTAAAAAGCAGCTTGATGCTATGATGGGAGGACAGTAGCGTGGGTGTTCTGGAGGGATGAGGTCAGATGGGCTGAAGCTTTCATCTGAACCATTCTTGTGGCCTTGTGAATCCTTACACTAAACAGCAGCTACTGTACTGTACAGGATTCCAGTTCTTCAAATCCAAAACATTTCTGCTCGAGTATATAAATTGCTGCTATAAATCTCCGCTGCTTCACATTGATTACAAGACATTCATGCAGGAGACTTTTGACTGAGAAATAGTGCAGGTGCTTACTCCCAGTCTGGCTTCTTGCAAACATCTGACCCACCAAATAGAATGCAGAAGATAGCAGCTCGGTTTCTACCCCCTGCTTATTGGTTCTGGTCATTAGGCACTAATCTATTTTACTGTTAATTCAGAAAATATGAAGTCGCAGTAATTACACCAAAAAGACAGCCACCAAAATCACTGCCGCTCTGGCTGACTAGATTACCAGACAAAACTAGTCTCCACCATAATTTTATTTCTTGGATTTACATTTGATTCCATAATTTTCAAACTAAAGCACGGAATTCTTATAATGAGCGGGTGTCTGCAATTATACTGAGCAGTGCTGAAATCGCTGCTCAACAGCTGGAGTTTCTATACAGTAAACTCCTGATAATTCAACCATGGCTTAACTAGTTACTGTTGCTTAAGTTTTTAAGCGGCAGTGAGTAGTTTCATGTTTTTAATATTTATATTGCTGCATTTATTTATATATTTATACATATGCCTTACTCGTTACTTCGGATAACTCGTCACTGAGCCCTTTTCCCTTCAAGTGACACGCTATTAGGATTTTTACTGTACATCCTTGGCTCTTTCCTCTTTAATATCTACATGTTCCCCCTTGGTGACATCATCCGCAGACATGGGGTCAACTTCAACTCACCAAGCCAGTCAGGAACCTCCTAGGTGTCTTATTCGACCCTCAACTGTCTTTTCTTCTGCACATCCAAGCCATGACCCACTCTGCCTTCCCTCACCTCCATAACAACGCCTGACTCCGCCACTACCTCACCCCTCAGGCCACTGAAACTCTTGTTCATGCCTTCATCACCTCCAGGCTCGACTCTGCAAACGCCCTGCTTGTCAGCCTTCTCAACTCCTTCCTCCACAGGGCTGCAGATAATCCAGAACTCTGCAGCCCATGTCCTCTCCCACACCAAACTCTGTGACCCCATCTCCCCCCTTCTTGCCCGACTCCATTGGCTCCATATCCTTCAGAGGATCCAGTTCAAAATCCTGGTCCTCACCTACAAAGCCCTCAATGGTCTCGCCCCACCCTATCTCTGTGACCTCCTAACGCCCTACTGACCCGCCCGCTCCCTCCACTCAGCCGGCTCCGGCCTGCTCCATGTTCCCCAACCCGCCCACCCCACCATTGGCGGGAGAACCTTCAGGCATTCTGCCCCCAACCTCTGGAACTCCATTCCCCAGTCACTCAGCCTCGCCCCCTCCTTAGCCTCCTTCAAGTCCCGCCTCAAAACCCTCCACTTTGACCGTGCCATCGGCCACCCCCCTTCCCCTCCCCTCCCTTCTCCTCCCTCACCCCAGCTCGGGTCTGAAATGCTGTACACTGTCCAGCACCTTGGGACATCCTCCCAACGTGAAAGGCTCTATACAAATGTAATCTTGTTGTTGTTGTTACATGTACCGCGCTTACAATTAGAAGTGTATTTACATTTATATGACAATATCCAGGTATTGTCATTTAAATGTGATCTTGAACCCTGGTGAGTTGAAACGTGAGTATCTGAACCTGAGTGCATATGACAAAAACTATTTACCTGGTATGGCCCTTTGAGATCAAAATCATACTCTTATCCCCCTCTTCCTCCCCCTCCACATGTTAATATTTTAGCACGTTGTTTTAAATGATCTTGCAAAAGCAGAACCTTTGCGCCTTCCAACAACCATGTTGATTTTGGCTCTGATGAAAAACATGTTATTCAGCAGAAAGTCAGTTCTGACAAAAGGCTTCAGTATGGTGCCTCTTCCCCTAGAAACATAACCACATACAGGAATTCAACACATTGGCAATTACCAGCAGGACACTGGAACCCACATTAACACAGCACAATGAATTAGTACTTGAGCTTTTTATAATATACTACCTGTGAACTGAATCTTTAAGCTGGATTGGAACAGTGTGTGTTCTTAAAGAAGCTCCATGTCATGAAGTTGGAAGAATTTATCTGAGCATTCAAACACAGGTGTTAGTTTACTTTACTAGAATTATACAGTACAGAAGGAGGCTATTTGGCCCATCGTACCCCTGCCGGCTCTTTGAAAGAGCCATCCAAATCAATCCCACTCCCCCGCTCTCCCATAGCCTTGCAAATTAGTCATCCCCAAATATCTATCCACTATCTATCTCTTGAAAGTTGTTATCGAATCTGCTTCCTTCACCGTTTCAGGCAGTGCATTCCAGATCTGAACAACTCAGATCCAAACAACTACTAGTGGAATCCTTCAGGTCAACAGCAGAATCTTGAACGTATGTCAACCTTTCATGTTAATATTGTCTCAAAGCGCTTCGAAGATATGGAGTGGAGTTGGAGCAGGGTAGGAGATGCTGTAGGGAGAGGTGTGAGTTGGGAAAAAAGAAATTGACCCTTGGCATAGTAGATTTTTGGAAAGGTTTTGAATGCAGAGAGGGAGGGGGCAAGGTGCAGGGATTTAGAGGGAAAGAGTTTCAGAGACAAAAACAGATTGCATTTATCTAGCATCCTTCACTCGGGATATTGTCTCAAAGCATTGCACGGTGGTGGGGTTGGATGCTGAGCAAGGGAGAAGGGGGAAGGAGGTGACCATAGGCACTGTCAAAGAGCTACATCTTTAAAGGTGTGATTTAAAGATAAAGAGGGGACAAGGTGGAGGGATTGAGACAGGAAGGTCCAGAGGTTAGGGGCATAGTGGCTGAAGGCATGGTATCTGAGGTGGTCAAGGGATACGCAGCAGGCCTGTGTTAGCTGAGCGAAGGGGCGGAGAATTTCAGAGTGAATGAAAATGCTTCATCAATAACATCAAGATACTCTCCCATTGACTTAACATGGCGGAGGGGAGAAGGAGGAGGAGAGAATTCAGTCACAGCTGAGTTCAAATGTAAAATAGCCTCAAAACAAAATTTTCAACCACCTGTTTGAAAGTCAGGCATACGCTAGATGCCAACCACCTGTTATTCAGTATAAATGTGAGGTTTTGCCAGTTTGTGAGTAGCAGTCACCCACTATCAGTCTGAATGATTTTAATGTTGAAAGAAGCAGCACGTGTAATTTATTTCTGATGACAATGTTTATTGTAGACACAATTTTCCTATTGAATTTGCTGTATCACAAGAGACTTTTCATTTCAATTTGAGAAACTGGTCACGGTTCAACATACAAATATATAACACAGATACTCGGGTGTCATTTACAAGTCAGCCAAGTGCTACACAGACCATTTAAGAAAGAAATGCGTACAAGGGACCAACAGAAAGAAAAGGGCAAAGGTTTCAGCGTCAAGACACCACATATCAGAATCCCAACATCTGTGCGATTCTTGTGAGGGCACAGAATACAGAAATGTCATCAGAGAATTTTTTTTAGGAGAAATTGAAAAATATGATTTAACCAGAACAAAACTGAAATGGAGAAAAAAAAATAGACATTAATACTTCCAGCCAGATACTTAAAAAAATTACACCAGGTCACAGTTTGAGTTCCAAGAGGGTGACGCAGGGTTGGTAAAAAAAATGCCTTTGTGGGCCAGAAGGAAACAAAATCTCTACCTTCCCAATATCACTGATGTGGGATAATGTGCATATCTGATGAGTAATTTCAAATGAAGAGACTATTGGTTTATTGGCATTGCCTTGTGACTAATGAAGGGCAATTGCACATCCCCAAAAAGTTTTAAAGACATGAAATGAAGCTGAAAACTCCACTAACTTTTCTAAGCTATGCTCATGGTGCAACAAAAACAAAATAGCCTTAGCCCATATTGAACCTGCATTTAGTCTCCAGGAAGCCTTATTATCGGTCCAGTCCCTCATCTGGTTGTCTCAAGGGGCAAAGTGATCTATCTGCACTGTGGTTATTCCTGGCCAACTCCATTCCTCTTCAATGCATGTCTACTTGGTTTTGTTCCTCAATCTAAATCCAGTGTGCAAGTATCAGCTGTTTGGTAGGGAGATGTCTATAGTTACAGCAAGAAACAATCCTGAGGATTTCTCCACAGTCCAGCTACAGCACTGCTAATGCTTGGAGGGGTAGCTCTAGTATCAGTCCCTTCGATTCTCTGTTACTTTCAACGGCAATGTTGCCTCTTTTCAAACTTATTAATATAGAGTTTTCAAAATTGGTTGGAGTAAGGAATGGTATGTGTCCTTGCTCATCTTAAAATAGTGCTGTGCCATGGATGCTGCACTTTAACATTTAAATTGCCAGAATTCAAATAGTTCACCGAATTAACTGCAGTTCCTCAAATGTAATAGAGATTTGGTTTGAACTTCTAGGACAAATGCACAATTCATACCCATAACACCTTCAGGAGAGAGGTCGTTCTCTTCCATTAGTGTAGAATTCCGCTCACTATTGAGATTCACCAGTAAATATTCCTTAGTGAGGCATGTTTGTTCATGAACTATTCTTGCTGAGATACTGTCAAAACGGTAGACAGTGGAGTACACACAAATGGCATTTAGTGCAAAATATATTTGACTGACATCAGCGATTCAAATATCTAAAAAAAACAACTCTTGAACTTCGTGGAAACAATCCTAGGAACCAACCTCTAACAATGTTATAATGTAGATTATGCTGACATTTCTGATCCAACTCGCTCACTTCTTGTTCCACATTCAATATTTGCATTAAAATTGTGTGTGTGTGTGGGGGTGGGGGGGAAGGTACAATTCTGACTGTAAAACTAAAAGCAGGTGAAATGGGCAACCTCAGAGACCTCTCAACACATTAGCATCTAAACACATCCTGTTCTCTACCCTGCAAATCCACTGGGTGCAAATCCACATTCCCATCTCTCTGCACTACTATGCATCCGGTAGATAAGATTTGACTTCACTGAACTTGACCAATGCAAAGTGAACAGCGAGGCATAATGGCGATGATCTGGGTCACACTATTCACACACGTTTCAAATTGTTTCTTTTATGGTTAGTGGTTATTTTACTGTGCAAAATAATTAAACAATGAAAGGTTTTAATAAATTATGTTAAAAAAGTCAGTGAAACAAAAAATAAAATATTATTAAATTATTAAATAAATATTTGACCATCAGACATAAGAAAAAGAATAAATATCCTATCCCTGGTCTCCTCCAGTAATGTTAAGGAAATAAGAGCAATACGTGCTTTGCTTACAAATGTAGTTACAAGATATAGCTGTGCCACCTCACAGAGGGAAGCATTTTGAAAGAAAAAAATAACACTGGCTTCTGACAGATCTGATGCTTACTTCAGCGTGAACTTGTCAAGCAGATATGAAATCTAACCCGGGTTCCCCAGTATCAGTCGACAACTAAGATTTATATGCCAACAAGCTAGACATACCGTGCGTCCAGTGGAGCCATGTAACCATGCTCTGTCTGTCAGAATATTAATCATAATAATAGTCCTTGCATTTGATATAGCGCCTTATCATGTCATTGAGATGTCTCAATTAGTAGCCAAGAAAGAAAAGAAATTAGGCAAGCGAAGGATGCCAGGAGCACAGACACCATAGCAACGAGATTGTGAAGCTGGAGTTAGGGGTTTTATGTGATGAGTATCATATGTTAATTATAGGATCACTTCTGTCTACCCATCGGACGCCAGTCCACTGTTTCCTCGGAGATAACATGAGCAATACAGGTTCTCCATATTTCTGCCTTTCTATCATCCCATCATACATTGTTAAAGTATAAGGCCATTTGCTGCAGCTGATGGCCTCCAATAGATTCTCTAATTAAATATATGTAACACCATTATGGATAACATCCTATGTCTAAAAGGTGCACAAGATTTGAGCGATATTTTGTACATACAGTATGGCATTAGCATCATGCACAATTCTATTTCGCTCACATACCTAAGGGTGGGGGTGAGGTGGGGAACTGCTTCAGGTTAAGCACATTTTCAGATGATTTGCTTAGACAACTACAAGTGCTGCGTTATTGAAGTATATCACCTTCAGTGTTTGACCCCGAAATTAATACTGAACATTACAGCAAGCTCCAGCCTGCAGCTCATAAGGCCTGTCTGGAGATGGTACGAACATAATTACAGTCACACAGTTCTCTGCTCATTGTGCTATTGCACTCACCTCTTTGTGAGAGTGCCGTCCAACACAAACACAGGAAAGCAAGGAGCTAGGAAAGTTGGCAAGATTTGTCTAATGAACTTAACGGTTGGACAATGTCATGTTTCAAGGTCAGTGTTTGGGAGTCAATTGGTAAGGCTGAAGCATATCAGTATGCAGTAAACCATGAATATAATGCCTTCCTTAGCCATTTAAAAATGTTTCCATATACATATATATAATTCATATATATAATTTCTCCCCCCCCACCCCCTTTCCCAGTTTCAGTTAATATTCATTCTTGGCCTGTAGCAGATGTATAGTTGAAGCAATCGGTTTTCTTTTCCTTTCTGCTGCAGCTGATTGTGTATGATTCGATCATCTTTTCTTCCCTTTATTTTCATCCAAATCAAATCACTAGAAGTTGTGGCTAAATGCAGTGAGAAACCTTGAAGGTCTTCAACGGAACAATCAGTTAGATTAAGACCTTGGTCTAGGCAGACTTACAATTCAGCAGAAGCCAGATCAATTTGAGAGAGAATGATAGAACTCAAAGTCAATAATGTGTCTACAGATGGAGAAGTTTATGTTGTTTGCCCTTTAAAGCTTCTCCTTCTCACCGCTGTTAATACTGTCAAGAGATCAGAGCAAGCTTCTTAGAAATGCAGCAACAGTCTCGCGCACACAGACGCAGGCCTAGAATTGTCCAGGTCGGCCAGGGCTTAACCCAGGATATCGAGATAGACTGGAGAGGCCTTTGCCAGTGTCTGGAGCAGGTTGTGAATTTCCTTAATGTTGAGCCTCATGTGGGGTTCCCGCTGCCAGCATCCGATCATCAGGTCGTACACCTCTTTTGGGCCGGTCCTTGGCCGTTGCAGAACGCGACCTTGAGTGATGCACTCGATAACCTGGAAGCAAGATCAGACAGAATGACAGGCTGAGGGAACTCGACCTTTGCAACAGTTTGTTGCAAAGAGTTATTGTTTGTTTGTGTCTGTTTTCTGAGTTCATTTTCTGTTTTTTTTCCTTTCTGAAGTCATCTTATACATCTTCCACTAGCAGAGCATAATACTACTACTACTACTAATAATAATAATCTGAGAGTTACATGGTGCAGCAGTGTAGCTTAAAGGCTTAAAGGATAACTTCTTGGAGCTGTGCAGTAGCAATCTTGGTAAGTCCTTCTCTGGCAGTGAGAAAGCAGCTAACCATGGAATGAGCCAAAAACAGCAGCACAGATGGTGTATTGGATAGAATTGTAGCTGACGGACCAAGAGTTTGCTGGTTTGAACCCAGGTCAATGCTGCATTTGCTGGTCTCATCCAGGACTACACAGTCAAGATAAACTGGCCTCGGGCTTCGTTGGGGTAGGGAGGGAAAAACAGCAAGGGTCCCTCTACAGTACCCTCTACTGGTTGTGTACCTGTGTGGTAGCTGGGTGAGCAGAGATCAGGCTCAGCTGAGATACCTTCTCCAGTGGAGTGGGCTGTCAACACCCACTTTTAAGACATTTAACAATGGCCACTCGGATAGGGTACTGGAGGGTAATCAATACCCGTGGAACTGCAACCCAGCGAGAGAGGCTGAGGACCAGGGCCAGTGTGGAGAAAATAAGAAAACATAATTGGGCACAGTAATAAACCATCTCCATAGTCCATGCAAAATGTATTATAAAGTATCCAGAATATTATCAAGTAACATGTGACTTAAGAGAAATGTCATTCTCCCTCTGAGAAAAATCAGTAGCCCTAGCGTTTACCAAAATGCTGATTTAGAACACAAAGAGCATATTATTATTAATAAAATAATAATAAATGTCTCACTGGAAAATATAAAACCTTCCTGTACAAACCTCATTATTAGACAGCTGATACCAGGGTTGCTTTCCATAAGTAAAGATTTCCCACATCACAACGCCCAGACTCCAGACATCACTCTCTGTAGTGAACCTCCTGTACATAATGCTCTCGGGGGGCATCCAGCGAATAGGAAGCATTGTATGACCACCAACCTGCGAGGGAAGAAAATCAGAAATTGTCAAAATGTCTGGATGAAATAATTACAGAAACTGCTAGGTTTGTAATACAAGAACCTGTTACATTCAGACAGAAGGCTTAGAGAAATCCCACATGGGCCTTTTGCACGTCCCTCATCCCCTCTTGTCTACCATCAGCAGCTATGCTTTCAGCCACTATGCCCAGAAACTTTGGAACTCTCTGACTCAATCCCTTCACGTGAACCCTTCCTTGCCCATCTTCAGATCACAGCTGAAGAATTTCCTCTTCAAGCATGCCTACAGTCACACACCCCCTCTCCTTGGCTTGGCACCAAGCTCCACTACTGTTAGGTGCTCTGAGATACTACCCTGGGTGAAGGTATATAAATGCAAGTTATTGTTTATTTATGTAGAATTTGAAAGTGTGCGGAATTCGGTAAATTGTTGAATTCAGTCTTAACTTTGAATCATTTTTCGGTAGTTCTTGAAAGAGACCCCAATCTGTGACATAAACCATGACAATTCCAACATTGCGTCAGCTGGTGAGTTACTTTATTAGAGAAATAAATAGTTGTCATTTAAACACATGGATATACTACATAGCAATCGAGATTTGTTCTTGCCTCTACTCTTAGACTGCAAACATGTATGACAACCATGGTGCCTTTTTATCCTGTTAATCACTACATATATTAAACTCAGCTGAAACTTGTATCTCTACAGTGACCATGAGCCATCAGAAAGTGATTAATTGTAAAATGGCTCAGGCCTCATTAAAAATTGAAGTCCAGTTCAGCATTGAATGCCATTCATAGGCAAGCCTGGTTTCAGCAGTATTTATTTGCGTAAAATATTAATGAATGTCCCCTAATCTCATGCAAGACAACAATCCTCCAGATGAACTGATCATTCATTTCATGGCCCTTTGTTGGACATTTGTGTGTGCAAATTGGCTGCCCTACCTGCTTATAAACACATAGTCACTGCACTTTACAGCTATTATCTGTGAAGTGCTTTGAGACGTTTCATATTTAAAGTCGCTGTATCAAATAAGCTTCTATTTTGACTCGCTTTACTTGTCAACCTCATAACCCTCCGCTTTCCAACCATTACATCAAACCACTACAATCAGTGAGAAGAGGTTAAGCTCTTTACCAGGTAAAGAAACAATAAAATATTGCCAATTTTATACTATTATCCTTGCTGAATGCAGAGAAGGGTATCAACATCAACAACTTGCACTCATATTGTGCCCTCCACACTTGGTCGCGTCTCAGAACGCTTAACAATGACGGAGCCTGACTCCGGGCTAGGGAAGGGGGAGGTGACCATAGGCACGGTCGAAAAGGAAGGTTTTCAGGCACGACTTGAAAAGGGGGAGAGAGGGAGCAACGCGGAGGGATTGAGGGAGAGTGTTCCAGAGTTTCGGGGCGTAGTGGCTGGATGCGCAACCTCCAATGGTGGAGCGGAGGATGCATGGGCAAGCAGGAGGCCGGTGCTAGTTGAGCGGAGGCGTTAATTGGTCGATTGGGGAGTGAAGAGGTTAGAGAAGCAGGGAAGTGCCAGGGAGTGAAGGGATTTGAACATGGGTGTGAGGATCCTCTTCAGACAACACAATTCATCTGTGTTTCTCAAGTTCATTCTTTCCCCACCCTCTGTGCTTTGTGATCAGCAACATCTCTGTAAAGGTTTTTGAGATGTTACCCTATGGTTTTCGCTATTGTTATTTTTAATACAAGGAACTGTGTTATTGGATTTTGCTAACCTTACCATATTCTGCTCTAACATTTGTTTTTCCCCTCTTTTCTCCGAAACCATGCTGAAAGTAGATAGGACTGAAAGCATAATACGATTTTACACTACAAAGAGCCACAGAGTCACTTTGAAGCAGTGCCAGGAAGTGATTTGATTTTATCGAGCATATCTACATGTGCCTCTGATGACTGACCACAGCTTTACTGATAACATCGAAAAAGTCTATAGCTTTGTTGAAAACGAAACACATGATATGTCCTAAGTGTCATCGTAAACAGTATTGGGCGATCACCAAATTCTTTATTTGGAGTAGTTTAATTGAGTTGGGAAAATAAATTTACAGCTGGGGAGACACAGCATGTCCAACCTAATTCATTCCTGTTGTAAATAAGTCAGTTGACTTCTAATGACTGTAAAAGATGGAGAATTATTCTGGAGCTAAAGTACAGACCTCAGATAGATCGTGGTACACAACAGACTGAATCAGTGGCAATGTCAGGTCACTAATGTAGTACCATGGGACCTGGTTTCAGCATCGCTTCTGAAATTCACATTTCCTTGTCTTTAGCAGCTTAGAAGTTCAGGCCAGAAATGCTGCCTTTAGGGTCATGTCACCATAATAAACATGTCATAGGTATGTAAGCTCCATTTGGACAGTCACAAATCACTGGATCACAAGACTAATTTGATGGAGGGCCTTCGGGCCATCTGTTCTCATCCTTCCAGAAAACCCACCTTTCTGTTCCCTCATTGAAGCGCCAAGCTGTTTTTTCACATGAGTCCAGTGACCTGGCCTAAATCACCCATTCCAGCAACCTGTTCCAGTCACAAATTACCTTCTGGATAAAAAAAATACTTCCTGGTATCTGCGCTTAAATTGCCCTTTCCAACTCCAAACCTATGTCCTCTTGCTCGCTTGTCTTGGTATATCCTAAAGTCTTGTTCTGGGTTTACTTTTTCAATCCCATTTAAAATGTTATACACCTCTATAAGATTCCCTCTGAGACGTCCTCTCAAGACTGAAGCTTGTCTAATTGTTGCTTATAACTCATTCCTCTAACACTGGATGTCATACTCATTGCTCTCCTCTACACTCTGTGCACGGCCTGACCATAGCACTATATTAGCTAAAATGTAGTCCTATGCCTCTAGGGCCCCATGTTGCAGTGACAAGAATTGTATGTGGTCCTCTAGACACAGCCTGACTGAAGAGTGAAATAATTTCAGTACAACATCTGGGATCTGAATTCAACTGATTTAGCAATATACCCAAGCAACCTGTTTGCATTGTTTGCATTGGATAACTGCCTCACATTGTTTTGACATGCTGAGCAATGAGTCAATTAACATCCGGAGACCATTTTCAGTTTCCCCCTTGGCTTGACTGTTCCATCCAATGGAGTACATGTGTTTCATATTCTTATTTCTTATACGTAGCACCTTACTTATCTGTTGATAATGACTGAAAATACATGTGTCATGGGGACCAGCACTCAAGCTGGGGAATGTCAGCTATGGAGACCCTAAGATTTGGATATTTATAAAATAAAAGACTTGTGCCAACAACACGATGCACTACTGAAGCCTTACAGTCAACCCCCTGCCCTCCAGCCCCCACCCCCCCCACCCCAACCCCCAGCTCAGTTCTGAAACTCTGTCTGTCCAGCGCCTTGAGACGTCCTCCCAACTTGAAAGGCGCTATACAAATGTAATTTTGTTGTTGTTGTTGCTGCCATTGAGTCACAAGAATGCATACCTTCTAGTGCTTCATCTTGACTACCAAAAATAGCAAGAGCATTAGCCAGTCTTGCTTAACCAATACGTTCCACATTCAATTTAATTTTGTTGCATAATTGAGCTTGAAAGTTTTTGCGTGAAATTAAATGGTGCTGTGAAAAATAAATAAATGCAACCTTGTCTTTAGTATAATTGAACAGAGAAGTGCAATCCTTAGCAGTTGGGTGAAGATGTAGGGCTGCAAGCCAAGGATAAAATGTGCCCTTGGCTATTTTGCCCAATGTGCTAAATAGCAGGCGCCAAAAAGAAACAGGTGTCTAGTATTTACTACAAAACTGCCCAAGTACCCAGAAACACATCTACAGTATTACAAAAGTAACTTAGGGTAGGTGACAAATCTATCAAAGACCACCAGAGGGCACAGATCTACATGCAGCCTATCAGATGGTACCTACTCGTATCCACAAGATTGCCAGAGGACATAATGCCTATCATTACATTGCTTTCTAGGGCACAAAACATTAGACCTTGTTCCAGTCAATCTTTTGCAGGATTTGCCTGACTGCGATTAGCAATTTACCCACACTATTAAATTCAGAATGCGATAGTCCCTTTTCGCAATCCACTACTCAGAAATCGTGATGAATTTGGTCCATGCATATTGCATTTCAGACCCCTATCAAGGACACACATACGCATAATAATATTAATAATCCTTGCATATCCACCAGATGACAAGAATGCAAGAAATCTGTATGCATTAAACCACCAGATGGAATAGATGTTTGTCTATAACAAGATTAGGGTGTACCTGACCTCTAGAAAGAGAACAACTCAGATAAAAGCTTCCTACATTCACTAACTGGCTACTTCTGCCAGTTGAGCACAAGACTAGAAAAGTTCTGGGCTTGAATCTCAGTAGATCCACTTAACCCTTGACACTTTCAATATTATGAAAATGAATTTCATGTCTAAAAATGTCCTCAGAGGGGGAGGGGAAGAGAAGGGCAAAGAAAGAAGGAATGCATTATCATTTTAATAAGGGGTTAATATCAAAGGGTGAAAAAAAGTTGTAGAGACAATGGGACAAATAGCCTTTTATGCTGAGAATGTTTTATGTTTCTCTGAACCAGCTTTGAGGGTTCAAAGTAATCATAACCAAAGTGAAGAGATACAGAGATGTCTTCAATCCTGTGAGCCCAAACCCTAATGTCTAGGATGATGCTCAACTGCATGGATACCAGTTTTGTGCTGCATGGATACCAGTTTATTGCAGTGCTTTAGCTCAACTACTGACAGCCATCCATCAGCTAGCCAGATGGCAATGAGATTTCAGGACCAATATGGAGAATGGGTCTAGAGAACTGCATTGCTTTCCTTGATACTTATAAAAATAATAAATTAAAAATCCCATTTGATATAGTGCCTTATCACATCATTGAGACACCTCAAAGAGCTTCACAGGATTTACTGTAAAGTATATAACTGTTCATTTTCTAGACGAACACGGCAGCCAATTTGCAAGGGCCCACAGACAACCATGTTAGCAAATGATCAAATTTATCTGGAGGATTAAAATATACTGCTTGAGGGGAAGATGGGGGAAGAGGGAAAGAAAGAATGGACATGCGTTTCAGTATGAGTGCTTCTTTTTCTTTTAAAATGATAGATTTGTCTCAGCAAAAAACAATGCTGTCAGGAGCAGAAGGGAGGAATAGAATAAATAAAAATGCCCAAGAGATCCATGAAGTCTTATTTATCAAAAAAAATATTTCACAAGCTGCCCGGTGGAGTCAAAGGACTTTTGCACACATCTTTTCCTCTGTGATTCTTACTGTTTTTTTAAAAAAAAACATATCTGGGATTGAGCTATTTCAAAAGCAAATAAGGCTCTATTATAACAGAATTTCTTATGAGTCCCTATTCTCCAGGCATGAATTGACCTTTTGGCCTTGCTATCTATGTAACTGACACATCTGTAAGATCCATACAAAATTATTTTCAATTAATCAATGCCGCTGTTGACCTATATTTAATAAACATTATGGACGCAAAGTATCTCAGGAGTGAAAGGATTTGTCTGCATGAGTCCATGCAGTGTCAGGTTGCAGTTAGTGATTCTGGCTGTAAGCCATTTTGCATTGAGGTCATTAGTTAAACCCTCAGTGTTCATGAAAACAACCTTTCACACAAAATAAATGTAGGGGCGTGTATCATGGTGACACCTCTGTGCCTCATCAGGCGAAGCATTCCACAAAGATATGATTTATAAATCCATTGTAAAAGAAACATTCCTGAGAGGTTTTCCTGTGCATTTCCTTTGTTGCTGCAATCGCAGCGCATAATATCTTTGTTTATTTTTAAACAAGCCTGTGTGCTTTATGCCAAAGAGGCTGTTACCCGTTCAATGGGAGGATTTTAAGCAGACAAGGGGCTGGCATTTTCAGTGTTTCCTTGTGATAATTTCACACAAACATTCTTGGAGCAGCATCAACAACAGCCTGCTCCGAGATTCAAAATAATAAATTGGTCACTTCAATCCATAATTGTTTGTGGGAATGCCTTGTTTCGCCTACAAACTATGCAGTCAATCCACTTTACAAAGAGATCTGGGGAGCTACCCTGCTTGAAGGGTGCTATATAATAATAATCCTTGCATTTGATATAGCGCTTTTCACGTCTTCTAGACATCTCAATGCCCTTCACAAAATATATTGAAAGTGTGATAAGGCGCTATATCAAATGCAAGGATTATTATTATTTATATAGTGCCCCTCATGCAGGATAGTGTCCTGGAACGCTTAAAGAATTATTATTATTATTTACAACAATAATAATAATAATAATCCTTGAATTTGATATAGTCTTCAGACGTCTCAAAGCGCTTCACAGAATACACTGTAAAGTGAATTGACTGAATATTTGTGGGCGAAACTTGGCAGCCAATTGCATACAGAGGTGTCCCACAAACAGTTGTGGATTGAAGTGACCAATTTTTTTTTTTTTTTGAGGGATTATTATCAGGCGTGTGGAGTAAGGAAATGTACCCAAGGTTTTGCCCTGCCAGGAATTGAACCCAGATCTCTCATTTGCGAGGCGAGTGCTCTAACCACTGAGCTACAGGACTTCACCATGATGTGTTGTTGCAATAGTAGTCCTGCTCAGTACGAGAGGAATCCCAGGTTCAGACATTTGGTGTGTGTGCTTGGCTAAGGAGCCAATGTATATTGGATCCTCAGCCAATATACAAGGTATATTACCTCTGCCATGTAGCGTTCTGCAACTGCCCAGTGATTTTTTAATACTAAGAAAAATATTGTTGGCCAATTATTCAATGCGATAATTATTGGAAACTCTCCCGTTCAAAAGTTGGTTCAGTATCTCAACAAAATTACAATGACCTGCTCTGTATCTTCATCATGTTGAAATCAAAACTCATTTCCTACTCAAACACATTCCATGCCAGGACCTAAACACTGCGGATACTCATTCCCTTCCTTAATTCACTATTCTGCTCAAAAAATAGTAACAATTCACACTAGCAGAAGTTATAGAGTACTAATCCACCACTAGCGGAATTTATACAGTACCAACATTTTGTCACGAGCAATACAGCATTGGGGCTAATAAGTCTTCAGACTTTTTTTTTGTTGCTGAGCTTGTTCAACTTAAATTGACCCTAGTCAATTATACTCCAACCCAGACACTAACAACTACGACAGCTAACTGGAATCTACGAGTTAAAACAACAACATTTGAATAAAAGATCTCAACTTCTCCTCACATGCTGAAATAATTATTTTCCAACAAATGATGACTAAACCAAAACCGGGAGTTGTCTTGTCAACTATACAACTATATGGGGGAAGAGGGTGGGGTAGAGAGAGTAAAGAACTGATATGTATGTCCAGAAATGTGTTTTCCTGCACCACTAAGGAAATTTGCTAGTGCTCATTCATGAGGTGAATTTTGCGAGATTTTAGATAACAGGTTCCACATTTCAGCAAGTGAAGTAATTTAAAGCACAGATTCTGTAGAATCACATAATGCATTTTCTGTATAACAATCTCCATAGAAGGGAGATACCTGACTAATTAACGTATGATAAGGTTTGCGGTGTGCTGTGAGATTCCCAGTATGTGGGACAAAAAAACATGTCACACCGTCCTGTTGATTGATCTTCACGCCATCCGTCTGAACCTTGTGAAAGAGGTCTGCTGCCTGCTAGCTTCCTGTCTCTGCCAGAGGCCAGAAATGGAGTCTAGGAAGACTTCAATGAAGAGCAATTGCATTTTTCTCCCAGGGAATTTTAAACAATAAACCATTCGATGTTAGTTAATCGATCACAGAATTGTGCAATTATAGAAGTTCAGGCTAAAAAGATTGTCTCTTTGATATTTAACTTATTATAATAATAATCCTTGCATTTGATATAGGGCCTTACCACGTCATTGAGACGTGTAAAAGTGCTTCATCAGATATTCTGTAAAGTGGATTGAATGTTTAAAAAAAGATTAAAAACGGAAAAAAAAGTAAAAAAAATAAATTAAATTTTTAATCAAGTGACCACGTTGTCTATTTCCACCCCTTTCCCACTTAATATTCCTGTACAACACAAGCCCTGGACTGGTGCCTTATCCTATGAATGCCCTTTTCTTTCCACCATGTCTGCTGTGCCAAATTCGAACTCAAGTACTTGTGAAGGTGCTTGGTGCTTTACTTGGGAGCTGGAAGGAGGGGGGAGTTGTTTTTCCATTTTAAACTGCTTTGTGCTTTGCTTTCGTTTTGTGGAATTTTGAATTTAATTAAGCTTCTTCCTGTTCAGCTTAAGAAACTCCTTACAAATTTCCCAAGAATTAAAAGTGAACTGTAATTTGAGGTAAAATCCTCAGTGAAAGAAAATAAACTCAAGTTGACTTAGAAACTGAATCCTAGCCTCTCAAGAATGAACCTATCTTGTGTTTGATCTCTTTTGTCAGCCTGGGAAATTAGCAGTTCTCTTTGTCCCACTGTCCAATTCCTTTTAGTTTTTCAGTCAATCAAGGACCGTTTTCAAGTAGTCCTGTCTGTCTTGGTTTCTGTAAAAGTCGGTAACATACATTTCAATTGGAGGTTAATGATGCTGCTTAAGACTTGGTTGTTCCCTCAGTTTCCTTTCCTTAGGCATATCCTGAGTTTGCAGCCTTCATCCACTTGACCTTACATAGCATTCGTGCTGGCAGTCCTGCCTCCCCCATCAACATGAATGTCAGCAAAAAATAAGACAGAACACTTTGTTTGCCCTACCAAAGCTCATGGTTCGAGTGCAGCCACATCCATCATGCTATCCAATTGTATTTTCGTAAACCTTCAAAAAGTTACAATTTCTTCTAATTATTCTTTGGCTGCTGATCTAGTTTAGGACTATTTATGCAACATAACTCCAAGCAAGATAGGTTGGTACTTGCACAACCAGCACATATTGAAAAATAAAATTACAAAGAGCATGGAAATGAATTGAGGGATGTACTGTGTGTGCCTCCCATTTTTCCCCGAAGCCTCGTCAGTCCCAAGGACCAGTATCCTTCAATGAGGTCCACTTTTCCTGCTTAATATCCTTCATTCTAGATTGCAAAACTTAAGTTTCTCTAATCATTCTTCATAGTTTTCACCATTACCTTGGTTCTTTTGTTTTACCTAATCTATTGCAACTCTAGTGTAAAGTTTGTAACCATTTGACCTGACAATTATGGTTGCGTGATAACTGTTGCTGGTGCTAATTATCGCAAGGACAAAAATATGCCATTGTTTAAAACTGTCAGTCTGGCACAGTTGGTAGCACTCTCTTCTTGAGTGAGAAGGTTGAAGGTTGAAGCCCCTTATCGGGGCTTTGGAATCATGTTCCAGGCTGACATTCCAATGTAGTGCTGGGGGAGTGTCAGATGTGCTGTTCTTCAAATGAAACATTAAACTGAGGTCCTGTCTCCCTGTTCAGCTGGATCCTATCAAAGATCCCACAGCACGATTCGAAAAGAGAAGGAAGTTTCTCCCAATATCTTAGCCAACAATTTCCCAGAAAAAAATTAGTCATTCACTTCATCGTGGTTTGTGGACATTACTATGCACGAATGGGCTGCTGCGTTTGCCTACAAATACGAAGATGGTAAAATCCTGTGAAGCACTTTGAGAGGTTTTGATAATGTGATAAAGTACTAAAACAAATGCAGAAATTATTACTCCATAATAAATGTCATTAAATGGGGCAATACACCCATCTGGGCATAAGACTTGGCTAAATTTGTCTCCTTCTCAGACGGAAAACCCTCTTTAGCTAAGCTATAAGGCCCCCAATTCTGACAAAGCAATAGACAGAGAGCAGACTGGGTGACACTGAATGGCCTCTGCCGCTCTCTCAATATGTGGTTAGTTAAGTCAATAGGTGTTTAAACATTACTGTGACTAATTTATTGAGTGCTAATTGTTAACAAATCCAATTTGTGTCAGATTGTAGTTCTTGCACGTGCTTTTCTCTCCTACAGACGTTTGGAAATGAGAGTAATAAATGGCTGAACACTGGTTGGGGCCACGACACTGGACTCATTGAATAAAACAGTTTGGGATGGGAAGACAGTAGAGTGGGTGTTTGGGAAGGATGAGATTAATTGGGGCAAGAGGGCCGTTTACATCCGAAGCAACCTTATAATTGTATTTGCTTAAATATGAATGTAAATCAAGCTAATCATTACGAGGTGGATTACAACAACAAGAAGATTACATTTGTATAGCGCCTTTCATGTCAGGAGGACGTCCCAAGGTGCTGGACAGTGTACAGCATTTCAGACCCGTGCTGGGATCAGGGTAAGGGGGGGGAGAAGGGAGGGGAGGGGAAGGGGGGTGGCCAATGGAATGGTCGAAGAGGAGGGTCTTGAGGTGGGACTCGAAGGAGCCTAAGGAGGGGGTGAGGCAGAGTGATTGGTGGATGGAATTCCAGAGGTTGGGGGCAGAGTGGCTGAAGGCTCTCCCGCCAATGGTGGGGCAGATGGGTCGGGGGACGTGGAGCAGACCGGAGCTGGCTGAGCAGAGGGAGCGGGCGGGTTGGTAGAGGGTTAGGAGGGCCTTAGTCTTGTTCACATTCAACTGTAGGAAATTTGCCCTCATCCAGGACTTGAAGTCCGACAGGCAGTCTGTCAGGACAGCAGTGGTCCTGGAGTTGAGGGTGGAGGCAGAAAGTTGGAGTTGGGTGTCATCCGCATACATATGGAAGTTGACCCCATGTCTGCGGATGATGTCATCAAGGGGGAGCGTGTAGATATTAAAGGGGAGAGGGCCAAGGACAGAGCCCTGGGGGACACCAGACGTGACAGTGCGGGGGCTGGAGGAGAAACAGTAAGAGGCAACAAAGTGGAGACGGTGAGAGAGATAGGAATCGAACCAGGCAAGGGCAGGTCCGCGAAGTTTAAGTAAAGAGGAGAGGCGGTTTATGAGGATGGAGGAGGATTAGGGTTCTTGCTGCACGCTTTACAATTTGATGACTTTCCCAGTACAATTATTTTCTCAGTCATTAAATGGTCTTTTGCACAGGTCTTTTCTCAAGATCCATTTGCTGAGGTCCCTGTTCTCATTGCATTTCTCTCTTGTTACATCTTGTTTGGGATATATTAAATTGTATTAAAAAAAATGCTCCCCACAAAAATCCCAAAGTCCTGTACTTTCATTTTAAGTGCGGGTCTTTATTTTCATGTATAGTACCTCTCACCCTATTTGCTATTTTTTTCATCTACTTTTTCATTTTTATGAGGTTCAGATACTGCAAGTCACAGTCTGACAAGTCCAAATAAACCTGAGTTCATGCCCTCACTCAAACAGCTTGACATCTATCATAGCAGCTGTAATGGCCAACTAGAAAAAGCTTATTAGAGAAAGGATATCAAGTTTATTTATTATGTAAAATAAATCAATATCATGGCAACATAATGTCAATTTGTTTTAATAGCAAAAATGCCTTGCTTCATATTCTTAAATTTAATTTGACTGACCTTCCCTTAATCTGGAAAAAGATTGCAAAATTAGTTAACTATTTGCAGGGGGCTAGTCCCCTGGTTTCCACTCCTGGCTATTGACTGAAGGTTGCATTTCAGTGTTTATGATAACTTTGGGCAGACATTGCTCACATAGTTGTATGAAACTCTTTTATATGAAAACTTTTCAGTTTCAAAGGGGGGAAGGCTCTGCATCCTTCTAAAAGATGAAAAAGGTGATAGATTAAAGCCAAACGGCAATATCTGCCACATTGGTACCTCAGTTGTAGAAGTCTTCAAATAAAAAAACCTGAATGCCTCCCAGAGACTTTTTTCCCAATTTTGAATCAAATGGGTTTCCCCCTCCTTCCCTCCCCCAAAAAATGTTAACTCTGTATAACTTTACATGACCTGATGCTATTTTACTAAAGAGGCTATTGTGGTATCCCTCGTGAACACCTAGACAGAGGACAAGACAAATCTGTTTTCAGATTGGTAACACTTTGTTCACCTTTAACCTCCATCCTTTCTTTCTCTCTATTGCTGTTTCTTATCTCTATTTGATCAGCACTACGTGGTCCTCTGGTATTTCCTCCCTTGGTCTTCCAAATCAACAAATGCACTGTTCCATATGCACTTCCTCCTCCCTGTACCTTTGTATGACGATCAATATACCTTGCACTGCCTTCTATTTTAATTCATTCTTTTCCAGGACACTTTTCTGTGGAACGCCTTGCCTCCCTCTGTCTCCTCCTCCTACTAATTACAATAATTTAATGATAATAATTCTTGCATTTGATACAGTGCCATTCAGGAGGACAAAATTTTACTGTTCAGTGTAGTGACTGTGTATTTGTAGGTAGCGCAGCTATCTGTTTGCACACAGCAAAGGCCACAAAGAGCAATGAGGTGAATGACCATTTTTATCAAGGGAATTGCCGGCCAGGACAAGAAACATCCTGATTGCTGAGAGAATCTCCCATCTCTTTTTGAATAAGTGCTCCAAGATGCACCATGTGCAAAGGACACAATATAAATGCAAATTGTTGTTGTAATGCTATGGAATCTTTAATCTTTGAATCTTTAACATCCACCTGAACAGGCACAGCTGGGACCGCGGTTTAACGCCTTATCTGAATGATGGCATCTCCAACTATGTAACACACCACCAGCACTGCACTGGAGTGCCAGATTAGCTATTTGAGTTCAAAGTTCCAATGCGGCACTTGAAGCCGCAACCTTCTGATTCAAAGGCGAGAGTGCTACCAACCAAGCCAGACTGACACACACACACACAAGCTGACTAATTATAGGCTTGAAAAACCCATTAAGGATTCCCTATGATTTACTTTTACTTGAATCCAGTATAAGTCAAGAACATTTAAACGTTATACCTCTCAACTGAACATGCTCATCCTCAGCTACTCAATGTGATGTTAAAAAGATAAATGTTGATTTTTCGAACCCCTAGTGATAATCTAGCTTGCTCCAAATAGAACAGAAACTCACCAGACATTGCAGGAAATTAAACATGACCTTCAACTGATTATATATTGTCCATTGTGTGCAATAATAACAATAATTAATAGTAATAATAATGGTGTTGAGGGATTTTTGCAGCTTTCAGNAAAAAAAACTGTACTTCGTGAAAAACTGTTTATGTATGACAAGAACCGTGGGAAAAGACGTCACTGAAAATAAACTGAGAGATTTCTCTTCTTTTTACCTAAGCACAAAAAGCTTTTCCAAACGATTTTTCATGGGCTTTAAATAGCTGATAAAATCCTCAGATTTTTTTTCTTACAATAAGTGGACCGAATTTATTCCGATTTTGCAGTTTTTAATTTAAAGCAAATTACTGAAATGACAAAAGACAATTTTGGTTCATAGTGCAGGAATAAAGTAGGAGACAGCACCTTTCTAGTCAATAACTAAAGACTGGCCACAGGTGTGAATTGCTTCCCCCTCCCTTGATTTCAAGAAAAAAATGCATTTCACAGATACCCACAACATACCCTATAGCGCATTGTACCCCATCCTGTTCACCTCCATACACATTCACTACAATTCACAGTAAAGATCCTGTGAAATGCTTTGAAGCAATTCAACACAATAAGTTGCCATAGCAGACACAAGTAGTATTATTATTGTGTATTATTATTGTTATTATTATTATCTTCCTCAGTCCTCTCGTGTGTTCTTCCTGTTCCCCAAAGGCAATACTCCCTGTTCCCCAAAGGCAATTAATAAAAACTGATTCATCTTCACTGTTCAACACTGTCCTTTTCCTCTCCACAGACAATACAGTATTCCCTCCCACTCACCACAGGCTGCAACAGCACAGAAACGATGGTGTCCCAAGGAGTATTTGTTCATTTCTGTCTTTCGCTATGAACTTTGATTCTGTTCCAAACCGAATCCACATGTAGTTTTGTTTTTAAGAATTGTCACGACATCAATTGTATCCACTAAGTTCCTTTTAATCTCCAGTTTTGTTTGTGGTTTGTTCATTTTTTAAACCATGTTCTATGGGGAAGATTACTGTGAGCGGCACAGGTCTGGATATATGTGTGTGTGAGCATTGAGGATTTATGCCGTCTGGTTTCAGACTCACCAACTCCTATTTCCACTACAACTTGGGATAAAAACTTCAACTAGTTACCAAAAAATGTAAAATGAAAGGTTAGGAGATTGTTTGAACACAGAATGTTATTACAACAATGAATGACCTACCAAAAACTATGCTGAAGTAATAATAATAATAATAATCATTGCATTTGATATAGCTCCTTATCACATCTTTGAGACATCGCAAAGCGCTTCACAGAATATATGCTGTAAAGTGAATTGAAATGTAAATGTTTGAGGTCAAAACGCAGAATCTATTAGAGCTTTTAAAAGTGAATTATGGAACAACTGGAAGTTATATAGCACCCTTTATGCAGCATATTGTCAAAGAGAGCTGGCAACCACCTAAAAAGAAAATTATGAAAGAAAATGGGGAAAAGGTAGGTGAGTGAGACTAAATAGATAGCTCCTACACAGAGCTGTCATAGGCATGGTGGGCTGAATAGTCTTTTTCCATGTTGAAATCGTTCATGATTCTATATGTGTGCATTGCTGTTTGTGTGTCATTGAATGCTAGCACATCTCCAACATGGAACTGCATCAGGCCAGAGGAGCTGAGGAAAATCTAATGTTACTAAGTACTAATGTTCTAGTGAGCGTTAGCTTTTGATGCACTTTGTAAAAACTCTATTACTCATTTTTTTAACTAATCCTCATCCTCAATTAAAGTATGTGACTGCATTGAGCATTTAACTGGTAGAGGTCATAATGCAGTTGCCATCTTTTGTAGCTTTTATAAAAAATGCTGCAGCTTGCTATTTTAAATAACTAAGTGCAAGTAAAATAATAATAATAATCCTTGCATTTGATATTGCTCCTTATCACAGCGTTGAGACGTCTCAAGCGCTTCACGGGATATACAGTGGATTGACTGTGTATTTTGTGGACAAAAATAAGTCAGACTGGAACCACGCATGGCGCAGTGTCAATGCCATGTAAGTCTGGCTGCTGATGCAAAGCAATGCAGTATCCTGGGATGGCACTGCATACTAATCTGAAAGACGGGAATGACTTTTCTCCGAATTGTCTGATATATCCCTGCTACCAGCATCCGAAGTTCGCTGCCATGGAAACAAGGTGTCCAAATGCGTACAGCCGATACCAACGCCTGCAGCATACAGTATTTCACAAGTGAATTCTGAAGAAGGTGATTTGTCTCAGCCTTGTGCGTTGTTGGTTCAGGATAAAATAACTAAGATCAGATCAACAGGAAATTAATTCCTTCTGTGTAAGATTAATGACATTGCAAGTCTCCACTTTTTTTTACTTAAAGTGAGGCAGGTTTAAAATGGATAAGGTATTGCTTCCACCTGTGACCAGAATGGAACAGCCTTTCTCCATCAGGCCTTCCTCCATCACAAAACTGCTCATGGGTGTTATGGTGAACTGTTGCAAAGCAGAATGTGTTCGGACACAAAATGTTGAGAAACAAAGGGGCAGGAAATGGTGGGGGTAGGAAATGGTGAAATGTTTGCAAAAATATCTTGAATCAATCATGTTTTATGGTAATTACCGTTATATGGAATTTTCTTTTTATATCAGCTGCAAAATGTTCACAAGTGAATATTAACCCTGTTATTTATTACAGGGAACAACTAAGATTGGAACTTCCCAAATAATTCACCTCTATGACCTATGCTGGCTTCAAATAATAAGTTGCGTTCCTGTCACTAAGGCAGGAAAAAAGCAGAAAGCTGTCAGCAACTACAGTACACGTATTTAGGAAAGGAATGTTCTTAACTGGAGAATTATTGAACTGCCAATGACTGAGGCTTTTTAAAAAAACTTTTGGATGAGACGTTAAAGGTCCAAGTATCTGTTTAAATGGTCATTTAAGATCCCATGGCACTTTTTAAAAAGAGAAGGAATTTTCTCCCGTTATCCTGACCAACAAACCCCCAAACAAAATTGGTCACTCTATGGTTGTTTGTGGGACATTGCTACACCGAAATTGGTTGCTGTGTTGATCCACAAAATACACAGTCATACAAATTGACAGTATATCCTGTGAAATGCTTTGAGATGTCTCGACAAAGGCTCTATATCAATTCCAAGGATTATTATTATTTAAAATAATAAAATTTAATACATTGAATATTACGAGTCCTTGACCGGCTTTAGACCTGCTCTGCCAGAGAGAAAGAAAGATCCTAATGGATCAATTGTAACTACTTCTATTGATTTTTTTTCAGCTTAAACAAAAATGTCACAAAATTAGGCTCCAGCTCAAGAAAGCTAATTATATGTCAGTCTTCTCGGTCTGACCTGAGGTAGGAGATGATAGCGAGAAACACATTATGATTCCATCGTTACAGCACTGAATTTGATACATTATGTCTGGCTGATAACTGCAGTCTACTACAGCGTTTTGAGACATCTCAAAAATAAGCTTACTCGTTCTAGATTGTTTAGAGGTGAATCTAGCCATTCCTAAATCAAAAATGATATGAAATACTGCACCGGAAAAAAAATGGCTTTACCAAAATATTTTGTCTCCAAGATTTCTTTTCTATTTGCATATTCAGTTTAACCGTGGTTACATATGTAGCTCAGTATGAAATGAATAACTGGCTTTTTCAGTTCTTGAGGCCCCTGCCTTAACCTTCATTTTGTCCACAAAATGCACAGTCAATCGACTTTACAATATATTCTTTGAAGCGCTTTGAGATGTCTCAACTTCCTGATATGTTGCTATATCAAATGCAAGGGTTATTAACATTATTGTTCAATAGGGTAAAATTCCATCTGGCTGTAGTTTTACTCTATTTCTGCAGCATTTCAGATTATCCAAAATGTATCAAATTCTCAAATACAGCCCTAAATGTTTTAAGAATGACATAAAGACCAACTTCAAAATTAAGACTGAATTCAACAATCTGCCAAATTCTGGACGCTATGAAAAGCGAATAGCATTAACGTAACTGTTACTATGAGGCAAATGTAAACACACTGCTCTCTTGAATAAGATGCAGCAAAAAGTATTATCAGGAAACAGCTTTTGTCAAAAAGTCTGAAATATTATCATAAAACTTCTGTAATTCTGCAAATGCCTTGGAATGAAACTGCTGCCTGACAGAAAGACAGATTTATTTGCTTCAGATAGTTAATTATAGACATTCGGAAGTGATTTCACAAAGCTTAGATGAGGAGGATGTATATTAATAGTCCACAGAACAGCGCATTCTTTTTTGATATTAATATAATTTCATATTCATTTAAGTACTGGGTCTGAATCATGAGCTTGTCATCCCTGTCCCTCCTGGAATATTTCATTACGATTGCTCTTAATCCAATCAAGCATTTCGAATATTTATTTTTAAAAACAAAACAAATACTAATTAAATACCAATTAGTTATGAGTTTTGAGTAATTATCCGTAATCAAATGGAGTCAAACCATCTTTAGGAATGAATAATTAATATACAGTCTCTATACTGGGAATGACCCAGGAAATAGGCCAGAGAGTGGCACATTCACTGGACTAGATTGAAAGCTGAGCTAAGGTCCAGGCTGGACAAACTGCACCCTGACTGGTAAAGCCTAGTGATGCAATATTCAGCTTTGACTGCTTCACAGAATATACTGTAAAGTGGATTGACTGTGTAATAGTGGGTGAAACGTGGTAGCCAGTTACACACAGCAATGTTCCACAAACAGCCATGGAGTGAGTGATCAATTTTATTTGCTATAGTCTAGGCTGACCGTACAGGAGCTTGATATTTAAAAATCTCAGAAATGATTCAAAAAGAGAAGGGAGTTTCTCCCAGTGTTCTGAACAACCATCCCTAGACTAATTCATGGTTTACTATTCAAATGGTCTTCAGATTATGCTGCACTGAGTGTTATACAGGTAGAACCCTTCTGCAGTCAGATCCAACCTGGGTGGGCTCTGATTCTGCTTAGAAGTGATTTGGTTGTAAAGGAAATGAGTAAAAAAACATGCTTGTGATAGAATGAGTCCTGCCTTATACTTGTCTGAATGGAGCATTAATCCAATAAATGCTTGACCTTTGACATAATGTATAAAGATTGCTATTGATTATCATTTGGAGTTCAATGCTGTAATTTCATACTGGCCAATCGTGTATGCAGTCTTATATATTAGTCAATCCTCACTAGCGACCATTTTTAATGTGCATGTTGCAGTCCCAGACGAGATATGTAAAAGCAACGTCTGACTAATGACTGCTGTATTATTTTAATCCCATCTCAAGTGAATATTGATACATCCTATTGCAGGGGTTCTTAGGGATTAAGGATCCTTAACAATCTTGCTGAAGTCAAGCGCATGCATATCAGCTAATGGAAAGCTCATGTGGTACTTAGATGAATGCCTTTCAGAAGCCAACAAATAGTTCAAAGGATATCTTCAGCCAGTGAAGTTTCAGGAAGCACAATACCACAATTCAAGCAGAGCATCTGTTCGGGATTGTAGGCTTTCCTTATTTCTTGAGTAAAATCCAATTACAGTTAGGTAAAGGAGTTTACCTCCTGACATTGATACACACCCTTTGCCTGACTCTGATCAAATACATACACTACAAATAAAGACTGTGTGATTTTTTCCAGCTACCAGGATCTGTGAATGAGCCCAAATGAAAAGCTATACTTCTTTCTTTTCTTAAGTTAAAATCTTATTTAGCACACAGCTCTTCTAGATCTTGAATAGTGAGTCTTTTCAACACTCTCACTCCAACTTGAGGGACAGTTCTTAGAGAGTAATGTATCAACAACCGCAAGGTGGGCATACGGATTTCAAGCTGCAATAGTCACACATATAAGAACATAAGAATTAGGAGCAGGAGTAGGCCATTCGGCCCCTCGAGCCTGCCCCGTGAATCTACTCAGAACAGGGCAATGAATGCACAGAGAGATGGGGAGAGGATTGTCAATTAGCTGGTAATATGAACCATTGCTACAGTGAAAGGGACAATGTTAAGTCTACTCTTCTAGAGAAGATATGGCCTGGGAGCTCACTTCAGAAGAAATGCTGTTTTAAAACAATATCGTAGACCGGAGAATAATAGTTTTCCCATTGAAGTTTAACAACAATTAGGACTTACCCTGTAGTAATCAGTGCTGTACACATCCCTGGACATGCCAAAGTCTCCAATCTTCACCAGCAAGTTTTCACCCACCAGGCAGTTCCGAGTAGCCAGGTCACGGTGGACAAAGTGCTGAGATGCCAGATACACCATGCCCGATGCTATCTGCATGGCAATATGCAGCATCTGAGACTGAGTCAGCTCTGCCATTTTGTTGCAAAGGTTGTCACCGAGGAACACAGCGTCAGGCCCATGGGACCTAAAGATTTAAAGAAAGGCGAGCATTAAAGTAAATTATTCCTTCCCCTTCCCACAATTATCCTTTTGGTTTAAAAACACTAGATGACAACCATTACGTATAGTTAGAATAACAATAACATATCAGGGAGTTTCTCCTGTGTTTTTGCCAACGATGCCCAAGACCTCTGCCTGACAATGACCTTGACCTCTGCTGGGAGTGGCCTGACCTTGGCCCGAGTTGAGGTACAGTAGGTGAAATCTTAACCCAATATTCTAACTTCACTGAAATGGTTGTGTTTATTATGCATAGATTCAGAAGCATCCTACACTACATGTGTGGAAGTACAATTTCATTCATAACTGGAAATGCAACACACTCTACTCCCGAACATTAAGAATGAGAGATAGATACTTTTGGATAGCAGTGATTTAAAGGGTATGGCAAAAACACAGGCATTGGGATTAAAAGATCTACCAAGATCTTAAAAGAAACCTGGTATAACAGCCTCAGTTGGCTAAACAGGCTCCTTCTGTTCCTGTTTTCCTATGTTGCGAACCAATTCTAGGTGATGGTGCAAAAAATGACATGTGATGTGATAATTATCACCAGTGATAATTTTCACATCACTGGAAATCACAGTCAAACCAGTCAGTAACTAACGACTGGACTGAAATTGCTGGTGGTACCTATTGTTATAGGGTCCGGACGATGTCTGTAACTTCATGAGATACCTTAGATTAAACTCAGATTGAAGCTTTGGGTAACGCCACTCAGAATTACTTTTTATTTTGTTTCTTAATATGAGAGCAGTCACTGTTTTATCAGCCATTGCTTTCAGCCACTACACCTTCAATCTCTGCAGCTCCCTGCCTCAATCACTCTGCCTTGTTTCCTCTATACCTGTATTCAGATCACACTTGAAGACTACGATTACCTCCCATTTTCCTCAGTTTGGTGTCAAACTGTTAAGGAGACACTTTGCAAGGTAAAGCACGTTATATAAATGCAAGTTGTAAAGAAAACCTTGCCTATTTCAACAACAACAAATTTGCATTTATGTAACGTCATTCACGTAGGATAGCATTGAAGCCCAGTGCAAAATGTCCATCATTTTGAGATGTACAAAAATTCACAAAAAAAATGAGGAAACAATAAAAAGGGTTTTGCAAAAGCTAAATGTTGGCTCAAAGCTATGGTGTATAAGGATTTTAGTCATGTGCTTTTCAATGATCGGAAATAACCAGATCTGGAGGAGATTTTTCAAAAAGAGAACTTCCACCTCTATAGCTGATGCCAATAAGATATTTAATACAACATATTATTAAATTAGCCTTGCATAGTTCCACCCACTGCATAATTTCCTCCTGTAGGAAATAAACTCCTGCAGTCTGTTTATTTGGCTACTGAGGCTGAGATCATATACAGTATTTAAACGAGAATTGAAGAATCATTTGAAGAGGAAGGACCTCATAAAAGGTATGGAAAATGAGCAGGAAATTAGAGTAGAGTTAGTGAATGTCCTCGCACCAGTTCAGTCTCATTGGCCCTTATGGCCTCCTTCTATGCTACAATTTCTATGATTCGATGATTTTATTCAGCAGCAATTTTTCCAGCTGCAGGATAATTCTAATTCAACAGTAGTAAAGAAAATAAAGGAAAGGTTGGCTGAGGAAAAGATACAAAAGAAATCATCAGTGGTGAAATTGCTGGACCACTTTATTTCCACGGGAAAGAACATCTGTTTAAACACTTATGCACAGCAGATGCCAAAATGGCAACCTTCCTGATCATTCTGTCATCTCTCACGAGTTAAGATGGATGGCAGAGAAAGTAGATATTCTCCAATGTCAGAATCCGTTCCAATTTTAATTGCTGCTCCTTATTATATTTCTCAAAAGACAATAATTCTTTGAGTAAGTGCGGCAAAGACTATTCTGCTTTTGCCCATTCAGTGCCAAGATCCTTTGCCACTACTTTGTGCTGCAGGAGATCTGGCATTGGTTGTTAATGACATAACAGCATTTAAAAAGAAATTGGATAAATACTTCAGGAGACGTAATCTTGAAGGGAATAGGCAATGGGACATGAATAGATAGCTCCCATGGGTGTGTGATTATGTGGTGGTGGTGGGGAGGGTGGACAGCACCTGCACAGAGAGGGGATAGGAGAGCATTGAGCCAAATTGTCTCCTTCTGTTCTGTGGTTCTATGAACCATGCACACACGATTGTCTAGCAATGATTCGATATTCCTAAATGGTCCATTTTTGATTTGCTAGAGTTTATATATTTCTAGTGCAGGAAAACTCTAATCTGCAAGGTTGAAATCGGGCAGCTATCAAAAACTGTTCACAAGAAATCTGCCCATTTCAGCAGCAATAAAAGTATTTAAAACCTACAATTCTGGCTGTGGATTAAAATGTCTTTCAGAAGAATTGTATCCGACTGGCATGTGATGCCACATGTGCTGTTCATGTCACTCTTTGCATTTGGTTTATTACTGTGGAGCCCATGATAATGTGACCATAAAATCTTAGCGACTGTTATAACAGGGTGCGATGGCTGGACAACGCTTCAGCATGCACACAGAAAGATTCTGTACTACATACAGGAAACTAAACTGGCTAATTTCCGAGCCTTCAGGTTTCCACCATCATCGCTTCCTGGGTGTTATGCAGCGCACAAAGCACAGAAAGTTATCTGACAGGCCAGATGTTGGGCATTTTGGCTTCTCCATCCCCAAATCTCTCTGTTTCGCTCCTTTACTTCTCTCTTTCAAGGTATATTTCAAAATGTTCCCCTTTAACCACACTGTCAGTCACCTTTCCCCTTCCCACTTCATCCAGCCTCCGTGGGGGTCCATACAGCCCTGTGAATGCACTTTGAAACGTCCTCCCGACGTGAAAGGCACTATGTAGTCAGCTCGGCACAGTGATAGACTATTGTCTGAGTCAGAAGGTTGTGGGTTCAAATCCCACATCAGGAGGACAACTCAGATACTCTAATGCAGTGCTGGGGGGGTGTTGCATTGTCGGAGGTGCCGTTCTTCAGATGAAACTTTAAACCAAGGTCCCGTCTGTCTGTTCAGGTGGACTTTAAAGATCCCATGGCACTATTCGAAAAGAGAAGGGGATTTCTCCTGGTATTACCCCCAAAATAAAATTGGTCACTCAATCCATGGCTGATTGTGGGACATTGTTGTGCTACTGTGTTTGCTTACAAGTATACAGTCACTCCATTTCACAGTAATTCATGTGAAGTGCTTTGAGCCATCCTTCTGACATGACCAATTAAGCGCTCTGAGACATCACCCTGCATGGAGGGCGCAATATAAGTGCAAGTTGTTGTTTATGATGTTGATAAGGCACTATGCCAAATGCAAGGCTTTATTATTATTGTAATACATTGTATTGTATTTTCATGTGCTGGCTGATGTGATGTGATATAGAGCTGGCACCATATTTTGGACATTTTAAACGCTGTGGTTCCTACCCATAATCTGTGGGAACTAAGTGAACTATCAATAGATTATGTAGTGAAGCCTTGTAATTCTGAAATTCATTATAACGGGGTTCTAGTGTATACATTTGTGGATACAGCACAAGGTGGAGTCCTGTAGCTCAGTGGTTAGAGCACTCGCTTTGCAAGTGAGACACCTGAGTTCAATTCCAGGCAGGACGAAACCTTGGGCAAGTTTCCTTACTCCACACGCCTAATAATAATCCCTCCAAAACAAAACAATAATAAATTGGTCATTTTCAATCCACGACTGTTTGTGCGACACTGCTATGCGTAATTGGCTGCCGCGTTTCGCCCACAAATAAACGGTCAATTCACTTTACAACATATTCTGTGAAGCACTTTGAGACATCGAGAAGATGTGAAAAGCGCTATATTAAATGCAAGCATTATTATTATTATTAAGGTGAGAAGTCCTCAATCTATGATTCAAATAAAGGAAATTAAATGCAATAAACAGCCTGTGCAGAGAACCGAATGCTGTTGTTTCTCTAAGGAGCCAAGATTAATGGAAAAGGGGATCCAGATAAGATAATGCAAATGGTCTTGAAACATTGATCCAAATCTTCAAAATGCACAAATTTGTTTCGGGTCTGGCAATGGCATCATCCCAGATAAAAATCTGATTACAACTAAATTAACTTGGGGTGAGATTATCACACATGCGTAATATGAATAGAAGAAGTTAGGCAGTAATTACAGCTATATCTATATTGTCTTCACTTAGTGAACGTTGCTATCCTATTTGCAGTGTAGTTAATATGAGAACTCTGTGCGAAACGATCACTGCTCCAAACCATCGAATGTACAATGAGCACAAGCGGAGATGTACAAGACGATTGAGCGAATGATGGACATATACAACTGCGCTGATATGTCAATCAATTTATAAATTTCAAGAAAAGTAATGTCATCAGAGATATGTATTAAGGAATATGGCAGGAAGTCTTGGAGGTGGGATATGGGGAGATTTAGCGGAACATGAGCAATGACATAGTCCATGGGAGTCTGGTCTCGACGGTTTGAATGGCATTCTTCTTTTCTTCACATTATGTGTTTCTATGAGAGTATTTCCACTATATAACAGGACAATCTTAATATATTTCTACACAAGGAATGATTCAGAGCAGACTGACAAACAGTATGCCAATGCTTCCCATAAGGTAGCAGATTAGGCAACAGTTTTCGTGAAATGTTTCAGAAGGGTTATTAAGACAGAGTAAACAGCAGCATTGACGTGCTTCTGAAAATGTGCTTCCAGCTGCTTCCATGGACATGGAACCAAGACAATGCACATCCTACACTGGTGTCATCTTCAGCATTGAATACGTACTGCATTGAGAATATCAAAAGTACCACTCTGCAGAATGCAACTGGTTATGTCATTGCAAGGACACCAGCTGAGCAGAACACTTCATGTGGCTGCATGTGGGATGTATACTGTGCACAGAAGGACAACTGTGGATGGCTGAACATGCCAGACATAAATATATTGTTTGACACTGTAATTTCAGGCAATCACAGGCATTTTGTGACTGCAAGAGCTGAGGTTGAAGATAAAGAGATACATTTCCATTCCGGATATTCCCAGTATATTGAAGCATCAGTGTTGTTAATTAGGTATATACATAAAAAGGTCAATAATGTTATAGCTCTAATGACACTCATTAAACTCATATGGAGTTTGCAACATACAAAATTGTATCTTGTTCTGATTTAACAAGGTGTCAAATGTATATTATTCTCTCCTACACTATTATAGCCTTAGTATAGCCTTGACCTTATAGCTTACTGAAACTCAAGTAGCTGGTTTGATACCTATAATAACACATGAGAAGGTAAACGTTGCAGTGATCCATGTATGTAGTGTGATAATCTTACTCCAAGTTAATTTAGTTGTAATCAGATTTTTAGCCAGCCGTGCAGCTAGTACCTGTCGCAACACTGAAAGTTCATTAACATTTGCAGTATAATTTGATGATTTCTCCTTTAGTTGTTGCTGTAATATAATTCAGTTGCTGTTACTGCATTTTGATGCTTATTCACATTTTCCATAGTCATCGGTGCAATTCATGTCTACACGCACAGCCTCTTACAACAGATGAATAAATAAATCTGTGATGCTTACTTTAAAATGCAATCAGATTTCACGACCTATAATCTCCTCATGTGGCGACACTACATGGGAATTGTACAACAACAACTTACACTTGAATAGCACCCTCCACACCAGGTAGAGTCTCAAGAGTGCTCAACAGTGGCGTAGCCTGACTCCGAACTGGCGGGCGGGGAGAGATGGCCATAAGCACGATCAAAGAAGAAAGTTTTCAGGCAGACTTAAAAAAGGGGAGAGAGTGGGCAAGGCAGAGGGATTGAGGGAGAGTATTCCAGAGTTTTGGGACATAGCGGCTGAAAGCACGACCTCCGATGGTGGGGCAGAGGGTGCAAGGGACGAGCAGGAGGACAGTGCCAATAGAGACCTAGGAGCAACTGTAATGTTGCTCCTAGATACATTTCCATTTGTCATGTAATATGTGCATCAAGGACCTGCTGTGTATCAGAATTTGCTTGGTAACTCCCAGAAGGCAACCTACTTTTTGCCCGTAACACAGAATGTACACAAGTAAAATTCTCACTGCCGTTAAAATCTAAGTACTATTCAAATTTGTTTAGTGGTATCAACAAACTGTTATTGTTGTGGTCTGTCAGTGCCTGTGCCACTTTTAGAATCAGTTCCCAAAGGGTCACTAAAGTAGGACCTCATTTTGTGAGAGTTCCCAGATTCAGTTTGATTCTTCTCCATTCGTTACCATTTCAAGCCAAGCTGGGACTATAATATAAAAATGTGCTATTGCTCGAACAGTCACAAAAAGGAATATTTGTGACAAACAAGCAAAGAAAATAGTACGGCGAGAGTTAGTGAGATAGAGACTCACCCAGTTATGACCAGGAGATACAAAGAATGCGAGAGAATTATGAGATAAACTTTTACAAAAAAGCAAATTAAGGACATGAGAGAAACAAGCCACCCACCTATCCTTTCCCTTATTCTGCAGGTTTGTAGGAAAAGCACAGCAGGAGATATTTGTACAGCATATTTCAACAAATTAAGCACTACAAATTGAGAACTATGTTCACCTACAAATACATAGTCACTACATTTTCTTGTGAAGCGTTTTGAGATGTACTAACAACCTGAAAGGCGCTATGTCAAACTCAAAGATTATTATTATTATAACTAGTAGTTGCCTAGCAATATTGTGCAAGGTATAGGAATAGGATGAACTCCAGACAAAAACATTCTACGTATAAAGATATCTATTTGTAGAAAATACTGAATGATAGGACACTTTGTGCAAAGGTGAGGAAAAATTGGGTCCTGCACTTCTCTCTGGTTGAAATTTAACAGTGAATTGACTATTGTGTGTTGAAGGATAACTAACCATTTTGCATTTGGACCAGAATTCGATATTGAAGTATTATGTTATGTTTGGGAATTTTATACAAAGGGAGTCTGTGGGAATTATTTTTTGTATATTGGAATTTTTTCCTCCTTGAATACATATTCAATTCTAGACACATGCCGTGGCTGATAATAAATTTCACTAATTGTAAGAGCATGTGGCTGTCTTGTTTTATGAGAGAGTCTGAGGGATAATTTCTTGACAATCTCCAGATGCAGACTGAAGGTAATACGATATATAATGTGAATTTCACGGAAAACTAGGCTAACATGATATTACCAGCTATTTCCCTTCTTTGTACATTTTGGCATTTTTGGTATTATGAATATTGAAGGTTAAATCTGTGGCATAACACTGCAAAATACAGTATTACATTCAGAAGGAGCTTCCCCCCACTTCCACTGACATAAATCCAATCTCCCATATTGTCCTACGTGGTAAGAATAATCCAAAAATCTATGTGAAGGTTTTCCTATGGGCAATTAGTGTAACTGTATTTACACAAATAGATGCAAATCATGTTACTCCTGACAGCTTGATATATGGATATGTTTTCAACCAAATTTCTGACACAATTACCCGAATGGGAAAAGGTTAAGACCGTCGCTTTGCTTATTTGAAAACCAATTCTTAGACAATTGAATGCCCACTGTTCCCCTCGTAGAATGATAGCTGTGACGCCTCTATTGTAAACACACAAAATGTGCATCTTTCCTCCTCCCTCCCCTTCCCATTGCTGGAAAACATGTTCTGTGTTGGTGAAAGAGAATTTTCTGGAGAGAAGCGGCAAGCTGTGGTCAGAGTTTTAAGTGCCTACAAAATACAGTCACTACATTTTACAGTAAATACTGTGAAGTGCTTTGAGAGGTCTTCATGAAATGAAATGTTCTAAATCAAATGCAAGGATTATTTATTTAAATGGCACATATTAGGCTCCTGTGTCTCCATGCACTGAATATTTCAGCCTAAGACAGACCCCTTTGATTTTAAGGTGTCAGACTTTTCCTTAACACACAGTTGAGTTCATTTGCAAAGACACTAAATTATGTTCTGCATTGTGCATCACTTTTCACATCCTCACTCTTAAGATTCTGTTTGTGATATTAGAAACTTGTAATGCAGTATTTGGATCATTGAGTAATACTTTCTTGTTGAGATCTCATCGGAACATAAAACAGGAACAGGAGGAGGCCATTCAGCCCATCAAACCTGTTCCATTTGTTTAATATATCTTAGCAGATGTTTCAATTTCATTGCCGCTCCATACCAGATCCTTAATATCTCTACTACCCAGGGACCTGTCTCTATTTTAACTACAATAAAAATTATTACATTTGATTAGCCAGAACACCAGGAGGAACTCCCTTCTCTTTTGAGTCGTGCCATGGGAACTTTAACATCCACCCGAACAGGCAAATTGTTTAATGTTTCATCTGGCACCTTCAACAATGCAGCAGCCCCCAGCACTGCCTTAGAGTGTCAGCTTGGACTATGTGAGTTCAAGTCCTGATGTGGGTTATCTTATTTTGTACCACAACATTACTTTAAACTTAAGGCCTTACAATCAACCTGTCACGCTGTAATTGTACTCTATCTCAATCCTTGTGGTAGATTTTCTTTGCTATTTCCATTGGAGTGACACTCCCACTAGCAGCATGACCATAACCTAAGACGGTGGTAGGTTTCATGGTGACGACATGCGGAAGCTTTGATCCCAGACCGGAGTCGCATTGTTTCTGCACTGACCTGAGAAATTTGTTGAGGTCTCCGTGCTTCATGTACTCAAACACCATAATGAGAGGGTCGCCTTCCACGCACACACCGTAGAAGGTCACAATGTGCTCATGTTGCAGGTTGGTCAACAGCTCTGCCTCACGGTGGAAATCCTTGCGTGCATTCTCACTGGCTTCTTTCAAAGTCTGAGTTGTTAAAAGCAACAAACACTTAGTCTTTTTCTTCAAAACTCTGCTTTTCTGTGTGTGTGTTTGTGTGTATTTAACTTAAACTCAGCTGTCCATTTCTCCCATTTTAATTCTTATTATCTCTCTTCTGTAGATTGTGTGGCAGAGTGAAAGAGGCTCTCCTCTAGTTTACTAATCTTTGCTCTGGGTAGTACTATTGGGGTATGGTTGCACAGGTTCCCACTGTCCTCTGGCAACCTCACCAAGGGACCCTTCTCTGTGTGTGTGCGAAGAATTGGGCTTTTTGACTTTGTGGGACAATACAGCCAAACTTGGTGCCGTCCTCACCCAACATCAAAACTCATGTATTTCCGAGGAAGGGTTCAGGAGTGGGAGAATTCCCTCACCGAGCCAAGAAGGGAAAAGCCAATTATAGCATCTCTTCTGTCATTCTAGATGAAATCTACTAACTCAGACCCAAAGCCAAACCTTGCTGGTTTCTTTCTATGCTGTTCAATACTTTTATCTACAGAGTCATCAGGGGAGATCCTGACAAAAAGGATTATAATAATAATATAATAATAATGAAAAGAATAACAACTGTGGCAACTCCATGGATAATAAATGTATCATGATTTTGACATTGATGGGTGCTAGAAGAAGACAGAAGAATTGGATTTGGGGAACCATGAGCTAAAGATTTCCCTCTAACCCATCAATTGCTCTAAAACCTTCAAATCAGCAGGCCCTGCTGTGACAGAAGCCATTTGCTAAATGAGAATCTGAGCATGGAACCTGCTCTTTATTTGATTGACAGAAGGTCAATGAGAGTGGCCTGGGTTGACTTCTGATTTCCCTGAAGGGTGTTGTTTAGAGGAGACTGGGACCTCATCACGTGGGAAATGAGGGACTAGTTCCGCATTGTACCATTATATTTCAACAGCACAGCACATAAACAACAACTGCATTTGACAAAAAGAAAACACCTAGTTTTTACTCCCATACATTATAACAAACATTCATATGTCAGTGTGAGAATCACATCATATTTTATAGGGCAAAAGCAACACGACTTCTAACCTGTCAGCTCCTTCCTCAGAATATCTCGAGTGGATTCCGAAATAACCCCCTGAAAGCACAGACTATTTCTAAATCCTGGGTTCCAGCTGAAATAAACCAACAGTCTTCACGGACCAGCTAAGTGGGCTGTATCAGTCCTGTCAAAAATGTTTGGTTTTCTGAAAACATTCCAGTGTAAATGTTATTTAAACCTCATGTGCCGCTGTTTTCATATTCAAAACAATATTTTTTAAAAATATTTTCGAACTGGCAGGCTTGCTCCAGCAATGACACCTGAGCCTTCTAAATTATATGTTATAAACCCCCGGCATGTGGTACAATCCAGAATAATTTGCAAAGCCTCATAGTTTTAGTGAGACATTGCATACAACACTAGGAAAATCCACAATTCTTCTCTGCTTCCATTTGCACCTGTGGGCCAGTCCTGTTAAGTCAGTGATTTGGCTTTGTGCAGAAGTTTATTTAGTTTCCAGGAGTGTATGTCACACAGGAATTCACACTGAAAGATTCGGAAGTATGCTCTGTAAGAAGATCTCTTGCATACTGCTAAAGCAATTAAAGCTTGTGTGAAACATAAAGGGTTTTTTCAACAGCCACTGTTGCACCAGGGTGTAAAATCAAGAGCGTCTAACTGTAGCATCTGATGGAAGAGAAAGTCTGTAATGTGGCCAGTACACAAATTTGGCCATTAAACTCCAAATTTCCATCACCAAAGTCCTCGTCTGGTTCCATTGTCTCAATTTAAGTGAGACACCTGGGTTCAATTCCAGGCCGGGCGAAACCTTGGGCAAGTTTCCTTACTCCACATGCCTACTAATAATCCCTCCAAAAAAAAATCAAAACAATAATAAATTGGTCATTTTCAATCCACAACTGTTTGTGGGACACTGCTGTGCGCAATTGGCTGCCACATTTCGCCTACAAATATACAGTCAATTCAATTTACAGCATATTCTGTGAAGCGCTTTAAGACGTCTAGAAGACGTGAATAGCGCTATATCAAATGCAAGGATTATTATTATTGGTTCCCTGTTTCTCAGTAGATTGATTTCAAGATCCTCACTGTCCCTTCATGTCCTAGCACCTCTCTATTTTTCACCTTTCTATTTTATTTCTCATCCCTCAGATAGGCTAAAATGGGATTTCTATGCATCCCACATCTTACCTATGCCACAGCTTGGTGGCTGAGCTTTGGAATTCTATGATTCTGACCTCTGCAACCAGCTCCCTCACCTTCTTCCATTTCGCTGCCTCTTAATATGTCTTTATATTCCACCTCAAAACCTAACTCTTCGACCTCCGCGCCTATGGTCACCTATTTTTTCTTCTTCACTCAGTGTAGCGACTATGTATTTTTGTACATGAACATAACAGACAATTTACAAGCAATGTCCTACAAACACCATGAAGTGAATGACCAATTTTTATTGGGGGAATTGTTGTCCAGGAAACCAGGAAAATTCCCTTCTGTTTTCAAACAGTGCCACATGATCTTTAATGTCTACTTGAACAGGCAAAGATGGCACCTCGGTTTAACATCCGGAAGACGGCACCTCCAACAATGCAGCACAGCTCCAGCAGTGGAGTGGCAGCCTAGACTATGTGAGTTCAAGTCCAATGTAGGGTTTCAACCTACTGCCTTCTGACTCAGAGGCAAGAGTACTACCAGCTGACCCAGACTCATTGAAAGATTAATTTAACAGGAAATAATAGCTATATGGACATGGTAAACATTAAAGTCTACAATGTTGTAGCATCAGAAACTGGGAAGGGTTTTCAATTTCTACTCACTAGACAAATATTCAAATATAAGTGCATTTGCAACTTTCAGTTATCAGATTTCGCCAATTTCCAGGGTCTTTTTGCTGAGTTGTTCCGCTGTCATTGCTACATGAAACCTGGGCATAGTTTTATAATCCAGGGTGAGATCATGTATCATGCTCTTTTGACATTGCATTAGTCCTCCACAGTTCTACCTAGCAAGAAAGCTGAAGCCGAAAGATAGATAACAATTTATCATGAGAAGTCCGGGACCATGGCATAAATTAATAACAGAAACTCTATCGTGCTTTACCTTGACTGCCACCAACGACTTGTCTTCTTCTGGGCTGAGGTTGGAACATTCGGCCAAAAACACTTTACCAAAGGCACCTTCACCCAGCTCCCTCTTGAGTACAATGTTGTGCCGCTTAATGTGCTGGACAACTGTTTAAAAAATAATAAATATTGCAACAAATCACAATCTGCTAAAAAATTAAACATTATAATAAATCAGAAATCACTGGAAAATAATTATTACCATAATCAGAAAACAACAGCAACAACAAATTGCTTTTTATAGTGACTTTCAGTTTGGGAGAACCCTCTCAAGGTATTGGATAGTCGAGAATTTGTTCCCCAAATCACAGAAGAATAACAAATATTACAATAGAAATCATGGAAAAATAATAAATAACAACAACAACAACTTAGATTTATATAGCGCCCTCCACGCTGGACGGCGTCTCAGAGCGCTTCACAGTAATGGATCCCGGGACTGAGCCAGGGGGAGGGGGAGGAAGGTGACCAAAGGCGCGGTCGAAAAAAAAAGCTCTTCAGCAGAGACCTCAAAATAGGAAGGGAGGGAGGCGAAGGGAGTGAGGAAAGGAGCTCCAGAGCCTCGGGGCATAGTGACTGAAGGCACGGCCGCCGAGGGTGGAGCGGAGGACTCAGGGGATGAGGAGGAGGCCAGACTAGGAGGAATGAATGCAACAGGTACTGTTTTGAGGAGAGAGGTCAGAGAGGTAGGGGAGTGCAGAGCGGTGCAGAGACTTGAATACAAGGGTGAGGATCTTGAAATCGATCTTCTCTGGGACAGGGAGCCAGTCTGGCAAGGACTGGGGTAATCGGGGAGCAGAGTTTGGTGCGGGTGAGAATGTGGGCGGCAGAGTTTTGAATAATCTGGATTTTATAACAATAGAAATCACAGAAAAATAAATATTACAGTAGAAATCACTGGAAATAATAAATAATACAATAAATAATAAAAATCACAGAAATGTTTTCAATAGTTTTTTATGAACAGGTACAAAAGGCGTTTAAATATTCAACTGTTGGTTGTAACAGACAGACTCATTGGGGAAACTGTGAAACCCAATTTGCTGCATGAGTAAAGTAAACCTCAAAATGTAAATGACAAAGGTTTGTGAGACAGTCATATTGTTGTCTGGTTCACAAGCGGAAAAGATTGAGAAGGACCAGCTCAATATTCACAACGCAAATTTTCTTTCTAATTTCTCCACCAGATTACGTTTATGCTATAATTCTCTTTGCATGTAAACTGGCATTTTAGAAACACAGAAACAGGAGGAGGCCATTCAGCACATCGAGCTTGTTCCGCCATTCTATAAGATGCGCTGAATGGCTTCCTTCCCCATATCCCTTGATACCATGACCTAACTAATATCTATCCAACTCAGTCTGGAAAATATGTACGGATTCAGCATCCACAGCCTTTTGTGGGAGAGTTCCAGATTTCCATTTCCCTTTGGGTGAAAAACTACCTCCTGATTTCACTCCTAAATGGCTTAGCTCTAATTTTTAAGATAATTCCCCACCAGGAGAAATAGTTTCTCTGTATATACCCTATTATTATTTTAGAAACCTCGATCCGATCAGTCCTCAACCTTCTAAACTCAAGGGAATAGAGACCAAGTTTATGCAATTTGTCCTCATGATTTAACCTTTAAGCCCTGGTATTATTCAGGTGAATCTGCACTGCATCCCCTCTAGAGCCAATATATCCTTCCTGAGGTATGGTGCCCAAAACTGAACGCAGTGCTCCAGATGGGGTCTGACCAAGGCTCTATACAGCTGAAGCATCATTTCCTCTCCTTTATATTCCAGCCCCCTTGAGATAAAGACAAATATCCAATTAGCCTTTAGTTAACTTTTTGTGCCTCTGAGCTTGTTTTTAGTGATTTGTGTACATGGACACCCAAATCCTTTTGCTCCTCCACAGTTCTTAGTTTCTCACCATTTAGAAAATATTCTGTTTTGCTATTTGTGGACGTAGTGGATGACCTCACACTTCTGTTTTAGCTTTTCTATTCCTGTGTTCACATGGTTTGAAGAACATCAACAAATGGTCACTCAAAAACTCCACTCGCTCTTTCTACCCCCACGATACTGCATAAACTCTCAAAGAAAAAAACAAACTTAGACTCCAGAATATTCAAACATTCACAGATCTGAGCCCAGAGTTCTCCCACTACAACCAGCAGATTACACTACTGAGAAAAACATGTCATTTCACATGCCGTGCTAATCTGTACGGTTTCATTCTGCTGCATTTTGGAGTGCTTTTAAGCACCAGAGTTCAGTCAGAGTGCTGAGCAGAAACAGCCTCATGTGACACAGTAAAAATAAAGAGGCCATTTCCTCCCTGGACTGATGGAGCCCAATAAAGATTTTTTTAAATGTAGAACTGTTGCATGTAAAAGATTTTTCATTTTTTAAATTTTGTTGGACTTGTTCAGCTCTTTGTATTCCAGATGGAATTGGAGTGCTGAAGATCGGGGAGTGAAGGGCGTGGAGGACTGGGATGGCCTCAGGACATTAATAATCATTTTTGTGGCAGCTCTTCTAGCGATGCATCGAAATTATCCACAGGCTGGCAGCACACACTGAAATGTAAATCTGAAGAAAATCCTTGGTTTTATTTTTGAGGGTTGCTTTTAACAGAAACACTACATTCCACAGTCTCTTCGCCTCGCTCCCTCTCTTGACTCGTTCAAGGCCCGTCTCAAGACCCTCCTCTTCAACCACCCTCCTATCCCTACTCTCCCTGCCCTTCATCCCTTCTGATCTTAAATCCCTGGCTCAGATCCCAATCCCTGAATGTCCAGCGCTTTGGGACGTCCTCCTGACGGAAGAGTCGTTATTCAGATGTAATTTGTTGTATAAAATGGCAAAAGATTAAAGCATCAATAAAACTTGATCTTTTACATTTGATGGAGTCTTTGCCATTGTCCTTTGACACTGCCCCACACCATGCACCATCAAGAGTATAATTAGGGCTTCAGATTTCAGTTTTTACCCATAAACAATGATAAAACATCACCTGATACCAAAAAAATGAAATCAGTGTTTTCCTAATTATTTATTCAATAAACACTGAAGAAATACTGATGGTTATTCAAGGTTATACAAGAGTGGGGTTTTCTCTGTCACTCGCTCACTCTCGGAAGCCCCTAGTGTACTAATTGTGCATGCCTTACTCTTGCTTTCCACCTCTCGCTCTCCTCTTCATATGTGCAGACGTGTCGGTAAAGTGTGTGTATATAATAATAATAATCTCTGCATTTGATATAGCGCCTTATCATGTCTTCGAGACGTTTCAAAGTGCTTCACAGAATATATTGTAAAGTGCATTGACTGTATATTTTGGGGGCGAAACGCGGATTGAGTAACCAAATTATTATTTTTTTATCAAGGAATTATTACCCCCAGAAAAGCGATCTGCCAATCGACTAGCAGGTGGGTTCTTACTTACTGCTAGGTAAACAGAGACGTGTGGAATAAGAAAACTTGCCCAACATTTCACCCTGCCTGAAATCGAACCAGGTCTCTCACTTGCGAGGTGAGTGCTCTCGCCACTGAGCTACAGGACTCCAGTATGTGAGAGGTGAGTAGCTGAGCCCCACAGACCAGGATAGTCTTAGACTCAACCCAGATTTATGCAGAGCAGGAGCTGGGGCTGAAAAAGCCCTCACTAGGAAAAACAGCAAAGTAAATGCCTTCTCATATTGAAAATAGCACCTCAGGAAACAAAGGATCTCCACTTCAGGGAACCCCTATGTAACAACAACCTGCAAACTCCTGACAACTGATCATTCTAAGGGAAGAAGTGACCCGAGGAGATGGGTATGGGGGCTGGAAACTTACCCATCGATGGTGGAGTGAACTTAGAATCACAATAGCAAAGACAATTGAAATAAGAGTAACATTGGGATCCAACTTAATAGTAATAACCCTTCCATTTCATAGAGCACCTTACCCCATCACCAAAACGTCTTAAGAATTTCACTTCAGAGGAATTTACTGTAAAATTAAAGTAAATTTGGATTCAACAATGTCCCACAACCAACCACGATGTGAATGGCCAGCTATATCTGGGGGATTGTTGACCAAGACACTGGGAGAAGCTCCTTTCTCTTTCCAAGTAATGCCCTGGAATTTTTAACATCTGCCTGAAAAAGTAGATGGGATCTTGGGTTAATGTTACATGTGAAGATGGCACCTCCCACAAGCTCCCTCAGCATGATAAGCTCAAAGTCTCGACACGGGGCTTGAACCCATCATCTTCAGACTCAGAGGCCAAAGTGCTATCAACTGCACCCAGCTGGTACTTACAACAACAACTTGCACTTATATAGTGCTCTCCACCCAGGGCAGCGTCTTAGAGCGTTTAACAATGGTGGAGCCTGACATCGATTTGGGTGGAGCAAGGTGACTGTAAGCACGGTCAAAAAGGAAGATTTTCAGGTGTGATTTGAAAAAGGGGAGAGAGGGGCCAAGGTGGAGGGATTGAGGGAGAGTGTTCCTCAGTTTCGGGTCATAATGGCTGAAAGCACGACCTCTGACGGTGGAGTGGAGGGTGCAAGGTACAAGGAGGAGGCGCTGCCAGTCGAGCAGAGGCGTGGTACTGAACTTATATTGAACATTACAAATTTCAGGTAAAGTAACATCCCAGATGTGGCAGAGACTCCCAAATCTTTCAAATACAGCAGAGATTATAGGTATCTATGCAGACTGACAGGCACGAGTACAGCATAATGATGGGCACGGGGCAGTGGAATGCTGGACAGTTTGGATACAGGCTGTCTTTCATCTGCTGTGTTTTACTATGTCACGTGAGAAACCCAAGCACTGGTTCAATCAACATCATCTTATTGGGAGATTTAGGCCTTTTCATACTGAACTGATGATGACACCATCTGTTGCCAAGCAGCTATCATTGAGCACAAAAGATGGCTTGACACAGAGAGCACACTATGTGCTAAGACTAGCTAAATCAATTTGGCCAATTCAGTACAAAGGATTGAATTACACTGCTCTGAAAAATAGGGAGATTTGTAAAGGTTTTCAGATGAAAGGAGGAACATAGTTACTTTTTTAAAAAGTATTTCCACAACAACCTGAGCTGAACTAACAGGCTTGAGCAACTGATACAAAATCCGATTTCAAATCATTTGACCCAAATTATTTGTAACTGCTTGTAACTGGCTGCACATTTCTGCTGGTAAATTGTTGGGAGCTGGGGGGGGTGTGTGAAAATCAATGAATAGAATTTCACACCTGTTTTTCCCCGCACTGAAGTAAAACTCCTTTGTTTCTGCTGATTCTTTTGAAAATAATATTAAGCAATGATTGCAGCAAAAAAAATTCAAATCAATTTACACCATTTGTTTGCTACTAAGTGGTTGCACACTTACTCTCTGAACTTAACCCATTTGTGTGTTGGATATATTTAAATTTTCAAGACTGAGGTGGATAGATTTTTATTAAGTAAGGGTATCAAGGGATATGGGGCAAAGGTGGGTAATTGGAGTTGAAGAGAGATCAGCCATGTTCTAATAGAATGGAGGAACAGTCTTGAGGGGCTGAATGGCCTACTCCTGTTGCTATATTCTTATGTGTACATTATGAGGTCCATTTTTTGCAACTGGAGCATCCTCCAAATACATCCAATAAAATTATGAGTCCAAATTGAGCTAACCGCATTGCTTCAATTTCAATCCCGTGTGGGCACACATGGCAAGGAAAAATTCTACAGTTCCTGGCTAGTTAATTGTTTTACTATAGACCACTGACACTCATCATCTAGACTAAGCCAACACTTGAATAATATACTAAATTGAATAATGAAACCGTCATACATGCTTTCATTACATCGAGGCTCAACTTTGCAAACTCATTGCTTGTCGGTCTCCTGAACTCCTCCCTCCAAAGGCTGCGGATTAACCAGAACTCTGAAGCCCGTGTCCTCTCCCGCACTAGGCTCTGCGACCCTATCATCCTCATCCTTGCCCAACTCCACTGACACAAAGGATAAACTTCAAAATCCTGGTCCTCACCTTCAAAGCCTTCCACGGTCTTGCTCCCCCCTACTTCTGGGACCTGCTAAATCCCTACCATCGTGCTTGGTGACTCCACTCAGGGGGCTCTGGCCTGCTTCACGTCCCCCGCCTTGCTCGCCCCATTATTGGCGGGCAGGCCTTCCGCTACTCTGCCCCCACCCTCTGGAACTCCATCCCGCAGTCCCTCCGCCTCGCCCTCTCCCTTGCCGACTTCAAGACTCATCTCAAGACTCTCCTATTCGACTGTGCTTTGGATCTCCCTGCTTCCCCCCTGCCCTCCCTGACCCCAACCCCCAGCTCAGTCCATAGCTCTGTCTGTCCAGTGCCTTAGAGCGTCCTCCCAATGTGAAAGGCGCTTTACAAATGTAATTTTGTTGTTGTTGAATTATTATTCCCACAATGCAGGAGTCACACCATATGTTTAAACATTGCTTTCACTTGATACATCTTTATTATATGTCAGAAGTTATTATTAGTAGTAATAACAATAACAAATATAATCCTTGCATTTGACATGGCACTTTTCACATCAAGAGAATGTCTCTGAGCGCTTCAAAGGATTTATTGTAAGATGTAGTCATTGTGTATTTTGTGGACAAACGTAGCAGCCAATTTTGGTGAATGACAATTTTAATCGGGAGAGTTATACGGTCAACGTGGTCAACTTAGACTATATGAGTTCAAAATCTTAATGTGGGGCTTGAACTCACACACATGTGCATCAGATGCAAGTGTATTACCAACTGAACCATCTTTTTAATGGCAAACTAACCATCAGCATTAACATCTCTAGTAGATGTTGGCTGTTCTGTTTCTGACTCTTTGGAAGAAGTTTACCTTGGCACTCGTCCAGCTTGGATCACTCTATCTCCTAGGGCTTTGGCTAGCTGGCGATATAACTATATAGCCAAGTCTGACTCATATATCAGCCTGTCAGGCCGGTCAAATACCAACAATACCTCAGTTGCTGCAGACTTGTCTGGCTTCAAACAAAGGAGGACAGTTTTACATATATCAATCTGCAAAAGGTTCAAGTGCTTAGTACACCCACTATTGAACCCAAGATCTTTTGGTTCCATCTCCCCCATGCTTAGCCAAATGAGATACAGGGATATGGACGCAAGCGGGGGGGCAAGGGTTGGGATAAGGGAGCATGGAGATCAGGGAGGATAGGAGGGTGGCCGAAAGCACAGACAAAGAGGAGGGTCTTGAGATGTGCCTAGAAGTAGGCAAGGAAGAGAGAGAGGCAAAGGGAATTGGGATGGAGTTCCAAACGGTGAGGGAAGAGAGGTTGAAGGCCCGTTCGCCAATGGTGGGGTGGGTCGGGAAGGGGACATGAAGTAGGCCTGAGCCTGCAGAATGGAGGGAGCGGACAGGTTGATATGGGGTTCGCAGGTCACAGAGGTAGGAGGGGGCAAGGCTGGAAGGGCCTTGAAGGCAAGGATGAGGATTTTGAACTCTATTCTCTGGGGGATGGAGAGCCAGTGGAGCCGGGCGAGGGTGTGGGTGATGGGGTCAAGGAGCCTTGTGCAGAAGAGGACACAAGCTGCAGAGTTCTTGATGATCTGCAGCTTGTGGAGGGATGAGTTGGTAAGGCCAACAAGCTGGGAGTTGGCATAGTCGAGCCTAGATGTGATGAATGCATGACTGAAGGTTTTGGTGGCCTGAGGAGTAAGGCAGTGACGGAGCCGGACGATGTTGTGGAGGTGAGGGAAGGCAGAGCGGGTCATGGCACGGTTGTGAATAAGCACTAAGCAATATTTTGTCATCTCTCTGAGTTGCACTGCATAAAGCTCGGCCTTTTGGGGTTCTGCTTCAGTATGCGCCTATTTTCCCTTCTACAAGTGAGGGTGCAGACAATAAGGTCCACTGTGGTAGTCACCCTACTGCTGCTAGCTGACCCAGTGCAAATCAGGACTCTTTCCTCAAATAATAACAGAGGATTAATATATATCTCCTTATCATGTTATCAAGATGTTTCAAAGAGCTGCATAAGATTTCCCTGTGAAATGTAGTGACTGTGCATTTATGGGTTAATGTAACAGCCATATTGTGTATAGCACACATCAATGTCTGACAAAAAGCCATGAAGCAAATGACTAATTTTATTGGGAGATTAATTTGGGGGGCAGGGTACTGGCAGCAGCAAACTTTTCTTTTTGGAAAGTGGGATTTTAGTGTTCAACTGAACAGCTAGGTTGAAAGTCTAGCCTGACCAACAGTACCTCCAACAATACAGAACACCCCAGCACTGCACTGGAGGGTCAGCCTAAACTTTGAGCAGAAAGTGCTGACGTGGGGCTTGAACCCAAAACCTTCAGACTCCGAGGAGAGAATGCAACCAAGTGAGCCAGATTGACACCTCAATGGCTCAGTACCAAACTATGTGGTGCATTTGCCTGCTGACCATAAGGTACCCCAAACAGCTCCTGTACTTTTGTTTTACTTAAAAAAATTGAATTTTATGGGAAAAATTGCAATTCTTCAATGGAACAAAAATGCTTTCCTTTTTTCAGTGTTGAAGTTTAAATAGCAGACTGCAATCACGGTTACGGTGACTTTGCTTTCTGTAAGACACCTGCTTTGTATCAATCTAAGCTAATGTAAAGAGCACATCACTGTTCATGTGTACTCATGGCAAGAAAATGTACAAGAATTTCTGGTCCATTTCAACGTTTCAAAATATAAACACGTCACTCTAGTTCAGACTTTGGAAGATTAGTAGTATTTATTCTGCCATCTGATTGATGCCTTTGTTATATTAGGTCTTTTGTGCTCAGATTTTCATGCCAAGTTCTTGCAGCATAAATTTCATGCTAAAAAATTCCCTTTGCAAAATAAGCAGTTTATACCCATGATTCAGCTACTCTGCCTCCAGCAAGGGCAAACTCTTCCTAATAGCTCTGCTCATAACACCAGCTAAGCATTGGGAACACGGAACACAAATAGTTCAATCTTTGCATCAAAACCATTCTGTTCATTCAAAAAGGAAATCGAGAGATTCCTGATTTGAGGAAGAATGCATGGGACTCAGGTTTGGCCGAAAAGCTAATTGACTTATCTGGTTCCAATTCTTGTACCTGCGGTCCATTGTAAGCTTGCCACACATTACTACATTTCAAAAACAACTGGGACTTGCTCACTGTCTCCATGAGTGCAGTGGGGCATTGCATCTGTCCCAACATCAGAATCCCCTCGCCAACACCAAATTTGCACTAAAGTGTCAATTTCTTTCTGCTGGTGTGGGCAATAGAAAATGTCCTGGGGAGTATTCTTTCTGAGGTTGGGAGCTGAAGAGATGGATCATTATTTTGCTATACCAGCTTTGGGAGCGCTTAATGCTACACTTAATGTTCCTTTTGCAGCACAACATGCATTATGATGCATGAAATAGATTTAACAATTAACAACAACAACAAAATTACATTTATAGAGTGCCTTTCACGTCGGGAGGACGTCCCAAAGCGCTGAACAGTCAGGTGTCGGGGCCCGAGCATGGGAGAGGGGTGATGTAGGGGTGAGGGAAGGCGGAGAGGTGGGAGGGAGACCAAAGGCACGGTCGAAGAGAAGAGTCTTGAGACCAGCCTTGAAGGAGGGAAGGGAGGAAGCGAGGTGAAGGGACCGTGGGATGGAGTTTCAGAGTGTGAGGGCAAAGAGGCTGAAAGCCCGGCCACCGATAGTAGGGCGGGTCAGGCGGGAGACATGGAACAGGCCAGAGCCCGAAGAACGGAGGGAGCGGGCAGATTGGTAGGGAGTCAGCAGGTCAGAGAGGTAAAAGGGGGCAAGGCCATGGATGGCCTTAAAGATGAGGATGAGGATCTTGAACTCGATCCTCTGAGGGATGGGGAGCCAGTGGAGTCGGGCGAGGGTGGGAGTGATGGGGTCACGGAGCCTGGTGCGTGAGAGAGTTTTGGATGATCTGCAGCTTGTGAAGGGAAGAGTTGGGAAGGCCAATGAGGAGGGAGTTCCCGTAATCGAGCCTTGAGGTAACTAATGTGTGGGTGAGGTTTTCGGCAGCCTGAGGGGTGAGGCAGTGGTGGATTCTGGCAATGATGTACAGGTGGTGGTAGGCAGTGACGGTCATAGCACGGATGTGAGGGAGAAAGGACATTTCAAGGTCAAACAAGATACCCATGTTTGGCTTAGTGAGGTTGAGTGTGCAGCCGTGGAGGCTGATGCTGCCAGCACCTGAGGTACGGAGGCGCTGGCGTGAGCCAATCAGAAGGGCCTCGGTCTTGCTGACGTTCAGTTGGAGAAAGTTGTCCCTTGTCCAGGACTTGATGTCGGACAGGCAGTCGGTCAGGAAGCTAGTAGTCCTGGAGTTGGGTGTCATCCACATACATGTGGAAATTTATCCTATGTCTGCGGACGACGTCACCAAGGGGGAGCACGTAGAGGGTGAAGAGGAGGGGACCGAGGACAGAGCCCTGAGGAACACCGCACGAGACAGTGCGGGGGCAGGAGAAGAAGCCGTTTGCCGCGATGAGTGGAGGCATTGTGAAAGGTAGGACCTGAACCAGTCAAGGACAGAACCTTGAAGGTTGAGGTGGGAGAAGAGGCGGTGGAGGAGGATTGAGTGGTCCATGGTGTCAAAGCCAGTGGAGAGGTCGAGGAGGATGAGGAGGCAGAGGGAGCCCTGGTCACATATGGTCAGGATGTTGTTTGTGATCTTGACCAGAGCAGTTTCTGTGCTGTTGGCAGCACGGAAACCCGATTGGAGGGGTTCATGGATGGAGTGAGAGGAAAGGAAAGAGCAAAGCTGGGAGGCAACGGCTCTCTCGAGGACCTTGGATAGGAAGGGGAGATTTGAGATGGGCCGGTAGCTAGATAGCTGTGACAGGTCAAGGGAAGTTTCTTCAAGGTGGGGATGATAGTGCCTGTTTTGAGGGGGGAAAGGAACAGTGCCAGAAGACAAGGAGAGGTTAATGATGTCGGTGAGTAATGGGGCAAGGAGGTGGATCTGGGTTTAAGGAGAGGGGTAGGGATGGAGGTTACCGTGTTGAAGACAGAAGAGGGGGTGACAGGTTCAAAGGTGTGGAAGGATGGATGTGTAATTGTCGGATGGGTGATTGTGAGGGATGGGGGTAGGGAGGGGTTGGAAATTGGGAGGGCAGTGGCAGCTGAGAGGATTCCCTCGATTGTGGACTCAAGGAAGTCCAGCATTTTCTCGCAGAGAGAGTCAGAGGAAAGTATCTGCGAAGCATGTCGGGGAGGGCAGAGGAGCCGGTTAGTGGTGGAGAACAGGAGCCTGGGGTTGCCTTTCATCTCCAGGATTAACCGGAATAGAATGATGATTTGGCCGAGGCGAGAGCGGAGCGGTAGGTTTTGATGAGATCCAGCCAGATGTGATGGTGGACCGTTAGGCCAGATTTGAGCCAAGTGCGTTCGGGAGCCCGCACCTGGCCCTTAAGCGAGTGGAGGTGGCTGGTGAACCAGGCTGAGGATCGGGAATAGGAGGCTGTTCGGGAGGTGAGGGGAGCAAGGACGTCGAGTGTGGTGGAGAGGGTGCTGTGGAGAAGAGTGAGTGCAGCGAGTGGGTTGTTGCTAGAGATGGGCATGAGGGGAAGGAGATCAGAGGACTCCAGGGCAGCGGAGAGGGATTGTGGGGAGTTCTTTTTCCATGGGCGGTAGAAGATGGTGGTAGGTTTCAAGGCAGTGGGGAGAGGGATATGGGAGCTGAGGGAGATGAAGTGGTGGTCAGAGATGGCCTTGTCAGTGATAGTGACTTCCAGGCCCCGGGTGATCACCAGAACGAGCGGGTGACCATGGGTGTGGGTAACGGAGTGGATGTGGAGGGAGAGGTTGAGAAAGGAGGAGAGTAGAAATCTGAGGAGATGGAGCAGGAGGGGGTGAAGTGGAGGTTGAAGTCGCCTAGGATGATGAGGCGGTCGGAGCAGAGGCAGAGGGAACCAATGAGGGTGGAGATGTCAGAGATGAATGTGGGGATTTTGTAGGGTGGTAAAGTAAGAGAATTTTCAGAGAGAGGTGGGAGGGATGGCAGAGGGTAAGGTGTTTGAAAGAGGGGAACGAGCCAGTGGAGTAGGGGGATAGGGCAAGTGATGCCCTGGATATGAGGGCCACACCACTGCATCGACGGTTGGGGCGTGGGGCATGGTGGTAGGTGTAGCCGAGTGGTGTGGCCTCAGTGAGGGGGAAGGTGTCACCTGGGGTAGAAAGAAGAGGGTCATGGACATGAATGGCCGTTGGCACTTCAATTGTCCTTCCATCCTCCCTCCTCTCCTTTGCTTGGCGTCCAACCTTCATCCTTGTGAAGCTCTCTATGACGTTACCCGACATGAAGGGAGCTACAGAAATGCAAGTTGTTGTCTAGATTACATAAGATATGGCCACTTGGCTTCAGTGCCAAAGGTCATTCATGTCCATGACCCTGTTCCCCAACAAGTGTCCATGCCTTCATGCAGGAAGTGGAATTTTTTAAAAAATGATTGGAGAGGTCTGAGATGAGCCACCCACCACTCCTCTCATTTGGGATAGGGTGTTTATAGGATTGAGAAGCATAACTTAAAATAGTGTAGAGAGTCCTATAGCGGTGCTGTTGACTGGATAGTACATATTGCATGACAGATGTGGTACAATGTTCTTATTTAATACCAACAAATGGAGAAAAGAAATACAGGAAATAAGGTAAATGAAAAAAAAGCAATATAATTAATCTTTTATAGTACTGGAACTGGGGACTAGTGAAAATAAAGTCAGCTGACTATTTCGCTTCCACTCAAATGGAAAGGCAGCTGGTTTGTCCCAGGATATATTTTATATAAAGTTTAATGTGAGCTTTGCTGGAATGCATCTGGAAGAGAAGTTGATGTATCTTAGCAAATGAGAACTAAGAGCACAAGCTCAGATTCATTACAGCCTCTGCATCCATCCTGCCCACTCTCAGCTTCCAGGTAAGTGGCACACATAATACAAATAATAAATGCAAATAATGTTTACATTGCATAGAGCACTTTTCATGTTGGGAGGATGTCTCAAAGCCCGTCACAGGATAAACTGTAATGACTTGCATACATGGCATAGCAATTTGCATGCAGCAATGCCCCACAAACAGCCATTATGTTTTACTGGAGGGATTGTTGGCCAGGACACTGGGAGGAATCCTTTTCAAATAGTGCCATGTGATCTTTAATGTCCACCTGAACAGGCAGACCGCAGGACGCAATCCTCCCATAGAACACAGATTACATTGGGACGTCCTCGCGACATGAAAGGCGCTATACAAATGTTAATGTTGTTAATTTAATGTGCCCCTGATCTGTACACAGTCTCCTGAAGGTTATTATTTACAGCATTTTGGCATTCGCTATTGACGAGTGGGATTGAGCACGTGTCTCCTAAATACTGGTTCGTTATCTGACTGAACTAATATTGAAACCTAAAATTGGAGCATTGGAGTAACGTTAAGTAATGGAAGAGTACTGTAAGTATATATGAAAGCATGCAGGCAGGCCTGCATGTATGTATGTAGATGTGTATGTAGGTATGTAGGTATGTATGTAGGTAGGTATGTAGGTAAGTATGTACGTATGGATGTAGGTAGGTAGGTATGTATATATGTAGGTATGCATGCATGTATATAGGTAGATAGGTATGTAAGTAGGCAGGTGTGTAGGTAGGTGTGTGTGTGTGTGTGTATGTATGTGTGTATGCGTGTGTGTAGGTATAGGCAAGACAGATAGAGGAGGATTCCCCATCCCCCTCTGCTCTCTATTGCACTATGAGACTTACACAAATTGTGTATAGTTCCTTCAATCAATCACAGATTTGTAATAGTATGCCTACCCACAGAGGCGTGGAGCATTTCAGAATAACAGGACAAGAAAAATGAGTTGCCTGTATCAAGGTTTTCCCTTATAAATATAACTCAAGTATTCTTCAGTTTCTGTTGCTATGGTAACCGGGATTGGTTTAAAAAAAAGCGTATCTATTGTGCTCTGGCAGCTTTTCCGGCACATGCTTCTCAACCAAGGTTACATCTTGCATCACATGATCTCCCACAACTAATTCCTGACAAAGCATCCAAAGAATCAATTTGAGCATCCCATTCTGTCCCATTATGATGTGCAATTCACAGGCATAACCCTGAACTGAAGGACTTCGCAAAGCAACAAGGGACAGTTATAAGACAGCTCATCAAGATTTTGTACACTTTAGAAAGCATTCCTTTTAATTTGGAACAAAGAACACAGACTAATTTGTCGCCACAGAATTCAAATAGTGAGATGGAGGATAACAAGGCTGATCTGCACCACTGCTAAGGGCTTTGCAGGGTTACTCGGATAAGTCTAAGTAACCCTGCAATATCCTTTAGCCTTCAGCCACTATGCCCTGAAACTTTGGAACTCCCTCCCTCAATCCCTTCACCTCGCCCACTCCTTCCCCATCTTCAGGTCGCGCCTGAAGATCTTACTTTTCGATCGGGCCTATGGTCACCTTCTCCTTCTCCCTGGCTCGGCCTCGGGCACTGCTAAGCTCTCTTAGATGCTGCCCGGTATGGAGGGCGCTATTTAAGTGCAAGTTGTTATTGTTGTAGTAAATCGATCAGGTGACACTTTACAAGGAAGTGTGCTTCCATTGTAGAATACGATCTGTTGCAACCTAAGTAAATATTTGATTAAAAATATTTGATTTTATTTGATTAAAAATCTTATTTGTATTCCTTGCAATTCACCTTGTGTCTTTTAAGTTGGGAGGAGATCTTAAAGTGCTAATCACGGAATTAACTCTCAACAAATTGCATTTATATTGCGCCTTTCAATTCGGGAGGATGTCCCGAGGCGCTGGACAGTCAAGCCTAGTTGGGGTTGGTATCAAGAGGGGTGGGGGCCAAGGGGGTGGAAGAATGACCCAAAGGCATGGTCAAAGAGGTAGATCTTGAGACTGTCCTTGAAGGAGCAAGGGAAAGGATGAGGTGGAGGGACTCCAGGATACAGGTTCAGAGGGTGAGGACAGAAAGCCAGTGAAGCCGGGTGAGGATGAGGGTAATCGGCTCATGGAGCTTGGTGCGGAAGAGGACACGAACTGCAGAGTTCTAAATAAATCTCCAGCTTGTGAAAGGAAGAGTTGGGAAGTCTGGCGAGCAAGGAAAGCATGGATGAGGGTCTAGGCAGCCTGAGAAAAGAGGTAGTGATGGAAGTAGGCAATATTGTCGAGTTGGGGGAAGCGGAACAGATCATGGCATGGATGTGGGGTTCACAGGTTAAGTGCAATAACTATATATTCTGTAGATAAAAGTGGCAGCCAATTGGTCACACAAAAACAATGTAGTTTAAAGCCATAGGGGATATCAGCAGCGCAATCCAGAGCACTTGTTGTTTGGAATTCAACATGGCATACCTCTTAGATATTCAGACTCACTTCAAGCCAAATATTTCCATATTATGGTTTCAAAAGAAATCAAAATGGAATTATTAACCATTGTAATGTATCCTTATTTATGATACAACGTTGATTTACTGAACGATAAGAATACAAAATGGGAATATTTCAATTCTATCTTTAAAGTCAATTCAACACTGTTTTGTTTTTACCCTTTGAAGAACAAATGCGTTACCTTCATCAGCTTACTACTGTATTGCTATTTGAAGCTTCAATTCCCCTCCCCAGCCTAATATCTGAATCCTAGAACTGTTGTTATTGGAATCCAAGAGCTGTTTTTATTATGCTTCTTTATAACAGCCACCACTCTGCACATAAGCCAGAAGCTGAGCTGAGATCTACGGCTCTGCTCATACTTCAGTGCTTTTATCCTCCACATCACTGTACAGCCCTACCCCAGAAATCTATGCAATTTTGTAATTATGTCATTAATTGAATGCCGTAGGGTTCAGCGTCTTCAATATTTCATATTTACAGAGGCTATAAACATCAGTTTCAGCCAGTAAAGATATGTCAACAAGCAGTTGAAGCCACAAATAAAATCCTCTCTAGTTCTGACCTGCAATTCTCTTAATTATAGTCAGAGATCTGGCTCAGCACAGACACAGTAAGGCTACGCAGGAATCTTGAGCCTTCATTCCATTAACTTACTCCTGCATCCCAGAAAAACTGAAAGCGCAGAGTCTAAAACAAACGTAATTAAAAAGGGTTTAATAGCTAACTTCCCAAGTTATAAGAATGTCTGCCTGGAAACTAAATTGCTCAAAGCCTTAATTATTTTTGTTGGTTACATGCAACCCTGTAAATGTTTATATGGGAATAGTGTTTTCTGATTTTTTTTAACAAAAGTACATTTTTTTAAGTTTACCTTTGTCTTGACTTTTGAAATCATTGTTGTTACATTTGAGTGTATCTCTCTCCCTGGAGATAAGGCAGGGGTTATGTTATTAGCTGGAGTTAGATTAAAAGATCAGCCATGATTGAATGGCGGGGCAGGCTCGAAGGGCCGAATGGCCTACTCCTGCTCCTACATGTTATGTTATGTTATGTAAGCAACCTATTTCTCGCCCTCCACTTTCGACATTTTCAGCTATAAATAGGCACTAATAATATGCAGTTATTGTAACTTGTAATTATTGTCCTAAGAAAACAATGGAAAAATCCTAAAATATTTTTCTAATTGTGATTCTAACGCTTAATGTAATGCCATCCAGTTGCATTAAGAACAACTGTTGAAGTTTCAATATATTTGATTTGGAAACCTCCAGAAAACATAAATCTAGACATGTTTTTGGTCAGCTGAGTGGCTGAACACGCTACCTTACTTAAGGGTATCTAAACCAGACAGAGAGTTTCACATATGTGTTTCACCTACACCACTCTCTCCAACAATCAGGGATTGATGGTCACTTTCAACAGTAGTATTCTAAATGGCCAAACTTCTGTCAAATTCAATGAATGAACAGGTTGGAGGAAGGACTCCAACACAACATGGAGAAATCTATGGCATACCTAGCAGCATTTTTGGCACACGTCCACAGAAACAACTCTTCTCCACCCTCTTAAAGTGCTAGGTACCAGCTGAAACTAACCAAGAGGATAAATTACCTCAACTGAGTATTCTACTCAATGCTACCATCTATTTGACTTGATTTACAAGCTCCTTCACAGTACAGATTTCAGCCTCAGCGAGACATAGATCTTGGAAAGATTACAGCATCTCATTTGTTCCTGATGATGATGATAGAATACTTTGAAGGAAACTGCTGGAAATTCAGTCATTGAATGTACATTATTTGCAATTGTTGCCAGTGAGAATGTTGTCGTAAAGCTACCATTATTTGCTTGCTTTATATGTTTGTGGTCATGATCCAGTAAATGCCCGTGAAAAGGTGCTTATTAGTGGAGAAGGAAAAGGATCTGGGTGTAACTATTGATCATTCTCTGAAGGTTTCCAGTCAATGCAAAGATGCAATCAACAAATCTAATCAAATAGTAGATTGCCTCCCGAGGTCATTTATCGAAAGACGTGATTCTAATCATGTATAGATCGCCAGTAAGGCCATTATTGGAATACTGTGCATCTTTGAGCACCCTAACTTCAAAAAGATATTGAAAGCATGGGAAAGAAGTTCAAAGAAGTACAATTAAGGATGATTTAGGAATTCAGAGATTATAAACAGAGGCTTACAAAGCTGAACTAATTTTTATTGGAGAAAAAAAGAACTAAGGATAGATGAACACGTTCAATTGGATAAAATATCACCTGGGTCCAGATCTTCTTTATTAACGTAGCATTTCAGAATGTTCAGAATTTGGCTCCACTGACATAGCAATTGTTGAATTCAGTTTCAACTCTGAAGCTCCTTTTCTGTAGTTCTTAAAATAACTGGCTTCAAAATTAAAGACAATTTAAGAATTTGACAAACTCTGGACCTATGAAATTTTACATCAGTAGAGTAACTCTAGACTCTGGTGGCATACTTGCCTGCTAGTTATCAACTTGGTGACAGGCAGGCGCAATGCAGTTAAAGCAGACTATTTGAGGAAACTTTTAGTGGACAAAAATGAATATTCTGTTTGATTATCTTGAAGGATCAGGGAATATTTGTGCACAACATTCTCTCAGAAAATCTGTCTGCCTGTTCAGGTGAATATTAAAGACTCCATAGCACTATTTGAAAGGAGAAGGGAGTTTCTCCCAGTGTCCTGGCCAAGAATCCTCCAGGTAAAAATGATCATTCATTTGATGGCTATTTCCCATGACTGCCAAATGGAAAGTAGAAGTGTGCTCAAACAAAAGCTGTCCTATGCGAGAAGTACATTTCTGGCATGATCTTTACAATCAAGTTGTTTTTAATTTGTACACCACATACATAAAGGAATTGGAAACAGAACCTTTCCCTCTTTAATTGACTGTTGGCAGATTTAAAGAAAGATGGGCTAATATTGACTAACATTTTTTTCCCTGCAGTGGACACTATTGCATGAAGATTTATTTACCTCCTCTAATTCTAAACTCAATTGAAATCTTCCTTTTAAAAGTAATAAAACAGAGTCATGCTGCAAACAGCAAAGGACATTTTTGCATTAATGGAACTAATTGATTTTCCATAAAATATTACAGTTGTGTCAAACCTTTCTACAGTAGTCACACTGTTATTGAAATTCTCTTGTATTCATCTTCTTGCCATCAATAACTACTCCATATACAATCGCCTCTACATGTTTTACAGTCAAATTTATCAAACTGAGTTCACTTGTATCGGCATGTTAAAATAGAAATGAATGAGATAGCTCTGAATCATTCGGTTAGCCCTCAAACTCCAAATACAGCCGAATTCCACCTCCCCTAATGCTGCCAGCTACCAATTAGAGACACAATGTACTCAAAGAAGGCAGTGGACATTCAATTGTTAGAGGCGAGTTTAAAGAACTAGAAAAAATGAAGAATTACATCAGGTCAGATTTAATACAGGGCAAAGTGGGGGCATTTTACACTCTAGGTTGAACAAAAATGTTCGGAAACAAAATTATTCTAACTTCTGGGGCACAGAATCCTATTGGTTGTTTGTGGGATGTTCCTGTGTGCAAAGTGGCTGTAATGTTTGTCTACAATGCAGTCCACATCAACAATAAAGCGTCTTGATCTGTTAAAGGGTCTGTATTAAATGCAAGGCATTTTATCTTCATTGCTATTTTCATATCCACACTTACTCTCTAATTCTAAACTCAATTGAAATCTTCCTTTTAAAAATAATGAAACAGTCATGCTGCAAACAGCAAAGGATTGTTTCCAGCATGCAGCACTAGTTGGATTTCCTAAATGGATAAATATTCTCTCTGCCTCACTGAAAAGTCGTAACCTCCTTAGTTACCAATGTACCAGGAGTTGGATTCAATTCTCACAATGATTATTTGTTTATTCCTGCTAACCTGCTAAAAGACTGGCTAGTGATGCGTAACAATAATACAGTCGTACAGTGGCAATGTATTACAGGACACCTTTCATCATTGAGAAAAGACCTAAGATCTCATTATGTTTACATGCTTAAAGTGTTCTATTACAATGTCCATAAAATCCATCTGTTGTTCCTTAACTTATCAATTTAAAAGGAGAAATGAAGTCCAGAGTGTGTTTAGTTCTGTCTCGAAACAGAAGAGTATACTTTCTTGTAAATAATATTGTTCCTCAAGAGACAAACCCTCACCCTGCCTAGGGACTATTGTTTCTTGGGTGACATTTATTTGGGGTGGAGTTGTTACTGAGAGCATTCTTGCCACAATAACAACATCAACAAAATTACATTTGAATATCGCCTTTCATGTTGGGAGGATGTCACAAGATGCTGGAAAGTCAGTGTTTCGGACCCGAGCTGGAGAACGGGATTGGGGAGGGCAGCGGGGGGAAGTAGGGTGATCGAAAGCATGGTCGAAGGGAGGGTCTTGAGATGGGTCTTGAAGGAGGCAAGGGAAGGGATGAGGCAGAGGGACTGCAGGATGGAGTTCCAGAGGGTGGGGGCAGAGTGGCAGATGGTGGGGTGGACGAGGCAAAGGACGTGAAGCAGGCCAGAGCCCGCTGAGCGAAGGGAGTGAGCAGGATAGCAAAGGTTAGGAGGTCGCAGAGGTAGGGGGGAGCAAGGCCATGGAGGGCTTTGAAGGTGAGGACCAGGATTTTGAACTGTATCCTCTGTGTGATGGGAAGCCAGTGGAGTCGGGCAAGGATGGGGGTGATAGGGTCGCGGAGCCCAGTGTGGGAGAGAACACGGGCTGCAAAGTTCTGGATTTGGGAAGAACAAGTTTGCAAGGCTATGGGGTGCGAGCGGGGAGTGGGTTTGAATTAGATAGCTCTTTTCAAAAAGCTGGCCCAGACACGATGGGCTGAATGGCCTCCTTCTGTGCTGCATAATTGTATGATTCTATGATCTGTAGCCTATGTAGGGAGGAGTTGGGGAGGCCAACAAGCAAGGAGTTTGCATAGTCAAGCCTCGATGTTATGAATGCGTGTATGAGGGTTTCGGCAGCCTGCGGTGTGAGACAGTGGCAGAACAACATCTGTCTGGGTTTCAACAGCCGAGAAGTAGGGATGAAGTTCAGGAAAATTTAGAGCAAGCACTTGTTAACTGTATAAGGACTAAAAGTAGAGATTTTTTTTGGACCAAAATAAACCTTTGAAGCTCTAACACCTTATGCATGAAACAAAATAAAGCAAGCAAAAGTGAGGATCATCGTGATGAGAAGGGATAGGAGATGAGAGATTCCTCTTGTAACCTTGTGATACAGTAAGTAAACATACTACATCAACAATCAGAGGGGAGAAATTCCATTAGGGTTGAGTCCTTAGATTTTTTATTATCATTTGCAAATTTTGTATGGTTCTTAAATTCAGTCTTAATTTTGAAGCCATTTTTCTGCAGCTCTTAAAAGAACCTAGAATTGTTTCTAAAAATATTGAAGTAAAACTGACCTCAAGTTTAAGGCTGAATTTAAGAATTGTCCAACCTTTTCATGCTTTGAAATGCTAAGAAATAAGTCTACGTCTAGATTCAGATGGAATTTGAGTCAGCTGATTTGAGATAGGACAATAGTTAACAGGATATAATTGTCCTCGGAGCCTGATGCGGGAGAGGACATGGACTGCAGAGTTCTGGATAATCTGCAGCCTGTGGAGAGAGGAGTTGGGGAGGCTGACAAGCAGGAAATTTGCGTATTCGAGTCTGTATGTGATGAATGTGTGGAGGAGCTCTCAGCGGCCTGGGGTGAAAGTCAGTGGGGAGCCGGGCAATGTCACGAAGGTGGGGAAAGGCAGAGGTGGTAATGGCACAGATGTCGTGGAGGAAGGACAGTTCAGGGTCGAACAGGACACTGAGGTTCCTTACTGGCTCCGTGAGGTGTAGAGTGGATCCATGAAGGGTAATGCCGTCAGCGCCCAAGGTATGGAGGCGCTGACAGGAGCCAAGCAGGAGAGCCTCGGTCTTGTTGGCATTCAACTGGAGGAAGTTTGCTCTAATCCAGCACTTGATGTCCGACAGGGGACAACGACAACAACAATTTGCATTTATATAGTACCCTTCACGTGGGTAGCGTCTTGGAGTGTATTGAAACAATTGAGTCCATTGTTAATAATGTATTTTTAATAATGTTTATTGTCAGGCAATGAAAAGCCAATATATCCTGTCTCATTCTACCTCTAATAGAATACTGATCCTTACCTTTTTGGGGGTTTTGCTATTATAATTGATAACAGGCGGTGTATCTAGCTGATTGAATTTTGTTTGAGAGAAATTACATAAACTTCTTAATAGTTGTAACAAAGGTCTCAAACACCAGCTCATGACCTATGTGTTGAAAAGGATGAATACGTCTCCCAATATTCCAGTAGAAATAGTGAAACTTTTCAGTTTTCAAGTTCCATGAAAGGTGAATAACAGCTGTGTTTCTAATGTACAATACTAGTGCTAAGACTTTCCATCATCATAGCAATCCAGTAGGGTCACTGCTGCGTGGCCCCTGGAAAACATGCTGGGAATCTAAACCACTTTTTCTTCAGGAAATCACCTTTCTGTAGGAAAGCTTATGACTGCATGGCATACAGGGAATCCCTAGAAAAAATGCTTTCCATTTTGTGAGAGCTTTTACCAGTGGCCATGCTGAGTGCTGCCGTTAGAGGGTTTTGTAGACATTTATGTCACATTTGGTTACGTGAATGTGATAAAAGTGGCATTGATACAATAGGCCATTGAACGCATTGTGTTCATAGTTGTGTTAGCTCATCCACTTCTCATCCCAATTCCATGCTCATCCCAATTCCATGCTCTTCCCCCATATTCCTTTTGATTCTTTTATATCTTTCCTCTTCAAATGTTTATCAAATTCTCTTTTAAACATTGTTATGATACCAGCCTCAGTAGCTATTTGGAGCAAAACATTGCACATTGTCATAAATTTACTAAAAAAAACATTCTTTTAACCTCTGCTGAGCATATGTCCATTTATTACCAAATAGCAAGACAAATCTTTCACTACTTGTCCTCTCAAAACCATTAGAATTGGCATTCCTCTTAATGCCTAGCCCTGTTGTATAGGTTAAGACATTTTAGAGTGGTGCATTTCATAACAGCCTGATAACTTGCCAAGATCACATTAGAATTGTGGAGTCCTGTAGCTCAATGGTTAGAGCACTCCCCTCGCAAGCGAGAGACCTGAGTTCAATTCCCAACAGGGCGAAATGTTGGGCAAGTTTCCTCATTCCACTCCACACACCTCTGTTTACCTAGCAGTAAATAGGAACCTGGTTGTTTGTCGATTGGTGGATTGCTTTTCTGGGGATAATAATCCCTCAAGAAAAACAACAATAAATAATCTGGTCACTCAATCTACGACTGTTTGTGAGACACTGCTCTGCGCAATTGGCTGCCGTGTTTTGCCCACAAGTATAGTCAATTCACTTTACAGAATATTCTGCGAAGCGCTTTAAGTCGTCTGGAAGACGTGAAAAACGCTATATCAAATGCAAGGATCATTATTATTATTTAATTCCCCTCCGATTAGAGATGAGAATAAAGTGGGACTTTAAAGTTTCAGATATAAAGCAATACAATCTTACCAGAATTCAGTTAAATAATTCACAACAATAATAAACTGACAAGTGATTTATTCTATTGCGATCAACTGGCTCTAATTCAAAATGCTTTTATTTTGTGGAGGGGGAGTCTTGAGAATACCCTAATAAGTACATGACATTGAAACTTTTACATCAAGTATTGCTTCAGGCAGTTAAATAATGAGTGTGTTGATCCATCAGGGATGGATATTTGAGATATCACAGACAGCCATTAGCTCTACTTCATTCTAGTTACTTGCTGTTGATGTATGGTATTTGTGCCTTGCATGAATGAACCTTGGACACAGTGCTGGGAGCCAAGTGAACCAACAATTAGATCAAACCAAAGCACAGTGAATTGTTTGGCTTCTACATAAGCGCATGAGCAAGCACGGAACAAGTAAAGACTGTTCAGCACATGAAACCTGCTCTTTTACAGACCAGGTACAACCCATTGTCTGGACATCACTGTATCCACAACTACTGCATCTAGTTAATCTCTTGACAGAAAGTTCTGTTTAAGTATTGTCTGACAGTCAAAGGGGTTTGAAACCTCCAAAGTATCTATCCATCCAACATTTCTACTATTCAAAAATGGCTGTTCTGTTCTTCCTACTTCCCTCCTTCCAACAGGAATGATTGCCTCATGGGTCCAGTTAATCATTTTACCACAATAATCTCCCATTTAATTTCTAACCAGATTTCATAAAATTATAGAATTATACAGCACAAAAGGAGGCCATTCGGCCCATCATGTCTGTGCCAGCTCTTTGAAAAGAGCTATCCAATTCAATCCCACTCCCCCGCTCTTTTTCCCATAGCCCTGCAAACGTGTCCTCCCCAAATAATTTTCTGATTATTTTTATGAGGTTCAATTGAAGCATCAGCTTTTGCTGGAAGACTGTTCTACGTCTCCAGTATAATGTGGGAAACAGTTATTTCCTCTAACCTCTAGGTTTGCCTGAAATCTATGTTCCTTACCCTAAAGGCCTTCCAGAACATACTGCTGTTGAAAATCTATTATTTCCAAATCATCCATATGGCAATCAATTGGCCTTTTAGCAACCACGCTGCCACCAGAAAACACACCAAAGTATATCCAAGAGACTTAGGTAATCAATTAAAGTTATTAAAGTTAAGTAATCAATTAAAGAAATTCTCTTATTGTAAAGTGTAGAGATTTTGAGGATACATGTTTCTGATGTAAAAAATCCATTCTGAGGATTTACAATCTAATGGTCAAGATTACTTTATCCATTGATTTATGTATGGTTTGTGACTGCCGGGTGCCAAGACATGCCTACAAGATTTGTGCACACCTGACTGAATAATACATGAGCAAATTTGTATAGTGCTTTGAGACGTCCTCCTGACGTGAAAGGCGCAATATGAATATGTTGTATTGGATCCGTCACTGTATATAACGATAAGATGAATTTACTGTTCTTTATTTCCTTCCTTGGCATTTTCCTTGATGTTATGGTAACCTGAGGCACTGCATCATCAGGGTTTGTCTTCAGCTTCATTATTAATATTTTCTTATTTGTTTTCATATGTAAAATACATAATTTATTTTCACACCTATTGCCTACAAGGTTTGCACAAAGGACAGACCTAACTGAATAACACATGAGCAAATGCGCTTGGTGTGTTCTATGCAATGATTCACTGGCGTATATAGACACTCAGAGGTCACACACCAAGCATGCATCAGCAGATAAGGTAAGCTTGAACACTACATTATATCCTAAATCTTCCCTGAAATCCAAGACCAAACACCAAAAGTACAAGTGAAACATCAACATAAATAGTTTTACTCTAGAAAATCTGCGGGCCCTCATGGCAAAGATGTTGACATTCTTAAGGCTAATCTCAAATCTAATCTCTCCTGGCTCATCTATCTCATGTACCTCTATGATGTTTCACCAAGTGGAAAGCAGCAAACATTGTGTCAAGCCCAAAGGGAAAATCCAAATTGAACTTGGCACTTTCTACCAAATTGAGGAGTCATTGAAAAATTATGTGAGCTTTTCAAACTTGATCCATTATTTCCTCAGAGAATCCCCAAAATGTCTGATTTCTGGGTTATCAATATCACTTGGTGGGTGCTGTACATGTGCACAAAGTGCAGGGATGCTGTATTCTGGAAGAGGAAACAGTGACTTGACTCAGCAGTGACCTGACTGACAATCTAGAAGTCGGTCATTTTTTCATTTGAGAAGCCAATGAATCAGCCTGAGTCCATGGTAGTTTTTTTAAAAAAAAATGAAATAAAACCGACATATAAGTATTTATAATTCTAGTTGTGTAAGAATAACTTTGCATTAAGGTGTTCTCAAGGCTAATCTTTTAGTTGGTTTTGTTGAACGCACAACCAACTAAAAGATGAATTGAATTTTACTGTCCATAATTACTTCAGGTTTGGGTGCTCATACCTTTTAAAGTGAATTTTGGAACCATTTGGGCTGTTGGCATAAATTAACTCAGTGTTTACCATTAACTTGTATGAAGATGTTTAAAGATGTACTCACAAGTGTCAGATTTGAGCATGGTGATCGAATTCCTGAAGTACTGTGGGTTCTCGATGACAGGAATCTTGGTCATTCCGATGATAACAGCATCTGGACCACCTTCTGACGAGGACGGGGTGTTGCTGCCGTTAGTTACGTGATGCAAAGGACTGGCGGAGTCATCATCAGTGCTGATAACTGAGGAAGGTCCTAAAACAGATTAACATCCATTAAAACGTCATGTGCATACACATGCATGTCATTGAAATGTCTCACCCCAACCACATGAATATTTCTTGATGTAGACGTTTTGCCTTCCAAAATAAAATTGATAGTCATTACACTTCACATCCACCTGACATGAAAGGCACTGTTTGCTCTTCCAACGTACATCACTTTATATTTATCCACATTAAAATTCGCCTGTCACTCCTTAACCGATTCACTTAATTTAGTCCATTGAATCGTGCATTGAATGTAATCAATCTCCATCATACCCGTAAAGGGCCATATTGCTTGGTATCATCAGCAAATGTTATGCCACTAGAGGTAATCTGCTTCATATCATTTATGAATAGCGTGAACAGCAGCAGGGCACTCAGAACCGATCCAAATGGAACTCTGCTGGCCATTTCTCCACCGCGCAGATATTTTCTCGCTTATTTTGCTTTGTGTTATTTCAATGCCTTCTGTCCCACAAAGAGTCATGAAGTGGGTGACAAATTTTTACTTGGCAGATTGTTGGCCACAGCACAGGGAGAAACTCCTTTCCCTTTTTGAATAGTACCATGGGAGGTAGCCAAAATGCTCTTAATTCTATAATCTATGACCGTTTTCTTCATAATTTCTCAAATTATTTTCAAATGTAATTTTGTTGTTGTTATTGATGTTGTTATTTATGAAAATTCAGGTAAATACTCTAACAGGCATTGTGTTGCCCTCATCCTTTAGTTTTGTTACTTCCTCAAAGAATTGCAGTATTGTAAAATGCCACTTATTGCTTAATATTTGTTGACGATTCCTTATAAGTTAACCATGTGCTCTTTAGATGCGGAGTGACAATAATTTTCATTACTCCTCTCCACATTTCTCCATTATAGATGGGTGACAAGTTGACCTAAATCCAAATTTCCATCTGTCAGTCTTTATTATCTGGATACCATTTGCTTTCATTCAGTTCTCAATACAGCCTTCATATTCAGCCGGGTCCTCGGTACTCCAGGGCACCACTGATGGAAGACCAGCCAGCGTAGCTCATCGTAAGGACTTAGAGTTGCAAAGCAATCAATGGGGGGCAGGGATTCTTCCCCTCAGTTAACCTGCAAGCCATTGCTCTAACTGATAGGGTGGTCCTAAACTGGACAAGAGACAGGAAACTTGTCAGGCAGTGTTTGCAATTGCAACCATGTGTTTTTTTTTAGCTGTATTCATGTAGCTTGTAAAATATTAATCCGGGACTCTATTTTAAACTGTTAGTTACATTATAAATGTGTCAAGCAATAGTAGATCATCTAAGCTGTCAAATGCTTACCTTGCTTAACAAAACTTTGGTTCACTTGTGTTTAAGAACTAACAATACAATGTGAACACATAACTAAATTGTATGATGTTGATATTTTCAAGTGGATCTTGTGGATTAGGCAATTCCTAAACAGTACTTCTTTTAGGTCACTGAGTGTCTTAGGGGCCACTGCTGAACTGGGCTTTTGTGGCACTATTTGGAACACGATCAAATTCAGACTCACTGTAAATCACAGAAAAGTAAGCCTGTTTGTATTGGTATCAACCTGCTCGACAGTCATGGGACAAGTAGATCTCTCATCTGCAACAGTCTGATGGCTATATGGATAAAAGCCAACCACAACTTCATTGTCGACTCAAACTCCAATTGTACAAATGGCCGAATTTGTGGCCTTCTGCAGCCACAGTCTGAATCAACCTGACCTCTGATCCCTGCTCATCCCTGTGCCTCAAACCCAGACCAAACAGCTACTACTTTTCCTTTTTGTATTCATTCTATTCACAGCATTGTTTATATTTCAGTACTTCGTTGCTTTGATTCATAAGATGGAGAAATCATATTTTTCTAACTGGAAACCTATTTAAAATTTAATGAGCCACAACAAAGTAAAAATGTTTGTGTGTGTATGTGTATGTCTGAGCAGAGGGGGAAGGAATCATTGGAGCAACAAAATACAACAACAACAAAATTATATTTGTATAGCGCCTTTCACGTCGGGAGGACATCCCAAGGTGCTGGACAGACAGAGTTACGGACCCAAGCTGAGGGGAGGTGGGAGGGTAGGGGGTAAGTAGGGAGATTGAAAGCACGGTCGAAGAGGAGGGTCTTGAGGTGGGTCATGAAGGTGGAGAGGGAGAGGGCCAGATGGAGGGACTGCGGGATAAAGTTCAAGAGGGTGGGTGCAGGGTGGCAGAAGGCCCGCCCACCGATAGTGGGGCAAGCAAGGAGGGGGACGTGAAGCAGGCTGGAGCCCACTGAGCAGAGGGAGCGAACGGGGTGGTAGACGGTTAGGAGGTTGGAGAGGTAGGGAGGAGCAAGATCATGGATGGCTTTGAAGATGAGGACCAGAATCTTGAACTGCATCCTCTGGGTGATGGGAAGCCAGTGGAGTTGGGCAAGGATGGGGGTGATAGGGTCACGGAGACTAGTGCGGGAGAGGACATGGGCTGCAGAGTTCTGGTTGATCTGCAGCCTGTGAAGGGAGGAGTTGGGGAGGTCGACAAGCAGGGAGTTTGCATAGTCGAGCCTTGATGCAATGAAGGCATGTATGAGGGTTTCAATAGCTTGCGGTGTGAGACAGCGTCGGAGCCGGGCAACGTTGCGGAGGTGGGGGAAAGCAGAACGGATCATGGCGCAGATGTGGGGTAGAAAGGATAGTTGAGGATCAAACAAGACTGCAAGGTTCTGGACTGGCTTAGCAACTATGGATGGTGATGCTGTCAGCGCCTGAGGAGAGGAGGTGCTGACGGGAGCCAATCGAGAGAGCCTCAGTCTTGTTGATGTTCAACTGAAGAAAGTTAGCTCTCATCCAAGATTTGAAGTCTGACAGACATGCTAACATGTGGAAATTGACCCCATGTCTGCGGATGATGTCACCAAGAGGGAGCATATAGATGATGAAGAGGAGGGGACCAAGGACAGAGCCCGGAGGAACGCCACACGAAAGAATCCGGGGGCTAGAGGAGAAGCCTTTTGAGGAGATGAAGTGCAGGCGGAGGAGATGTACGATCTGAAACAATCAAGGTGGTTGAGGTTAGAGGAGAGGCTGTGAATGAGGATAGAATGGTCGAGTGGTCAATAGAGGTGTCGAAAACGGCAGAAAGATCAAGGAGAAAGGGGGAACCCTGGTCATAGATGGACAGAATGTCATTTGTCACTTTGACCAGGGCTGTTTCTGTGCTGTGGGCGGCATGGAAACCTGATTGGAGGGGTTCGAGAAGGGAGTGGGGGGAGAGGAAGGAGCGAAGCTGAGAAGCAACAAATCGTTCCAGGTCCTTGGAGAGGAAGGGGAGGTTGGACATGGGGCGGTAGTTAGGGAGTAGAGAAGGGTCCAGGGAGAGTTTTTTTAATAATACTAATGATGACAGCATTTTTTAAAGGGGTGGGAACAGTACCAGAGGACAGGGAGAGGTTAACAATGTCAGTGAGTAGAGGGGCAAAGAGGTGGAGCTGGGAAGTAAGGAGGGGGTTAGGGATGGGGTCGAGGGAGCAGGTGGTGGGTTTCATACGGGTTATGGTGGTGATGAGAGAGGAGAAGGAGACAGGTTCAAAGGTGTGGAGGGAGGGGTGGGTAGTGGCTGGGGTGGGAGGAGGAGATGGAGAGGGAGTAGCAGTTGCAATGGCAGAGGTAGTTGAGTGGATTCCCTCGACTTTGGATTTGAGGAAGTTCAGCACTGCCTCGCAGTTGGCATTTGAGATGAGGATGGGTGAGGCATGAGAGGGTGGGCAGAGGAGTTGGTTCATGATGGAGAAGAGGAGCCTGGGGTTGTCCTTAGCCTCCAAGATTGTCTTGGAGTGGAACAATGATTTAGCGGAGGCGAGGGCGGAATGGTAGGATTTGACATGGTCCAGCCAAATCTGCCGGTGGACAGTTAGGTTTGATTTAAGCCAGGTATGCTCAGCGGAACGTGCTTGGGCTTTAAGGGAGCGGAGGTGGCTGGTGTACCAAGGTGATTTTGGTGATTAGGAGATGGTTCGGAAGAGAGAGGAGCGAGGGATCGAGAGTGGAGGAGAGGGAGCTGTGGAGAAGCGTGACCGGGGAGGATAGGTCATTACGGGAGGTCGCCCAGAGGGGAAAGAGTGCAGATGACTCTAAGGCAGCCGAGAGGGAGGGAATGGAGATTTTTTCCAGGGGCGTATGAGATGGAGGTGAGTTGGGTGGTGGTGGGGAGAGGGATTGAGGAGTTAAGGGGTTGAAATGATGTTCCAAAATCACTTTGTCGATGATGGTGAGGTCCGAGATAGTGAGACCCCAAGTGATCACCAGGTCGAGGGGGTGACCGTGGACGTGGGTGGTGGAGTGGATGTGGAGGGAGACATTGAGGGAGGAGATAAGGGAGGAAAAGTCAGCAGAGGTAGAGCAGGAGGGGGTGAAGTGAAGGCTGAAATCATCAAGAATGAGGAGGCGTTCAGAGCAAAGGGAGAGGGAAGATAGGAGAGTGGAGATGTCAGGGATGAAGATAAGGGAGGGCTTGGGGGGGCGGTAGAGAAGGAGCATTTTGAGGGAAAGGTTGGAGGGGAGATAGAGGGTAAGGTGTTCAAAGGAGGGGAAGGTTCCAGAGGAGTAAGGGGATAGGCTGAGCGGGGACCGGGAGATGAGAGCCACCCCACCACGGCGGTTAGGTCGAAGGGTATGATGGAAAGTGTAGCCAGGTGGTGTGGCCTCAGTCAGGGGACATTTGTTTTAGAATAAAAGATGAATCAGGTTTCAGAGATCATTCCAAAGTTGCATGGCAAGACATTCACTGCAAAGAGCTGATTTCAAAGAACTTAGTGCCATTTAGCAGAAAGCAATTTCTAAAATGCATTTATAATATGGTTTACTGAAAATGTATTACCCTCACTTTCAGGAATCTCCTGACATAAATCAAACACTCATTTCTAAAAGAGTGTGTAAGTACTGTGTCACTCAGATTAAATGGGGTCATTTAAATTGTTCATCAAAATCAGAATGAACAAGATTGAAAGAATGAACGAGATTGTTTATCATCGCCCAGCATCGATTTTCTTTTCCCAAATCCGCCTATTTCTTTTACCCAGAATATTTTAGCTTTCCAAAATAAAAGATTCAGTGGCATTTTCCTAGTCTTAAAATAACCAGAATAAAACTGGTCAGAAGCTGTTACTTAGCCTAGGTTCATCTTTTTGGTGATAAATACATGGGGATTCCAGGAACAACCAAGACATCCTGTTATAGTTTATTAACTATTACAGAAAAATAATAACCATTGAATTTACAATGAACTTTAATGTAATGGATGTTTTGTGAACTCTAAAGTTGGACTTTGTCATAATTTTATTTAGCAATCGTTCTGAAGTGGACCTTCGGTGGTCAATATCCCTTTAAGAAGTTGCTGGTGAGACATTAATTATTAGAACAGATTCAGAAGTTAAGTCAAAAGCACAAGCTAAATCCCTCCTGAATACACCTAAACTGCTCCATTTACGACGTGAATAATGTGCACTATCGTAAATCCTAGCAAATTAAAAAGTGCATAAGGAATGCCTGGCGGCGATCACAGGGCAGTAATCTGATCCAGGGGTCCAGATGATGTCATAAAGCTCATACCATTATGACTATTTAAGTCACCAAATAACATTACTGTCTTGAAATCACATTTTTTAAAAAAAGACCAAGCCAAAAGGTGCTTAAGACAGCCAGTAGATTCATTGCTAGTAGATAGGACATCCAGTGGCATCAAATACGACAGCCAGTGCATTCAGTACTATGAATAGGACAGCCAGTGCATTCGGTACTACCAATAGGATCACCAGTGCATTCAATGGCATCAAATACGACAGCCAGTGCTTTCAGTACTATCAATAGGACAGCCAATGCATTCAGTGGCATCAAATACAACAGCCAGTGCATTCAGTACTATGAATAGGGCAGCCAGTGCATTCAATACTATCAATAAGACAGCCAGTGCATTCAGTGGGCAGCCAGTGCATTCAGTGGGCAGCCAGTGCATTCAGTGGGCAGCCAGTGCATTCAGTGGTATCAAATAGGACAATAACAACAGAATTGTCAAGGCACTGCACAGTTAAGGGTTTGCACCCGAGATTGGGGTTGGAATCACAGAAGTATCAGAGAGGATATCCAGTGGGATTCAATGGGTTCTGACGAAGAGTCATGGACCCGTAACGTTGACTCACTTTTCTTTCTCCATAGATGCCTGACCTGCTCAGTGTTCCCAGCGACTTCTGTTTTTATTTCAGGATATCAAGTGGATTTAGTGCTATCAAATAGGGCAACATTTAGTGGTAACCGAGAGGACATCCAGGGCATTCAGTGCTGGTGGATTGTAATGACATTAATGGAAGCATTAACAACTGATCGCTCAAAATTTATCAATCAGCAATCAAGAAATAATTGGGCTATTTGATATAATTTATTGTTACTGTACATCTCTAAGTCTAAGAAGGCAACCAGTACCTCTCCTGACAGTTATCACACATCAGTTTGTGAGGGTGGATGCACGCCCCTCCCACACGAGGGGAGGACTACACATCAGTGACGTGCAGTCACCCTCACAGATAGAATTAGAGACTCACTAAATAGGGTGAGTATAGAGATTATTAAAAAAATAACAAATAGTGTGCAGTAAGTTTCAGGTTGGCGTAATCGACGGTTCAGGGGAGAATTCTAAACTCATGCTTCACTGCTGTTGTTAACAATGTCATCTGAACTCACTGAATCTATCACCTGACAGTCTCCACAAAGGGATTTCTCAATGCAAAGAAGTAAGGAGAAAACTGTTGGTGCTGGCAAACAGCCACAATCTGACAGGAGTTAACTATTCTGTGTTACAACATTAGTTTTAGCTTTCCGCAGGTAAATTCATTAACTAGTTGAAACTTAGTTATACAAACAATGAAGATTCAAGTGTTGGTCCCTGGTCTGTGGTAAATTAGATGATCTCAGCAACAGAGATGCCACAATTGGCCTCTGCATGACTTGGGACAAATTCACATTCACTTGACTGCCATTTTTTGTGAATCACTTTGAGGTGTCATTTTTTTTCTTTTTCTTAAATCTAAACATTATTCACGTGTAAACTTTGGCAGTGAATGGCAGCACGCCACTCAGCTGTAGAAGGCATTGCATCTCAGCCTGACCTTCTCCCCAACTGGTGGTCACACATGCACACAACTAAGAAAAGGGACCAGGAACAGAAACTGGCTAGATTTTTCCTCACTGAACCTGCAACTTTACGATGCCACCCCATTGAAACTATCAGCACAGATCAGTTAGAACCAAATAGCTCCTGGTGCCTAAATTGCAGCTCTATCCTTCATGCTATCGGAACTGACCACTTGTTTCAATATTATCGTTATTATATCAAAAGTAAGAATGATTTATTATTATTGTCATGCTCAGCTGTGATGCTTTCCATAGTTGCCTAGTCTGTTGACACTATCTGCACTCATACATAAGGAATGACAACTTGGGCAAAATATCAAAAGTTGGTTAGGTCTTATGGAACTGTACCCAGCATTAGTAAGGTGTGGAGTCTGGTAGCTCAGGGGTTAGAGCACTCGACTCACAAGCAATACACCCGAGTTCGATTCCCGGCAGGGCAAAACTTTGGGGAAGTTTCCTTACTCCACAAGCCTCGTAAATAGGAACCCAGTTAACAGTCGATTGGCAGATCGCTTTTCCGGGAGTAATCCCTTCAAAAAAAAATTGGGTTACTCAATTCACGACTGTTTGTGGGACACTGCTGTGCGCAATTGGCTGCCACATTTCACCCACAGTCAATTCACTTCACAGTATAATAATAATAATCCTTACATTTGATATAGCGCTTTTCACGTCTTCTAGACGTCTCAAAGCACTTCAGAGAATGTACTGTCAAGTGAATTGACTGTACATTTGTGGGCGAAACACGGCAGTCAATTGCGCAAAGCAGTGTCCTACAAACAGTCGTGGATTGAATGACCAAATTATTATTGGGTTTTGTGGGAGGGGATTATTATCCCCGGAAAAGCCATCCACCAATCAACTAACAACCGGGTTCCTACGTACTGCTAGGTAAACAGAGGTGTGTGGAGTAAGGAAACTTGCCCAATGTTTCGCGCTGCCTGGGTATATTCTGTGAAGCACTTTGAGACGTCTTGAAGATATGATAAGGCGCAATATCAAATGCATGGATTATTTATTAGTATTATTCTGCACTTTGAAAAGTGGAGAAGGTTGAATCAGAAGGCAAGAAACATTAGATTTAACTTTCTGAAGGCAGTTAAAAGCAGTGCTATCATCAGGAAGCTGTTATAACATCACAAATGTTATGACATTATAAAAGTTATTTCAAGGTATATTGAGTCTTGCTGTGAATTGACCCAGACTAATGTCAGAAAGATTCAGCAGCATTCTGACTTTTCATTGGCATCAGAGGCATTAATAAAAGGGCACAAGTTCAACTTGTCAAGGGCAATTTTGAGTAGACACCAGGCATATTTTGTTACCCAGAGGGTAATTATACACTGGATTGGTTACTGGGAATGGTGACTGAGGTCAGAATGCTGGACTTATTTATGAAACAGCTTGATGCTGTGATGGGAAGGTGGCAGGATGAGTATTCTGGAATGATGAGATTGAATAGCTAAAGGGCCTTCTTCATCTGAAAGTTTCTTGTGATTATGCAAAACTTGCCTGATCTAGAGGGGCATTGGTCAAGGGTGAAAGAAGAGATTTTTTTTGAAAAAACTTAGGGAATGCTTTGTGGGTCTTGGGGGTAGTGGGAGGAGAAGGAAGGAACATTTAAGGACCTATCGAAACCACAAATTATTCTTTTGTTGCCACACACTTTTATTTAGTTGGCAAAATTAAATTATTCAGTGCTCATTCATAGGTTTATGAGGTTTACTTCCGTTTCATATGGAATTCTCATCACAAAGGTTGATGGACCTTTTAGGAAGTCCAGAAAGTCCATTTGCTCTTTATCCATTCTAAATGACCATTCAGATCCAAGTCACATCAGGAGTGGCGCTTGTGCCTCCATCACTGCAGTCTCTGCAATTCTCCAATAAGGAGACACCAGACATCACAGAAAAAAGTTTCAAACAGTAAAAAGAAGTGAGAGAGATTCACTCAGCCGGGAGCTCAACTGTAGTAACCAATTATGATTGACACTTCACCTTATAAAATATGTTTTTTATAATAATAACCCTTGCGTTTGATATAGTGCCTTATCACGTCTTTGAGAAGTCTCAAAGCGCTTCACAGGATATACAGTAAAGTGAATTGACTGTATATTTTGTGAGCAACATGCAGCAGCCAATTGCACACAGCAGTGTCCCACAAACAGTCATGGATTGAGTGACCAAATTAATATATATATATATTTTAAGGAGTTATTATCCCTGGAAAAGCGATCCGCCAATCGACTAACAACTGAGTTCTTACTTACTGCTAGGTAAACAGAGGTGTGTGAAGTAAGGAAACGTGCTCAACATTATGCCCTGCCTGGAATCAAACCAATCTCTTGCTTGCAAGGCGAGTGCTCTAACAACTGAGCTATGTAACTCTGGAATATATATGGAAATCTGAAATATATTGTGGTAATCTGAAAGATTTCTATTTCCCTGACATTAACCACATCAAATGTACTATTTTTTGAAGTTAAAGCAAAATGCAAAATGACAATCCTGTATGCTTGTAGCTTTACGTTGCAGCCCAGGTATGTCACAAATGAACACTGTCACTTTAATTATCCACTTTCCATTGTAGCATGCAATATACTTAAAATGTACTCAAGCTTATGAAGACCTCTATCACAAGGTATAAGCACTCTCTGTAAAAGTGCCTGCGAACAGGGTTTGACAGGCATTCATGCTAAAAGCCATTCTCGGGTCTTGACCCCAATATGTTATCTCGGAATAATGGATGGAAGAGTTGTGCACAGTTTTCACAGAGAAATGAAATCCATTGTACACTGAGAGTCGAACATCCCAGATCCTGTTAATCAAGTGCACTAAGTAACCAAATAGCTAGCAACAGGATAAGGTCAGATGGAACCAACCAGACTCTTGTTTTCTAAAAGTCAAAATTAGGAAAAAAGAGGCATCAAATGTGTTTAGAAAATATACCCTGTACCTGAATGAAGATTGTCTCTATTTTTGAAATGCCTGCGTATGTCAACTTATCTCAGTTGAAAACACTCTCATCTCTGAGGAAAAAGGCTGTGGGTCCAAGCCGCACATCAGGACTTTGTACTCAGATAGTCGAGGCTGACAGTCCAATACAGTGCTATGGATATGCTGTGTGGTTGGAGATGCCATCCTTTATGATATGAGGCATTAAACAGAGGTACTGCTCGCCTGTTCAGGTGGATGTTAAAGATCCCTTAGCATAATTCAAAATGAGAGGGGAGTTTCTTCTGGTTTTTGGCCAACCAACCTCCAGATAAAATTTGTTATTCATTTCATAGCTGCTTGTGGGGTACTGCTTTGTTCAAATGGCTGCTGCGTTCATTGACAAAATGCTAAAGCAAATTCTGTGAAGCTCTTTGAGATGCCTTCTGATATGAAAAGCACTGTATTAAATCCAGGGATTATTTATTTGTGTGTGTGTGTGTATGTTCTGCACCACTGCACTGTTAAACCACATTCCGCAACATCACCCGGATTTGCCACTGATTCACCACTTAGGTTACCGAAACCCTCATCCGTGCATTCATCTAGGCTTGACTACACCAACTCCCTGCTTGTCAGCCTTCCCAACTCTTCCCTCCCCAAGCTGCAATTCATCCAAAACTCTGAAGCTCATATCCTTGCCCACACCAGGCTCCGCGATCCCATCACACCCAACCTCCTCTGACTCCCCATTCCCCCAGAGGAGAGTTCAAAATACTCATCCTTGCCTTCAAGCTCCTCCACGGTGTTGTTCCTTATTACTTCTGTGACCTGTTGACCCCATACCATTGGTGGTCGGGCCTCCAGCTTTTCGGCCCCCACCCTTTGAATTCCATTCCACATTCCCTTCACCTCGCTCCCTCCTTTGCCTCCTTCAAGGTGGGTCTCAAAACCCTCCTTTTTGACCGAGCCTTCAGCCACCCTCCTACCTTCCCTGACCTCCACCCTCCCTGATCCCAACCCACAGTTCAGGTCCAAATCCCTGACTGTCCAGCACCTTGGGACATTCTCCCTACATGAAAGGCGATGTACAAATGTAATTTTGTATTGTATTTATTTTTGTCATTTGTCCCCAAATCTTTGTCTGCCTTGCTACCATCGGGCTCTTCTCCTATATCCAGGTAGCATGGCTATGAGCTGTATTCAGTTCTCTCTCCTCTTATTTCCCCCATTCTCACCACCCATTGTTAGGAACCATGCAAATAATTCATTTCCCTGCTGATTTTTAAATTTGTTATAAAATGCTCCACCTGGTGGACTGGAGGAATTTAAGGTAATGGTATTTTATAAAGGGCATTGGCATTCCAATCTCACTCAAGGATGGGACTGAACCTCAGGATTGTTGGCCAAGACACAGTTAGAAACTCCTTTCTCTTCCAAAGCGTTATTATTATTGGCATGTGATTATGCCAGTCATTATAATGGAACGTTTCAGAAGTCTGTACTGTGCACCAATGGCCAACTAGGAATAGTGTTGAAATCATCCGAGTTCATAGCTCTTACAGCTGACAGAGGTCAGAGCTTTTTGACCTCTCAGTCAGGTCTGAATTTTATGGCGGTTCTTTTAAGTGAAAGGAGAAGATGCTACCTTGGACTTTATGTTGGATGTACAACTGTAAATAACCTTTTATGGTTATTAACCTTGTATGGAAGGAGGCATAGTGGCATGATTGGGCATACTTAGTGTACACCATGGTGTACACTATATTTACAAGTAGAATTTAGGCACATATTAGCAAGAGCCAACAAAGGCTTGGGGACCACAGAGAGTACTTTCACATTCATTTTTAAAACAGCTGAAGTTAATGGCCATATTGCTACTGATAATTCAGATAATCCCACTCTTTAAAGTGCGAGTTTCTCCCTCCCACCTTCCTTATTCATGATGGAGGTACCACTGTTTAGTAATTAAATAATATTATTCAATGAGAAAATAATTAAGAAAAACGTGCACTATTTGATCCTTATAAACTCATGCACTATTCAGAAAATAAGATGCAGATGTCACACTTAATAAATGTTTAAATCAATTGAAACTGGTGCTGGAATGTAAGCCAAGAGTAAATACTCACAGTGCACAAGTGAATTGGTCTTCATCAGGTTAAGAAAAACTAAATGGAACAAATGACTGGCCCCACAGGAACAAGAGATATTAGGAGATGAAGGAGTAGCCACAAAGCCTCAGCTGTTTTATTGTATCATATTTTCTGCTCTGCCACAAATAATTGAAAGTAAGTCTAAGAACACCAGGACCAGCCAGGCCATGCACAGCCCAGCTGTGCCTGGGTATTTGGTGTTAAATCTGAGTCAAAGTTGCAAATGCTACAGCATTCATCACTTTGAATTGGTTTCAGAGGCTAAGCTGTGAAATGTGTTGACAATCAATAATAATTAATGCTTGGCTCTCAAACGTTTTTGGCTGCTGGGTTTGCAGTTTTCTTTAAAAAAAAGCACTATGCAGTCTGTCTACATAGACACATTTCTACAAGCTTCTGCTCAAAACACTGTTGTGAAAAAGGAAAGCATGTTCACACGTGGGATAACTTTACCACCAGGACCAGATGACAAGCAATCAAAGCAATGAGAATCATTCTACGTTGGCACCTACAAGGCTTCACGTTTCTGTGAGCTTCTTAAGTAAAACAAGAGAGTGTTGATTCCATTCTCTGCTATTTGTTCACGAGTGTCATTTAGGCCAACTTGAATCTGCCCCGAGCATTTCCAAATTTATTAAATATACAAACTAGATACAGATTTATTTTTAGTGCTACAAGATTTCATGCATCTGTTTTCCACCTAATGTGAAGACATTTGTTCATTCCTTGGATAAGGGAGAAAATGGGTAGAACATCTTGTTCAGATACAGCCCGGGGCTGCATCTCTGTACTTAACCTCACCACCAGCGGGAAGCTTGACTTCAAGTGTAAAATGTTCAATTCTTACCTGCAGTGAATCTCTGTAAACAGTATGACCTTTATCAGTAACTTGTGAGGGAGAAAGTTCTAATTCATACTGGAGAAAAAGCTTTGCAACCACTCAGTGGAAGACAGGTCTCTGTACCTCTCCAAGCCCCATCTCTGCTTCTGCTAATTCATCCATATTACTTTATTTTCCTCTTATGACCAGTGTCCCAATGCAACAATACCCACAAGAAAATATCCATAGTTCCATAGAAATGTATGACACAGTTTGAGGCCTTTTGAACAATTGGTGTTAGAACTTACTCCTCTAGCAAAGCTAATTCCCTACTCATCCCCTGCACTCTCCATACTCTTCCTCTGCACGTGCTTATCTAGTTCCTCTTTAAATGCTGTAAATAATTTTGCTCCAGCTGTCACGCCAGCAAATCATTCAACATTCTGATGTGCTCTTGCGGAAAAAATCTTCCTAACTTCCTCTGCTACAATCATTTTTATAATTTTAAATTCAAATCCTCCAGTTCAGAAATAGTTCTTCACTATCTAACCTCTCAGACCTTTTCATTATCATAAACACCTCTGTAATGTCACCTTTCAACTTTCTCTGGTCCAGAAGAAATAATTCCTCTTCTCCAGCTTCTCCTCATAACTAATATCCTCTCACCTTTGGTATTATCTTTGTGAATCTACATCCCACCCTTTCCAGATCCCTCCATAATGCTGTCCCCAAAACTGCATGCTCCCAACATACTATCCAGACTCAATTTGATTACCAGGCAGAAGTACTCAAGCAACATTTTCAGACAATGTCATGGAGAAGAGGATTAAACAATAGGATGAAGGCAGAGAAAAATAGAAAAGAAAAATAATATGAAATAATAATATTTGCAGTTGAGATAGAACCTGTCACATCAGGAAGACATCTGAAAAAGCTTTACATGTTTTACTGTAAAGTGTAGTGACTGTGTATTCTGTAGGTGAACATGACAGGCAATGTCCCTCAAGCAGCTATGATGTGAATGAGAAATTTGGATGATTGTTGACTGGGTCATTAGGATAAACTCCTTTTTCTTTTCGATTAGTGCTACGGGACCTTTATTGTCCACTTGAAAAGGCAGAAGGGGCTTTGTTTAACATCTAAAGGAGGCACCCCCAACAGTGCAGCATTCCCTCAGCACTATATTGGCATGTCAGCATAGACCATGTGAGTTCAATGTCTCTACAGAGAGTTTGGATGAACAGCTTTCTGACACCTGAGGCGAGAATCCTATTGACTGAGCCAGGCTGACACCTGTTCCTCATGAACATAATAAAAGTCCACAGTATTAGAGGGTAAATCATTGAAAGTACATAGTGCAAGTACATAATGCCAGTTCTAAATGATGTGACATTTTTGTACCACTGAATTTTGATTCTTCAGCACTGCAAATAACAAACTACTGTATTATTACACAACTATTTTCCTTGGTCTTCCTGCTATCCTTAAATAAGCTAAATGTTTGAATTCAGAATAGCTGCTCTCACCCTGAAACTCATATGTAATTCTCCTACCACATATTTATCATATAAGATAGAGAGATCAAGGGAGGTCACGCGAGCGAAGGAGAGCTAGAGAAAAGTCATATCATTAGGAATTCAGAGTCTACGATTGAATACAGCAACTTCACAAGTTCACAGAGAGGTAAAGGATGATTTATCTCATTTGATCTCATCCTTCCTGAATACCCACCTTTTAGCAATAAACTGTATCTTAAATGAGCCCAGCATCCAGGTCTCAACCATTCTGTTCCAGCTGATCCTTACCATCTCTGTAAAGAAATATTGCTGATAACTACAAGTTACGCCACTTAAAGGATCAGTAATCCTCCAGTCTTCCCTTGTCCTAATCTGTGTAAGATACAGCATGTAGAAGTAGCAATGTTGTGAGGTAGGCAGAGAGCTAACATATGAAGACATAATTTGGTGGGTTTTAATGCTCAACAGGGTAGATCCTGTGTGTCAATGACAATCCATTTGCTTTTGTTTCTTGACTTGCCTGAAGTGACAGCACTGTAGTTTATCATGAAGGCACTGCTACACTAGAATTCTTTCAGTGGAAGAAAAATGTATCCATGGATGGCTTTACAATCATACTCATTTAGGATTATGAGAAAACTGACACCACATTTATTGTAGCTAAACCGCCCTCATCATCCAGCCGATGGGGTGTGTATTTATTGACAAACGGCTTGGTGATTGCACCAACAAGCTCAGTGAATAGTTCACTCCTATTGTAACAATCCATGTAACAAAATGAACCTGGAAGTTTCACCATCAAACAAAAATCGTTAGAGGATAGGGAATTCTCCATGTGAACAATAAGCTTAATAATCTGAATGATCACATTTTCTTAAATTGTCCTTTTGTACCCTAGAGAAACTTATTATAAGTAGCATTAACTCTCTGATTTGTGGCAAAATTGTAGTGACATTTCTTAATGTACAGACACAGCAATACAACAGCCCGTGGGAAGACCAAAAGAGAATATTAAAAACAAAGGTTGAATGAGTTCTTTCATTGTACCACTAAACAAATGCTGTTAATATTGGCATCAGCATTAACAGACAGCAATAAAGAAATGTTTCCTTCAAAGGGTTACAAATATTGTAGAAAATAAATTGGATAGGAAAATTGTCTTGAATATCTTCACCCCCACCCCCTCACCCTGAAAGGCACATTTGGTAAAGGAACAATCCAGTGTACAAATTATATTTATAGATAAGGAAGGACACAGGTTCAAACCCTCATTTGAACTGAATTTACTTATCTCAGCCATAATGACCGTATAGAAGTGTCTATAATTGGCTTCAGTGCCCCTGGGCTGTGAATGGGAAAATCAGCGAGTGTGCCCTTCCCTGATTTGGAAAGAGTATGTGTGTGTGAAAGGGACTGTTGTTAGATCCCATGCCAATTTGCCTACCGATTCACAGTCCGAACTCATGCATGAAGAATGGCCTAAACACCAGAGTATGTCAACACCTCCAGGATAGAAATTTGGAGTTTTTCTAAAAAAAACTATTATTATTTTAGGTCAATCCCATATATCTGTCCACTTAATGCACTTTGTGGTTTCAAAATCGACAATCGACGGAGTCCTGTAGCTCAGTGGTTAGAGCACTCGCTTTGCAAGTGAGAGACCTGCGTTCAATTCCAGGCAGAGGGCGAAACCTTGGGCAAGTTTCCTTACTCCACACAGAGCCCTAATAATAATCCCTCCAAAACCCAAAACAATAATAAATTGGTCATTTTCAATCTACGACTGTTTGTGGGACATTGCTGTGCGCAATTGGCTGCCGCGTTCGCCCACAAATATACAGTCAATTCACTTTACAGTGTGTTCTGTAAAGCGCTTTGGGACATCCTCCTGACGTGAAAAGCACTTAATCAAAATGCAAGGATTATTATTATTATTATTATAATGTGCTTTTTCCATCGCTGAAATTCCCAGTGCTCCATTCTTTTCTTTATTCTCTGTCTCTGGTGCCACTTCACCCACATTGTGTCCAAGAAGCATGAATACGCTTCCTGGCTAGTCACGGCAAGGCTCAACTAAATCAGGAATTCTCGTGGGAAAAGGGCTTATTGCGGAAAACAAAATGTCCCATGTAGTCATTATTGTGCTGTAGGGCATTCAATATTCTATCAGAATAAAGGGGAAAGCCTTCATCCAGACATACAGAATCTGTATATGTGTTGGGAGGTGTTGGTTGCTTTATTCCTTGCAAAAGTTGCTTATTTCTTTATATCAATGAAGTTAATTATGTTTGAAAACATGTTAATCTTGGAACTAATCCCAGAAGGATGAAAGGTGCATGTATATGAGTGTACGGGGGAGGGGGAGGAGGTGTGTACTCTGAACAGCAATTTCCTCTATTTCATTGACCATCTTTCAATATGAGCTTTCAGTGGCCTCTCATGGCAGATTCAACTGATTATCCCACTGAAAGCTCGCATCTAGACCCCCTTGCACGCAGTCAGCCATAAATCCCCCTCCTTCCCTCAAAATATAGCTGCTGAAACCTTGTCCAAAAGAAACATAAAAGGCTTATAAAACAGCCCCCAAAAATACTAGGAGTAAAATTAAATACACAATCACTGAGCTCAGACTAAGCTCAAGGTCTTTCTTTCCACCTCTCACCCCATTGTGCACAGATGTAGGGCAGTTGCTTAGCACTTTGAAAGTTTAAATGGAGGAAAAGTGAGGGTAACACAAGAAAAACATTCAGAAGCAGACAAGATCTACAGAGCAGGGCACCTGCAAAAAGCTGAAATACCAATGCCATATCTTATCTCCACATATCATATCCTGGAATTTTCTCTACAGGAAATGTCTCAATTACATTGTAATGGCAAGGAGCCACCTATCTCTCCCCTTCCTTCCAAAAAACACAAACTGAGGCCAACAACCTCTACCATTTGCGTGGGACTTCACTGGGTGAACATTCCTTTTTTTTTATTATGTACTTTATTGCTACATGGATCAGCAAAGGGGATTTGTCTTTTGGCATAGCTCATCTCAATTTCAAAAGCAACATAAATAAATAATAATAATCCTTGCATTTGATAGAGCGCCTTATCACGTCATTGAGATGTCCTAAAGCGCTTCACAGAATATACTGTAAAGTGAATTGACTGTATATTTTGTGGGCAAAATACTGCAGCCAATTGCGCACAGCAGTGTCCCACAAATAGTCATGGATTGAGTGACCACATTATAATTTTTCTAAATTGATTAAAATCATTCCTTTTAAAAATAAAGTCAAAACATGTTACTTAAATTGTGCTCAAACATTAAAAATGGTTTATATTTAACAAGCTGTAATCTTAAATCTTAGATATGAACTGTTACCAGTTACCAAAGGTTTAGAAAAGAAAATTGAATAATTCAGCTAGAGTAATAATGCATTTTTGAAAAACTGTGGTACATTGTCCTTATTTTATTTTGCTAGAAAACAGCTTTGCATATTACCTTTGAAGCTTGTGCACTTGCAGTGCTGGCACAGGATAAGTGAATATGTGTGAGATAGCTTTTAGTGAAGTGCACCATTAAAAAAGGAAAGAAGAGTTTCATGTAGCTCAATGAGAGCCATTATTTTTCCTGGATTCCAGTGGAGAGTTCAATAACTATTTCCTTTCCAAAACCAGCTGTACTTGTTCAGCCACCGATTGATTGGGTGAGCACAAGGGCAGGAAATATGCTTCGGGCTCACCTCTTCTTAAAAAGAAGAGGGAATGAGTAACTGCATGTTTCTGTCTTAGCTAATGAAACGGATGTAGCTTTTGGATTTTATCTTGTACAGAAGATTGTACTAGTCCTGAATGAGAAGGCCATCAACAATGCTGGTTTTCTTGTCAAGAGCACAGCAGGTTTAAGAATTTCACTGCACAAAACTATGACAGCATTTAGCTTGCAACACAATGCTTCCTCTGTGGCAATAGGGTCCTCATTCACACTGGGTTTTGCATACACTCAAAACCATGAATCATTTGAGCATCACAGATCAGTGTTACATTAAAAGTTTTTTTTCCAAAAAAAAGTTATTCTAACAGTTACACTTACCATACATAATACATAACAAAAGACATAAGAATTGCAAATGATAAAAATCATAATCTTAATTCCAGTAAAATAGCTGGAATCAATCACAAACAAAATACAACAAATCGAAACAAAGTACAACCAAAACAAAAAGTACCATTTTTTTTATTGTTGGCATTTTCAATCAAAATAAAACAAAAGAAAAAGAAATAAAAGAACAACTGCACTCTGAATCAAACAGGATGGAAGACATTCAGCAAACCTTATGGGCCGTTACTTAATTATAACCCTTGCCATGTAGAATTGAGTTGACCCATCAAAGGAAGTGCAGTGGAGCAGCAATAATGAAGTCAAATGTGTAATTCGTTTTAGCACTTTAGGATCGCTTTTGTCATGCAATTAAACAGGCATTATCCTTTTTGATACATTTCCTTAAAATCAAATCTGCATGACAGCCTTCTCCACTTGTTTCAGCATTCCACAATATGCCGTTGTCGTCCTATAAAATTTAATAAAAGAAAAATGAAGGCAGAGCTGCAAACCTTGCATGACACTCTCTGGATAGTGAAATGGATTAAATTTGCTATATTAAACCTATATTTTATGCTCCTACTCCTTCCCCTCTCCCCTTTTTCCATAATGATGGATGTATATATCTTTCTGCGAAAGACAGAATGAGACAGCAATGTTGTTTCCGTATATGGTATTATAGATAATTCTGCAGCCCAGGCTCATCGGTCACTATGTGATATGCCCAGAGCCAATTTGAATAACTTCTGAAACGCTGTAAAAGAGATCTGAGAGCTGGTGACAACATCAGGGATCTTTGTAGTTTTCCACTATAACTGGAAATTCATGAAATCACAGAAAGAATAACAGAAAGCTAGAATATAGAAACAGGCTACTCAGACCATTTAGTTTGTACTGCTGTTTTTCTCCATCACCTAGTCTGATCTCACTCTCTGGCTCCCTTCCTTTTAATGTTCCTCTTTTTCTAACATACATCTAATTCATGTATTATTTATTAATAAATAAATAATAATCATTTGTCACTACAACTGTTTGTGAGACACTGGTGTGCACAATTGGCTGCCATGTTTCATCCATAAAAATACACAGTCAATTCACTTTACAGTATATTCTGTGAAGGGTTTTGACTCGTTTCGATGATGTGATAAGGCGCTAAATCAAATGCAAGGATTATTCTCTTTAATAGACATCAAGGACTCTGCTTCACCAGTGGTTTATGATAGAGAATTCCAATTCATTTTCTGTGTGAAGAAATGTTTGACTAACCTCTTTTTTTAATTTGGCTTGAGATTATTTTAACATTATTGACTTGCCAACCAATGGAAATAACCCATTAAAATGTCCCCTATTATAATGTTTCATTTAGCAAACCATTGGCACCCAGTTTATTTTCTTTGGAAGTACTTAAGAAATTTAAATGTAAATCTTTGAGAAAACAGATTTCCATCCAAGGTTAAAGTCCACTCACTCAACAATCAGATCAACAGTCCTTTAATGTTTTTTGTTCACTTAAGCAAAATGATTGATTAGTATGAAACTGCTGGCAAACAGATAATTGACTACCTTTCACATTTTCTTCCTTTTTTTAAAAAAAGAATCTTCTAAAACTGCTCATGGATGCTGTGGTATTGTTCTAAGAGTTTTAGCAGGCTGGTTAACCATGACCAATCCTGCTTTCACCCAAATTAAGACACATATTTCAGCAATCTTCACGGGATAATGGCAGTGATCAAAGGATCCTGGTACCATTGCTCACTGCAGTGCAATTGGTCTCCAGCATTCAGTTCCCCCACGGCTCTGGCTAAAATAGGATAATTCAAACACAGATCTTTAACATGAACCCTTTCAGTGGTTTTGGCTCATGCTCATTACATAGTGCAATTACCTAGTGAGCAAACGGGAAGCCCCAATTATTTTTTTTCCAATACTTGTTTTCCAAAGATGCTGCATTATTAGGGAACTTCTGCTGGTATCCTGGCCAACAACCTCCAAATAAAATTTTCATGACTGTTTGTGAGAAAATTGGCTGCTACGTTGGCTTACAAATACACCATCACATTTTACAGTAAATCTTGTGAAGCGCTCTGAGAGATCAGCCTGACATAAAAGGCCTTATACCAAATGTAAGGATTATGATAATTATATTTATTATTATCAATGTTCTCCTCACCCAACAAAGTCACACGTTTCAGAATCACAGGATGATATTGGGCAGAGAATGTCATTCTCCTGACGCGAAAGGCACTATATAAATGTCACTTATATTGTACTATTATTGAAGACTTTATATTACAATATCACAAAGTGGTGCAAGAACACAGTAATAAAGTCCAAGGATGCTTATATCATTGCTCTTCTAATTCAAAACAAAAGGGATATTTCACTCTGTGCATTTGTAATCTTCAACTATTTTGACAGAAAAAACAAAAGATTTTTTTTCTCTCAGAGATCCTGAAAGTCCTGACTATTTTTTCCATAGCTTCTATGGCTTCTAAAATGCTCTCAGAGATCCTGGTTTAGAAGCTATGATCTCAGGCCAATTACTGCTTTTCAGTCAGCAGCTGGTGCTACACACTGACTTCCTTTGCCTTGCCTGAAGGTCTCTGCACTGCTAGGACATCTTGATGATGGGATGCCGCTGAAACTCCCAGCAGTACACAGAACGGTTCACCAGCAGGGCAGATGTGAGCTGTCGGAAGAACATCAGCAGGTGCACTGGGGCTGCTAACCCCTTAAACTGGAAAATCTTTGTCAAATTTTGAAATATGGTGGGACCCACATGCTAAATTGCTTGATTTACCAAATGGAATGCTAGATGATACCCTACAACTTAGACCACAAAATACAGTAAATCCTGTGAAGTGCTTTGAGACATCCTCCTGATGTGAAAGACACTATATCAAATGCAAGTAATATTATTATAAAAATATACAACTTTTGTTATATCAAAATCAACCTCATAGAGTAGGGGGGCTGAGGGGAAATATCAGTTTTTTTGTATTGCATCAGTGTGGACTAATTAGGAAATTCTGATCCTCTCATTTAAAAATGTTAAAACCAATCAATCAAATGTTTCTAAATGAGAAGATTCCAGGCAGTTAAATTAGTTAATTAATCCTTGCATTTAATATAGCGCCTTATCACATCTTTGAAATGTCTCAAAGCACTTCACTGAATATACTGTAAAGTGAATATTTTGACTGTATATTTTGTGGGCAAAACTTGAATTCAAGTTCTACTTGAATTGAGCAAGTTACTTCATAAATGAGTCTTGCACTCCAGCAACACCCCTCACTTGCATTACCTTGGTCTCCAGCATTCAGTGCCTGCAGTCAGTTTTGCTGACTTGTGCACAGCTCTATGGGAAAGATAATTGAATACTTCTCAGTATGTCTCGTTCATAGACATAGGATCAGCATCGAAAACCATTTTCTGGAAGAGGCTTCTGACTAAAGCTGCCCTGTAATTACCAGTTACATCCATTTCCAGGATGACCTAGAACACTGGGTGCAAAAGATCGAGTAAACATAGACTTTGAATATTAGAGCACTTGTACCTCATTCCCTCACCACAATTTGAAATCAAGAATGTCCCAGTGAGCAGAGAATGTTCTTCCATCTGCTAGAGATGGTACAGGACTGCTGTCCATGTCCAGACGTGCACTTCAGCATCTAGTGCCTAGGTGAAACTGCTCTAATAATGTTACAGAACAGTGCCACTGAGGTTGGTTACTGGGCAGTTCAGCCGTTTCCCAGGCATGGGACATGGTGCACCTCTGTCAGGATGCATCACTGTCCTCTGCCCTCCTCAAAGTTAAGCCATGTGTAAATAGGGGAGATTTAGCTTCCCCATATGGTAGGTTTGACACAATATTTGCACCACAGCAGAGAGCTCCGTAAAGTTCCATGTTAACATTAATAACTCACAGGGAGTGGTGGCCTATGTAAACTCGGGAGAACAGATCAATGTACAGATTTTATGTGTCTTACCTCTCATTGTAAGTTTCCTACGTCTCATTGAAGGTATCTGATCTTAGTGTAGATACCTGATCTGAGTGTAGGTGTCTTGCCTCTCATTGTAGGTGTCTGATCTCATTGTAGCTATCTTTCTTCCCATTTTAAGTATCTTATATTTCAGTTTAGTTGTCTTATTGCTCACTCACAAGTTAAATCTTAAGGCTGGCAGTAAGCCATGCTTATGCATCTTGAAAAAAAACCAGAATAACAAACATTGATGGCACAGATTGTTGATATACATTGCCTCATGCAAGCAGTTTGACAATGCACTGCACTTGCTTTCCACACTTATTTTAAACAAGTCAGTTTCTTTATGTTGAGAAATCTATCTCCAAGCTATACTATTACTATACAATATTGGTAAAGTTATGATAGATGTTTTCAAAAAAAATCAAGATCAATTTGTAAGTTCACAACATACTATGCCATGGCTTTACGTACTGATAATGATCTGTACATAAAATAATTATTTACTTTGTTTAAAAACTATTTTTTGTTGCAAACTTCAACATAGCAGTACCTATCCTTGCATCAAAGGAGAGCTCTTGATTAAGTTTTGTGTGTGGATACAGGGAACAAAGCAGTCATGGGCTCGACCAACACTCACTATTCTGAAGCAAGTGTGGACTTACTCCTACCTCAGCAAAAAGCTACACCCTCCCCACCTACTGGCTACACTGGTACTGCAGTATTGCCATTCTAAACTGAGCTTCTATAGAATTTATGATGAGCAATTGCCACCATTTTGCTGCTTTGTCTCATTAAAATAATAAGCCTATAATTATAATCTTTGCATATGATATAGCGCCTTATCACGTCATCGTAAAAAGCTTCACAGGATTCTACTATTGTGTCAGTGACTGTGTATTTGTAGGCAAACGTGGCAGCCAATTTGTGCACAGCAATGTCCCACCAAAAAGCCATGAAGTGAATCATTGATTTTAATTGCAGGATTTTGGGCCTAGACCCAAGGAGGAACTCCTTGCTCCTTTCAAATAGTGCAACGGGATCTTTAACATTCACCTGACCTCACCTTAACTTCTCCTCTTACGAACGGCACCTTCAACAATGCAGCACACCTCCAGCACTGCACTGGAATATCTGCCTGGACTGTGACAACACACAACCTTCTGACTCAGAAGTGGGAGTGCTACCAACTGAGCCAGGCTGACACCTGCCATGACTAAGGCAGTGACGCGCTGCATAGGAACCTACAGAATTGGTTCTCCACTCTGATTATCACTTGCACCTCATATGGGAGCACAAGCTATTCAATGCTTTCCTATCCAAAGACACTTTCAATTGTATTTGAAGGGAAACACTGATGTACTTAAAATTTAACATAAAATAAGGATTTTTTTGAGATTGTATTTTAATTGTGTTTCATTTATAGTGTGACCTTCACCATCAGAACCCTTCATAAAGAAAGTTATTGCAAAGAATTATGAATGGTGATGACGTACTTTCTTAAGTTCTGTCCGTGCTTTTAGAATACAAATTTACATTTATTTAGCATTTTTCATGTTGGACATCTTTCATGTTGGAAAAACATCCCAGAGCGCATAACAGCACTGGCTCCGAACTGGGGGTGGGAGCCAAGGGCAGTGGGGAGGAAAAAGATGAATGAAAGCACAGTCAAAGAGATAGGACTTAAGATCATCTTGAACAAGTTGAGGAAGGGAAGGGTTTCAGAGGGACTCGGGGATCAAGTTCTAGAGAGTAGCAGAAAGGGGGGCAGAAAGAGGGGCAGAAAGCCCGCTTGCTGATTGTGGGTCGGGTGAAGCAGGGAACACGGAGGAGGAAAGTGCTCCCTGAAGGGAGCAGCCGGGCTGGTAGGTTTGAATCAGAACAGCAGTGGTTCTGCAATGGAGAGTGGAGCCAGAGAGATAGATAGAGATGGGTGTCATCCGTATACATGTGGAAGTTAACCTCTTAGTGAAAGTTCACCTTGTGTCTGGGGATGACATCGTCGAGTGAGAGTATATAGATCATGACGAGGAGGGGTGTCAGCATCTGAGGTGAGGTGACTGGACGCAAGTAGGAGAACCTCTTTTTAGAACAGTTTTGTTTAAATGTTGTCAACTTATGATGTTTGGAGTAGTCTGGGAAATGATGCAGAGTCTGACAATGAGCGAGAGCTGAATTAATGCACGTACTTCATGCTCAGTACCCTTAGATTAAGGCTGGTGTTTCTGTGGATGACAATTGAGCTTCCGTGCATTGTCAGCATCAATAGATGATTCAGTCTCATATTCCCATCTACGACATCGAGATTAACAACAACAAGATTATATTTGTATAGTGCCTTTCACGTCAGGAGGACATCCCAAGGCGCTGGGCAGAGTACAGCATTTCAGACAAAATGATTAAGATTAAGATGAAAATATCCAAAGACCAACAGAATTGGATGTTACAAAAAGAAGCAAATGTTAATCAAATTCCTCGCAATTGTCTTATTTTTAAAATTGGCCGCTGTAGTGGGAGGCTCTCTCTCAGGCTTTGAATTGCCTGGGAAATGGAATACTGCTACTCAATGAAAGAACGGGGAAAAGCCCACTTATACTAACAACAGCACGTTACTTACATCACTACCACACCACTCAATACTTGTGAAAGACTTCAGGTATCAGAGGTCCCTTTTTCTCTTTTTATTATAAACCCAGTGGAGATTGGAAAACAAACTTCACAGCAATAATTGTGTGTGTCCGTGCCCTGTATTAAAGCTTTACAGTAGCCCACAGTTGCACAATATCAAAAATTATCCCCAAGTTTCTATCAACGAAGAAACGCATAGCTTGAGCAATCTATAGAGGTTTCTTTGATGCAAGTGGACAGACAGACATAGGACAAAACACTTCTGACCTTGAAACTGATTTATTGATTATCCAGCGCTCCTCTTAACAGAGCGAAAACTGAAACCGTTCTTACTGAATCATTAATGAATCCACATGCAGCGAATTTTCCATCATAGCTCTCATTTAACTATTGCATTCGCCAAGCTTTCTCCTTTGACAACAACCAAAGAAGAAACAAAACCAAATTGAAGCAACAGTGCACCTTTGTATTGCTTCAACTCCTAAATCTTGTTCTCTTTTAATAAAGAATAAGATTCTTTTGTAAACTTTCAACAAACACTGAATATGATTGGAATTGCAACATTGCAGCATAGCCAATTTGTAGACTTTCTTCAACCTTTTTCCCCCTCCTCTTGAATCGCTAACCCCTTAACGATAGAGTCTTTTTTAAACATTATTGCTTGACAATTTAAACCGGGTAACTGCCCATGATCATAACATTACTATTGATGTAGCACCTCCTTAAATGATCAATGTCAAACCATTTCAGCTTTTACAACTGGCTCTAATCTTTTCATGAAAAACAGATAGGAAATTACATTTAAAAAGTAAACATCCTCAATCATCAGTTTTGTAATTTTAACAATACAAGTTGTTGAAAACATTGAATTCGAGATCTTGCTTTTAAAGTGAGAAGATTAAGAGCAATCTGACTTATTCGCACCGAACTGTTTATTATAGATCATGCCCTCGCTGCACCATATGTTGTGTACTTTCTGGTATTCAAATCATTTAGAGGTTGTCTGTACATTCAAGGTGAAAGCATGGTGATCTTTGTTGTAATCAATACAACAGTGCCACTTTACATGGCCACAAAGGAGCACAGAGGCTGCGCTCTAATAAAATTGTGGCTTACTTCTGAAGCAATTGCAATGTCTGGACACACATTTAAAAATAGTGTTCTGTACACCATAGTAATCTCATTTTTCAGGTCTAATTTTAGGACTGCTGACGTCAAACTACAGAGAAAGTTTTTTGCAAAAACACAAAGGTCACTGATAGTTGGAGGAAAGTACAGACAATCAGTATGTGCCAGTAGTCGTTCCATCTTGGGTCATACAATCTCTTACCAGATCAAATTCATACCTATAGATTTTAGCTCTTGAAGTATTAACAGAGTCTAACCTATTCCCTAACAATCATTGTGCACATTGGTTTCAAGTGGTTCTCAACAGATACAAGTGACCTCTGTCACTGGCATGACATATTCTCTTAATCTGTGCTTTGTTAATTCTTGAGCACTGAATGTCAATGTCCACTACTAGTCAGTTATAAGACTCATACAGTAAAACTCCACCCTGCCAGTATAAACTATACTTTCGCCCACAAAATACACAGTCAACCATTTTGCAGTATATCCTATGAAAGCGCTTTGAGACGTCTCAACGATGTAATAGGGCGCTATATCAAATGCAAGGATTATTATTATACTTAGACAACAGTGAAAGACACTTCATGAGATTAAGCATGAGAACAAGCAGGGTAGGAGATGGGAGGTGGTGTCAGGAGGGAGGGGACCAAAAGCTTCCAAATACTTCAACCTTACACTCACACTCTCGGCTTTTAGAACCCATCTAAAAATCGAATGCAAAGACATAGACTTTTAGAAAAAAAACTCAGTTTTGAAGCCGAGAAGGAGAGAACAAAGCAGAGATATTTAGGGAATGAGTTCTACAGAGTGGGGGAGGAGAGAAAAAGTGGCTGAAAACTTGTCCACCAATGGTGGAGCTGAGGGGATGAGGATGTGAAACAGGTATGAGTTAGCAGAGTGGTAAGAGTGGGTGGGGGAGACATGCCGCAGGAAATCCCAATGGTGGGGTGGGGCAGGGGCATTCGAGCATTAGAGTGAGGAGGAGATTGCAAAACTAATTTTATCTGATGACTTATACAATATCATCTGAGAGTGCTGCTTATAATTGGCTTCATTATTCTCAATATAGCGCTGTAACATGATATGACTGCATCAATATGGTAAAACTATCCACCTTCATTTGTAAGAACCAAACTTTCCAGCTTGGCTAAAAATATCAGGAACTAAACAACATGCTATTCTACTGTTTATTGCGTTGCTGAAATAATCATTTTTATATAGCCAGTCAGGCTGGCTTGTGCTCATGGTGGTGAGAGAGGGGATGTGGAATGTGGTATAAAGTATGTTGGTCCCTATAAGTATGAGTCTTCATGGTTTGCAATTTGGAACTGTATTTAGAAAGTCACAATGTCAGATCTCTTACTGAATTGGTAAATGACTTACCTCCCAGGCATGAAGGAAAATATGACAACAACAACTTGTATTTTTATAGTGCCCTTCACGCAGTGTACCATCTCGGAACACTTAACCTGGGAAGAAGCCCAGTTGTCCCTGCCATATACATTTCTGCGTAAGGTAATGCTGTTTTTAGTGCCCCATTGTACGTAAATTAGTCATCATACAATAGTACAGCTCCTGTGGTCTGCACCTAATTACATAAAAAGCTGTTTGTAAGAACGCATTTTGAAAGTTGCCATGGAAGTTCAGTACTTGAGGGGTTGATTGTGGTATCATGCAGTATCACAATTACTGGTACTAGTCTAGTACCATGCAACCTCTGCAAGTCACACAGTAGCTGTGTTTTTGATTTACGTAATCATCTTTATGTTTGCTACACAGATACATGTTTCAAAGGTAACAGTCTTATTCCTTGATCTAGTTTCTCACACATTACTGAAATAGATAGTATTAAAGGAGAACAAATCTCCAGTAACTCCAACTATAGTGCTTCTCCCAGAACATTTCAAATCTCCTGAATAGGAGAAGAGATATTCCTGTATTGTCAGACATACAGCAGAGTGTTGCTGAGATGAAGGGGTGATGTTCTGCATTAAGCCGCATAGGAACATAGGATAATAGGAACAGGAGTAGCCCATTGAGCCCTTCGAGCCTGTTCCACCAATTTATTAGATCATGGCCGACCTGTGCCTCAACTCCAATTTTCCGCCTTTGGCCCATATCCCTTGTTACCCTTACTTAACAAAATCGATTCACCTCAGTCTTGAAAATGTGAATTGGTCCAACATCCAGAGCCTTTTGGGAGAGATAGTTGCAGATTTCCACTATCCTTTGGGCAGCTGTCATTCTGAAAGGGGAGCAGCATCTGCACCAGGTCTGCTACTCCATTGCCTTTATTGGTACTAGCTACAAATGCATGCAAGGTCAAGCTCAGTGCTGTGAGCCAGTCGAGTGAACAGACCTGAAGCTCAATCTGCATTTTAGACTAAGGTATGCAGTTCCACCAGTGCTTTCCCACGTGTTTCCAATGTTTTTTTCATGGCAAATGTCAGATTTGGAGACACAGACATGGAAAAAAACAAATTCCATTTGGAGCAATAAATGAGCCAATAAAGGGGAAGTTCAGAGTCAAACTGGGCAAAAACTGTTAAGTTCCAATACATCCAGGTGGCATTGGTTTATTCAGTTATGTGATGATCCAAACCTACTTAGGAAAACTGTCAGACCATCTGACATTGATGCTGATTAAATCTGCTGAGCTGCTGCCAGTTAAGTAGAAGCCTATGTTCCATGATTTTCTTTTCATTACAGGCTATTCTTTCTCAAGCTAAGATTTCCCTTAAAACTCAAACCACTAAGCGCAACACAATAAATTTACCTACAGATATTCCACAGTGTTTCACCTGAATGAAGTTAGTAAATCCCAGTCAAACTTTTGTAAATCACTAACCAAATGTTTATATCAGTATAGCCTCACTGTAGAGAAAGTTACCCAAAAATATTCCTCATCACCCAGTTTGAACAGAGAGTGTTCTGCTACACTTCAGCACAATGTAATAAAACTTTCTTACCTTTCATTCCAAACTTTGCATGCTTTCCAAACTTGAAGATTATTAGTACCAGTATCAACCCAGTGAATACCAATGCTGTGGTCCCAACGACAACATACACCTGAGAGAAGAAGTTTGGTACAGGGTTAGGCATTGGGAGTCAGCTTTGTTTTACATGATCTTTAATCATTCTGCATTGGTGATGATGATCCAGAAAATGATTGATCTTATACTATCTTTGTAACTTGTCCTTATTTACTTTATGATTTTATACATCCAAAACAAATTTCAAGCATAAGTTGATAAGAAATATGAGGAATCAGGAAAAAAAATGCAGCCCACTGCAGTCCATTCACTGTCCCAACATAACATTTAATTCTATATTAAATACACATAATGATTTGGCCTCTTTGAGTTGGTGTGATAAATTACTTCCAAATGACAAATATGCTGTTCATAATTAAAATACATTTATAAATAATCTAAATATTCAAAACAATCTGGGGAAAGTTAGAAGTAAATTCACAGCCCTTGCAATTCTAGCACAGAATGAGCCTTGCCAAACCGCTGGTGCCCTCGTGATACTCCTGCCAAGAGAAAGCAATACTCTCACTTCCACTCTTCAATATAAGCAAACGATTGGAAAGATTTTCCTCATGCTCCTCAGTAGGAACAATGAACCAGCACAAAACAAATACAAAAGAAAATCAACCCACCGCGACTTTCAGGATGGAAAACGATCGAGCTATGTAATTTGTTGATCACTTCGCATTTTGTTTCTGTGGGAAACTATTGCAGTCCAAAGATTGTGATTTGGTGCATTTTAAGCAATAGTTTTTGAGCGGATGCCAAATTGATTTACAACGTTTATATTTATGCTATCCTTACTTCCATTTATACGGTGCAAATCAATGTGCTGGCAAAACCACTTTCCTCAAGGTGATCTCAGCAACCAGGCTGTATTCTGAATCACTTTACAATAGTTTGTTTTACACCCAGTTTAGCTTTTTTGTGTTGATTCAACACAATAATATATCCAGGGATGTATTACATTACAGCATCCAATTGTACTTTGAATAACCCCAATCATTTTTTTTGCTTCTATTGTCTTGCCTTCATAGATTATTCCAAAAATTATGAGCAAAGACGCTTTTCCCGACATCTGGACTAAATTTCCTATTTATGTCCTCTGATCCTACTTTCTTGGCTGAAAGTAATAATTTGGGTTTACTTTATCTATATCATTTTTAAATATTTGGATGTGTTTTCCCCTTTGCTACGTTCTTTCCATACTCTGAAGCTCATGTTTCTCGAATTACAGGATAACAAGAGATGATTATCTCACTTATATCTGAGACCGATCATTATATATTGTTTTAGTATAACTGTTTTGTGGCAAAGTGGACAAAACTGAACACAGAATTTTCAATATTATCTGACCAGTCCATTTTAAAGTCATGGCCTAATTTCTGTAGCATTGTCCAGCTAAGCTGTCAGAGCCAAGTGTCAATCCTATATATGTATATATATATATATATGGATGACGCCAACAGTGCAGCTCTCCCCCAACAGTTTACTGGAGTGTCAGCCTGCCCTATATATGTTGGCGTCATCCTTCAGTTGAGACTTTGAAGCAAAGTCCTGTCTGCCTGGTCAGATGGATGTTAAAGATCCCGCTGCACTATTCTAAAAGAGAAGGCAGTTTCTCTAGGTGTCCTGGACAACAATCTGCCAGTGGGACACTGATGTACACAAATTGCTACTTGTTTGTCTCCAAAATACATAGTCATTACACTTTACAGTAAATCCTGTGAAACACTTTGGAGACAGGTTCCTGACATGAAAGACATTATATAAAATGCAAGGTTTATTATTATTAAACCATCCTAGAATTAATTTACCGATTGCCATTGCTTCAACAGATTGAATGTGACATCCTTGACATTACTCCAGATCCCTTTGTAAGCCTCCCTGCTCAAATTTCCATTCGTTGAAAAATTATGCTCCACATTTTTTTCCATAGCTGTCCAAGGCACCGCTGGCTAGATCAATGTCTGCAGCTACTGGCTTTGGGTAAAACTATTTGAACACAGACAGGAGATGTTCCCACAGCACTCATCAACTGAAACATCTCAAAGGCTTTAAATTCTACCCTTCCTTAGCCTCTATAACTATTTTGGCTTAAAATTTAAGACTCCACATAAAATTGTGGAAAACTCCCAAATTCAGGATTAAGTTGGAACCACTTTCTCACAGAACAGTTTGCAATGTATGAAAGCAGCAGCTAGTCCTAAAATACTGAAAAATGTAATGCATTTCCAAAGATTTCAAAGGGTTTTATTGTGAGACCACAATGTATTCTCACAATAAATGCTTTATTTAATTTATGCACTTATATGCAAATGGGTCCTTTCAAATATTAACCTTTCACTTTGCCTTTTATGACAAGTTAGTCACCATCAACACATTGAATTTAAATACATTTTCAGCACGTGATTAGTAGAATCACAGAAATTTACAGCACCGAAGAAGGCCATTGTGTTTGTGTTGGCTCTTTGAAAGGGAAATCCATTCAATCCCATTTGAGGTATATTTCCAAGTTGTAGTGGTAACGTGGATGTTCTGTTTTCAATTACAGTCATAGTGTGACTCCTTTGTAAGGTTGATCACCTCATTTGAAACCACATCTTGCAGCAAAGGAATACTTTGTGGTGAAAAGTTGGATGCAAAAGGATGATCTCCTTCCATGCTTGGTGTTGATGATCACAAGGAAATCTGTTCAGTATTGAAGGATTCACTTTCAGCTTCTCTCTGATCTATGCGGTTTTTTCTCTCCCGAGCCATGGTCTCCTCGACAGATTTGTTTCCTGATGCCATTTGAATGGAGGAACCAAGATGACAATGCTGAAATCTTTGGAATTAGCTCCTCACTGCCAAAAGCCCCTAGCCAAAGACTGATGCATATTTTTTCTTCTCCTTTGATTTAAGCACGAGTGGCACAAGCTCCAGCGGTTGGTGTCATAGGTACAGCACAATTAAAGACTTTCATTTTTTTTATTTTGACACCGTTCCCAAGAGTTGTTGCAATTTGGTGTCTAGGTTTTGGCTTTGCATCATGTAACGTTTGTGTGATGTATGCTAACATTTGAGCTTGTCTGAGCTTCAGATTCTGTTCTTGAGTCCCTTGGTTGTAAGCAACAGTTCTGCATGTGAATGCGTCGATCAGAACAAAAAGGTAGCCACTGTATTAAGGACACTATTTTAATACAAATCTTGTCATGACACATACAAAGTCCTCCATTCTTCATATCTTGTTATTGTATGAGTGTTTAGTGGAATGTGCGATATCAGCTGCCTCCTGTTTCTCTAATAAGCTACGAAAATAGAAATTAATTCTATTCCTTATATATTTGGCCTCGGAGGTCAGCAATTCTGCAAATCTATGAAATCTGTCAGAAATGGACCTTCTGTAAGTGTAGCAAGCTAAAAGTAACTCTACTTTAAGCTTAGCATGCTCAAATAACACACCGTAAATGTGCATCACATAAAAAGAAGCTTTTGAGAATACAATTTTCAGAATCCCTTCTCTATGATGTAATTGGTTAGTGTCTTTTTCTCTGCTTATGTTACTGTTTTGTGTAAATATATACATAGAGCACTTATACCCCAGTATTTTGTGATTTTTAGGTAAGTCAAATGTCAGCAAGAATGTATGGAAAACGATCAATATTAAAGGGTATGGGGAAGAAGTAGGTAATTGGGATAAGAGCAGTTAGCTCCAAGGGAGTAGCTGGCACCAACATAAACTCAATGGATTGAATGGCGTCCTTCTGTGCTGTATGATTCTAACAAGAAAATTATATTTTAATCCATAGACCTTTCCACAGACTATATGGTTTGCTCTATCACAGCTACGGCCAATGTATTTCATCTCCTGGGAGAATTGTCTGCATAAAATACCTTTGACCCTGTCTGCACCTACAGCCCCGCCCCCCCATATTGATCAAGCAAAACTCTTTTATCAATACTAGCCGTTCACTCCATGTGACAGTAAATACTTACAGCAATGCTATCTTCCTTTTTTTCAGTGACGGGTGGATTGTCTGAAGGCATTTCGCTAGTACCTGAAGACGGTTCAGCACTGTAATAATCTACTGGTGAGACACAAAATATTTGTAACCTGTTGTTAATGTGTTTCACCAACGAAAAGAGCTGAGCTCATACAACCATATGCTCCTGAGGTCATTATAAAACTGCACCAACCTCTCTCTAGGATGATACATATGCAATTGTTTTTGCTGCTTTAAAAATATTGAACTGAAAACTTTATGCTTTCCACCAAAAATATGTAGGCTTTTAACAACTGTTTTTAAAAAGTTACTTCTGATCCAAAATGTAGATTGAGGATTGCAGTGTGGAAGTTGTTAACATGCAATTAAAACAAGCCCTAACAGTGATCAGCAATTCATCACTAAAGGCTGGTAAGTACTGCACTGAGTTGCTTTCCTGATAAAAACCTGTTAAAGATGGGGACTTAGATGGAGGTAAGGATTCCTCCTTATCTCAGTCAGATGGTTAAACAACCACTCATGATATTTGAGAAGCTGCAGATTGTGATAGGGCAGAGGGCTGCTGGACCTCACTTGAGGAAGACAAAGCAAGGACAACAGCCCTCTGCTCTATCACTCAGATATCATTATTTAGCATGAATTTCCCTGGCCCAGCCTGTGCAATATCTCACAGAATGGCAGCAGATATCCATTAACTCTGATTGAGAGTTACATGAAGCAGCACAGGTGCCTGGGTGTGATGAATTTTTGGAGTTACTGTCCTTCAGAGCAGATATAATAATAATAATAATCCTTGCATTTGATATAGCGCTTTTCATGTCAGGAGGACATCCCAAAGCGCTTCACAGAACACACTGTAAAGTGAATTGACTGTATATTTGTGGGCGAACGCGGCAGCCAATTGCGCACAGCAATGTCCCACAAACAGTCGTAGATTGAAAATGACCAATTTATTATTGTTTTTGGTTTTGGAGGGATTATTATTAGGCGTGTGGAGTAAGGAAACTTGCCCAAGGTTTCGCCCTGCCTGGAATTGAACTCAGGTCTCTCGCTTGCAAAGCGAGTGCTCTAACCACTGAGCTACAGGACTCCACATGAGGTACCATTTGCCGGTTCAAGTGAACGTTAAATAACCCATTCATAGAATCATAGAATTATACAACACTGAAGGAGACCATTCGGCCCATCGTATCTGTATCTGTAGTTTTAAAAGAGCTGTCCAAATCAATCCCACTCCCCTGCTCTCTCCCATAGCCCTGCAAACTTGTCCTCCCCAAATAATTATCTAGCACTACTCGAAATGAGAGGGAAGTTTCTCCCAGTATCTTGGCCACAATCCTAGCCAGATGAGGTTGGCCGATCACTTCATAGCTCTTTGTGAGACATTGCTGTGTCAGGTTGACCACCACATTTGCCTACAGAGTGCATGGTCACGACACTTTACAGTGAATCCTGTGAAGCACTTTGAGACATCCTCCTGACGTGAGAGGTGCTATATCAAATGTGAGGATTATTATGTGAATATAAATTGCATTACTTACCATAAAAGTCAGGGTCCACTGGTTCATTGCCTAAATCAAAACAAACACAGTCAATTAAATACAGATATTTATTACATTGATTTTCTTCTTTAAAGTTTAACATTTTAACCATTTTAACTTAGTTTTTATTGTGAGTGAAAAAGTACAGTGATCCAGTTTCTGCTAATGCAGCATGATGGAAATTTATTTCAACAAATCTGCACATTTGCAGTTATAATTTTGGCCTTTTAGTTGTATTTTGTTTCTTTATCTCTTCATGAAAACGTATTAGTTTCTGTGGAGTTTTCTGGTTTCAGATATTTTCACGACTGAACCTGTGGTAGTTTGTTCATAAGTGTTGGTGAGTTGCCAACTTTCATAACACAGAACAAGTCAGCTTTATATTTTTACATTTATTTTTAAACTGTCTATCTCTTTTCATAAGTTCTGAGAATGAGTGGAACCACCTGGAATACAGAGAACAGGGATAAAATGTATGCCGTATAATATGGTAATAACAATCACAAAGAACTCCTCCTTCTCCGCAACTCCTCACCATTCCCTGCATCCCACACTTACTTCTTAAGTATCACAAGGAACAGGTCATCAAACAACATATGCTTAACTTTGGAGTCCTGTAGCTCAGTGGTTAGAGCACTCGCTTTGCAAGCGAGAGACCTGAGTTCAATTCCAGGCAGGGCGAAACCTTGGGCAAGTTTCCTTACTCCACACGCCTAACAATAATCCCTCCAAAACCAAAAACAATAATAAATTGGTCATTTTCAATCTACAACTGTTTGTGGGACATTGCTGTGCGCAATTGGCTGCCGCGTTCTCCCACAAATATACAGTCAATTCACTTTACAGTGTGTTCTGTGAAGCGCTTTGGGACGTTCTCCCGACGTGAAAAGCGCTATATCAAATGCAAGGATTATTATTATTATTATTATTATTATTATATGATTGGTTTTCTTCATTCTCAGAATCTGTTCCTTGTGATAACTGTTATAAAAGGGACATGTTAGATGCCTCAGACTTATTCGTTAGCTACCACTGGTGTAAATTTACAAGGCGAAAAGCACAGCTCACTGCACTGCTCCAAAAGCCGCTATTTACCACATTGTGTGACTTAGATCATTTCTTGACCCAACACAATCTTCCTTTCATTCCTCTCATCAAATGCAAAAACTGTGTTTAAGGGGTACCTTCCTCTTCTGATCAGGTTTGAATTTGCACTCTTATTTCTCTACATCTGTAACTGTTCATTGTGTCCCTCTGTTGCTTCATAATACCAATTCATGCTTTGATATGATGGACAATAATAGTCATCTCTCTATGTGGTATAGCGCCAAAAATGCTAAAACATCTCAAAGCATTTCACAGAGTTTATTGTAAAGTGTAGTGTTTGTGTATTTGTAGACTAACTGGCAACCAATTTGCAAATAAGATGGGTGGTCATGACAGTGGGAGAAATTCCCTTCCTTTTTCAAATAGATCTCTATGTCCACCTGAACAGGCTAATATGCTCATTACATGCTTTTAACAAACTGCATTGAAACTACTTTCAAAAAATAGAATGTGTGATAACAAAACACCCACCTAGAGGATGGAGCATAAAGTGAGCTGATATTGTACGCTCATCCTGTCCAAGGTCATTGTTTATGTACAGAGTGTAGTTCCCATTGTTCAGATGGGTTGGATTGTCCAACTGCAGGCAACCGTGTAGCTCACTGAAGTTCTCTTCGTGAATCTGTGTCAGTATGAAATCCGTCTCGTTCAGGAGATGATTGTTGTGGTACCATTGAATGGTGGGTGGAGGATTTCCCATCACACTGAATGGAATGCACCAGTGGTGGTCTGAGATGGCCTGACCTAAAAGTGTTATCCTCGGAGGAACTGGAAAAAAAACAGAAAAATCTCAGTTAAACTGAAAGGTTTACAGAAAGTGCTCAAAGTTACACTATTCGGTTATTTGCAATTTATGTCATATGAATTTTTCTAAGTTGAGCTGCTTTCAGCCGAGCAGGAGTTAGTGCATTACAGTTAGCCTCCTGGATTAGAGAAGAGAAGAATCAACCAGGATTCTCACTCATAATTACTATCCAGTCACTGCTATTGAAAATGAGTCTGTGCGTGTATATGTATGTAGACATAAAGTGACTGGAGCAACTGGGACTTTTTCCATTGAAACAAGAAGGTTGAGGAGTGACCTAACAAGAGTTCTTTAAAATTATGAAGGGGTTCAACAGAGGCTATTGTAGGAGTCCTGTAGCTCAGTGGTTAGACCACTCCCTCGCAGGCGAGAGACCTGGGTTTGATTACTGGCAGGGCGAAATCTTGGGCAAGTTTCCTTACTCCACACGCCTGATAATAATCCCTCAAGAAAAAAAACACAATAATAAATTGGTCACTTCAATCCACGACTGTTTGTGGGACACTGTTGTGCGCAATTGACTGCCACGTTTCACCCATAAATATGCAGTCAATTCACTTTACAGTATATTCTGTGAAGCACTTTGAGATGTCTAGAAGACGTGAAAAGTGCTGTATCAAATGCAAGGATTATTATTATTTGTAGTAGTATTGGCCCAATGGGGAGAAATTATTTCCACCGGTTGGTGAGTCAGTGACTAGAGGGCATCAAACTAGTTAGCAAACGAGCAAATGGGGAGGTTAGGAGACTTTTTTCACACGTTAGAATGTGGAATACCCTGCCTGGAGTGGTGGTTGAATCAATATTTGCTTTCAAGTAGAATTAGATAGATATCTAAAAAGGAGCAAATCTACAGGGGCATGAGGAAAAGGGCAGGTAAATGGTACTGAAAGGATTTTTTTTTGGAGTCAAGGTCTCACTTAGTGAGATGTAAATGGTATTCCCCACTAGAGAGGCCCTTTATTGACATTTAGCACGAGTAATGGTACCACTTTCCTGAGGAGCATTTGTTCCAAATATCTTCCCCCCTTTGAGTGTGGTTGACAATATAAAGAAAAATAAGCATAACAACACATCCTTACAGAGCACAGTTAGGTTTACAAAGGCCTTTGATTCCCCCACTATGTTCTCTGCAATACAGATGAGCTGCTGGGCATTATCCTCTCCAGACACTTGGGTGAGTTTCAATATAACTGGTGGTTTCGAAGGTTCTGTTGTCTGTAACGAGAAACAGGCAATAGTCACTGGATTAGCAACACCGCGTTGATTAAAGATCAGTTCACTAAAGCTTTTCAGCATGACTTGCCTAGTTAACTGAACATGAATATCATCCAATATCAACAATTTTCAATAATAAATTATGATGTAATGGAAAGAGGTTACAGACCAGAAGCTGGAATCCATGTCTATTTTGCCAATCTTAGCCAGGGTTTCATGGGGACAGCCTATTGACATTTAGTGTCCTGGCAATCAAATGGGTGAAGTCTTTTCAATGGTATCACAAGATCAGGTCGGATGAAGAAGGCTCTTCGGGCCCATCTGATCTCATCGCTTCAGAATATCCATGCAACTGGCTCCCATCACAGCATCAAAGCTGCTTTTTAAATTAGTCCAATGTTCTGGTCTCTACCATCTTTCCTAGCAACCTGTTCCAGTCATTAATTGTCCCCTGATTAAAGAAAAAACTTCCTGGTGTCTGTCCTGAAGTTGCTCTTTGCAACTCTAAACCTATATCCCTCTGTTCTACTGTCGTCGTGCATCATAAAGTATTATTCTGGGTTTATTTTTTCAGCCCCATTTAAAATTGCATATACCTTCATGAGGTCCCCTTTGTGTCAATTTCTCTCAAGACTGAGTATGCATTAGCCACTAATTTTAGGAAAATGGTGAAAGGGGTGAGAGTAAATTATTGGAAGAGAAAATGTTTATTTTTCTGTTAAAAAAAGAACTCTAGAATGAGATCATAATAGAGCACAGATGTTTCCCTTTTAAATAATTTGTCACAGTCTAATAAATAGAAGTAGAGGGAAAAGCCTAGAAATCCTGGCGGGTATGCAAATGTAATAGTCTTACCTGGTAGGCGGACATGAGGTTGTGTTCTTTCCAGAAGATGGTTGGAGCTGGTAATCCGTTGCTGGTACACCCCACCACAAGTTCCCCACCTTCATTCAAAGTGATGTTGGAAGCGTTCACAGCAGCTTTAGGCAACTCTGAAACAATGCCAGGCGAACAGTATAAGATGTACATTGAGTATTGGGCAGTAAGTACCATAGATTTCAATGCTCAAATTCAATTCAGAATAGTTTGCTGATAGCCAAATCTTAATCTGTCACTGGGAAATCTACATGCCCCTCCCACCCCCAGTATTTCTCCTGTGACTTGTTGTGTATGTTACTGTTGAAATTGATAGAAAATCGGAGTACACGGTCTTGACGCTTCATAGTAAATCCCATGACTCACTTTAAAACATACTCTTGACATGAAAGGTGCTTTATTAAATACAAGGAGTATTATTATTATTAATAACTATAAAATGTGTCCAAATGTTCGAGAAAGGTTGCGTATATTCCATTTAATTCAATTTCAATGGTATGAAAAGTAAGTTTGGTTTTTACTTAATTTATTTTATTTTCTGGCATGCATAGATTCAACCACCAACGCCCCACAAACCCCCATCAGAAATTCTAAACATATCCCCTGTAAATAAAGTGTAGGAAAATAATTCCAGTATTAACTGTGGCATCATGTTACATTTGACTGGCATTAAATAATAACTACAAAAACGTTGCACATTGATGTTAGGAAACACAGTTAAGAATAGTTGTAAAGAGAGAAATTCCACCTAGACCTAGATTTGCTCAATTTTTTTAGCATTTTGAAGCATTCAGACATTTGCAAATATTTAACTACAATCTTTCATTTTGAAGCCGTTTTTCTGTAAGTTCTTTTAAGAACTGTAGAAAACCGGCTTCAAAGTTAAAGCTGAATTTAACAATTTGCAAAATTCTGAAATTCTACATAAAATAAATCTAGACCTGGGTGGAAGGTTTCAAATCTTTTCAACTTTCCTGAATGCTTGATTTTTGTCTCAAGCATTTGTGCCTTTTTAAAAAAATACACATATACAATATTTTCCTATAGGTATGTTGGCAGGATTGTGCAGGATCCTATCAGAAAAAGATAAGACTTTTTGCTGTATAGAAATGTCTAAGTATTGACATCAAAAGTGAACAGGAACAATTGCAGGAGAATTCATTTTAGCAAAAAGATGACAGGCAAACTTTACCACAGATAGTGATTCAAAGAACTATATAGAATTTCCAGAAAGGAAACCTTTCTGTGTTTCCAAAAAAAACATTCTTTGGTTGAAATGTTAAACTGAGGTCCTGTCTTAAGGTAGATGTTAAAGATCCCGTGGCACTATTCAAAAAAAGTAGAGTTTCTCACAGGGAAGATAAAATTGATCGTTCATTTCATGGTTATTTGTAGAGCATTGCAGTGTGCAAATTTGTTGTCTTATTTGCTTACAAATACACAGTTGCTGCACTTCAGAGTAAATATCCTGCAAAGACATTGAGTTGTTCCGATGATGTAATAAGGCACATTATCAAATACAAGGATGATTATTATAACTAAATTACAGGACATGCCCATTGGATTAATTGGCATCAAAAAGCCTTTGTCATAATATTTTATTAACGGGAGTTGACGATATATTGCTCAGTGTCCAGTTTCTTAATTACTATCTGCTGCATTTGTTTTATTGAGAAACCCAGTTGAAGTGCCAAGGCCATAAAGTAGGAAACCAAAAAGGTTAAGAAATAGAAGGTGACATTAAATAATTCTGGAAGAAGCGTTTAGGCTGAAGTATTTGATTTTGAAAGCTTGCAAACTGTTTAAGGAAAGACCAAATCAGGTAAAGATTGCTTTGAATCTGGGGAGAGAGTGCATGTGGAGCAGAAGATGGTAAGTTTAGTCTTGATTTCAATAACATGGAGGAGATGCTGCTAAGTGGAGGAACATATTTGAAGTTTTGGAGGAGCAATATGCAGAGAGGTATCAAGAAAATAGAGAAAGAGAAGAAAGGTTATAATGAAGGCTGGGGATGCAAGGGTCACCTACCAGATGACATGTTTTCTTATATCCTTTACAGTAGTGCAAAGTAGTCTTGGAAACATGTCCCACAAGATAGGATTGCACTTTAAAATGTTAAGACTTGTTTTTTTAAAGGAATGTAAGTCTTTGACCTGAAACCAAGCTTCTTGGAGACAACTTTAGCAACGGAGATGTGTGAGTTTCACCTGAAGTCAGAGCAAGATTATAAACTAATGATGATTGACAAACAGAGTCCTTTTTGTGACACCAATTGTGACAATTTAATATATTGGTTTTGAATTGCTTGGTGGACCCATAGTCATTTTGTTCTAAATTGTAACTTTAGCCATTGGTAGCATTTAGTGGACACATGTGGATACACAAATGTTGTGGTACCACATCTGGACAATCATACAGCAAGCACTATACACTGACAGTTATTTTCACCTCAGTGTCAGTTCCTATGTAGCACAGAGGAAATGTAATGAAAATCTCATTTCAAGCAAACATTGCTGCCGTTTAAGACCAATGGAAAATCAGGTGCTCTTGCCTGGCAATCAAAGAATCACCCTTTCATTACCTTCATAAAGGTGTCATGGACAAATGTAACCCTGGTCCTGCACCTCCTTTCCTTCTCTTTCAATACCGTTTATTTATTACTCGACACCTGGTGTATTCATTGAAGAATATTTTTCAACATATTGGAAAACCATTGCAATCTGGCATGGCACAAGGCAATAAGGAGCCAAGCTGATGCCAAGTTTTCTATCCATTAAAGAAAACTTAGACTTCAAGTCACCTTAGAACAGTTTTAACTATTTTCTCGTGACCAAGTACAAAGGAGAACAGCCAGAGGCCTGGGAGCAGTCTCCTGGCATCTCTCTCAAAGTCAGGGTAATGGTCCAGCGCCAAGAAGATAGGAAAGAACAGAAAATTAACTTAGAAATAAAAACAAACAAAAAAGAAAGGACAGACCCAACAGCAACAATATTGATTTCCATGGCAACAATATTTGATTGTTTTTCTATTGAAAACATCAGTCTTAGGCAGCTGCATGTATTAACTAAAAAAAAGTGGACAATAGAATGTCAAATTCTTTTAAATTCTCAACTCTTGCACAATGCAGTTCATATTAATACAATCTCAGAATAATTAAGTCTCAGAAAATCTTCAGCTGATGTATACATTTATTTCACATCAAATATTTACTCTATAAAGATGAATTTTGTGGGATTTGACAAAGCATTCCTTCTGCTAATTATCACAAGGAATGTGCTCTGAAACATCACAACTGCATAATATCAGAAGCTGACAGAAAACCATTTGAGGGAGATGTTATCTGGCAATAAGGGGTTTGCTTAGTCTCGATGCCACAATAGATATTAATACCCTCAAACTAACTGTAATGTCAACCCTTGATCAGCATAGACATGTTCAAGCACACACTCCACATAGCAACGTGCAGATCACCAATTCATGATAGCATCTGGGACATAACTGGAGACAGCATCAAGACACATCTGTGCAACCCTGTTTGTATTGAAATAGGAGTGGACCAGGAAAAGGAGCACAACAAGTTAATTCATTCTCTGTTGATATAAGACATCCATGACTAGATCAGCTGTAAAAACATCTGCCAATCTAACCTCGATAAGGAATAGAACTCACTTAAGGTGCAGGTGGTGAATCAGTGCTAGTTTAAAGCATTGGATCTCAGTACAAATGAAGCATCTGCTTGACCTGATTCAGAGATGTTCGACCTCTTCAATTAAAAAGGCTATAAGAACTAATTCACTTTCATCCTCGCAAACGCGCCCAATGCAGTCACGTGCAAGAGGATCATGCACAATGAACAGCAATAAGTAGAAGGAAATGAGATGGCTGTGCTGAGTTCCGAACAATGAGTTTAGTTAATTAATCTAATAAAGCCGGCACTTAAATCATGTCAAACAGCTCCAGTCAACAAAAGCATTCAGCGACCACTGTTGAGGTAGCAGATCAGAGGATAAAAAATTAATAGAGCTGACTGCAGTAGAAGCGAAATATTATTCAGAAGTGAAATAATATTATCCAGAACTTTTTTCTAGGGGGGGAAGGAAATGTTGAATTAAATCTAGCAAAAAATTGTTCTGGTGAATAAAAGCAGAATAGATGTGGATTACACATAAATTAACGTGTTGATGGTTTTACAAGCTGCATAATCGCTGCACAGAGAATTAGGTGACAGTATATATCTTCCTAAATGTCGTCTATGGGATTCTGTGGCACAGTGACAAAGAGAAGTAAATATAAGAAGAATATATTCATGCTGTTTAATTAGTCATTTCTTCCACAAAGTTTAATTAGATGTCCCAAAATGTAATTACAACAAACTCCTGCTGACTTAGCCGTCTCAGAGGTCGCTTTTTACCCTGCAGTTTTCTTTGCATGTGGCCCAAATGAGTAATTTACTGTTCCCTGTAGAGTGAGTGACAATGTTAGTTACACATACTTTCACTCCACATACAATCACTGTGGAGACAGACACCTCAGCACCAAGGTACCCATGATTGGGATATTCTGATTCATTGCACCTTTATTATCAGTGCAACTGGGGTGGGGGAGGGGGGAAGAGGGTGGGAAAAGAAAAAGAGCTGTCAGAAGCTGATGGTATCAGAAAGCAACAGGCAGTAAGAATGTTAAAATTAGTGGCCTTGAGGCTCCTGCTTTTAAAGAGATATGTCTGTGGATGCTGACCTTGATTGAGTGAATGTAATTTACAGACTTAAGAGCGTGACAAGGCCTACAGAGATCCCCCAGTGAGTTATTCTCTGCTGTGGATGAGTTATTATTTTGTGGTTCAAACACACATGAATAGCACTGTTGTAAGAAAGAAATATCACAGAAACATGGCATAGCAACCAAATTTGCAGCGTTTCAGAATGCATTAAATGTCCTAATTATCACATCCACATCAAAGGCTTTGTGGATAATGCAAATTTCACTTCAAAATGGTTCAGGTTTTTCTATATTGTGCATTAATGTATAAGGCTTAAAATTCCACATGGGATGTCAGACCATTTTGTCTTAAATTTTAAGATTGTACAGAAATATGGGAAAATCTTAAATTCAGTCTGGATTTGGAAGCGGTTTCTTTTTAAGAAACCAGCTTCCAAACTGGATGAATTTATGAATTGTCCACAATCCTACATGAGCTTAAATTTCAAGACAAAATCATCTTCCAGGCTAGGACTAGGTGGAATTTCAAACCTATAGTATGCAGTCTTCATTTTACTAAGCTTTTGTATTTGCCTAACAATTAAATCTTTCTAAGGAATCAGTCATTGCTTTAAGAGTAAGTCTCACTAGAAGTCTTCAAAAGACATAATAATCCAGAAGAGATATTATTGTGGTTCTTAAAGTTCCTCCCAACCCTGAGTAGCTGCAGGCTTGTGTTCGTTTGAGCAGCTATTGTTACATTTTTAAAATAACATTTGCCACTTTAACGATGCAAGGGGTGAATTCTCCAGGGGTTAGTAAATGTTAGTAAATGTGCCCTTACAAGCACATAGGTTGCCAAATAAATAAAAATGGGAGGGAGAGAGACTGCTATTTTTACTCCCCAGCAGATCAATGGTCCAAACGTGTGAAAGTCAAAACACTTTCACACGTGTAGTTGGCAGCAAAATGTAGTGCCTGTGAATTTATTTTATGATTTTCCTGAAAGGCACATACACAGAATAAACAGGTCTCACTGTTAACAGCTGAGTCCCAGGTTCCCTCAAACCGTTGCCATTACTAAATTCCACCGCTGTCACACTCTCAGAGGAACTCAGCCACAACTAGCTCTACATGCCAACAACTAAACATGAAGCAGAGTAGGTCAAAGAGGTGGAACAGGAAACCATCACAGATAAAAATTGTGCTTTATTTTACTTCTCGAACTGCAAGCTGAAGATTGAGGTGGGAACCTGACAGATGTATACAAAAGGGATTTGAGGGGTTGTGACAGGCTAAATAGGGAGAAGTTATTAATAGGGGAGTCATAGGGGAGGCTCAAGGAGAAGGTTATAAGTTATCCACAAGATCAGCAAAAGGAGAACTTAGGAGGATTTTTTTCACCCACAGTGTTGTTGGCACATGGAATGCCTCACCGAATAGGGTAGTGGAGATGGAGTTCTTGATGGACACTCACCTATTTTATTTCTCGAACTGCAAGCTGTAATCTTGATTGAAACTCACCTTGCAATATCTGAGCGTGCACTCAGTTTCATGTCAGGCACTCTCACAGCAAATGTAGGTTAGCACTGCGTGGCTACCCAGGGATGAGAACAACTTAGGGAAGGTTAGCAGCTTATGATCTTGACAGCAACGAATGGCTCAAAACAATGGCTTGTTTTCACTCTCTTCCCCCCTCCTCCCCTATTACATTTCAGACCAAGTTGTCTTAGTCAGGTTTAATATTCGATTTATTTTTCATTGAAATCAGTTCCTTTAGTACTAACAATGACAGGATGATTAAATCACTGAAATAGTATTACAATAAAAGTCAGTTACCAGGTATATTTTTTAAAAATATTTTGCATATTGGAGTCCTGTAGCTCAGTGGTTAGAGCACTCGCTTTGCAAGTGAGAGACCTGAGTTCAATTCCAGGCAGAGGGCGAAACCTTGGGCAAGTTTTCTTACTCCACACACCTAATAATAATCCCTCCAAAACCAAAAACAATAATAAATTGGTCATTTTCAATCTACGACTGTTTGTGGGACATTGCTGTGCGCAATTGGCTGCCGCGTTCGCCCACAAATATACAGTCAATTCACTTTACATTGTGTTCTGTGAAGTGCTTTGGGACGTCCTCCCAGCGTGAAAGCGCTATATCAAATGCAAGGATTATTATTATTATTATTATAATAAGGACAAAGTTACTGGTTGATTTCATAGATGACCGATATGGCAGCAAATGTGAAGAAGATACTAAAATCTAAAATCCTAACCGTTCCCTGGGTATTTCAGACATGTGTTCTGACTGTTAAAGCCAGGATTTTAATGGCATTATTATCTTCAATCTATTGCCACCTTTTTATAGAGGTTGTTTCCACTTCCGATTTCCTCCTGTGTCTGTCAAACCTTTCAAATGTCACCAGAGGGAAGCAGAAAATTCTTCTGCAATGTACGTGTGGATGAATGGAAAATTGCAATGAATGGGAAAACAGAAAAGTCTGTTACCACAGTCCGGAATCCTCATGTGTGACAGTAACATCTTCCAGTCATTCTCCCCTCGGCACGTCAGGTTTTGAGACTCCAGGGTTGCCAGGTTTTTCTCCTGCATTAACTGGATCCACACAATGTCACAGGAGCACAGGAGCGGGTTCTTTGTTAAGATGCTGCAGGAAAAATATTTTCAAGCCATTAGAGTTGGCCACCGATAAAATAGTATTTGTTTCTTACGCACTTCATTACTGCTCAGATCGGTCACACACATGCATTCAGTATTCAGCCGAGGGACACTCACTGTGAATACAGGTTATCATTGTGTGGCTAACTATTCATGAGAGGGACTGGGGGCAGCTCAGCCAGTCTGAATCAGCAATGCCTGAAAGTGAATATATTAACAGTACTATATATATTTAAATCCCTGACTGTCCAGCGCCTTGGGACGTCCTCCCAATGTTGAAGGTACTATACAAATGTAATTTGTTATCGTTAAAAATATTAATAACACTTAGGGAAAGTATTCATAAAGCCACCAGGTTATATTATTTCTCTCCATCCCTCCCAAGATGCTGCAGAATCTTCCATGCTCTATAGATATGAAAGCATGCAAGCAGGCATCAAAAGATGAGGGGCTACAGTTTTGAGGAGAGATTGGAGAAACTGGGTGTTTTCATTGGAGTAGAGAAGGTTGGGTGGTGTGGGGGGGGGGGGGATCTGATAAACTGTACAAGATGATGAGGGGTTTTGACAGGGTAAATAGAGAGAAGTTATTTCCATTGATAGGGGACACGGTTATAAGATAGCCACAAGAACAGCGAAAGGAGAATTTAGGAGGAATTTACTTCACCCAGTGCTGTTGGCAGGTGGAATGCCCTACCAAATAGAGTCGTGGAGGTAGAGTTCATTGTAGCTTTCAAGAGGGGTGTAGACACGCATATGAAAGAGAGGACCTTGAAGGGATATAAGGTTAAGGCGGGCGGTGGGATTAAATTATAAAAATGATCTTTCCCCTTACTCTGTGAACAATTATGGACTTGATGGTCTGAATGGCCTCCTTCTGCACTGTAGCTTTCTATGTTTCTAGACTATAAAGAACTTTTATTAAAATATAACTGAAATGAAATAACAATCCTCCAATTACCCATCATTTGTGACCCATTTTTCTTGGGGGTCAGCCAGGTGTCTGACATATGAGGAACCCCATCATTATGATTATGAGTACCCCAACCAGATTGAGAGTTCCACACATGTATGCCACCCACACCTGGAGAAATATCCTTCTATGGAATGGAATGCACACTCTCTCCCTGGGGGAATGCTCTCTGCTTACCTAATTCTGGAAAGCATTACTGCAGGTTAGCATTAGACTTGGGGACTCAAGACTGTTCATTGGGTTAGTGCTAGAGTTCAATCAACTAAAACCATATAGCTTGCCATTGAAATCGCTGCTTGGCAAGCTTCCCACTCCTGGTCTAACTAGACCCACCATAACCATTAAGGCTTTGGCTTGGCGGGGTAGCAGGAGCCGATTAGGATCCCTGCTCCCAGTGACTAGTCTACCACTCTAAGTCGCACCAAGGAGCCAGGCTGGCTGGTCTATCATCAGCAATGCCCTGGAGGACTGTGGCCACGCATACCTCAGGAACTAGATTATCAGACCACCACAGAGGGTTGACTAATTTCCAACTTTCTATTGCCAAGCATGTCACATTGGAGCCAGTTTAACTCCAAGGACTTACCTCCCCACAAGGAGAAGGACTCTGATTTATTTAAATTAAATTGTGACTGTAAACAACAGTTTGACTGAGCGATTCAACCTGTACTCTCATTCTTCAGTCAGGCCACTTGTCCTCATTTGCAACCCGCAGTAAGTAACCCGCTGCCTCCATTATTGCTTAAATCCCTTGGGCTCAGGCCACAGACACGTTCAAATCAACTTTATTAAAAACAAAACACTGATTTATTTTAGTATCTATTTTGTTAACGTTGAAATGCACTGTGCGTGAGAAGTACTGAGTGTACAAATACTTCATTGATTGCTTTTTGAATTGCATATGTAACCAAATCAAATAATATCATTTTTATTAGATTATGGCCAGGCTGAAAAGAGGGTTTGTTTGGCTGGAAGTTGTTGTAAAAACCACAGTGGATGACTGGTTCCACTCAGACCTGAAACCTATTATTCTGCATAGGAGCCCTGTTGTGATATTGGACAACATTGAGAGTATCAGAATAGCATCTAATATTTTTAATTAAAAACAAGCTGCAGTAAAGGCAAATGCTCCTAATCTAACGCCAGCAATGGATGAACTTGTATGTGGCTGCTTATCCAAGTTTTAACCCACCAAAGGCAATTCAAATGCTAATTAATGCTTTGCATCCAAACTGTTTGGATTGATGTCAAAGAATGGACACCTTCTCACTCCTCATTAAACGAACAAAAGTTTATGGAAGATGAATGAAAACTACGTCTAAAGAGGAATTAAAATCCCAAATGAAACTAAATTGGGAATAGTGCACATTTAATTCTGGGAAAGTTTAAGAAAATCGCCCAATTAAAATGTTTTCAAACTGAAGTAAGCCATTTGGATTCAGTTCTAAAGAATATTTTTACATAGAATAATCTCAACTAAATAATGCTTTTGGAAATAGTTTAGAAGCCAATGGCGCCTTTTGAAACATGGTGATAACAAAACGTTTAAAATAAATAAGAAAAGAATATCTGACTTGCTTTCCTCTTGTTTACAACTCCATTATGATGGAAACAAAGTGTCTTGTTTCTAACCTCTGAATTAATTTAGCTTCAGAAGCTAACAGTTTAAAAGTAAAACTTTGTCATTAGGTGTAATCTTAAAGGATTGATTTGATAAAATAGTAATTTACATCCCAAATCTGATTATTATGTATATTATATATAAAATGTATTTTCTTGAACACCATGTTTCAGTCTAGCAAATAAACATTTTACTGCAATTGAATACCCTTTGCTTTATATTTTACCAATTAGGTAATTTAAAAAAATGCTTCTCATTGCAAGGGCAAGCTTGTTTTCAGAATATATTAAAGCAACTAAATTCAGCTGTTAATTCTAATTTAATTCTTCATTGAGGATTGTAAGGAATAATGTATATTTCTTTCAGAAGTCTCAGGCATTAATTCAGGCAATTCATGGAATTGTAGCAGGAATTTCCAATGCTCTGTGAGTAACCAGGGTAAAGGAATGTTAAATGAGTTAGGAACAGAACAAGGTGTGCACTCTCTTAATGGCGCCTTTAATATTGTTTTATGACTTAACCTCAGAGGTTATCCCCACTTCCTGGTATGATGTGTACAGAACACAAAGGAGTCTGGAATACTAACATATATGATTAGGGTGCAGAAAACCATTCCTTAAAAGAAAATGATTAACACAGACATGTTTGTATTGAAACAAAGATATCAACTTACATCCAACATATAGTCATGAAAACAATATTATGATTATATTTACTCTTCATAATAGAGAATTCTTTCATTCTGATAATCCATTAAGAACACAGTCCAGGGCCATTACTAAGATTGTAAGACATGGAACACTGTAGCATTAATGTTGCACAAGAAAATATCACTTACAGGTGTGTCAGCTCCAAATGACGGAAAGGTTTCCAAGACAAGCTTGAAAAGCGATTATTGGAGAGGTTGCTGGAATAGAATAAAAACAGATCCTGGGTGAGTGATGCTCTGATATGGAACCTAGGTTAAAGTGGTGTTTTACACATGGTCTGAGAAGGTGATATTATACAGTCCAACCTGTGAGAGAGATATTACATAGTGTAAACTGTGAGATTGGTGTTATGGGGTTGAAAACCCAACATTTCATAAGGGAATTCCAAGTTGAAACGTTTTTGGAGTTAAAACTATATTCCAAAATCTTACATCAAGAAACCTTATATGTAACGTCATCTTCTAGCAGTTGTTTCACCAGCAAGTGGCTAGCTGATCAGAAGGAGCTATGATGTGGGAATAGAGGCCAGAAGTAATGCACTGAGAACAGAAACGTGTTAATTAAGAAACTATCTCTAATTTTTTCCCCCTAGAACCAGTGTTTGAGCGCTATGTACAAGATACCAACTGAGTTAAGTTTGTATCCTATGTTCAGATGTACTCAAACACCAATAATTTCACTCAGCCTCAGCAAAACAATTTGGCCCAAATAATTGTTGTCAGGGACAGACTGGGTGGCATTATTTGGGTGGAGGCAAAGAACCGTGGGTTTGGGGTTCAGCCATTGCTCCACAGCCTGCAGATATGCATGGGCTGTGTCACTCCATTTGCAATCCAACTTCAACCATCCTTCAGATCCAACATTGCAGCCAAGTTGTGGAGTCCTGTAGTTCAGTGGTTAGCGAGACACCTGGGTTCAATTCCAGGCTGGGCGAAACCTTGGGCAAGTTTCCTTACTCCACATGCCTAATAATAATCCCTCCAAAAAACAAAACAATAATAAATTGTTCATTTTCAGTCCGTGACTGTTTGTACACTGCTGTGCGCAATTGGCTGTCGCGTTTCGCCCACAAATATACGGTCAATTGACTTTACAGTCTATTATGTGAAGCGCTTTGAGACGTCGAGAAGACGTGAAAAGTGCTATATCAAATGCAAGGATTTTTATATTATTATTAACGTTGAACCAAGGTCCCCTCTGAGGTTAAAGTTCCCATGTTACTATTCAAAAAGCGCTATATCAAATGCAAGGATTATTATTATTATTATTATTAAAAAGAGAAGGGAGGTTCTCTCTGGCCAACAATACCCAAAATAAAATTGATCATTCACTTTGTAGCCATATGTAGAACATCACAGCCAAATTGGCTGCCATTGTAACCTACAAAATGTAGAGTGACTACACTTTACAGTATATCCAGTGAAGTGCTTTGAGATGTCCTTCTGACGTGAGAGTACTGTATCAATTCAAGGAATATTGCTATTAATAAAGGAAGTTGCACTGATGCACCCATGGCAGCACATTGCACCCCACTAGAGGGAGCAGTGTAATTCCAGCCGGCTCCTGCTCTACTCCTACCTGAGTATATGAGCTACATCCACACCACAATGCATTGAAAATAAAGCAATTACTAGGTATTAATTAAATTTTAACAAAAAAAAGCAGTAATCAAAATATGATTGTGCGAAATAAAATAATCAGTCCATGTATACATTAATCAGAGTATTCCTTTATCTCTCCATCATAACATTGTTTTATTAACAGACAGAACTAGGTAGCAATATGATTAATGTAGAATTTCCACCATGTGGGTCAGACACCAGAAACTTCCTCCCTCTCCCTGTATGTACACCTCTTTCTTTTCTACTATATCCTTTTGTGGTATGATGCTTCCTGTAAGATTTAATACATAGGTTGCTCTAATAAAAAAAAGCACACCTGCAGTGAACATCTCAATAACACTGCTGCACAAGTCATTACAAACCTGAATGAAAGAGCAGTGGAGTTCGCAGTTATTGACTGATTTTTTTTCATCATTTCAAAGATCTGCTTATCCTTCAGGTTCAATTTTGCTTCTCATTTGTTTTATTCAACTCAGCCTTTTGAGCTTCAAGAATCACATTACATTAGCGCATTGATATGACTTGCTCGTGATCAGTACATTTGTCTGTGCTTCTCTAAGACCATTAAAACAGACGCTTCACCTACAAAATACACAGTCACTACACTTTACAGTAAAGCTTCCTGGATGACTGTTTGTCTCTCTCAAGCCCAAAGTCGCGAAGCCAATACCAGCGACTTCAATTCTATCAAGCTGCGTACTGCTGATCATGCAATTACAGCAATAGCTGACAATTCCTGATCAAAACTCATGAAATTCATCTATCTGTAACTCTTTGACCGCACTTTCAGTCCTCATTGCCCTCCCACCATCTTCGACTTCCATTCCCATATCATATGCTTTGAAACACCAACACCGCCAGACATGAAAAGTGCTTTATAAATGTTGTTTGGATTGGATCCCATTCGGAGTGGTTGAAGTAGACAAAGAGTTGTTGACACACAACATGATTGATGGGCTAGCTGTAAATGGGATCCTCTGGATCAACCATGAAACTGCCTCTGGGTTAAATACTGGCCAAGGCCTGGGCAGGGAAGAGTCACAACTCAGGAATGAGAGAGCAAGGGAGGACCAAATTTAAGCTACAAGAATGGATCAACAACAACAATTTATGTGCATGGTAATTCAATACAGCCGGTAAGTGCACATGCGATACTTCGTCACTGCAGCTGACAAGTGCGCATGCGGTGACGAATCAAGACAATGTTTCCCGTGATTCATTGCGTCTTCATCCATCACCGAATGTGGACTTACCAACAAGCATTGAAATCGCACTGAATCACGGGAAATTGAGTTCTTCTGTCCATACGTCAACTGATCAGAAATACATTTTCCGCAATTCAATTCAGCTGGCTGGTAAGTGCGCATGCATTGACGGATCAGGACATAATTTCCACAATTCAATGCAACCGGTAAGTGCGGGAGTAATGGAGGATAGGGCAACATCATTATGAATAAGGAGATGATTAATTAATCTAAATGGTTTTGATAGGAAACTGAATGGGACTCGAGTGAATGTATGATGTAGGTGATTGTACAATTTACAAAGATAAAACCTATGTGAGTCTTACTGTATAACATCAAATAAAAGAACACATCAATTCAGAACTCAACACTCACATGTACTGAAGCCGAGGGTTATACAGGAATCCTTGCCGTGAAATAAACGTGAGTCCACAATTAACCAAAGTGCTAGAAACAAAATAGAATATGTTCAATTATTCACTGCTTCACTGGTTAAATGGTTTATGAATCTCTAGGCTATTTCCTGAATTAAACCATCTAAATTTCAGTACTCACAGATTCCTCAGTCCAGTGTAAGGTTCCATGTCACGCTCATTGATACCTGACAGGTTGGGCTGGTTTGCAATGTAGCTGTTGAATAAATAAGAAAGAGCCATTAATTTCTTTTCAAAACAATTTTTTTTGATACTAGGATTGTAACTTGCTTTGCTTGGCTTTGGTCATTGTTTCACCTTAATGAAAATAGGTTGCTCTTGAGTCTAGACAGTTCAGCACAAAAAATATGATATTTCATATTCTTTTTTCAAAACCAACTTTGGGGAAAACCTATTTGAGTGAATCACAGAAGTGACACAAAAATGTCATGAATTGCCTAAAGCAAATAAATATCACTATATTGTAATTTCTTATGTACAGAAATACCAGTAGAAGTTGGAAGGATATATTCAGTGCAATGCAATATCACCAGATGGAAATGATTTGAGCTGTTGGGTTGAACGTTGGAACAATGTTGATTTGCAGAAGTAGCACAACAGTTTAGTTGTGAAAGAGCCCCAGAAAGATTTGATTTGTTCAGTCAATCAGGACCAATATATGATGCCAATTTTACAACCCTGTATTCTTACAAACTCAATAAAAGAAATTGGAGCTGGCTGGAGCTTCTCCATTCAACTGAGTGCTCCAAATCAAGAATGCTCAAACGTGTCCAGCAAGATCCTATTCCTCCCCCCACCATCTATTAAATAATAATACTCACCAACCATCAAATGTCAGACACAACAGTTATTTGGGGAGATTTGGATGCTTGTCACCAAATGTGAAACTTTCAGGCCTGGTTTTGTTGGTATTTTGCCTTTAATCACAGATTAGGATATCTCCTGCTCTTAAGGTATTTTTCTAGTTTACCCCTTCATTGTTTCTGTTCCACGAACTAACTTGGATGCATGTTTTGTTATAAAGTCTCCGCCGATTTTACTCTGAACCCAGCCACCACAAGGTTTGCCAGATTCACTCAGGAGGTTTCTTGCTAGCTATTCCTCTAACGTTTCGAAGGGGCATTGACTCAGGTTGGCTCAGACCATTATGCCAGCATGTGGGAGATCATCTCCTTCCACTTCAACTCCACAGTGTCAAAGTTGCCATTCCTACTAACCGCCCATTAGCAAAGGCAACATTTGACAACACAATAATTGAAACAAATTACAGTACTGTACAAAATAAAGTCAAAATGGAGTTTTGGTGAGATTCAGAGGAATAACATAATTCCACTGGGGAGAGGAACCACTCATGGAAACTGAAAATATTAACTGAATGGATAAATACCTGAAAACGTCACATTTCTGAGAAATGAACTTGATATCTGACAGATCCTTTCCTTTTTACCACAGCAATCAGTGTTATCTATTTGCCATTTACTATGAAGAAACCACCAATTAAGCTACTGAGATATACGCAATATTGTCAATGTTGAGAAAGGTGCTCTGTGTGCATTTCCAGATGTCTATTCACTTCCTTAGGCAGTTGGAGTTTCTGTAATACTGTCTGTTTAGTTCACCTCATTGCACATTGATTGAACAAAGCTCAGAAGCTGTGCACCCTGTGTAACTGTAAAGATCCACCTCCAGCATTTTAATCTGAACCTGTCGGGAATGTCTATGAAACAAATTGAGAGTGCACAGTATCCATTGAAATATCCCAACTTGATCATTCAAGCCAGGGTTGTTTGTGTCTGTCACTTATAAACAATCACCTGGGAGAACCCCTAACATTTACAATACATGAGTGAGATTGGAAAAAAATAATAATCACTAAAAATCTTTACAAAAGATAGCATCTGCCAGGATTGAGAATCCTGCCCACTACAGCACAGATTCACTAATTTGTTATATGATCAAATGGCCATTCTCTGGATGAATTTGAAGATGGACAGGCAATTAGGTAGGTTGCTCTGAACAGAAAAAACGTTCCCCCATTCAAAATTAAAATGTATGTCAAATTGTAATCATTTAAATTACATAAGTAATGTGTGGTATAACTAGAATACTTGATGAAGAGCAACAGGATATAAATTGTATCCTGCGGTTTCTTCTCTTCTATCCTCTATACAGTGTACGCTAGGCTTTTAATCCCCTCATAATCTCACTTTAGAACTGCTGAATGAATCTCTGCTGTCAATGAAAAGACAGCAGCACCATAGATTCTGGGAATCCTCAGTCAATTTGACATCAGATCTTGTTTTTATTTTTTCTGCCTCTCCAATTTTCTCCTCCTTCCGCCTGAAGGTATTGGCGTATGCTGATGTGTGACCCCATGGTGACTGGTTCACCTTGAATATCTTGCCCAAGAGGCCATTCTTCATGTGTCAGTCCAGACAGTGTCAGCAGGTAATGTGTCTATGGAGGACACAACAGCCAAGCCTGATCCTATCATCACCTGACACCTACATGCCCATTCTACAGTGAGGTTCACTGCATAGTGATTTATTTTTGGTCAGCTGGGTGTCTTGACATATGTGGAAACCCATCACCGTGCTTAAGAGTATCCAAACTAAACTGAGAATTTCACATATTTATGCCACCTACGTCTGGAAAGCAATGCATGCTCTCTCTCTAGAGGGAAACATCTAGATAGTGATCAGGATTCAGGAGAGGAACTCAACCTATTTTTCCCTCAATACCCCATCAGCCAAGGGTAATTATAGGACCTTTACTGCTGTCCCAGCTAATTCCAGCTACCTCACCCCAGATTGGGGACCAAACAAAAAAACTTTCTGGTCTGTATGCCTCAGTTCATACAAAACAGTGCATTTATTGAGCAAGCTTCAACAATGTTTTTTTTTGTTTCCTGAGGTGGGAGAATACGTTCTAAAAATTTATGATAATAATAATAATAATCCTTGCACTTGATATAACGCCTTATCATGTTGTTGAGATGTTTCAAAGCGCTTCACAGAATATTTTGCAAAGTGGACTGACTACGTATTTTGTGGGTGAAATGCAGCCAATTGCATACAGCAGTGTCCTACAAACAGTCGGTGGATTGAATGACCAAATTATTATTATATTTTGGGGGTAGGGATTATCACGCGGGAAAAGCGATCCCCTTCTTTTCCTTATCTACATGCTCCCTCTCGGCGATATCCTCAGACATGGGGTCAGCTTCCACTTGTATGCAGATGACACCCAAATCTTCTTCTCCTCCAGCTGCGACTCCCAGTCTGCTGATGTCCTGTCAGCTTGTTTTACGGACATCAAGGCCTGGATGAACACAAATTTCCTGCAGCTGAATGTAGGCAAGACGGAAGCCATCATTTTTGGCTTCCAACAATGTCTTCTCCCCTGTGGGTCTAAACTCCTCAACCTCCCTGGGCTCTGCCTCAGACTCACCAAACAGTGCGCAATTTAGGCATCAGGTTCAATCCTTTCCTTTCTACCCCACATCTGTTCCCTGACCAGGATTACTTTTTTCCACCTCCGTCACATTGCCTCCTCTGTCCATTCCTCACAACCAAAGCAGCCGAAACCCTTGTCCACGCCTTCATCACTTCCTGGCTGGACTATTCCAATGCCCTCCTCGCTGGTCTGCTCAGCTCCACCATACACAAAATGCAATTAATCCAAAACTCCACCCCCCCCGGATACTCACCTGCACAAAACTCCGTACCCCAATCACACCAGTCCTAGCCAGGCTCCACTGGCTCCCAATTACCGAACGGATCGACTTCAAGATCCTCTCACCCATTTTCAAATCCCTTCATACGCTCGAACCTCCCTACCTATCCGACCTGCTTATTCCCTACTCTACCACCTGCTGCCTCCACTTGGCCTCCTGTTTGTCCCTCGTCCCCTGCTCTCCATCATCAGTAGCATTGCCTTCAGCCACTATACCACTCAGGAACTCTCTCCTTCAATCCCTCCACTTTGCCCCCTCTCTCCCCCACTTTCCTGCATAAAGACCTTCCTTTTTGATCGTGATTATGGTTACCTCCCCCTTCCCTCTCACCCTGGCTCGGGGTAGGACTCTGCCACTGTCAAGCGCTCTGGGACGCTATCCCGCGTGAAGGGTGCTATATAAATGTAAGTTGTTGCTGTTGTTGTTAGGTCTATAATCAAAATCTAACATAAGTTAGAGCACCAAGTTAGTAGAGGATGGGAGAAAATTTAAGGTAAATATAAGTGACAGTTAATGAGTGTTCAATTGCAACTTAATCTGTGGTTTCAGATAACCCAATTAACCACTTTGTTTTTATTTTATGAAATAATCGGAACCTCATGAATTAAATTAGTGTATTACTCATTCCCAAACATTGATTTCCTATTAATTTCTTTAACAAACACTTCAATAATATACAACTCTAGTACATGGATTATGTTCAAATATATGTTTGCATAACATTAAAAACTGAGCATATTTTTGGTCTTCACAAGTTTATTACTACAATATTATTTTTGTAGGTGTTCACCCACAAAAATACAGTCACTATAACGTATAGAAGATTTGTAAAGAGTTTTGATGTGTTCTGGACATTATTGGCACTATATAAAATGCAAGGATTATTATTATTTTTGACACATTTGATCTTCATGAATGTGTTGCTTTAATATTATTGCTTACAGTAATGAAAGTTGGGTCATATTTGAATAACATGCACATTATTATTTGATGCTCTCTAAAATGTAGTTAAATTGTGTCAATTTTCCAAGGGTGTCTGCATATTAGAGATTAAAAGATTGCTTGAAACTTAGACTAAAACTTATTCTTTCTCATATCAAATTGTTCTCTGACAAAGCTAAACTTATTTTACACATTTACACTTATATAGCAACTTTCGTGTCAGGAAGATGTCTCAAGGTGCTTGACAGTCCCAGCTTGGCACCCACCCGAATTAATAGGAAGGATGACAGAAAACATGATCAAAGAGGAAGGTCTTGACATGCACATTGAAAGAGGCGAGGGAAGGGACCTAGTCAGAGGGACTCGGGTTGGAGTTCCAGAGTGTGGGGGAAGACAAACTGAAAGCCCGACTGCTGTTTTCACTAACACAACAAGACCTTCACCTTTTTAAGTCTGCAAACACCCCTTGGTAACCAACATTGCTTGTCCTATACATTTAGCTTCTATGACTGCAACTAGTACCAGTGAAAGGTATCACACGATAGAGATCTAAAATCTCCAATAGCACTATTGCTTTGTCATACTGGTCAATGATTGGATTATCTATGTCCAGAATATAGGAACTGAGACATCGCAACATCGGGTGTAGGGGTATTCCCTTACACTCTTCAGACATCTTGAGACTGCCGGTAGATCCAATGCAGGGGGATAATAAACTACTTGGTCAATGTCTAAAAACTGATTAGGTGTAACTAAGCATTTGGGGTCACATCTTCAGCACCTTTTCAACACATAACATACTTCAAGATCTACCATCCAGAGTTCTCTAAATTTCCACTGCAGTAATATTACAAAGATTAAATCACATCACTTAACAGTTTCAACCAATTTTCTCGAGCTACAAAAATACCTTATTCTTTAAATTCCTGGAGATTCAAATTCTCTAAAGGTTCATTTGACACTAGCCAATGCTTAGTTTTGGAATTAAGCCAACACACAGATGGCAGACGGAAAGATCCCTGGTTGTATTCCTAGTCTGTGCTGAGTTACTAGACTTTTGTCAAGCTGGTGGTAGCAAGTGCATTGATACAATGGGTGGGGTGGGGAGAGGGTTCTCATCCCTGATTGCCTACCAGTGACTCCTATGGGAAAGTGTATTTGAATGGATATCAGGCTAAGATAGGATCATGTTTGACAGTGATGTTCAGTACTATTTATATATTCTATCGGGATTCACACAATATCTCTTGAAATCCCATGTACAGTACTTTTCACTAGAAGTCAGTACCTCTATGAGAGAAAACTGGAGGGAAGAAATGAATATTTGGCATATTAAGGATTACTTTTGGAATGTTTGTGCAGTTTGTGGGGCCTCATAATAGAAAAGATATTTGAGACAAGGAAAGGGTACAGTGTAGGTTCACAGGGACACTTCCAGAGAACACAGAGTGACACAGAGAACATAGAGTGTTTATCGTAATGAAAAAGGCTTGAAAAACTGGGCTGTTTCATCCTAAACAGATCTAATAGACAAGTTCAAAATTCTGAAAGCATTTTTGGAGGATCAGAGTCATATGATAGAAATGTTCTAATGTTCCATTTCCCAGTTTTCATCTTTCACCTTGACAACCAAAAACATACAAATTCCCAATTTTGCCAAAATCAATAAAGAAAGACATAAAATTTATTCTGCAGTTTCTCTGACAAGGAGACTTTTATTTTTATTGGAGGAGTTTTTTCTCTGGCTTTCTTGGTTTATTTGTGTTTTCTGGAGTGGCTGCTAGGTTGCTGCTGGGTTGCGTGAAGAAAATGTAGACAGTAGAAGGAAAGGAAAACAAAGCAAAGTGTGAATAAGACTAACTATAACAGTTAACATAGATTCGAAGATTGATGGGAAAGTAATTACAAAAATAAAATTAAAATGATAATTGGGGAACAGAAAATCATAATAAATCCAGCAATACGGAAACATACCAATAATAATCTGCACACTCCCAGCGGGCTAGAAAATCTTACGGATCTTAAAAAGACCAGCTTGCAAAGTATGAATGGATTTAAAAGTTTTCTACAATTCTGCACAATTTTAAATTTTAAGACCAAATGGTCTTACACTCTGAGACCGTGTGGAATTTCAGACCCAAGCAGTAGTAGGCTGGCTCCCCAAAAAGGGCTTGGAATTTTCCGGTAAAATGGGGGTGCTGAGTCCTGGGGAGATGCCGACTTACAGGGGATACTGATTCCCAGGGGCCCCGATTTACCATAAAACCTCCGGGCATTTATAAACTTTGTTGGGACTTAAACAGGAGGGTGGGATGTGGGTGGTGATTGGCTATTGTAGCTGTCACTCTTCAGGGAGAATAGACTCTGGGCGATGATTGGCTAGTCCAAGCTGTCACTCACCCAGATGTCAGGCTCTGGGGTGGCAAGTATTGGAAGCCAATCGCAGGAGTGTTGGGGCTCAGGAACTATTCTTGAGCGCTCTCAGATAATTTCACAATTTCCCACATAGCCAGTTTACCCCTGGGAGTTTACTGACTATGACAATGTTTTGGGGGGTCAGTCGGTTATCTGACACATGTGGAAACTCATCACCATGCTGAAGAATATCCAAACCAAGTTGAGAGTTCCAAGCATTCCACCCACACAGAGCAGATTGTTGGAATGAATGCACACTCTCTCCCTGGAGGGACCACATCCTGCTTACCTAATTCCAGAAAGTATTACAACAACAACAGCTTGCACTTATATGCTACCCTCCGCACAGGGTAGCCTCTCAGAGTGCTTAACCATTAGGCGCAGATTGGCAGGAGCCAAGTCTTGGAGACCCTAGAATTGGGGTACTGTTGGCGTCTAACCATCTAAAACTGCACAGCTTGCCATTGATATAATAATGATAATAATCTTGCATTTGATATAGCGTTTTCCACGTCTTCTAGACGTCTCAAAGCGCTTCACAGAATATACCTTAAAATGAATTGACTGTATATTTGCGGGCGAAACGTTGCAGCCAATTGTACACAGCAGTGTCCCACAAACAGTCGTAAACTGAGTGCCCAAATTATTATTGTTTTTTTTCTTTAAGGATTATTATCAGGCACGTGGAATAAGGAAACTTGCCCACGGTTTAAACCCAGGTCTCTCGCTTGCGAGACAAGTGCTCTAATCACGTAGCTACAGGACTCCGATATTGCTGTATGACAAGCTTTCCTGCTGCTTGTCCAGCTAGGACCACCCTATCCATTAGGGCTTTGGCTTGCAGGGTTAACAGGAGCTCCTTAAACCCTTAGCTGTATCAAGTGGGTACAGTACACACAATATTATCACTGATAATCACCAGGGAGAAGGCAAAAAAAGTACCTATACAAATATAAATCACAATTAGAAATATATAGCTAAACAAGAATTAAATGATTCATTAAAAAAAAATAATAAGTAATTGATTTGTTTTCATTTAATTTTGTTTTTATTTATTTTCCTTTATTCCCATACCAGACAACATTCCTCAGGCTAGAGGGTGAACAGAACCTCTCTTTCCAGCCAGTGTTTCTCAACCGCGAGTTTCTGAGAAGTGTCCAACCAGCTCTCCGCAGATCTTTGCTCCTTACTTGCCTACACTTCCTTTGACCAGGTTCCTTTGAGATCTTCCATGTGAGGAACCATTGGTTATCTCCTAAAATTCCACAGCAGAGATGATTGGTACACTGATTAGTGAACCAATGTGCTGAGTCATGAGATTGTCTGCATTGATTTGAATGTGTTAATTCAATCTTGATTTAACTCCCCGTTATACTTTTAGCAGTGATAGATTGAACCAATGTTAATAGAATTATCCATTGGAGCAGTCAATCCTTGATTAAGTCTCAAATGAATTAGAAAACCCCTTGTGATGGGAAACTCAGTAATAAGACTAGTTGATCACTCCAGGGTAATTTAAAAATAAATACCTTTGAGTATTTCAAACAAATACATAACATGTCGATTCAACTTATTTTTAAAATGATTCATTAAAAAAGGAATAATAAGTAATTAATATACAGTGACCATCACTCATAATAAAAATAGGGAATGTAGATGAATAAAAGTTACCGCATATGGCCATTCAGGTAAATATAATGATAAATATAATAATTCTTACATTTGATGTAGCACCTTATCACATCTTCAAGACATCTCAAAGGGCTTCACAGAGTGAAGAGTTATACTGTAAGGTGAATTGACTGTATATTTTGTGGGTGAAATTATTGTTCTGAGTGAGCATTGCCAATAATAATAATAATAATAATAATAATCCTTGCATTTGATATAGCGCTTTTCACGTCGGGAGGACGTCCCAAAGCGCTTCACAGAATAGACTGTAAAGTGAATTGACTGTATATTTGTGGGCGAACGCGGCAGCCAATTGCGCACAGCAATGTCCCACAAACAGTCGTAGATTGAAAATGACCAATTTATTATTGTTTTTTTTTTTGTTTTGTTTTTTGGAGGGATTATTATTAGGCGTGTGGAGTAAGGAAACTTGCCCAAGGTTTCGCCCTGCCTGGAATTGAACTCAGGTCTCTCACTTGCAAAGCGAGTGCTCTAATAGTGGAAGGAGAAGGATAAGTTGAGAAAACTTAGCACCACTGCTGTGAGAGGAAGGGGAATTGTTCCTCTCAGGCTTATGTTTGGGAAATTAAAACACCCTTTACAAAGCAGAGGTTTGTGATTGATGAAAGATCCATGTTGTACCTGATTAACCATTCTTCTTAAGACAAAAAAACTAATTTCTAATTGTTCCATTTAGAAAAGTTGCTCATGATAATGAAGGATCACTGCAGAGGAATTTGTTTGGTCATTCTTTCACAATGATAGTGATCCTTGCCTTTGAGATATGCTTTTATGCCCCATTTGTTACAGGCACTGGTTGAAAGTATATCAATGCATTGCAACTATTTTATTAATGTCAAATCTGGTGTACAGTTAGATTTGTCATTGCCAGCTAAGAATTACTGCAGATAAGAATCCCTACTTTAGAAGTCAGATCTGCTGACTGAATGTACAATTGAATAAGGTCTCATAACAATCATGAGATTTCTCTATTTTGATGCAATCCATACAATCCATATGGTGTTTTCCTTTCTTTCTCTCATTGTCACCATGTTTTTTCAGTTTGGAACCTGACTTCATCTGCATAATTTACCGTACTGTAATTGATTTCCTTTGACACTCACAGCCAATGCAACTTGTTGATCAAATAAATGTTCAAATAAACAAACCTCCATCCAAAGCACAGGTAAATCCAAATTATTCCTACCAGAGTAGAAGTGTTAGACATGTGCCTTACCCCCATTTGTCAGCTTTTCTTTGTTGTAGCCTCTGAGTCAGAAGGTTGTGAGTTCAGGACTTGGAACCCACCTAGTTTATGCTGACACAGCATGTTTATGCTGTGCTGCATTGTCATTTGGATTGGATGCTAAACCAAGATCACAGTGCAGTCCAGTAAAGGTGGACATTAAAGATCCAGTGATTCTATTTGAAAAGTGAAGGGACTTTCTCCTGGTGGGCTGGGCAACAAATTTGCCATTCCACAGCTATTTGTAGGCCACTGCATTGTGCAAATTGGCTGACGTTGTCCACAAAACACATACAGTCACATCACTTTACAGCACTATGAAGACATCTTGACAGGGTCTTAAATGTTTTCCCTGTATACTTGCAGTTTGCATTATTCCAGTGCTCTGTTTTCAGGTGCAGCATATAGAAATTAAGTTCACATCCCTTCAAATAAAGTATATAATAATAATAATTTGGCCACTCAACGCAATCCACAATTCTTCGTGGGACACTGTTGTGCACAATTAGGAGCCACGTTTCACCCACAAAATACAGTCAATCCACTTTACAATCTATTCTGATTGAAGCACTTCAAGGCATCTCAACCACATAATAAGGCGCCTCTGCACCTCAGGCACTGGCAGCATCAGCCTCCACAGCTGCTCGCTCAATCTCACTAAGCCAGTCAGCAACCTGGGTATCTTGTTCGGCCCTGAACTGTCCTTTCTCCCTCACAACCGCACCATGACCGCACTGCCTACCACCTCCGCAACATTGCCAACTCCGCCACTGCCTCACCCCTCAGGCTGCCGAAACCCTCACCTCCGCATTCATCACATCAAGGCTCAACTACGAGAACTCCCTCCTCATCGGCCTTCCTAACTCTTCCCTTCACAAGCTGCAGATCATCCAAAACTCTGCAGCTCGTGTACTCTCACGCACCAGGCTCTGTGACCCCATCATTCCCACCCTCGCCCGACTCCACTGGCTCCCCATCCCTCAGAGGATAGAGTTCAAGATCCTGGTCCTCACTTTCAAGGCCATTCATGGCCTTGTCTCCTTCTACCTCTCTGACCTGCTGACTCCCTACCAACCTGATCACTCCCTCTGTTAAGCGGGCTCCAGCCTGCTCCATGTCTCCCACCCGATCCACCCTACCATCGGTGGCCGGGGTTTTCAGCCTCTCTGCCCCCACACTCCAGAACTCCATCCCACAGTCTCTTCACCTCGCTTCCTCCCTTGCCTCCTTCAAGGCCGGTCTCAAGACCCTCCTCTTCAATTATGCCTTCAGTCGCCCTCCCACCTCTCTGCCTTCCCTCACCCCTATCACACCCCTCCCCCATGCTCGGGTCCTGACTCCTGACTGTCTAGCGCCTTGGGACATCCTCCCGACGTGAGGCGCTCTATAAATGTAATTTTGTTGTTGTTGTTGTTTCAATTTGAGCTCCATGCTGAGGGGCGGAGGACTGGGGGGAGGTGTTTAAAGAAAAATAAAGAAAAAAAAGTGAATTTCATTTTGGTTGTACACAGCATAATATATGATTGCAGCATGCTGTTCAAGAGTCAAAGAGAGAAAGAGAGAAATTCCCATCAGGGGACGTTGAAATTGATTAGGAATAAATGGGGACAAACCATGGTCACTCAATCCAGCACACTGCTATGCGCAATTGCCTGCCACATTTTGCCCACAAAATATAGTCAATCCAATTGACAGTACATTCTGTGAACCGCTTTGAGACGTCTCGACGACGTGATAAGGTGCTATCTCAAATGCAAGGATTATTATTATTGACTCCTGTATATTTTCTTCACACTCATTTTTTCTCTCTTCGCTCATTTCTTCTCTTTACTTCATGTAATCTGTTATAGTCTTTCTCCAGAAGCAATTCCCCATTTTGCCTCATTGGTTCTTTGCGTATAACATCCTTCTCTTTTTTTATTTTACAATAAAATATTATTTTACTGGCTTACTAACAATGTTAACTGTCCACCTGATGATTACACATAGAAGCATTTATGTGCAGTCTCTGCCCCTCTTTTGTTGTCCCATTCAAGCTCACTTGAGTCTTTCACCTTTTCATAAGATCATAAGAGAGATTCAGATAAAGATGGCTCTTTGGCTGATTTGATCTCATCTTTCCAGAATACCTACTCTACCATCTTCCTATTACAACATCAAACTGATTCTTAAATTAATCCAATGCCCTGAACTGAACCAACTTTTACGGTAACCCATTGTCATCTTTATTTATCCTCTGGGTAAAGAAAGAAAAACTTCTTGGTACGTGTCCCCAAACTTTGGAATCCTGGATCAATGCCCTCTTCTTCTGATGATGACATTCTGTATCTGAAAATAATTTTCTTTGATTCCTAATATTCCTTTTGTTTGCTCTCATTCTCTTCTCTTTAGTATCAATCGCAGGGAGGGCACTTAGAAGTGGGTCAACATATCTACAACAAACACTGTAACAATCCTAATGGGAAATGATTAATGATAATGAAGACAAAGCCTTTGCATTGGGACCACATGTTACTGAAGAACTGCTTCTGAGAATCCTTTGAATAGTTGTGGTATATTGTATTTTCATAAGTCAGAATAGCTCCTTTTCACTCATCTCGTTTGTAACATCATGATTTCCTGTATTATATGAAAACTATTGCAGTTTCTTTTTCTCCATCTTTCTGACCCTTCTTGATTTATCTCTTTCACTACCCGGTACTCCATTTTCTTTCTAATCTCCAAATGTCACAGTTTTCTCCAATGTGTCATACTGTCTATATAATTTGCCTTTTTTCCTCTCCACCCTTCTTGGCACGTTTATTTGTCCCTTTCTTCCTCATTAACTCTGCTTTTTTCACTCATTTTTTGTTTCCATATATTTCTCTTCATATTCTCTCCCTTGTCCTCCATCTGGTCTCTTCTCTATTTCTCTGATATTCTACATGGACATCAGATTCTCTGTGACAGGTATAAATGCATACTTGTACTGACACCAATTCCCTGGAAATCTTACATATCCAACGGTAACATTGTAAACTCTCAAGGATAGGAAGGCTGAATACATTCCCTAGTACCACATTATCCTTGATCTAGACTGCAGGAAACCCAAACCACAAAAAGCATTATACTGCCTCCTTAATAATTTAACTGCAGATACCCAAGGTCGCAAAAAGCCATTCACAGCAAAAAGAGTGGGAAAATATATGTGCATTTAAACCGTGAACTAAATTTCTAACTATATTGTAATATTTAACAAGCGATTAAGAGCATTATTACTTGCACAAGTTATGTATACATGAAGTTTGTTTGCTCTTTGGGTGGAAGTTAAATACAATCTAAAATAATTTTACAGCCTAACTATTCTGTAGAGCTGTATTTTCTCTCATTTGGAACGCAACAGTCACAGATCTAATGGCACATACCACTGAGTGGATACACATTAGCATCAGTGTATGCATTCTTAATTTACTAAAGTAGTTTTTTAAAATCATATCAGATGAATAGTTTACTTCAAAGGATTATATATTTCTAGAGCGAAAGGGATGTCATTTAAATATGATCGGAAATGATTAATCATATTACTGTAACACATAAGCAACTTTAGGCAGTTCTTTTGGGTAAACGTATGGCTTTTTTTAGGACTAGACTATTAACGAAAACTCCCAACTTTCATCGTTTCTCTTTTGATTAATCGTTGCCTTTCTGCTGCCCCTCTGCTTGAATCCCAGCTCTTTTCTCACAAGAGATTTCAGTTTTCCCTGTGAGACTTGCAGCATCGATCATTTTCCTGAGCGTGAATTTTAGCCAAAGTGTTGCAAATACCGAGTTGAGTTGTGCCACAATCAATCAGTGCAACGTGTAAATTCACCAAATACTGTTTATAACAAAGCCATCAGTACAGTTTGGGATTATTTTCACAGCTCCAGTCTATTTTTGTGCACCACATCTTTACCCAGTTCCGTATTGATTCCTGTTTATCTATGTACAGCCAACACAGTCTGTAAGCAAACCTCAAGCCCAGTCAGTCCTGAATAATTATTATTATTCTGCTACGTTAGTTTGTCCCCAGTTAAAGCAAATACTCATCTGCAACCCTGTTGCTGCATCTTAGTGCATTGCATTACACAGGGGGCGCTTTACTGTGCAACCCTTCTAAATACGCACGATATTTATTTTAATTTCAATTTTAAATTAAGAGCAGTGGTGAAGTTGATTTAAAGGGTGGCTGCATTGATGGAAACATGCTTGGGAGATTTTTTTTTTAACCTACTTTGGAGGCTGAAGACCCCAGTCCATTGGGCTCACCATAACATTGCAATGGATATTCATGCATCGTGTGTTTTTATTCCCGTCCCGTCCCCCCACCCCGTCCCCCCCAATAAAATAGGGATGAGTTTGCTTGGTCAATGTTAAATCAAACCCGATACTGCCTCCAACATTGAACATGTTGCCCACAATAACCAGGTTATAGCGTATAAGCAACATCCAGTCTAAGTCTAAGAGATCTAAACTCTCTATCGACCCATTCAAAATGGGAAGCCCCTCTTATATTGGGCACAGTTACTGAATCCCCCCCCCAGCCCCCACCCCCTCCCCACCAGCCCCCAAATCATTTTGCTTTCCGATCAAATTGTGAGAGCTAGAAACACAAGGATTGCTGGTGAAGGCAGAAATTAGTCTTCTTTGAAGAGTTTGGACCATTCCTGTTTTAAATACCTTTATCGCAAGTTTTTTTTTTCCGTTTTCGTTTTTATTAATCACTCAGTTTTTTGTTCGTTTGTTTGTTTGTTTTTTGCCTTTTTTTGGAGGGGGGGTGTGGGGGGTGATCCGTCAAAAGATTTGCTTAAAGGATAGCTGCAGCCAACATGAAATTGCGGGCAGACAGACAGAGTGATAGTACAAATAGTGGACTCTCTCTCACACACACAGCATCATCCAGTACTTGGCTGCACATCCCACTAAATGTTATATATTTGTTTCATCCTGTGTAAAACATAAATAATGCAGTACTCAACGAGACCGGATTTGTAGCTCACAGGGGTCACGACTGTTTTATTGCACAGAAGAATCGACATTTTCCCAGTAAAACCAAACTGAAGACACTATATATTCTGTTTGCTTTAAAATGTGCAGTGCCACTGCAGACCTCAAAGAGCGCAGAAAGAGTTGGCTTCCACACGCTAATATCTGCGTCTGTCCTGCAGTAAAAAAAAACCTGCCAACCATAAAAAATGTAATTGCGATTTGTCTCAGGTTTTTTTAAAAAAAACAAAACACACAGATTTTTTGGCCCGAATTTGACTTGGATCTCAAAGGATGTGGCAATATAAAGCGGGTCGGCGCTCTGTGACTGAGCTGAACTGGTGTCTGGGGATCTCATTAATAATCCCTTTTGATTCATACGGAGAATAAAACGCCAGGCGAGGTGCCAGCTGGACCTCAGAGGCAAACCCAGCCCGGGTGGTTCCTCAGGACACTGGTGCCTGACCCTCTTGGCATTCACACGCTGGTGCTGCCTTTTGCGGACCTGTGGGGCAAAAGGCGCTGTGATTGCGGGGAGACTGTGTCATCGCTCAGCTCAGCTCAGCTCAGCTCAACTCAGCGCTGGGAATGACTGAGAGGATACACCAGAAGACTGCTGTCTCCATTGCTTTGCAATGGGAGAAAGAGATAAGGCGCAGAGATGGGAGGGATGGGAGGCGGTGGGAACCCAAGAGAGAAATTGGGGAAGATTTGAGGGACTGGGAGGGAAAGAGAAATAGACAGAGGACGAGAGAGAGAGAGAGAGAGAGAGAGATGGGAAAAGAGGTTGGTTGATTCTGGGTGATGATGCGCTTTTTTTTGTAAGTGGCCAGTTTTATTTCACTCTCTGTCTGTCCTACTGATCACCCTCTGGGGACTAACTCGGTAGCATGGCACACTTTCTCCCTATCTCTTTCCAGTTTTGTTTTTGTGTATAAATCATTCCGTTTTCGAGATCGGAGGGTAGCAGTCAAAGTGCACAAATGTACATTACATCCAGAAATAATCCCCATTCTCTATCCTTAGCAGACTTGTTGAACGCCAGTGTTGCAAAAGTCAGAAACCCTTTAATGTCACTGAAATCGCAATAAGGTGTGTACAGTATATCTAAATGAACTTGTTAAAGATCTCCTCTTATTGGCAGTTGCAATAATGGCAACGCCTGAATATCCCCAGAAATGTCACACCAGGGTGCAAAATAATGCACCATTTAACAAAATATCCACCTCCCAACGTCGCAAAGGTTCTGGCACTGAATAGATAGCAATTTATCCTGACCCCTTAGGCACAAGGAACGATTCAACCAGAACAAAAAATGTACGGGTTGTGAAGCGTATTTTTTAAAATTGTCCTTAATCCTATTTCCCCCACAAAACATACAGTCAGTTCACTTTACAGTATATTCTGTGAAGCGCTTTGGGCCGTCTCAATGACATGATGAGGCGCTGTATCAAAGGCAATAATTATTATTGTTATTATTAATCATATTTCACGTTGACCCGGAGATTTAATAGAATAATTAATTAATAATTAATAGGCTTCCATGCATTTTCGCTCCCTGAAAGGATTTGAAGTGAAATAACCCCACATGCTATGCCAAAGCCTTTTTCATTATTGCCATTACCAGTCAGACACCAGCAAGTAAATATAGCTAATAAGGGCACTAGACTGCACAGAAGTAACTAACTTATTCAGCAACGCACAGAGAATACCACTTGGTTTCATTGTTTTTCTTTAAAATGACGATTAGTTGACTATTCTTGCTAAACCTGTTGGTCTGGCAATCTGCACCTGACAGTAGGTTAAGGCTGTTGAACAAAACACACCAGACAGCAATTTCTGCTCAGAGCGAAGCTGGTGATTTGTTTCAAAGTAAACCTGAACCAGGTTCCCCTCTCTGAGGATTTCGGGGTCCCCTTCCAAAGCGATTTCCCCTTATAGTTTCACATTAGAAATACGGTATAGAAGATCTTCATAAATAAAGATACTGGTATTAAGAGCTGTCATTGCTAACTCTCTCCCCAAACATACTACCATAGTTACTTTGAACAAGCAGTTGAGGGGGGGGGATGTTGGACAACATTTAGATTAAGAGTTAACCTCACCCCCTGGCACGGGCTGTCTTTAAAATAATTCAACTGCCAGTAAAAAAGAAAGTAATCCGACTAAGGGTAAGGATACATATATATATATATATATATATAAACATGTTTGCTGTTGTTTACTGCAGTTAGATTGCCTATGCCCATTCGGCAGAGCAATGCACTTACATTTCAGTGATGTTCTCCATCTCGGCTGCAGAGGAGAGGACAGGGAAAGCCACGATGCCGGGCTCTGTGCAGGTGATTTTTCCGCTGATGCATTTGCAGGAAGAAGGACAGGCGAGAGCCAGGCTCCCGACCCCCAGCAAAACCCCCAGCAAACACACCGCAGACCTCCCCAGCCTGTCACACCCACAGCGCCCATCCGAGGAGCTCATCCTCGCCTCTCTGCCTTCCCACACGCCAGTTCCGAGGCGATTTGGGTCTCTCTCTTCTCCCCCACCCCTTCAGGGAAACGCGGTGGGGGGGTTGTTTCAATCCGTATTTCGTTAGGATCTTTGCAGCAGGTTCTTGTGAGAAATTCCGGGCAGATCGAGGTTAATCCGTGGGTGGATTGGGAATAAACCAGGCACACAGAGAGCAGAGAGAGAGAGAGGGGGGGGACAGAGAGAGAGAGAGGGACAGAGAGAGAGAGAGAGGAGATGGACAGTGGTGTCCGCTCCCTCTCTGAGATCTGCAACATATAAACAAGATATTTAAACCGTGGCTTCAGCTTTGTAAATTCCCTGCCAAAAAAAAAAGATCGCTCCCTCTCCCTCCCTCCCTCCCTCCCTCTGTAGTCCCAGAGGGGCGATCTGAATGGTGTAAATGTTACACACAACACACAGAGAGAGAGAGAGAGAGCTGCCCCTACAGACAGACAGACAGACAGAGAGAGAGACAGAGAGAGAGAGAGAGAGACAGAGAGAGAGATGGAGCAAGTGTGGCCACAGAGAGATGTACAGTGCAATCTCTCCTGCCCCAATGGTCTGGGCGCTTTAATGCCACCAACTTGACCGGCTGCCCGTGGTGGGTTTTGCTTGATCTCATTTAATTCTCTCCACACCCCCCCCCACCACCACCACCTCCCCCTTCCCCTCCCTCCTCCCACCCCCACTCCTCCCCTCCACCACCAAACTATTAGTATTTCACATCCAATTCGGGAAGCTGGTGCACATGACGTGCGGTGACGCACGGAGGAGGGGAGGATGGAGCGTTTTGGGGTGAAAAACAAAAGCTACAGAGGGAGGGGAAGGGAGAGGAAAAAAAAAGTTACAAAAAAAAAGAGAGAAGACGGTGGAAGGTGTTGGACGTGAGGTTGTTTGGCAATGAGAGGCGGTGGAGATCCACTGAGTGTCCGGGCAGAGAGGGATGGTTTAGTGCCTGGGTTCCTTGTTCTTAACCAGATGTCCCCACTCCCCCACCTCTCTCCCTCTCTCTATCTCTCTGAATAATAATTATGTAATTATGTGCTGAAATAGTGTGCGCCACAACCTGTCAGTTTGCACTAAATTACACCTACAATGCTTCCGATCTCCCCCCTCCCTCCCTCCCTCCCCATCATCCAGTTCATAGACACCGTCTAACAAATAAATAACCTGCGTCTAATGCACAGAGGGGTGTCACCGTTTGTACTATAATACCTGACAAAAAGTCACGACACTCCATTTCTACTCCATTTGTCTTCCCATTATTTTATTGCATTTGGATCTTCAGGAGGATCAGAGCCCTCCCCCAGCTCTAAAATGTTTTCACAAACAGGGGAACGTATTGATCATATGTAGGGGATGCTCACACTCCACATCATCAGCAGACGGAACTGATAGAGCTGGGAGTTTCAATCTGTAAAATAAAACATACTCCATCGGCAGACTTAAACCTACTGTGCTCCCTGTTTCTCTGGTGCACTCAAATCAACATTGAAATCTGTCTATTCAACATGTGCGAGTATGTCAGTCAATGCCTATATACCGAACTACTTGTGTATGTTCCGGACATCGAGACATTAAATATGTACAGTCCATCCATCCATATGCATAATGTGGAAAACAGGCAGTCAGACTGTTAAAATTGCTAATATTACACGCAGATATTGAATTACAACATCACTCAAAATGATACCATCGCAGACGTGATCGAATTCCTGCATTTAGCTCATTGACTTTTAAATGGACTCTAATAAAAGAACATTACATGTCTGAAAGGCGTTGGGTGGGTTATTGCGATCCCTACTACTATAGTCTTTTTTTTTCCTTCCCCCAATAGACGGTGTGAAATATTAAAATGCATTTCACAAAGAGATCACGTTCTTACTCTGCATCTTGCAGCGACACCTCTGCAATACAGTCCTCAGATTTTTTTTAAACACACACACAGACACACACACACAGGGCAAGCAACAGCAATAGAGAACAGCAATAGCTTGCAAGGGTAAAATCTGCCAGTTTTCTCAAGATCAACTGCGTGCTGAGAAATGCACATTATAAAATATGGTGCCATTCGTTGCTCCCTCTTCTCTCTTTCTCTTTTTTGCCTGTTATTCTCTGTCTCTCTGCCCCCTCCACCTCCACATCCAATTCCAGTGTAAATTTTCCCGCAGTGGTTTTCGCAGTGTGCAGCAAACATCAGTGCTGAAGCCAACCAGGATCATGAGCTTGTCTGACACCTACAGGGGCCACAGACAACCTGCAACTCGTAGCAAAAAAAAATTACCCGCATCGCCCGCCGTTTGCTGATCGACGCTTTTTATTTTCACCATCAGTTGCTTTATGGAACAGCCTAAAAGGTAAGGGGTTCAACCCCATTTTCTTCTTTTTTTAAAAACACACACACGCACACACACACACTGACCAGGCAAATAAGCCACAAAAATAAACAATTCTGCTTCACCAAGAAACAAAAACTTATTGAATTCAATACAGATTCAATACAGATTATGATCAAATATACCACAATAATGTACAGTAATAATCCTTGCATTTGATATATCGCCTTATCATGTCTTTGAGACGTCTCAAAGCGCTTCACAGAATATAATAATAAAATAATCCTTGCATTTGATATAGCGCTTTTCATGTCTTCTAGACGTCTCAAAGCGCTTCACGGAATAGACCGTAAAGTGAATTGACTGTGTATTTGTGGGCGAAACACGGCAGCCAATTGCGCCCAGCAGTGTCCCACAAACAGTCGTGGATTGAGTGACCAAATTATTATTAATTTTAATGAATTATTACCCCTGGAAAAGCAGTCCATCAATTGACTAAAACTGGGTTCCTACTTACTGCTAGGAAAACAGAGGGGTGTGGAGTAAGGAAACTTGCCCAAGGTTTTGCCCTGCCGAGAATCAAACCCAGGTCCTCTCACTTGCGAGGCGAGTGCTCTAACCACTGAGCTACAGGACTCCACAATAATACAAATTAATAATACAAATTAATACTGGTCATGTCATGAAGACCCACAATTAAATATTCTTAAATTTACTAAAAAAAAGTAAAACTGATCCTCTTATACACAGTAGGACATAGTTGGTGCAATACTGTAGCTGATTATGTCTCTTCTGGGGGAAAGTGCATTGGCTGCAGGAACCCATCAGAGAGACTTTCCAATCAAAAGAATAAGGAATTGATGTTTCAGAGGAGTTTCAGAGGAGTTGGGTTTAAGCCCTGATAAAGCGAGACTGTGAAAGAAAAGCGAGGAGGTGTGTGTGGTTAAGGATATAAGGCGAGGACATTTCTTTTTAAAAAGAAACAACCTACTATTCAGACTCCCCAAAATGTTTTTTTAACATTAAAACTCCTAAGATGCAGTCTGAAATTCCATTCAAGGATACTCCTTATTCAGTTGAGCGACACATGTTATGACCTTGGAGCCACTTTCTTTTTCTTTTTCCTTTTAATCGTCTCAGAGGAGATCCTATGGAATTGTGTAACATGTTAATAGTAATTGAGATAGTTAGGGACTGCAGGTTCAGGGTTGTGATGGATAATTTCAAGATAGACGCCAGGAAAAAAAATATTTATTCACAGGGTATTTAATGACAGGATCATGTCAATAGGAAGCTTGGTTAAGACCAGGATGCTGAGCTCATTTAAGAAACAGTCTGATGCTGTGATGGGAAGATATTACAGTGGATATTTTGGAAGGATGAGATCAATTGGGCTAAAGGGACTCCTTCATACAAACTTCTCTAGTGATCTTGTGAAATATTAGCAAATTTTATGTGTTCATCAATGCAACAGAAAGTCATCACTGGGAAATAGAAATTGTTCAATTTTGGTCATTGTGCTCAGTTGCAGCTATATATATCAGAGCAGAATGGAAGAAACCTTGATCTCTGTCTATTGCTGGTACACGCTTGGTACTCACACTGACCAAAATAAATCATTGGCAGTTGTTAGGTCACAGTGGAAAGCTATTAAAAAAAAGCCTAATGAGATATTGAGGTTCAAAGCGAGATACAATACAATTTACATTTATATAGCTCCTTTCACGTCACAAGGACTTCTCAATGGGCTTGTAGGACTAGAACACAAAAGATGTGTTAAAACAGGAAGTTCTATTGGGTTTGCAAAAGGCACTGGTGAGTCTGATCACTGGTAATGTGTTTTGAGCAAATCAACACAGAGTGCAGCACACATTCACAAAGGTAATTTCGTGGTGGGGGGTGCTGGGGGCTGCAGGGAGACTAAACTATAATCAAAGACTGGATAGGTTGGGGATATATTCTTTAGAGTTAAGGAAGGTAAGGGTAATTTAATTGGGGCGTTATGAAGTCATTCAACAAAATAAACAGGGAGTGACATTTTCCTCTGGAGAGTTAGTCAATTACAAGAGGGCATAACCTTAATATTAAAGCAAAACAGATGAGAACTGAGGCAGGGATGAATTTCTTCTCTCAGAGGGTGTCGATTATGACTTGTCCCAAAAATGCATTGATGTTAAATTGATTGAGAGCTGGACAGATACTTGGGGAAATTGAAATATTAACTGCTATACAGAGAGGCAGGGAAGTGGGTCATGGGAGTGGTAGACTTAGGTTTATGGAATAGCTTATGGCAGAGTGAACTTGGTGGGCGAAATGTGTTTCTCTTTGTGAATTTTAACATAAAATGCCCTATTCATGTTTCCCATTGTTAAATTCTGGTGAGTCTTGAGGCATTTTTGTCCAGCTTGGATATAAAACAGCTGACTTTTCAAGTCCCTTTACCACCCACCCACTGGAAAATCCATGTCTTGAGAATTAAGTCTCACAATTGATTCTGTTCTGATCAATCACGGATTTTAGAGACTTATTTTCTCAAAATATTCAAACTCTTGTTCAGAGTTAATCAGTCAAAATATCATCGAACATATTAAAGTGTGAGATTTAATATTCCTGTTGTGACATTTTTCTTGATCAAAGTTTCTTCAGAGCCGTAACTGTGTGTTCCAGCCACCGTAAATATTTATTTAGAGATCGTCTGATAGAAGCTCCTCAGATAAACAAACTGTCTATTTGCACAACTGGACCTGAGCATCCTGCTGTGTTAAATACCATGAAGTATTAAATCTGAACTTGCAGGTCCAAGCATTGCTGATCCTAAGTTGGTCCAAACTCAGCTAGTGGAACTTCAGTCACTGAAGCAGTCAGCCTGAGTATAGACTTGTTTATGATTTGACAGCTGCCAGAGATGGTCAAGATTCTGTAATGTGATAAGTTATCCCAGAGCCTCTCAATCATAAACATTGAGTTTTGCAATAATAACTGTCAGGTTATTATCAGGGTGAAGCATCCCAAATTTGAAGCTCTTTATTTAAATATGTATTCAGCATTGCATTGTCAAATAATTTTAGTTCAACAAATAATTTATTGAGTAAAATATTTTTCTTGAAAATAAATTGCAAATTCGCAATTCCTAATTCACTCTTCCTTCTATCTGCTGCACACTCTTCTTGTAGTTACAAAAGCTATTTTAACTCTTTTTAGTAGGTTCCTATAGTAAACCTCCAGAAAATGTTTGGGGATAAATTCCACCTAAGTCTAGATTCACTCTATTCATGTAGCATTTCAGAACATTCAGAGTTTGACAAATTCTTAAATACATTTTGAAGCAGTTTTCCATAAATGATTTTAACAATTATACAAAATTGACTTCATAGTTGAGACTGAATTGAGCAATTTGTCAAATGTGAATGCTCTAATATGTTATAACAAACAGAGTAAATCTAGACCTTGGTGAAATTTCTTACCAGTTGTCTATGTGTTCATACCCGCTCTTCACTGTGTTGAATTCAACTAGTGTACATGTCAATGGAATACTTTGCTGGGGGATCAGTGTGACCAGAGAGCCAGCAACAACAACAACAACAACAAGATTCCATTTATTGAGCGCCTTTCACGTCGGGAGGACGTCCCAAGGTGCTGTACAGTTGGGTCAGGACCCGAGCAAGAGGGAAATGGTCAGGGTGAGGGGAGGGAAGGGAGGGAGCGAGGAGGGGGTAGAGAGTCGAGAGGGGAGCTGAAGGCACGGTCAAAGAGAAAGGCCTTGAGACCGGCCTTGAAGGAGGAAAGGGAGGAGGCAAGGCGAAGGCACTGGGGGATGGAGTTCCAGAGCCTGGGGGCTGAGAGGCTGAAGGCCCGGCCACCGATGGTAGGGCGGTTGGGGCGGGGGATGTGGAGCAGACCGGAGCCAGAGGAACGGAGTGTATGGGCAGGTAGGTAGGGGGATAGTAGGTCGGAGAGATAGGAGGGAGCAAGGCCGTGAATGGCCTTGTAGGTGAGGGTGAGGATCTTGAATTCGATCCTCTGGGGGATGGGGAGCCAGTGGAGGCGAGCGAGGGTGGGAGTGACTGGCTCTCTATCTTTGGAAGCCCGGTTTGAATGCAGCCCAGGCCAATAGACCAACAACAATAATAACTTGCATTTATGTAGAGCCTTGAAGCATCTCGGAGCGCTTCACAGTTACAGTAATGGGGAAGGGTGATGAGGAGTCCAAAGCTGGACGTATACTTAACCACTGATCACAAATGGATCTTTAGAAAGCTAACACATAATTCCAGAGTTGTACACATATATGCAGCTCAGTGTATGCATGAACACAAAAATTGGGTGCTAATTTTTAAAGGTTATTGAAGAGCTGGTGACATGACATGATATTAAATGATGCTCCTGGAAAACTTATGGGCATCCAATTGACCATCTGATCGCTTTCTACAGTCCATGGAGGAGGAGTATTGATTTATACCTGCTGCATGTTTACTGCTGGTCGGGCAGGAATTGGAGACAATTGAACTCCTCCTCTGACTACTTTCATAAGAAGGTAGTATCAGGGTCAGGGCTGCTAAACTTTGCTTCTACCTTGATTTAGAATGCTCACATCCCATAAATTACCGTGCTTAAGAAAAACGAGCGCTTCAGTAAGAATAAAGTGAAAGATCAACAACCTTCTTCACAAGAGCAAATACTGTTTTCATTGTAAATCTCCGACATAGACATGACGGTGGAAGTTTGGAGAGCTTGAAAAAGACACCTACTATAAATTTAAAGCTTAAGGGTACTGAACTGGAGCCTGAAAGCTGTAATTTAGCCTAATTGATAAATTCCCAAGAAACTCTTTCATAAAACTTGTTTGTAGATCTTTTAAGCCAAGACAAAGATGGCTCGGAATAATACTAACAAAAGGAATCTAAACATAGAGTTCTGCAGAAACAAAACTCATGGAAATTGGCTAGGATTACTTGATTGACAATCAGGAGTTTTTACATGAAATGCCTTCTTTCCTCATTGTGAAGTGATTGAAATGATGGTACAAGGCAGAACTCTTGAATTTATCATTCTCTGGAGAGGCAAGAATTCTAAACTGATACTTCCCACAGAACTTTAGAAAGTTGAGCTTAAAAAGTAACAGAAAGCTTTCCTTGCAGAGATTCATCTTCCTGGATCTCACAATGTACATTATTTCATGCTGGTAACATGATATCTAAGAGTTTGGTTTTCCTGGAATATGGACAATAGATCAGGCAATTAGATGATGCATCACTTTTATAATAATAATAACAATAATAATAATAATCCTTGCATTTGATATAGCGCTTTTCACGTCAGGAGGACGTCCCAAAGCGCTTCACAGAACACACTGTAAAGTGAATTGACTGTATATTTGTGGGCGAACGCGGCAGCCAATTGCGCACAGCAATGTCCCACAAACAGTCGTAGATTGAAAATGATCAATTTAATTATTGTTTTTGTTTTTTGGAGGGATTATTATTAGGCTCTGTGTGGAGTAAGGAAACTTGCCCAAGGTTTCGCCCTGCCTGGAATTGAACTCAAGTCTCTTTCTCTTGGACCTAGACTACAAGATGGGACACAGGGGGAGATCATAAAGCCCTTACCTCCACTGAGGTAAACAAACTGATATGAACTGAAGTTGTATACCCCATGATCATTGTCTATGAGAATCAACAACAACAACTTCCTTTTATATAGCGCCCTTCACGCAGGGTAGCGTTTCCAAGTCCTTATAGTGAATCCATGTTAACAGAAGATTTCCAGACAATTGATTAAAAGCTTTTCCTCCTTTTCAGCCCAGATGTTGTAAAGCACCAAAATGTCCATCATTTGGGAAGAAAATGTGTATATGGGGGAGAACATAGAAAATATGGGAAGGAACACATGATTAGATATTTACAATATAGCCTGTGAAGCGCTTTGGGACACCTCAATGGCATGTTAAAACACAATATCAAATACAAATATTAGTATTATTGTTCACCAGAGAAAATATGTCCTCACATCAAAAATAATAATATTAATTTGCTTCTCCATGCTACATAGGAAACAACAGTTCTGAATAGATGAGTTAAAGGCTGGAGCAATAAAGCTAATGAAAAACATGAAGCAAGGCTGTTGGTAGCCCTAGCTAGGGAAAGCAAGGTCAAAGCTTTATGAGGAGAAAATCTATTCATGTGCGTGGACTCTTAACAGGAACTCAAGGAACGCATCTCCTGTGGAAAAAGGATTGACTTTTAAATATTGATCTTTAAATATAAGGTCACAAGAAGTGAGTAGATGGCAAAGAACTCTGGCATAGGATATACAGTCTCCACAGAAGCTGGAGCCAACAGAATATGATTCTAGTGAATTAGCAAGCAGAAATCCTACTAGTAAAGGATTGTATAGTATCCTTCAGCGCTATACAAGTATCACTAACCCACTGAAACAGTCAATCAAGAAGGAAAATCTACAGAATAGCTTATTATTAATTATCTTGGCATTTCTTATAGCCTATTTCCCCCCAAAATTAAAAATAACAAAAATAAGATCAAAAATAAAAAATAGGTTTGAAATAGGATGGTAGTGCACGAGTTGAAGGGATTGAAGGCAGTTTTTCTAAGGAGGGCAGTAATGACAGCTGTTTTGGGGGGGAGTGGCACTGAGCCTGAGGAGAGGGACTGATTTATAGTATCTGTCAGCAGTCGACCCAGGAGGGGGGGTTGAGCATCCAGGTTGGGGAGGGAGTCGAGGCAGCAGGTGGTGGGTTTCAGTTGGGTGATGGAGAATGAGAGGGAGGAAGGAGAGATGGGGGCAAAGGAGTGTAGGTTGAACCGTGAGGCCAGTTTTGTGCCATCTGCACTTGAGCAACCGTGTTTGGGATAGTACTTTTGAGGTTGACCTTCATTCATCAAGAGGTTATTCTGAAGAACAATAATCTCAAGATCATTTATGGAGTTCCACCTTCATGAGTATTTTTTTTAAAAAAACTGAATACTTAGGAATTTCAAAATAGACACATCGCTTTTTCTGAATTTTTCTAAATAGGAAAATATAATCTCACTTCCGAAAGATGTTGTTTCTTGTGATGCAAAAAAAAGTGGAAGCTAGGGGCTATGAAATGGTTGAGGGGCTCTTTCCCAGGACTTGTTGTTTCATGCTACCCTGTATGAAGTACGTTATATAAATAAAAGTTGTTGTGAAAGACTGGTACATGTAGAGAGCGATGAATGGTATGGTAAAATTAGCATTAGCGGGACTAGGAGACTGAAGATCAGTGACACACTAGCTAGGGATGTGCAGCGTTATCTTGATTGAATTTGTTATTGTGTCTGTCTGTCTTCACTCTAATAACATGAGATTCTGTTCTTCACAACTCTGTTAACATGGAACAAGCAACAGAACTTTTTCACTTCCCATTGTTTGAATTTAGCTTGCAGGGTTAACAGCCCCTGAGTAGGAAAAATCCCTGCTCTAAGTGACCTTTCTGCCCCTCCTGTGAGTCAGGCTGGCTGGTCTGTCATTATAATAATACAATAATAAACCTTGCATTTGCTATAGCGGCTTATCAAGTCATTGAAAAGTCTCAAAGCGCTTCACAGAATATATTGAAAAGTGGCTTCACAGTGTATTTTGTGGACAAAACAAGGCAGCCAATTGCATACAGCATTGTCCCACAAATAGTGGTGGATTGAGTGCCCCGATTTTTTTTGTGTGAGTATTACTTCCGGAAAGTGATCCATCAATTGCCCAACAATCAATTGTCTACTTACTGCCAGATACACAGTGGCATATGGAGTAAGGAACCTTGCCCATGGTTTTACCCTGCCCAGGTATTGAACTCAGGTCCTCTCGCTTGCGAGGCAAGTGCGCTAATCACTACACTACAGGTCTATACATTAACACTTTCCCGGCTCAGGAATAGGACTAGAGTCTACCTTGTACTGAGGGATCCATCGAGAATACACCAAGTGGCTCGTGATGAGCACCAAGAGTATTAGGCATTACAGAAATCCAGCCCCACCTCCTTGCAGCTGTATCGATAAACATGGTGTTCACCTTGTACAAACATGTAGTTATGTACATATTCTCCACCCTGTAAAATAACATGACATTCCTTATTCTCCAGACTTAAGATTATCTTGGCTTTGCCAAATGTTTATTTAGATGAATTACATCTAGCCTGTGCACTTATTTTGTTCTTGCTTCGATGATTATTTGCTCTCTGCTTTAGTTACAGAATTAAATGAGTCAGTTCTTGCAACACTAATCGACAACACACTATACTGCTGGAAAAGCATGTGACCTCTTCATTCTTCCTGCTTGGTTCCAAGAGAACGGTGGATGTCAAAGATTATGAGAATGCTCATCCCAATGTATTTAGTTTACTCACATTATATAGCACCCTCACATCTGAGTCAAAAGGATGTGAGTTGAAACACCACGCTGTGAGCTCTCGGCTGATACACCTGTACAGTGCTGGATGAGTACTGCATTGTCAGAGGTTCTGTCCTTCAAAACCGAGGTCCTGTCTGCCTGTTCAGGTGGCCATTAAAGATCCCATGGCACTGCTCAAAAAGAGAAGGCAGTTTCTCCTGGTGTCTTGGCCAACTATCCCCCAAATAAAATTGGTCACTCACTCGCTATGCACAATTGGGCTGTTCGTTACAAATGCACTGTCACTGCACTTCACAGCAAATTGTGCGAAGCGTTCTGAGACATCCTCCTGACATGAAAGGTGCTGTACCAAATGCAAGGATTATTATTACCACAAATGTAGTCAGTGAGGTCAAAATTGTGGTATTCATAAATGCTTTCCATTCCTTATTTAAGGAACAGCACAAAAATTGCACTTAAAGACATGTTCTTTTAACCTGTCTTTAAGTGCAATTTTTCTGAAATTTGGGAATTTAATACCACTGACTTCAGAGAATAGATTCTCCCTCAGGCTTCTTAAGGATAAATTAGCTGCCACTTTTTTTAAAGAAATGTGCAGCAAAATGCAGTGTTTTGATTCCCAGCTGTCACAACATTTTTTAAAATTGAACTTTTAAATTATTTGTAGGCCACTATGGCCCTAACAAGTGTTAAAGACATTTTGATCTGCTCTATAACAACAACTTGCATTTATATTCACACAGGTAGCTGCTCAAATTAGTTTCTAGTCCAAAAGCATTCATTAGTTGATCCCAGTGATAACAAGAATAATAATTCATATAGCTCCTTGTACATCAGGAGGACGTCTCAAAGCACTTCACTCAGCTGACCAGGATCCCGAGCTGGGAGGGGGGGGTGAGGCATTCTGGATTGTTAAGGATAATTATGGAATGGAATTGGTTTAGGAATACCACAATTTTGACTCCTAATATGTCAGGGACAGTTTGAGAAATGGCCAGTGCTACGTTAATTGAAGCCGAGAGCGATACATAACGGCAGATATCCATTGACTCAAATCAAGTCAACAAAACAATATGGAAACTTTCCCTCTATATAGCTAGTTCAGCCATTGTATGTATTTTTCTGATGAACTTGGATTTGTCAAAAAGCAAAAGGTTACTTTCTTTTATAAAATTTTCACAATGTCAATAACAATTAAATTGCAATAAACTGTATTACAATTTTACAATAAATTGGATCTAAAGACTGGACTAAGGAAATGGGGCAGAAAATATATCTCCTCCTTGTACACAGAAAACTAGAAGTGACAAATCTTAGGGATTGTTCTCATTAAGCTTTATTCAAAAATATATTTTTTTAAATTCATAGCCATAACTTGAAATATATATATTTTTTTAAAAAAATCAGTATCATAAATGCCTACATCTATTATCTCATGGCAAGAATAAACTGTAGTGCAAAAGAGAGAGGGAGTTCCTACGTGATGTTATTGGGGACAATATGGCAACTAGAGGGAGAGAGTGCTGTGTAGTGTTATTGGGTTCAGTGTGGCAATGAGAGAGAGAGGGGGCTGTGCAGTGTTATTGGGTTCAGTGTGGCAATGAGAGAGAGAGAGGGCTGTGTAGTATTAATGGGTGCTGCGAGACAGCGAGAGGGAGTCTTGTGTGATGTTGATAGTTGGCATGATCTGACTCCTTCTGGTGCTGTGTTTTTTTTTATTTCCTGGTGTCCTTGCAATAAAAGCACAGCTCCAGAAATAACGAGATTGCAGCCAGATAATTTTGCCATTGAAATGTGACAATAATGACAGTTCCTCAATTACAATATCTCAATCAGCTTTGTCAATAATATATTCGAACTTTGAAAATTAATCTTAAAAAAACATATATTTGCATTTTCTGTTAAATACTTCCTGCACTGTTTTCAACCAATTTTAGTATAAATTATATATTATACTAATATAGGGCAAATTTGTGACATTTCATAACAGATTTAATTGAATCTGTCATGAAATGTCATCAATATTACTCATCTACATATTCCAAATCATTGACAAAACATTGCCAAAGATCAGAAGATGCTCATAATTGTTTCAGTCAGTGGATGGAGTGGGGGTAATGGCAGATGAGAAACATCGACCATTTAACAGACATTAATTATGATGTATTTAAACTATGTTTTATTATAGCATGTGTTTTGTGGGTTTATAATAAAACAGAAACAGGGAACAGATGAGAAATGGGCAGATTGCAGGAAAGGGCTGAAGCTAGCAGCAGTGCTCTAAGTGTTACTGTGTGAACAACAGCTCCTCCTGGTGATTCTGAGGGCCCAAGCATTGAAAGAGCCTGTCATTTCATTAAAATGACAGTCACAGCATCTGCCACATTTCCTGTGTGCATTCTTTCTTAGCCAGCAAGAACGGATGAGCCATAATTATTCCCAAGTGTTTTCATGAGCAATATGAAAAAAAGACAAATTGTAGCAACTTTTTTTTGTTCATGAAATTGACTTCAGATTTTATTAAATGAATGACGCCAGTCCTATTAGGTAATGTGAGAAACCAGAATGTGAGGCAAAAGGATGGAATCTTGTAGCTCAGTGGTTAGAGCACTCGCCTTGCAAGTGAGAGACTTGGGTTCGAATCCCGACAGGGCAAAACCTTGGGCAAGCTTCCTTACTCCACACGTCTGATAATAATCCCTCAAGAAAAAAATAATAAATTGGTCACTTCAATCCACTTGAAAAGCGCTATATCAAATGCAAGGATTTATTGTAAAAGGATGAAGGATCACAACAATCCCCTCCTCTCCAGTAGTCTTTCTCTTTCAGATACTGATATGGATTTCCAGGACCTTCAATCCTTGCTTCACATGACCATTATTACCTCCTCTTTCCCCCTGTTTTGTTGCAATCCCCTCCTTTGTTTTGCATCATTAACACCTTTTTAACCCATCATCCCCTGTCCTCTACAACAGCAACAAAATTACATTTGCATAGCGCCTTTCATGTCGGGAGGATGTCCCAAGGCACTGGACAGACAGAGTTTCAAACCCGAGCTAGGTGTTGGGGTCGAGGAGTGTGGAGGGCAGGGAGGAAGCAGAGAGATCGAAAGCATGGTTGAAAAGGAGGGTCTTGAGATGGGTCTTGAAGGGGGCAGCGGAGGAGGTGAGGCAGATGGACTGAAGGATGGAGTTCAGGAGGGTGGGGGCAGAGTGGCAAAAGGCCCATCCACCAATAGTGGGGCGAGCAGGCCGAGCCCACTGAGCGGAGGGAGCGAGCAGGATGGTAGGGGATTAGGAGGTTGTGGAGGTATGGGGGGAGCAAAACCATGGAGGGCTTTGAAGGTGAGGACCAGGATCTTGAACTGTATCCTCTGTGTGATGGGAAGCCAGTGGAGTCAGGCAAAGATGGGGGTGATAGGGTCAAGGAGCCTGATGCGGGAGAGGACACGGACTGCAGAGTTCTGGATGATCTGCAGCCTATGGAGGGAGGCATTGGGGAGGCCGACAAACAGGGAACCTGGTTGTTATGAATGTGTGTATGAGGGTCTTGGTGGTCTTAAGTGTGAGACAGTGGCGGAGCCGAGTGATGTTACGGAGATTGGGAAAGGCGGAGTAGGTCATGGCATGGATGTGGGGTATGAAGGACTGTTGAGGGTCGAACAGGATGCCAAGGTTCCGTATTGACTCCATGAAATGTAGAATACATCCATGGAGGGAGATGCTGTCAGTGCCCGAAGTATGGAGGCGCTGATGGGAGCCAAGCAGGTGGGCCTCGGTCTTATTGACATTCAACTGCAGAAAGTTAGCTCTCATCCAGGACTTGATGTCTGACAGGTAGTTTGTGAGAACATCAGTGATCCTGGAATTAAGGGTGGAAGCAGAGAGATAGACTTGGCTGTCATTCTCATACATGTGGAAGTTGACCCCGTGTCTGCGGACGATGTCACCAAGGGGGAGCATATAGATGTTGAAAAAGAGGGGGCCAAGGACACAGCCCTGAGGGATGTTACACGTGACGGTGTGGGGACTGGAGGAGAAGCCATTGGTGGCAACAAAGTGGAGACACAATGATATTCTTCACCTAATATTACATAGCCTACAAGATATTGTCCCCAGTTACCAGTGAAGTTCAAGAGTACTGCAATCCGAATCCTGAGATCCTATCTCCCATGTTTGCATACCAATGATCAACTTTGTAAATCCTTTAATGTTAGTATTGGGTGTAATCTAATCATAATTACATACCTGTATTAAAGATGAATCACATTTAGCAAACACACAGAATAATCAGTAGTTCCTAATAAAGAAGCCCATCTATTGAGGAAACCGCACCCAACTCAATCATCAAAAAAAATATTCCTCGTTCCAGCCTTAAAAAAATCTAAATATTTAATCTCATCATTCTCTGTTACTATATACGGTTGGTACACAGATGCCACTTACTTGACAATAGGTTCTTTTGAGAGTTTAAATAAAGGTGGAGAAGGTTTAATCGTGGAGAAATGCACACCCTAGAATTGAGTCATACACTGTCAAAACTCTGGAACACTCTTCCTCTATCCCTCCGTCTTGTCCCCTCCTTCCCCATCTTCAGGTCGCGCCTAAAGACCTCGCTCAGCGATCGTGCCTATGGTCACTTCGCCCTCCCTTCAGCCCGGTATCATGCTCCTCCACTGTCAAGCGTCCTGGGATGCTACCCTGTGTGAGGGGCACTATATAAATGCAAGTTGTTGTTATCAAGGACATTTTCTTCTATCAAATGCACTTTGTTTATCGTGTAGTACACTGTGAATACTGGAGGAAACTATCGCAAGTTGGAATCTACAATTGGGACTCAGGACTTTTAAAAATATCATTTTACAATGTTTTGTACAGATCACAATCAATCAAAGGACACAAGCAAGGGCTGACCAATGCATCCAAATGGAATAGATTTCCCTGCCTCATGCACTTACATTCAGAGCAACGACTCCAGTAAGCTTGCATTTAGGAAGCTGAATTATGTTGTCAATTTGCATAAGCTTTCAGCTAAATAACCAAGATTTTTTCTAGAAGCAAATCTTTTATATTCTAACAAGTCATGATTGCGATCCTTATATCAGCCTTCGTTAGTGCATGCGTGGGAGTACCATACCACTGCCGCAAGATTGTTACCAACCTGTCACAGATATTTTAATAATAATAACCCTTGCATTTGATATAGCGCCTTATCAAATCTTCAAGACGTCTCAAAGAGCTTCACAGAATATACTGTAAAGTGGATTGACTGTATATTTTGTGGGCGAAACAAAATTATTCCCTGAAAGTGAGCCCACTACTTAAATAAGCCATGTCACATTTTCACTGTCTGTATCTCGTGAGTACTTTAATGCTTGAAATGATGTACGTCACCTGGCTCAAAAGAGAGGAAAATCTATCCAATTCAGCATAAACAGAAAAAGGCACAATTTTTTTTAAAATCAAAGTCTCGTTTTCCAGTCTGGAAAACTTTCTGCGTGAAACTACCTAAAGGAGACGATTGAAACAGTGATTATTTTGATATTTGTTCTTGGTGTTTCATTTTCTGTCTGTGAAGCAATACAATGGGGAGAGTATGATCCACAGAAAAAGACTGAGCAGGTTACTGTACAAGAGTTCTACCCTGCAGTCAGCTCCTGCTTGCAACTTTTCCAATGCTCTCCTTGACAGTCTCCCCAGCTCCACAAGGTCGAATGATTCAAAATGCTGCCCATATTCTCACCTGTACCACAAGCTGACACTTCGCTATCCATTCGACCTGCTGACACCCCACATACCTTCCACCTTTGTTTAGCTGGCTCTCGCCTTGTGGACATCCCTCGTCCCCTCTGCTCCACAATTGTCGGCCGTGCTTTTATCCATTATGCCCCCAACCTCTGGAACTCCTTACCTAAATCCCTCTTTGCCCTCTTCAAATCAAACCTGAAGACTTCCTTCTTTGACCTTGCCTTTGATCACCTCCCCTCTCTTTCCAGCTTGGGGTCAAACCTCACCACTGTTAAGTGTTCTGAGACACTCACTGCGTGAAGGTCTCTACATAAGTTCAAGTTGTTGTTCTTGTTGAAAAACAAATGAAGAAAGTTCAGCCCCTCTCAAGAATTATTACATTCCATGCCTCCACTTATTCCTATGTTACTTGCCTTTGTATGGGAAAATATAAAAACTATAATTCAATTTAAACCATTTTCAAGATGAAGGAAATTGTGATTGCAAACAGACCTTTGAATATGAACAGATGTGGCCATAACGTGCAGTATTTTGTTTTAACTACTCGTGGCCTATTTTTATGCTACTGTCAAATTGTGCTAAGCTATTAATTCATCAAATGTTTTCCTGAGTCAATAGTAGTTACAACAGTTTCCTTTATTTAGCACCATTCATGTAGTTTAACATCTTGGAGTGCTTTACAAGGGGGGAAAGGAGGTACCCCAAGACAGAGGATGAAGAACAATGGAGAGGGGTTTAGGTGGAGGGTGTGGACATAGTGGGTGAAGGCTTGTTGATGGTGGGGCAGGAGCAGGCCTGCTGTTTCTGAATGAAGGAAGCAGCAGAAGAATGAGGGTGAAGAAGAAAGATAATGGTAGAGAAGTGTGAGTGCATAGAATTATAGGTGAGGATCTTGAAGTCAATTCACTGGGCGACAAGGAGCTAATGGAGCCTGCGGAGGAATGGAGGCAACGGTATGTAAAGTTTCATGCGGGTTAGAATGTGGGCAGCAGAGTTTAGATAAGCTGAAGCTTGTAGAAGGGGGAACTGGGGAGATTGGAGAGGAGGGCATTTGAGAAATTGAGTGGGGAAGTGACAAAAGCATGAATGAGGGTTTCAACAACAACAACAACAATAACAACAAAATTACATTTGTACAGCGCCTTTCACATCAGGAGGACGTCTCAAGGCACTGGACAGACAGAGTTTCGGACCCAAGCTGAGAGTTAGGGTGGGGGAGGGAGGAGGGCAGTGGGGAAGCAGGGAGATCGAAAGCACGATCGAAGAGGAGGGTCCTGAGGTGGGTCTTGAAGGTGGCGAGGGAGGTGGCGAGATGAAGGGACTGCGGATGGAGCTCCAGAGGTTGGGTGCAGAGTGTCGGAAGGCCCACCTGCCGATAGTGGGGCGAGCAAGGCGGGGGACGTGGAGCAGACCAAAGCCTGATGGGTTTCATATGGGTCATAGTGGTGATGAGTGAGAAGGGGGAGACGGATTCAAAGGGGTGGGTAGGGGCTGGGATGGAAGGAGGAGATGGGGAGGGGGTAATAGTTTCCCGATTATCCCAATCCTTGCCAGTCTGCACTGGCTGCCTGTCCCAGAGAGGATCAACTTCAAGATCCTCACCCTTGTCTTCAAATCCCTCCACTCCTCTGCACTTCCCCTACCTCTCTGACCTCCTCTCTCCTCAAAACAATGCCCGTTGCCTTCGTTCCTCCGGGTCTGGCCTCCTCCTCGTACCTCGAGTCCTCCGCTCCACCCTCGGCGACCGTGCCTTCAGTCTCTATGCCTCGAGGCTCTGGAATTCCCTTCCTCACTCCCTTCGCCTCGCTCCCTCTCTTCCTATTTTCAGGTCTCTGCTGAAGACCTTTCTTTTTGACCATGCCTTTGGTCACCTTTCTCCCCCGGCTTGGTCCCAGGATCTGTTATTGTGAAGCGCTCTGAGACGCCGTCCGGCGTGGAGGGCGCTGTATAAATCCAAGCTGTTGTTGTTGTAGTTGCAGTAGCAGAGGCAGCTGAGCGGATTCCCTCAATTTTGGATTCGAGGAAGTCCAACATCGCCTCGCAGTTGGCATTTGAGGTGAGGATGAACGAGACATGAGAGAATGGGTGGAGGAAACAGTTTGTGATGGAGAAGAGTTGCCTGGGATTGTCCTTAGCTTTCAAAATTGTCTTGGAGTAGAACAACAGCATTGGGAGTGAGAAAGAGATGGAGATGGCAATGTGACAAACACACAGGTAATGGATATGACGGAAGAAGAAGAGCTGATGGTGGAATTAGGGCCAATGTTGTGCATTGGTTTAGCTTTTCATCAAATGATTTAAAAATCTACGTACTCTTATCAGCGTAGTGGTAAAAAAAAATGTCTATGGATAAACAGATTGCACATGATCAAAGTTTAATGTGATAGAAATCTTAAGTGGAACTGGTACCTAAGAATAGTTCTGATGTGTATTTTATCCTTTTGACTGGCATTGAAATAATGCCAACTTAAATTGAATGTGACTAATACTTCAATGTCAGCACAATGTGTACCAAATGGTATTTGTAAAGATAATTCTTTAATTCCTGCTGGTCTGTTTTCTTAAGATGAATTACACTTTACCTTACATTTTACAATTTACATTTACATTTCTTTATTGCCTTTCAGGTTGGGAGAATGTCTCAAAGTACTTTACACATTTGACTAGCACCTGAGCTGCTGCAGGATGGGGAGAATGGTGAAAAAGATCAAAAAGATACATCTTAAGATAGCTTTAAAGGTGAGGAAGGAAGGGACAAGGTTGAGGGGCTTACCTAATTCCAGAGACAGGTTGATAAGAACCAAGGTTTGGGCACCCCAGACTGTGTATTGGACTACTGCTGCAATTTAAACCAGGTAAAAACGCATATCTTGGCATTGAAAGTACTGCTGACAAGCTTCTCTCTGTATATTTAAGATCAACCCTACCAATTATGGCTTTATCTTACAGGGTTACAGAAGCCACGTAAAATAATCTCTGCCCCCAGTGTCTCTCCAAGCCCTGCTGTTGAACCAGGCTGCCATTAGCAATGCAGTGGAATATCGTGGACCAGCCTGGCTCAGAAACTGGACTACTGAGACCATCACAGAGTTTGACTAAATTTGGAAATTCTGTGGCTATGCATGTCACTATTCTCCCCATCCTGCTCCAGCTTGGATGCCAGTAAACTACGTAAGGCGCTTTGAGACATTCTCCAAAACATTAAGGTGCTAAAGAAATGTAAATTGTAATTGAAATTAAAAAGATATTGAGATTAAAAATCAAAAAAGCATGAAATGAAAAGCAACTAGAAATAATTTATGATTAATCGGAAATAATCTGCCCATTGCCGTTGCCCAAGGAGACACTGATGACCTCCTCCCCCACCCCCAGCCCCTCCCCGCGCACCCCACTCCCCCCTACCGAGGATCACTAGTTGGTTATTTGACATCCACAGGATTGAGCCCTTACTTATTAGAAATAAAACGATCAACTGTGAATTGTGCAATTGCACAGTGTAATTTTGCATGATTGTTTATTTGGATACTGCTATCATCTGAATGTTGCTCAGAAGAAAGATTCAGTTATTTGTAATATCTCCGCCAATAACAATTTTGCAAACCACGATAATGATCTTATCGCTCCTTCCGCAGTTGTTTACATGTAAGTTACTAGGCCTAAAGTATGAACTCGTTGTGTTAGAAGCTATTGTTAGAAGAATGGAGTCCAGCTGCAGGAATCTATCCAAAATGCTGAGAATAACTATAGAAGCCAAACACTCAAATTTAAAAAATGTTGAGACTAAAAAACAAAATCCAAATGCAAAGCAAATAGGATTACCTTATGATTCATCAAAAATAATCTGCCTGTTGCCATTTCTTCCGATGTTGCAGGAATAGTGAAGTTGCTTCCAGTAAGACCAATCCAATGTTTGATTAGACCTTTTTTTTTATGAGTCACTGTCTGAAACATTATAATTAATACAGTCATTTCAAGGGTGCTGAAAGAACTAAGAGGGTGACTTTGTGCACTGTATGAACAAAATTAGATTATTTAAAATTGCTTTGGGGAATAGCTTGTCTGGCTTTAAATGATGGATAAAGTTCACAATGCATTCCATTTTCGCCCTTCGGTTGAGACGTTAAATCAAAGGTTGCAGTCTGCCTGTTCAGGTGACCATGAAAGATCACATAGTACCATTTGAAAAGAGAAGGTAATTTCTTTCTGATCCTAGCAAACAATCCTCCTAATAAAAATTATCATTCATGGCTGTTTGTGGGGCATTGCTGTATGAAAATTGACTGCTGCGTTCATCCACAAAACATACACAGTCACTGCGCTTCACAGTATATCCTGTGAAATAGGATGAGTACCCAACATGAAAGGTGCTACATCAAATGGTAGGATTATTATAATGATGATGATAATAATAATAATAAGAAGAATAAGAATAAGAATCATCCTTGCATTTGATATAATAATAATAATAATAATAATAATCCTTGCATTTGATATAGCGTTTTTCACGTCGGTAGGACGTCCCAAAGAGCTTCACAGAATATACTGTAAAGTGAATTGACTGTATATTTGTGGGCGAACGCGGCAGCCAATTGCGCACAGCAGTGTCCCACAAACAGTCATGGATTGAAAATGACCAATTTATTATTGTTTTTGTTTTTTTGGAGGGATTATTATTAGGCGTGTGGAGTAAGGAAACTTGCCCAAGGTTTCGCCCTGCCTGGAATTGAACTCAGGTCTCTCGCTTGCAAAGCGAGTGCTCTAACCACTGAGCTACAGGACTCCTATTATCTTTGGGTGGGATTTTCCATTTGTTGGTAAGCATCCACATAAGTGGGAAAATACCATTTTGAATGCACACCACTAAGATTGATAAATTTATTGACTAACAGATTGTTTTTAACATTTTAAATCTACAAACTGTAAATGTTTCTTATAGTCTTTTGAAGTATGAAAGCAATACAAACAGATATGGAGGAAGAGCAGGAAACTGAGTTTGGAGTACTTAGCTCCAGTCAGTGAAGAAACTAGCACCAGCATAGAGTCAATGGGTTGAATGAACCCCTAACCTTCTGACTCAGAGGCAAGAATGCTACCAATTGTGCCAGGCTGATTCCTGTAGTTTCAAGGAAAAGACAACGTTCAGAATACGTTGCATGAGAATCATGGAACAAGAAAGGTCCCTTGACCAATCAAGCCAGGTCCTTCCATACATAAAACAACCAGTCACTGAGAAGCTTCCAAGACAGTACAAGTTCTTCCTGAAATTTCTTCCAATTATAAAAAATCTCCAGAGTATTATTCTAACCCGACAATTTACACCTATGTTCCACAAACGACACACCCATGGTACCACCATCACATCAGCATTCTCTTCCTTTGCCTTGGACTATTTGATCATTTGTGTCTACTTTTATTAACTTAATTCTCAATCTGAAATAAAGTTCAAGCTCAGTGTTTTTTATAGAACAAATCAATTTACGTTAAATAAATTAATTAGTTTTTGCTATCCTAGGAATCTACCTTATAAATCTACTATTCTGGAGGGGGACAAAATTTAAGGCTTACTAATTTTGTACTGATGTCCTTAAACATCACAATCCAAGTTATATATTATTCATGGCTTTCATCAAGTCCCAGCTGGGGTACCCATCCAGCACTGTTCCGCTCTTTTAAACATCCGGCTGTCGCAAAAGGCACTATATAAATGTAAATTCTTTGTAAATTGCAAAATTATATTGTAACTGTAAACTCTGAATCGTGCATTGTCTCAATATTGCAAGTTTCTTAATAAAATTGTTCACTCACTTCATAGTTGTTTGTGAACATTGCTGTGTGCAAATTAACTGCTGAGCAAAATACAGTCACTATACATTACATGGAATGCTGTGAATTTCTTTGAGATGTCCTCTAGATGTGAAGCACTAGATCAAATGCAAGGGTTATTATTAATATTGTTATTAGTAAAATCATTAATCAATATATTATTATTGAAACTTTTTACAATAGTATGCAATTAATTCCATGAGTAGATAACAATACAAGAAACCCTTGCTCCATAAACCATGGACTCCATAGTAAATGTAAAATTGTCATTTATTTCTTATTTTTGACACTTATTCCTATCTGTTTAATTCTTTCACTTTTGAATTTAACAATGCAACACTGATACGGTTATTAAGATTTACTCTCACATTCAACAACAACAACAACAACAACAAGATTCCATTTATAAAGCGCCTTTCACGTCAGGAGGACGTCCCAAGGAGCTGCACAGTTGGGTCATGACCCGAGCAGGGGGGAAATGGTCAGGGTGAGGGAGGGAAGGGAGGGAGCGAGGAGGGGGGAAATGGTCAGGGTGAGGGGAGGGAAGGGAGGGAGCGAGGAGGGGGAAGAGAGTCGAGAGGGGAGCTGAAGGCACGGTCAAAGAGAAAGGTTTTGAGACCGGCCTTGAAGGAGGAAAGGGAGGAAGCAAGGCGAAGGCACTGGGGGATGGAGTTCCAGAGCCTGGGGGCTGAGAGGCTGAAGGCCCGACCACCGATGGTAGGGCGGTTGGGGCGGGGGACGTGGAGCAGACCAGAGCCAGAGGAACGGAGGGTACGGGCAGGTAGGTAGGGGGATAGTAGGTTGGAGAGGTAGGAGGGAGCAAGGCCGTGAATGGCCTTGTAGGTGAGGATGAGGATCTTGAAATCAATCCTCTGGGGGATGGGGAGCCAGTGGAGGCGAGCGAGGGTGGGAGTGATGTGGTCCCGAAGCCTGGTGCGGGACAGTACACGAGCTGCAGAGTTAGGAATGACCTGCAGCTTGTGGAGGGAGGTACCGGGAAGGCCGGCGAGGAGAGAGTTCCAGCCTTGAGGTGATAAAGGCGTGGACCAGTGTTTCAGCAGCGTGAGGGGTGAGGTAGTGCCGTAGTCTGGCGATCTTTCGGAGGTGATGGAAGGCGGTGCCAGTTGTGGCGCGGATATGAGGAAGAAAGGACAGCTCAGGGTCGAACAGAACGCCGAGGTTCCTGACTGCTTTGAGAGGTGATAATCGAGCACAGAGATTAACAGAGATGTCACAGACAAATAGGTCTGGGGACTACAACCACAACTTGCTTTTTCATTACGCTCTTCATGTAGGGCAGGGTCTTGGATTGTTTAACTATGAACAATGGCGAATTTTGATGCTGAGCTAGGGAGAAAGGGGAGCTGACTGTAAGCACAGTCAAAGAGGAAGGTCTTCAGGTGCGATCTGAAGACAGGGAAAGATGTGGCAAGGCGGAGAAATTGAGTTAGGGAGTTCCAGAGTTTCAAGGCATAGTCGCTGAAAGCACGGCCATGGATGGTGGAACAGAGGGGACAAGTGACTTGCAGACTGAGGAGCCAAAGATGAGAACAATTTAAAGGTGAGAACAAGGATCTTGAGCAGGATCCACTGGGAGCTGGGAAGCCAGTTGTGGCGCGGATATGAGGAAGAAAGGACAGCTCAGGGTCGAACAAAACGCTGAGGTTCCTGACTGGCTTTGAGAGGTGGAGAGTGCAGCCTTGGATCCTGATGCTGTCAGCGCCTGAGGTGCGGAGGCACTGACGTGAGCCAATCAGGAGGGCCTCAGTTTTGCGCACGTTGAGCTGAAGAAAGTTGTCTCTCGTCCAGGACTCGATGTCGGACAGGCAGGCTGTCAGGACATCGGTGGTCGTGGAGTTGAGGGTAGAGGAGGAAAGGTAGAGTTGGGTGTCATCCGCATACATGTGGAAGTTAACCCCATGTCTGCGGATGATGTCACCAAGGGGGAGCATATAGAGGGTAAAGAGGAGGGGACCGAGGACAGAGCCCTGAGGGACACCGCACGAGACAGTGCGGGGGCTGCAGGAAAAGCCGTTTGTGGAAACAAAATAAAGACAGTGGGAGAGGTATGAACTAAACCACTCAAGGACAGAGCCTTGAAGGTTGAGGTGGGAGGACAAGCGGTGGAGGAGAATAGCGTGGTCGACCTTATCGAATGCTGCCGATAGGTCGAGGAGGATGAGGATGAAGAGGGAGCCCTGGTTGCAGATGGTCAAGATGTCATTCGTGACCTTGACCTGGGCGGTTTCTGTGCTATGGGCAGCACGGAAACCCGACTGAAAGGGTTCGAATAATGCATGGGTGGAGAGGAAAGAGCGCAGCTGGGAGGCGACAACTCTTTCAAGGACCTTGGATAGGAAGGGGAGGTTGGAGATGGGCCAGTAGCTTGATAGCTGCGATGCATCAAAGGAGGGTTTTTTCAAAGTGGGAGTGATGATGGCAGTTTTTAGGGGAATGGGAACAGAGCCAGAGGAGAGGGACAGGTTGACGATGTCTGTGATAAGTGGGGCAAGGAGGTGGAGCTGAGGGATAAGGAGTGGAGTGGAAATGGGGTCAAGGGAGCAGGTGGTGGGTTTCAGGGACAGGATGAGTTTGGTGACAGAGGGTGGGGAAACGGGTTCGAAGGTGTGTAGGAGAGGATGGGTGGGAGTCGGAGTGTGGGAGGGAAGGGGTGGGGGGTGGGTGGAAGTTGGAGGGGGAGTGACTGTGGAGCGGATTCCCTTGATTTTAGATTCAAGGAAATCCAACATCTCCTCGCAGTGAAGGTTGGAGGAGATGACCTGCGCAGGGTGGCGGGGGGGACGGAGGAGTTGGGATGTGGTAGAAAACAGAAGCCTGGGGTTGTTCTTCACCTGCAGGATTATCCTGGAGTAGAAGGACGACTTGGCCGAGGCTAGAAATATTCAAATGTTTTCTCTATCTGTTTTTAAAAAGGAAAATGGAAATTTTAGTAATTTCCTAAAGTTGTGTTACTTTGCCCGCTCGCTCCCTCTGCTCAGCGGGCTCTGGCCTGCTTCATATCCCTCACCTCGCCAGCCCCACCATTGGTGGGTGGGCCTTCTGCCACTCTGCCTCCTCCCTCTGGAACGCCACCTCTCAGACCCTCCACCTCGCTCCCTCCCTTGCCTTCTTCAAGACCCATCTCAAGACCCTCCTCTTCGACTGTGCCTTCGGTCACCCTCCTTTCACCCCTGCCCTCCACCATCCCTGATCCCGATACCCATCTCGGTTCCGAAACATTGATTGTCCAGCGCCTTGGGACATCCTCCCAATGTGAAAGGCGCTATACAAATGTAATTTTGTTGTTGTTAATTTATACCAGTTCCTTAAAATAGTAATATTTGCCACTAATTTCTCAAAGTTATTATTTCATTTCACAAGGAAACAACTTCCGAGGAAACAAATCTTGTACGAGCATAAATATATCCCATATTGTGGTCCTGAGCCTTGAGATTTTATAAACAAATATGGATTTGTTCCAACCTTTCATGTGTCACTGGTGATGTGGTGCTGATAATGTTGACATAGCAGCTATCTGTGATCTGTTTCTAACAGATGAGGTAGTCAATGAGATGAGGTAGTCAATAAGATTATATCTATTTCTGGTTGTTATGTCTTTCAACAGGACCTTGGCTGAGTAGTCCTGTATCCCATGTATGGGATGATTGTAGCACACTGTAAGAAAAGTTTGAAATTAAATATTTTCAAAGTTCAAAGACTGAAGAGCAACAACAACAATTTACATTTATATATTGTAGTATCTTTCACTTAGGGAGGATGTCTCAAAACATTTCACACAGCTGACTAGGCCCCGAGCTGAGGGTAGGTCTTTGAGAAAGGTGGGGGGAGTGGGGAAGAAATTATGTATTAAGGTGGGCTTTAAAAGAGGGGAGGGATGAGGCGAAATGGGGGGATTCTGGGAAGAAATTCCCGAGAGTGGAGGCAGAATGTCTGAAAGTTCTCCACCAACTGTGGAGTCCTGTAGCTTAGTGGTGAGAGCACTTGCCTCGCAAGCGAGAGGACCCAAATTCAATTCCCAGGCAGGGCAAAACATAGTTGACATTTCCTTACTCCACATGCCTCTGCTTACTTAGCAGTAAGTATCTGAACAGAAGAAGCAAAGTTAAGGTTGCAGGAGATCGCAGAGATAGGGAGGGGAGAGGCTGTGGAGGGATTTGAACATGAAGACAAGGATCTTCAATTCAATCCACGGGGGAGCCAGATGATGGGGCTGATAGGATCACAGAACCCAGTACGAGGGAGGACATGAGCTGCAAAGTTCTGGATAGTCTGCAACCCGAGTTTAGGGAGCACTTGTGGAGTCAGGGCATTAGAATAATTAATCCTGGATGTAATGAAAGCATGGATGGAAGCCAAGCAAAAGAATCTCGGTCTTGTTGACATTCAGCTGAAAAAAGTTAGATCTTATCCAGGACATGATGTCTGACAGGCGATCAGTCAGGACAGTAGTGGTCCTGAAGTTGAGGGTAGATGCAAATAGATAGAGTTGGGTGTCAGCCGCATACATGTGGAAATGGATCCAACTGAACGTCAGCAAGATTGAGTCCTTCCTGATTGGCTCATGCCAGCGCCTCCGCACCTTGGTCGCTGACAGCATCAGCCTCCACGGCTGCACACTCACCTGGGTATTTTGTTTGACCCTGAACTGTCCTTTTTGCCCCACATCCGCGCCATGACTAGCACTGCCTACCACCACCTCCGCAACATTGCCAGATTCTGCCTCTGCCTCACCCCTCAGGCTGCCAAAACCGTCACCCATGCATTCGTCACATCAAGGCTCGTTTATGGAAACTCCCTCCTCATCGGCCTTCCCAACTCTTCCTTTCACAAACTGCACATCATCAAAAACTCTGCAGCTCATGTACTCTCACGCACCAGGCTCCATGACCCCATCACTCCCACCCTCACCCGATTCCGCTGGCTCCCCATCCCTCAGAGGATCGAGTTCAAGATCCTCGTCCTCACCTTTAAGGCCATCCATGGCCTTGCCCCCTCCTACCTCTCTGACCTGCTGACTCTCTACCAACCTGCCCGCTCCCTCCATTCAGCGGGCTCCGACCTGCTCCATATCTCCCACCCAACCCGCCCTACCATCGGTGGCCGGGCTTTCAGCCTCTCTGCCCCCACAATCTGGAACTCCATCCCACAGTCCCTTCGCCTCACTTCCTCCCTTGCCTCCTTCAAGGCCAGTCTCAAGACCTTCCTCTTCGATCGTGCCTTCAGTCACTCTCCCACCTCTCTGCCTTCCCTCACCCCCACCCCACCCCTCCCCTAAGCTTGGGTCCTGACCCTTGACAGCCCTGCACCTTGGGACATCCTCCCGATGTGAAAGGCGCTCTATAAATGTAATTTTGGTGTTGTGGTTGATGCCTGTGGATGATATCACCAAGTGGGAGCATGCAGATAGTGGAAAGGAGAGGACCGAGGATAGAGCCCTGTGGAATGCTACATGTGACTACAGGGGTAGGAGGAGAAACCATTGAAAGAGACGCAGTAGAGTGAAGAAACTTCTGATCAGCTAAAACAGTATTTGGGTGCAGTTAACTTTCCACCATTCACTAAGGTTTCAGCTTTAGCTGTCAAATATCATAGATGAAACTCAATTATCTGCCTCAGGGTGAATTGTTTTGTTGATTGTTGAATTTCCATTACTAACATGAAAGGGCCCAATCTAGCGATGTGTTCTCCTTTACCGTTATTAATGGCTTCTCAACTGGTTCATTTTCATTTGGAGACAATGCCTTTACAAATCCAATGTTAACTAACTGGTTTGATCAATTCATTGAACTAAATTTGTGAAAGATAATCTGCTTCCAGGAACAGCTCCAACCCCACCCTCCATCCACTTGAGAAGGACAGATGGAGTCATGTGTTACAATAAGGTAGAGTTGCTGAACACAGTATCAATTAAAACATTATTTCCAGTACTAGGTAAGCTGCCAAAAAGCCCATCAAAGTGCACCATGCAATGAGCCAAAGAAAGATTACAAAAAAGTTAACCATTTCTTTCAATAAGCTTGATTCTTGTGTGTCAGCTTGGCACATTTGGAGGCACTCTCATCTCTGAGTCAGAACGTTCTGGATTCAAGCCACCACTGAATCATTGGTCAAGTTTTAAATGAATTTTAAATTTAATAATTTTAATAGTTAGCAGATCTCTAAAATAATGAATACGAAAAAGGTCTTTGATCAGATTCCAATACTTCCATAAATAATTAAAATGCATTCAGTATAAAACAACAACATGCATTTATATAGCGCTCTTCATGCGAGCGCCCCAGGACGTCTTTCTGACAAGTGTAATTTGTTGTTGTTGTTGTTTAACAAGGATGTGGTTTGACATTGAGCTGGAAATCCTGCAGGGCAAGTTTCATTACTCCTCACGCTTCTGTTTAACTAGCAGTAAGTAGGAACCCAGTTTGTAGTCATTTGGTGGATCGCTTTTCTGGAGGCAATAATCCCATCAATAAATATATATATAATAATAATAAATTGGTCACTCAATCCACAATTGTTTGTGGGACACTGCAATTGGCTGCCACATTTTGCCCACAAAATATACAGTCAATTCACTTTACAGTATATTCTTTGAAGCGCTTTGAGAAGTCTTTAAGATATGATAAGGCACTATATCAAATGCAAGAATTATTATTATTATTATTATTATAAGAGAGGGGAGATGACTGAAGACACTTTTCAAGAGGAAAGTTTTCAGCTGTGATTTGAAGATGGTCAGTGAGGGGATAGACTGAGGGTTTGATTCAGGAAATTCCTGAGATTTGGGATATAGTGGCTGAAAGCACGGCCGCCAGTGGTGAAGCAGAGGGGACGAGGATTATGCAGAAGACCCGAGCCAGCTGAGTGAAGGCGGCAGGTAATGGAGTGATGAGCAGATCGGAAAGTGGGAGGTGCTGGAATGTGAAATTACTTGAAAGTGAGAATAATGGTCTTGAAATTGATCCATTCTGAAATAAGTAGCCAGTGAAACCTGGCAAGAACTGAGGTGATGGGGGTACAGAAGTATAATTTTCCCTGTGAAAGCAGAGCCAGGACCAGCTCCAAACTGCTTTGCTATTGTTGTGTAATGTCTTTTTAATATTGGTCAGGAAACATTTAGTCTTTACTGCAACGGAGCTCATGAGTAAATAATACTTCAAACGTGGAAAATCTCTTTTTCCAGGTAATGTGCGATTTGTGTTGTGCCTCAGTATTTTTTGTGACTTCAGGCCATTTGCTTTCTCATTAACTCTCTTTATCACTTAACCATTTCATGAATATCAATAGAATAATTTGAAACACTCATTTACCACATTCCTAATTTGAATATACCATGTTCATGTCATTCAGACCCAGTTATGTCTGATACATTGTTCTATTTGAGTTACAATAAGGTAACAATCTAATATTTATCAGCACCTTATTTTATACCATCAATCATCTTGTATAATTTTATTATTTGCTTCTTAGCTAGGAAATCCACTTAGGGTTAACTTGCAAAATCATTTGATCTTACAATTTAAGGTCCCGTAGAATTGTGGAACATTCCTAAACTTGGTCTCAATTTGGAAGCTTGTTCTTTTTGAGATTTGCAGTAATAATAATAATAATAATAATCCTTGCATTTGATACAGCGCTTTTCACGTCGGAAGGACGTCCCAAAGCGCTTCACAGAACACACTGTAAAGTGAATTGACTGTAAATTTGTGGGCGAACGCGGCAGCCAATTGCGCACAGCAATGTCCCACAAACAGTCGTAGATTGAAAATGCCAATTTTTTTATTATTGTTTTTGGTTTTTGGAGGGATTATTATTAGGCGTGTGGAGTAAGGAAACTTGCCCAAGCTTTCGCCCTGACCTGCCTGGAATTGAACTCAGGTCTCTCACTTGCAAAGCAAGTGCTCTAACCACTGAGCTACAGGACTCCACAGTCCTGCCCACAGTCCACAGTCCAAAAGTCCAGTAAACTGGCTTTTCAATTAAGATTGAATTTAATAACTTTCAGGACCTTGCACGACCATGAACTTTTTTAAAGACAAAAATGGTCTTACAGGCCATACAGGAGGAATTCAACTGTCACCTGTTGTTATATGAATTCCATTTTATTTTTGAACTAACTTGCAGTGGAGTTAGCCTGACTGTAAGATCCATGACAATAGTCTGACTTCCACTCCCTGTGCTGTTCATCTCCAAACACACTGCTGCTGGTTATCTTCCTCATAGCCTGCGAAAAACCGAAATGTTCCAACACGTTTGAGGGATATAATTTCCTGTTCAGATGTTATGATAGTTAAAGCAATATCAGGAAAATCATTTTTTACAAGAGGAGAACATTAATTTTGTTTTATTGAGGAAGCCGCAGGACGGAGATTTGAGACACAATATTAGCAACAACAAAATTACATTTGTATAGCGCCTTTCACGTCGGGAGGATGTCCCAAGGCACTGGACAATCAGTGTTTTGGACCCGAGCTGGGGGTCAGGATCGAGGAGGATGCAGGCTGGTGGGGGAGCAGTATGATCGAAGACACGGTCGAAGAAGAGGGTTTTGAAATGGGTCTTGTAGGAGGCAAGGGAGGGGGCGAGGCAGAGTGACTGCGTGATGGAGCTCCAGAGTAGCTGAAGGCCCGCCCACCAATGGTGGGGTGGGCGAGGCGGGGAACGTGAAGCAGGCCAGAGCCTGCTGAGCGGAGGGAGGGGCAGATTGGTAGGGGGTTAGGAGGTCAGCAAGACCATGGAGGGCTTTGAAGGTGAGGACCAGGATCCTAAACTGTATCCTCTGTGTGATGGGAAGCCAGTGGAGTCGGAGAGGATGGGGGTGATAGGGTCACAGAGCTTGGTACGGGAGAGGACACGGGCTGCAGAGTTTTGGATGATCTGCAGCCTATGGAGGGAGGAGTTGGGGAGGCCGACAAGCAGGAAGTTTCCATAGTCAAACCTGGATGTAATGAATGGGTGTATGAGGGTTTCGGCGGCCTGCAGTTTGAGACAGTGGCAGAGCCGAGTGATGTTGCGCAGGTGGGAGAAGGCAGAGCGGATCTTGGCACGGATGTGGGGTAGAAAGGAGAGTTGAGGGTCAAACAAAATGCCAAGATTCTGGACTGGCTTAGTAAGGTGGACTGTGCATCCTTGGATGTTGATGCTACGAGTACCTGAGCTGTGGAGGCTCAGAAGAATTATTCTCAACACAGATTGCCATCAAATGAGTGACAAATGCTATTGTTGGCCAGGATACTGGGAAAATATCCTTCAATTTTTGAATAGTTATGTGGCATTTTTAATGTCCACTTGAACAGGCACACAGGAAACCTCAGTTTAACATGTCATATGAAGGATGGATTGGATGAATGTTTTGTGTAAATTTGATCCATTTTCTGAATAATTGAGTTTGAATCATGTGTCATCTGCCTCAATTATTTCAGAGAGGCTCAAAGTGTGTAAATGCTCTTGAATACTCTTGAATAATAGGTTTCTGGGTATCTTACTTGGAGGATGTCAGCTAAGTCCTACTTACTAACCCTCCTCTTCAATATCTATATGCTCCCTCTTGGTGACATCATCCACAGACATGGGGTCAACTTCCACATGTATGTGGATGACACCCAACTCTATCTCTCTGCCTCCACCATTGACTCTAGGACCACTGCTGTGCTGACAGAATGTCTGTCACACATAAAGTCCTGGACGAGACCTAACTTTCTTCAGTTGAACATCAACAAGACCGAGGCTCTCCTGATTGGTTCCTGTCAGTGCCTACACAACTCAGGCACTAACATCATCATCATCCAAGGATACACGCTCAACCTTACTAAGCCAGTCCAGAACCTTGGCGATATGTTTGACGCTCAGCTATCCTTTCTACCCCACATCCATGCCATGAACCGTTTTACCTTCCCCCACCTCTGCAACATCGCCCAACTCTGCCACTGTCTCACACTGCAGGCTTCCAAAACCCTCATACATGCATTCATAACATCCAGGCTTGACTATGCAAATTCCCTGCTTGTCGGCCTCCCCAACTCCTCCCTCCACAGGCTGCAGATCATCCAGAACTCTGAAGCCCGTGTCCTCTCCTGCACTAGGCCCCGTGACCCTATCACCCCTATCCTCGCCCGACTCCACTGGCTTCCCATCACACAGAGGATATAGTTTAAGATCCTGGTCCTCACTTTCAAAGCCCTCCATGGCCTCGCTCCCCCCTACCTCTGCGACCTCCTAACCCCCTACCAATATGTCCACTCCCTCCACTCAGTAGGCTCCAGCCTGCTTCACCTGCCTTACCTGCCCCACCATTGGTGGGTGGACCTTCAGCCACTCTGGCCCGGCCCTCTGGAACTCCAACCCGCAGTTCCTCCACCTTGCCCCCTCCCTTACCTCCTTCAAAATCCATCTCAAGACCTCCTCTTCGACCGTGCCTCTGATCGCCCTCCTTCCCCCCCTGTCCTCCACCCTCCCGATCCTGACCCCCAACTCAGGTCCCAAACTCTGATTTTCCAGCGCCTTGGGACATCCTCCTGACGTGAAATGCTCTATACAATCGTAATTTTCTTGTTGTCTGTCAAGTTCTTGGATAAATCACTTTTGTGAGCTAGAAGAAAGATCATATGTCCTGTCTAGTTCTGCAGAAAAGAGTACCCTCTGCCTGTTAGAGGGGAAGCTCAATGCCGCAGTGATATTTATAATATAATAATCCTTGAATTTGATATAGCGCCTTATCACGTCATTGAGATGTCTCAAAGTGCTTCACAGGTTGACTGTATATTTGTGGGTTAATTATTTAGTATTCATTTAAATTAATTTCTCATGGACATGGAAATATGAGCTGAATGTACATTTCAATGGTTCTGTAGTTGTACGTTTAAAATTAGTTTACAGCCATTGCACTTTGTTTATTCTATTACGAATGTTCTAATAACTGTATTACCGCAAACCACCTGTTGGTTGCAATATTGTGCTACACAAGGTCACTGAGCTGCTATTAACCTGAGAGCACAGGTAGCAATAGAAATCCACTAACTTTCGGATTATTTTTGCAAACATAAAATAACAGAAACATTCGGCCAGATGGAATGAATTGTAGGCTTTTCTCTACACTAACCTTCATGCTGGAGAAAGGATATAATAATAATAATAATAATAATAATAATTCTTGCCTTGTATTAATTCTTGCATTTGACATAGCATTTTATCATGTTGTTAAAACTTCTCAAAACGCCTCAAGGATTTACTATAAAGTGCACAGTGACTGTATTTGTAGGTTAATTTGTATTTGTAGGATCAATCATAGTTATGAGCTTTCAGCATCGGGGACAGATTAAGAACAAGAAGATGTGTGATTCATTTAAATGTACAAGAACCTGTGATTAATTGACAGAGTAAGTAAGTCTGGTCATACAATTACCTCATATTGTTTAAAGCTATGTGGTAGTTACCCACTCCCAGTGGGTCAGTAGACGACTATACTCGGGGCTTCTCATATGTGAGGTTGCCTGGTACAAATATTTATTTAATTTCCTCTTCACTCTTTTGGTATTCTGGTACCAAGTCATCCATCATAGCAGCTATCCATTTGGGGCTACACGGCAGTTTCCTTATTGAAGTAATTTCATTAAACGTTTTCTTTCAGTATAGAATATGTTAAAATGGGATGAACAAACATGTGCTTCAATGACAGCAAAAACAGTTTGAATTTATATAGTGCCCTTCTGGTGGAGGTATCTGGGAGCACTTTAGAGAGACGTGCCAGACACTGAGTTTGGAGGGTGGAGGAATTTGAGAGGTGAGAGTGCAATGTGCACAGTGTTCCCTTCAAACATGCTTCCAGGTAAAGTTTTGTGTATTTTGTCCACCGGCCAGTATTATTGTTGAGGATATGGTGTTGATATTTTTGTAGTAATCCATTACATTTTTATCTAAATACTAACCCTGGTAATGATTATTTAAAATGTGAACTAACCTTGCTTAGAAATAGTGCCTTTTAATAGTTTATTCATAAAAACAAGCCTCTGCCAAGTGCTTTCAACCACACTTGTTGTATGAGTAAAACAAACAATCAAACAAGGAAAAATGATCTGGTCCATTAAATCTGTTCCTTCCACAAACAATGCATGAAGAGCTCTCGTATGAACTCTCCCTAACCAGTTTAATTTTATTAGGAAAGCCTGAGGAAATATTTTCCATAAAGGTAACTCAAGCAAAGAATCTACATAACTTTACATCCTACAATGAATCACCTGCAAAATGCACAGTCATGACACTTTGCATTTAATCCTGTGAAGCATTTTGAGATGTTTTGATGATATGACGTGGCACTATATCAAATACAAAGATTATTAGTATTACATACATCCAGTACAAATTGACAAAAATTATATTTTTATATTCCCATCCGCTCAGGGTCGGAATATAAACTGTTATGCTCTGCATTGCATTCACTTCTGTATACTAATCCTTATAATCCTCAAACCCTTTCCTGGTTCAATGTAAATGTAAATATAAACCTTTGGTGAATGAGTATGTGTGATTCTCCACTGATTGGCAACTCAACAAAGTGATCTTAGAATGGAAATAATATGTACAGAGAGAGAGAGAGCACGACCAGATGTCAGCCTGATTCAGTTGGTAACACTTTCTCCTCCAAGCTAAAAGGTTGTGGATTGAAATCCCAGATCAGGACTTTGAATTTACAGTCTAGGTTGACACTCCAATACACACTGTGGGTTGTCAGAGGTGCTGTTCTTACGGATAAAACCCTAAATTGAGGTCCCATCTGCCTGTTCAAATGGATATTAAAGATCCAATGATACCACTTGAAGAGAGAAGGGAAGTTACTCCAGGTGTCTTGGACAATAATCCCCCAAATAAAACATAAGAAATTGATCATTCACTTTAGGGCTGCTTGTGGGATATTGTTTTATAATAATAATAATAATAATCATCATCATCCTTTTATTTGTTACAGCATCTTTGAGACGTCTCAAAGCGCTTCACAGAATATACTGTGTATTTTGTGGACGAAACGTGGCAGCCAATTGCACACAGCAGTGTCCCACAAATAGTCGTGGATTGAAGTGACCAATTTATTTATTTTTTTAAGGAATTATTACCCCCGGAAAAGTGATCTGCCAATCGACTAACAATCGGGTTCCTACTTACTGCTAGGTAAAAAGAGGCGTGTGGAGTAAGGAAACTTGGCCAACATTTTGCCCTGCCGGGAATCGAACCCAGGTGTCACGCTTGTGAGGCGAGTGCTCTAACCACAGGACATTTGCACCAATTGACTGCTGTGTTCATTTACAAAATACACAGTCACTACACTTTACAGTAAATCCTGTGAAGTGCTTTGAGACATCCTCCCAATGTAAATAGTGCCATGTCAAACGCAAGAATTGATTAATTAATTATTTAATGCCCGTAATATGGGACTTTCAGCGTAAATATTTACTATGAAATCTTCAATTCAATATTTTTCAATAACAATTGCAGTGAACATTATTTTTGTGCAACTAATATAGTACATAATGATTCACCGGAGGGTTAATTAGAAAAGAACTGATAAATATGCTCAGTTACTGAGGCCTGCAGCGTATTGGTTGTTAGTCAATTGGCAGATCGCTTTTCCGTAGGCAATAATTCCTCCAATTTTTTTTAAAAAATAACAATTTGGTCACTCTATCCACAACTGTTTGTGGGACACTGCTGTGCGCAATTTGCTGCCACGTTTCTCCCACAAAATATACAGTCAATTCACTTTACAGTATATTCTGTGAAGCATTTTGAGATGTCTCAACGATGTGATAAGACTATATATCAAGTACATGATTATTATTATTACTCATACAAGGAGAAATCAAACTCTTTCCTTTATCAATCCTTTATCAATCCAGAAGCTAAGACAATACTCTATTCATTTGCGTAATGAACCTTTTTATTGTAAACTGAGATTCTGATTTTCCTCCTGTTAGGTGCAGTATGCAGTCCTTGCATTAACATTTTACTTCTGCTTCCCCATACATCACAGCAGAGTGTTATCAATATTTCACATATGAACCTTTGATAAATAATTAAGGTTATTGCAATTATTTTCCCAAATAGAAATAGTCAATAAATGAACAGTAGCTATCACTGAGGTATGCAGTTTAAAGGTACTTTGGCCTGACATACCCTTGCAGCATTAAAAATTTAAGTACATTTAAAACCTACACAAAATCCTTTTGTGCAGAGGTCATTGTTATTAAAATATTTATATAAACTGGTCCAACTTGTATCACTTCTTCGAAAATGTGATCATTTAAAAAAATATTTATTTTTGCTTTTGTTCTCACTCACCAGTTCAATTCTGATGAAGTGTCTCACCCACAACATTAGCCTGTCCTTCTCTTTCAAATGCTGATCTGCTGTGCACTTCCGACTTTTCTGTTTTACTGCAAATTTATAGATTTCCTTTTTATCACTGCTAATTGGGGTCACTTTGCAATTCTGAGATGAAGGCTCAGAAACAATCGCTCGTGAAGACTTATAAGGAAGAAACTATTCTGAGGAGCATTGGAAACTATTTGGGTGTCAGCCTGCTCAGTTGATAGCATTCTTGTCTTGGAGTCAAAAGGTTGCAAGTTCAAATCCCACTACTAATTAACGAAAAGATGTTTGGATCTCTAGGTCCCATTGAAAAACTTGTGTTAATATGTGTGTTGACTTGGCTCAGTTGGTAACAATCTTGCCCTCTGAGTCAGAAGGTTGTGGCTTCATGTCCCACATTACCACATTAAATTCATGTCATCTAAGCTGACACTGCTATGCAGTACTGGGGCTGTTGTGTGTTGTTGGAGGTTCCATCCTTAAGATGAGATACTAAACCAAGGTCATTCACTCCATGACTTTTGGGGGACATTGCTGTGGGTAAATTGTCTGCTCTGTTTCTGAATAAACATTTTACAGTACACAGTATCCCATGAAGCGCTTTGAGACGTCCTCCCGACGTGAAAGGTGCCATATCACATATGAGGTTTATTTATGAATAGCTCTACTGCAATCAGAAATAGGGAAGGTGAAAGTGGGCATCCTAATGTCCTCCTTCGCCTGAGCCAAATAGAAGACAACTGAGGCCCAACATTTATTATGATTTCAGTCTTAAATTTGTCCAAATATTTATTATCTGGCAGCATTTTGGAAAACAGTCAACAAAATTCAGTCTTAATAATTATAATAACAATAAAATTTAAAAAAAGCTCAGTTTTTATTTTTATTATTTTGTGAATAAAAATGGACTTTAAAGGTTCTTACCAATGGGTCACTATTATAACACAGTGCAACTTTTACTCACATTTCCAGTTATGATTTTACTGAGTTAAAATTTCTCTCTTTGTCTATGCTTTTGGACAAACCACATGTTGAACGTCTGTCCAAGTAGGAATTGTATCAGGGAAATAAAACTGACATGCTTTACAACACACACAGGAGACCAAACAAATAAAAAAAAAGAGAATATTTCCTAATTGTTTAAAAAAATCCATTTGCTAGGTTAAAAATAATAATTATCCATGCATTTGATATTGAGAATGCTTCACAGGATTTATTGTAAAACATGTTCACCTACAAAATACAATACTGTGCATTGTACTTTGGAGGCCAACATGGAAGCTAATTTGTACACAACAATGTTCCCACAATTTTACAATTGCAACAAAAAGCAATTCTTTGGGTGATCAAGCTACATTAATCCAATGCACAATCGCATAGTTACATCAATGGTGGCACATTTATCACTTTGTTGTAACTTTTCCAAAGTTTCCAGGTGGAGTGATCTCAGGTCATATCATAGATCATGTATTAAAGAAATCAGTTAAAGGCTGATGTTTTGAATTCTCTTAAAATCATTTAAATGCATTGCTTGTTTTCTGTGGTGTAAAAGAATATATCGTATTGCATACATACAGCATGCCCTCGCTCTCTCAGTAAATGCACCAGCAGTTCTTTTGAAGACTTTAGAAAAAGTTCTGAGGAATGCAGATGAACCGTTTTCACGAATCTGGGGATTGTATGAAAACTACAGGTGGAGTTCAAAACCCAGCATTCCAGGTAAGGCTTTAAATTCTCATTCACCGCAGTTTATAGCAAGTTGGAGCCACTTAAAGGTTTTAAAACGACAAGTTAAAAAGGGGAGGATACACCTGCAAAAACTCCAAAGCCTTGCCTTTCTGCTCTTAATGAATCTGAAATAGCCATCTTAATGGCTTCTAGTGTTTTTCTCCAAAAGAGAGGAAATGTGCTGCATTGAATATGCATGTTTTGTTCCATTGCCAGAAAAGTGTTTGCGAAAGTTCGGTGGTGTTTATATCTTCCAATTAACCCTTATTTTTGAAGGAAAAGCTATTTGAAAAGGTGTATTCAGTGGTAGACATTTTAGACAAAATGGGAGAATCAATGAAAAATAAGTTTTTACAATTTAAAACTAAAATACCCATCACATGTCACTCCAGTTGTTTATCGATACAGTTAAAAAGGTTGGTTGTGGACCGGTCCCCAACCCAATTTTTCTTAAACTGTTCTTAAATAAGTGATAGGAATGAATGTAGGCTTTTTACCCAAGACTGTCCTATACATTTCAAAAATAAGGCACACAAAATTCCAGGACACAAACGTCGAAAAATCTCAAGTAGGTTTAGGGATTTTTTTTTCTGCCCTGTTCCTTATTAGCACCCAGTGCCTCATCCTATGCTTCTAAAATCATTCATACCGGTGGACCTCAGTGGTAATATCCAAGCCTAAATACTATTATGCTACTGAAGTGAATGCATTTGAGCTGGTGCTTGCTTCAGGCAGGGCTGGGAATGACCGATGCTTGGTTGTGCATTCCTCCTGTGGTGCAGCAGATAATCTTCCTGTTCTGTGAAAGGAGATTTTGTAATAATGTCATATTGTTATTAATAATTATTATTATCCTCATTACAAATACATACATATCCATTTGAAACAGCCTTGCATGGTTATGCTGCACTGATAAAGCCACAGCACGGTTATCACGCTATGATACGTTCGTTGACCGCAGTTCAACAGTTCCTCTGAAATGAAAGTAATACATTACTGCGAACTCCCCCGTGATGGCATGTTCATCCTAATCTGCTTAACCTGCCATGCTCAAATGTTCTTACTTTGTGCAATAAATATGGACCACTGATTCAGTTACTTTGCTGTGATTTGCTGAGCCGTTCTGGTTTGATTGTAATAGAAATATAACAGTGCATTGGAAGCACTTTAAGAGAAACCATCAAGTAACCTTGATTTAAAATCTGTTTTGGCTTTGTTGAGCATTCTCTGCAGGGGACTCCATATGCTGAGTTTATCTATTGTGCTTTGATTTAATACAGGATGAACAATAACCTGTGATACCATTACAATGTCTAATAACCTTGATAGCATATGCTTTAACTGCCTATCAGCAGCTTCTATGCAACTATATAGAACTGACTATGTGCTTGTGAGAAATTGCTTAAAACAGCGTGGACCAACGGGCCTCAACTGGCTCAACAGATGATTTTGTCTGTCCCGCAAACCATTTCCGACTTCATTTCACTGCTTCACCTCTGGGCTGTGCCTCTCCATGAGGACTCTCCATGCTGGACTATGGGAACTCTCTCCTCGCCGGCCTTCCCGCCACCTCCCTCCACAAGCTGCAGGTCATTCAGAACTCTGCAGCTCGTGTACTGTCCCGCACCAGGCTTCGGGACCACATCACTCCCACCCTCGCTCGCCTCCACTGGCTCCCCATCCCCCAGAGGATTGATTTCAAGATCCTCATCCTCACCTACAAGGCCATTCACGGCCTTGCTCCCTCCTACCTCTCCAACCTACTATCCCCCTACCTACCTGCCCGTACCCTCCGTTCCTCTGGCTCCGGTCTGCTCCACGTCCCCCGCCCCAACCGCCCTACCATCGGTGGCCGGGCCTTCAGCCTCTCAGCCCCCAGGCTCTGGAACTCCATCCCCCAGTGCCTTCACCGCCTCCTCCCTTTCCTCCTTCAAGGCCGGTCTCAAAACCTTTCTCTTTGACCGAGCCTTCAGCTCCCCTCTCGACTCTCTTCCCCCTCCTCGCTCCCTCCCTTCCCTCCCCTCACCCTGACCATTTCCCCCCTGCTCGGGTCATGACCCAACTGTGCAGCGCCTTGGGACGTCCTCCTGACGTGAAAGGCGCTTTATAAATGGAATCTTGTTGTCTTGTTGTTGTTGAGGCAGCGAGGAGAGTGACAGGAAGAGGGGCTGACAGGGTGCAGCTGGAGCTGGCTCGACCCTCATCCAACCTGGTGAGACGCAGCGAGCAGCAGCAGTATTTTGCAATTCTAAAACTACAGAAGTATGAGTCTCAGTAGGAAGCACAAGGTAGATATGGAAAACAGAGGATTTCGGTCTAAGTGGAAAGTGGATTACTCATTTACTGAAAATAATGGAAAACCTCAGTGCCTTGTTTGCTTGTCATATGTCATCTGTGTTTAAGGAGTTCATAGTTAGTTTTGCAATTATGGATACATCTGTTTTGGTTTTGTTGTAGGGGACTCCAAATGCTGAGTTTATCTCTTGTGCTTTGACTTTAATACAGGGTGACCAACAAGTTGTGATACCATTACAATGTCTAACAAGTCTTAAAGAAATTATGTTTTTTTTAGATAATAGGGTAGATATCATAACTTTTTGGTGATCCTGTACATTAAAAAAATGCATTTATTTCCAATTGAGATGATCATTATTAAGTAATACAGTCACACAATTTAAATCATAGGATTTCTGAATGATTCTTTTATATTTCTGGAAGGGAAAAACAAAAATATTGCTTATTTGGTCAGCGGACGTTTCTCAAATATGTCATCCTGCCTTCGACACCCGAAAGGTTGGACCACTCTGGCTTCAAACAAAGATTTATTTACTTTTGCCTTGAGAAAATCTTGGCTTTGATTACTTTCTATAATAATGCATAAATCATGGATATGTCACCATTGATCTTACCATTGGTACAAACTTGGACTTCCTTCATGTCTATAGAATTATTACAGAATACTCAGGTTACAGCAACTCTTTTTGTTGAAACTTAGGATGACGTTCAAATTGAGGTTGACGGTGATCAGCAAATGGAAAAACAATTGGATGCAAGAGACAATGAAAGCAGCAGTCCTATAAGGTAATCATAACAACTATAAATGGAAGACTGATCTTCACATAGCCTGCTTTTGCACATATTATGGTGTGCTGCTTACTTTGCAATATTTGTAAAAGTGGTGGGAAGCACCTCAGTCAGATCAATTAAATTGGGAGCAGGGTTTTCGAAAGCTGCCAAAGTATCAAATAAAGCCAGAGAGTCGAACATGCGAACATTCGCTGATGTCATTTAGCTTTCCGTTGTTCTTCAGTGTGTTTTGCTTCTCATCCCTTTGGCAAATACAGAAAAATAATTTGCCAAAAGGTAAAATACTGCAGATGGAAGTCTGAAATAAAACAGAAGTCGCTGGGAACACGCAGCAAGTCAGGCAACATCTATGCTACCATGTGATAATGATAATGTGCCATGTTATTGTGCAAGGTTAGTGATAATGTTGTTATTGGACCCATGAGCATGATTACTGGCTTTCCTGCCTGTTGTGCACACAGGAAATAGGGCCAGCCATACCTTTCAGCACATTGCACAGAGTGTAGTGTGCAGAAAGTGATGTCAGCAGTGGCTATTTCTTTTAGGAATGGGGTCAGTTGTGCTTCCTGCATGTTAATCACATATGCAGTAAAAGGGAAGTGATGTCTCATTTTGTGCCCTGATATAATACAATGTATGAACCCGAAACAATATTATAATGGAGTTCCTTGGCAATTTTGGCACTTAAAAAAACACACAATTGATGCTGACCAGATGACTTGATGGCAAGGAGGGAGTGGATGTGAAGTGAAAGCTACCGTTTCTTTGAGCACTGGATTTTTTTTGTTTTGTTTTTGTGAACTTTTGAGCTCATCAAAGGTAAGGAATGTTAGCCCTGAAAAATGTAAAATATTCCCGTTTTAGGCACTTGTGATCTTGTGATAATCACATAACAATATTTTCTTTTTTTTCTATATTTAAATGGAGTACTTTGAATGGAACGCGAGCTCTCCGCTTAAACTTTCAATCCCTTCAAGCATAAGCAAAATAGATAAAAGTATCCAGTTAACAACAAGAATAAAAATAGAATTTTAATGTTTTTTTTTCAAACTCACTTGACTGTTGTTTTCTTGAACATTTAATTTTCACAGACTTGTTGAAAAGAAATATGAACAGATACAAGAACACTATCAAAAGCATAGAGGACTTATTCATTGTGTGATTCTGGGCATCTTCCTGGCAGGTTGTATTTATCATACTGAGTAAGCACATTTAGCAGTAATTAAAATACAGACAGACTTTATCTGATGCAAAAAAAAGTGGCCTCTAGCTATTTTATGTTTACGATTTACAACTCAGAATTGGTATTGGCACTCTATATTAGACCTTATTGTCCTGAAAATACCAATTATATTCATGTTAACCAGATGCTATTCATTCTGTATATTCTGATTTAATAAGCATTATGCATTGTAATCTTGATAATGACTTCTTTAAGGTTTTAATTTGCCAAAAAATACAGTCATTTCACTTTGCAATATATCGTGTGATCGCTTTGCGACATCCTCTCGATGTGAAAGGCCCTATAACAAATATATTGATTATTATAGGTTCAGGGATATAATAATCAGATAGCAGAGAAAATTTGTGAATGTATATAAAGTGTCAAGATTATGCAAAAGTTATTTTAAATGAAATTGCTTAACACTTTATGTTCTACTCCACTGGTCCAGCAAATGTAGACATGAAAATATATGGCAACCTCCCTTAATCCCACCTCCTAACTATAATGCTTTCTACTTGTACTCCCCAAGTATATATGCATTTGCCTCTTGCATCTAAGTTATTGTGTGTTGGCAGTGAAATCTTGTCTGAATTCATAGGGATTCTTCACATGCACCAGACCTGATCGTACACAACTGGTTTGGAATTTTAATAGTATTCACAAATAAATAGTTTATAGAAGTATACTCAGATAGGAATAATCTCATCGAGATTCATTGCCCAATCTTGGATGAGGCCTATTTTCCATGTTTAATAAAGTGTGTGTTGTAGGAATTAATTGCAAGAAACAGCTTTGAAGCCAGATATGATTAAAAATGAGTACCTTATTGTGATGGTGCCATGTATTAAGATAAAGACTATATAATTTCTCCTATATTGATTTTGGCCAATATATACACCAATAAACTATTCAACATCAAAAGTTCAAATTAGACTGTCATCGCTGTTAAGATCGAGCTGAAAAAGTTTACAGTAAACTCCTGATAACAAGATAACTTGTCACTACCACTTAATTCGCCATGCTGTCAATATCCTGGTTGCTAAGCATGCAAAATGTTAGTAAGGGATTCCGCTTTACTTGTCACTGTGCTTCACACATAACTAGTTGCATTCCAGAAATTCTTGTAAGTACTTACAATGTAATAATTGATTGGATAACTCATCCTCTAAGATGAGTCTTGCATCGCAGAGGCCTCCCATCCTATCCTGTGCCTAATGTGGGTGCTCGGCGGAGGGTGGGAGTGTATGCTCAGATGCATCACAGTGACCTCTGGTCTGCTGGAAGAAGTCGTGTTGTGTCCTCTTGTACTATCCTGTGACAAGATCAAGCAGGAAGCCACGATACAACAACAACTTGCACTTATGTAGCGCCCTCCACCCAGTGTAGCGTCTCACACCGCAGAGCTTGACTCCAAGCCGGGGTAGGGGTGACTGTAAGAATGGTCGAAAAGGAAGATTTTTAGGTAGGACTTTAAAAAGGGGAGAGGGGCTGCACAGCAGAGGGATTCAGAGAGAATGTTCCAGAGTTTCGGGGTATAGTGTCTGAATGCGTGACCTCCAGTGGTGGAGCAGAGGGTACGAGGGACAAGCAAGAGGTCAGTGCCAGTCGAGCAGAGGCGCCAGATGTTGGATTTGAGAGTGAGGAGGTCGGAGAAGTAGGGAGGTGCCAGGGAGTGAATGGATTTGAACACGAGTGTGGGCATCTTGAAGTTGATCCATTCGGTGATGGGGTGCCAGTGGAGCCTGGCCAGAACTGGTGAGATTTGGGTACGGAGTTTGGTCCACATCAGTATGCAGGTTGCAGAATTCTGAATGAGCTGGATTTTTGAATAGTGGAGCTGGGGTTAGGAGTGCGTTTGAATAATCCAGGCGGGAGGTGACAAACGCATGTGGGGTAAGGTACAGTCGGTGGCGGGCAATGTGGCGACAGGTGACAGAAGGTGGTCCTGGTCAGGCAGAGATGTGTGCAAGGAAAGATAGCTGAGGGTCGAACCGGTCGCCTAGAATGCGCACTGGTTCGGTGAGTCTGAGGGAGAGCCCAGGGAGGTTGAGGAATTCAGATCCGCAGGAGTGAAGAAATTGATGGGAGCCGAAGAGTATGGCTTCTGTCTTGTCCACATTCAGCTGCAGGAAGTTTACACCCATCCAGGCCATGATGTCTGCCAGACAAGCTGGTAGAACATCGGTGGACCTGGAGTTGATACTGGAGGAGGCAAAGTAGATTTGTGTGTCATCCGCATACATGTGGAAGGTAATTTACTCTGTGTCTGCAGATGACATTGCCAAGAGGGAGCATATAGATGAGGAAAAGAATGGGGCCAAGGATGGAGTTATGGGCGTGAGCGGGAGAAGAAACCATTTGCCGAGATGAAGTGGAGGCGGTTGGTTAAATAGGACTTGAACCATGCAAGTGCAGTTCCACTAAGGTGGATGAGGGAGGAGAGTTGGTGAAGGAGGATAGTGTGATTGACTGTGTCAAACGCGGCAGAGAGATCCAGGAGGATGAGGAGGCAGAGGGAGCCCTGGTCACAGACAAAGAGGACGTCCTTTGTGACTTTGACAAGTGCTGTCTCTGTGCTGTGGTACAACCCTCCAATAGAGCAGAGTTCTCTGCAATGCATCCAAGCATGCATACCTAACCTCCATCAAGTACCCGCACTAGTCACAGCACCCCCTTGTGGCCTGGGAGGATCTATGTCTAACTCTCCACTCTGAATAACTTGTTTCGCTTTGTTTGCAAACTTGTTTGGTTTAGTTACAAACAATTTTCACAGCTATTGACTTTTAAAAATATCACTCAAACAAATAACTATTCAAGAAGAATCCTTGCCCTGGTAAAGAGCCTTAACAGATCGTAATGAGTTTTTCTATTAAGTACAGTGACTGTCTATTTGTAACTGAACACAGCATCTTATTTTGCACACAGTAATCTCCCACAAACAACCATGAAGTCAGTGACCAATTTTTTTCATCTGGGGTATTTCGGACAAACTCTTGCCTTTGCGAAAAGCATCAAGGGATCTTTAACGACCATCTCAATAAATAGACAGGACCCCAATTACTGTCTCATCCAAAAGTCAGTAGTTCCAACAATGCAGTACTTCACCAGGGCTGCTCTGGAGTGTCACACTAGATTATGTGAGCTCAAAGTCCCGACGCAAGCATTGAAACGACAACCTTCTGAGTCAGTGGCAAGAGTGCTACCAATTTAATTCAACAAGTTAACAAATTCTGGGTCCTCTAAATTTCTACCTAAACAGACTATTTCTAGACCCAGGTGGAATCTGTATTCCAGAGTTCCTTAACAAATTCCTCCAAGATAAGATTCCTCGTCTTTTTCCAGTTCCAATTTCAGTCCCACTGATGATAAGTTAACTGCATTTATTACCCTCACTAATGTCCCTTTTCAACTGCGGAGCTCTGAGTGAGTGGCTCCTCTGTGTCCATTAATACAATACAATTTACGTTTATTAGACTTTCATGTCGGGAGTATGCCTTAAAGCACTTCACACTGTTGGCTGGCTAGGTGCTCAAGCCGGGGTGGTGGGGGGGATGAAATTTGAAGCAGTTACGGAGGGAAAAGCTGACCAAGGTGCAGTCAAAGAGTTGCAACGGGCAATTTCAGGACTGGTACCAGGACGTTTTACTATACCAAGAGGGTGATTATTGATTAGAAGAAATTGGCTGAAGTTGGACACATTTACCCCTTGGCTATTTGTAGCACATTGATTGAGCAAATTAGATTATGGAAATGCAATAAACATTATTTTGTTAACTAATGTGCCACCAAATTTTTTATCACTATTGACAGATTGAATTTATTTGTGTCATGGCCTTGTTAATGGACATGAGGGTCAATTATACGAGTTGTGTTTATTATGTTGGTCATATAAACTATATCTGTATGGAGGGAATTCAGTGTGCCCTAATTATATAATAACCAATGAAAAGGTTTTACAAGACTTCCCCATAAAGGAAGCACTCAACCAGAACTCCACAGTGATAAAAGGACGATATTTCCAGCAAATCATATACATGTAATGGTGGTTAGTTCCACTAATCCTCGCTCCCAAAGCAATAAGTATAATATTCCAGGAAATACACTTTCAATGTACCTAATGCTATTTGTGCAGTTTGAAACAACATATATATATATAGTGCCCATTACTTGTCTCTCTGTTGTCCATTTCGGGAGGAGAGGCTGCTGCAGTTATGTAGAATGCTGGTCAGACTTTATTTGGAGTATTTTGTTCTGCAGGGGCTACTCCAATCAGGGGGTTATGGTAGGATGGAGGACACTCAAACACTAGATTAATAGTTTAGATTAATATCTGAATAAAGGGTCTCAGCTACAATAGGAGGCTAAGCTATATATAATGGAATGTACGGTTGACAAGCAACAACAATTTACATTTATGCACCACCTTTCACTATGGGAGGACCCCTCAAAGCACTTCACATAGTTGAATGGGCGCCAGACCTGGCAGAGGGGTATGGTGGGTGCAGAAGCTGAGGAGAGTTGGGATGGGAAAGGGGAAGCTGAGGAGGATGATGGAGTAGAGAAAGGAGACTGAAAGTGCAATTGAAAGACAGATCTTAAGGCAGGTTTTAAAGGTGGGTCAAGAGGGTACAAGCTGAGGGATTCTGGGACCGAGATCCAGAAAGTAGGGAAATGGCTGAAAGATCCTCCATTGATGGTGAGGTGGGTTGAGTGGGGGACATGAAGCAGGCCTCTGTGTCAATCTAACACAGGAAACGACCAAGATTATAGAGTTGATGTAGGTCACAGAGGTAGGTGGGTTGAGGCCATGCAGGGATTTGAACAAACGAGTACAAGAATCTTGAATTTGTTCCGCTGGGGATTGGGGTGCCAGAGAAGTGAAGTGAGGATGGGGATGACAGGAGCCTAATTCAGGAGAGAACACAGGCTCCAGAGACCTGGATGGTCTTCAGCTTGTGTAGGGAGGAGCTAGAGACAGTCAATGTTATGGAGGTCAGGAAAAGCTGAGTGATTCATATACACATGTATAAAATACCTCCCCTGTTCTTAGATTCCCATCCTTAAAAAGTGATAAAGCCTGTGGTTTATCTGATGAATCAGATTCGTGAAGTGAAAGCTTTGACATATTTGGAAAATTTATCCTTATTCTCTTATAAATAACTAATTAAATTTTGTATATTTAATTTCGATTCATGTTGTAATTCTGTTTATAATTTGAAACATCATTTGCTCTTTCTAAGAAAACAGTAAGAAAATTTCCTAAACTTAGCAAATGGAGCAGAATAGTTCAAAACAAATCAACAAATGCATTATATTTGGCAAACAGAATGGACTAACCCATCATCCCTCTCAAACACACACATAATGTGGAGTCCAGTAGCTCAGTGGTTAGAGCGCTCGCCTCGCAAGCGAGAGACCCAGGTTCGATTCCCGGCAGGGCGAAATGTTAAGCAAGTTTCCTTACTCAACACTCCTCTGTTTACCTACCAGTAAGTAGGATCCCAGTTGTTAGTCGATTGGCAAATTACTTTTCCAGGGGTAATAATTCCTTCCAAAATAATTTTAAAAAATAATAAATTGATGACTAAATTCACGACTGTTTGTGGGACACTGCTGTGCGCAATTGACTGCTGCGTTTCGCCCCTCAAAATATACAGTCAATTCACTTTGCAGTATATTCTGTGAAGCAATTTGAGACGTCTCGAAGACGTGATAAGGCGCTATATCAAATGCAAGGATTATTATTATTATAATCTCATTCCTGAAATGCAGACTTGATTCATCCCATTGATACACTGCATTTCTCCAAATTTAACATGCTCTGGAAGTTAAATTTCTCTTCCCACTAAGTTCAACAACATGTGCTAAGTGCATGGCATCAAAATCTCTAAATTGAGCCCCAAAAGTAATTTCTTGCTCATTTTCTTTTCCTTATCATTAATAATCAACTAACATCAGTCCTAATGCCAAATTAATGGTTGAGGGAATCAATATCTGTAAATAGCAATGATAATATTGTCTTCAAAGGTATCTGTTACAGGCTTCCGTGACAATCGATATGGATAACTTGTGATAGTTATAGATTGAGGTAAATAATTGCAGGTAGAACTTCAAATATATACAAGTCTAAATACATCATTTGTGGGTTTTATTTTTGCAGGCTACTTTACAATGGTGATTGCAGCATGCATTTTGAACTTCAACAGGGCCCTACCTCTCCTTGTGTTAACCTTACTTGGCTTGTTTTTTTACTTCTGGGATACGTTTGTTGCAAAGTTTGAAGACAATATAGTTGAGGCCTTTGTTCCCTGTGACAATTTCATCAAGAAGCAATGGTACTGGTTAAAATGGTGAGTAAAGTGTCCATTTGCTTTGGAGTTATTCTGGGGCAATAATATTGGCTGAGAATTGACATATCTATCTTTGATTTTATCGTTGATTAAACTACAAATAACTTTAAAATAGTCATTAAGGTGGCACAAAGCAAGACTGTGCAACCCCATAAAATAATGTTGCATTGTGAACAAGTATCAAAAAGGTGTATTATTTAGTCATCGGTGCAACAGTGAATATTTTTTGAAGAGGGGAAGATTTGAACTTTGCTGTTCCTCTGTGAGGTATAATTCTATCTGGTAGCACAGTTAAAAATGGGTGAAACTTGATCAATGACGCCCGGCACATTCAAATAAAAGTCAAAACTGATTTGAAACTTGCATTCCTGCAGAACAACAACAACAACAAAATTACATTTATATAGCGCCTTTCATGTCGGGAGGACGTTCCAAGGCGCTGGACAGACAGAGTTGCAGACCCGAGCTGAGGGTTGGGGTGGGGGAAGGGAAAGGGCAGGGGCAAAGCAGGGAGTCGAATGCATGGTCGAAGAGGAGGGTCTTAAGATGGGTCTTGAAGGTGGCGAGGGAGTGGGTGAGACAGAGGGACTTCGGGATGGAGTTCCAGAGGGTGGGTGTAGAGTGGTGGAAGGCCCGCCCGCCGATAGTGGGGTGAGCAAGGCGGGGTACATGAAGCAGGTCAAAGCCTTCTGAACGCAGGGAGCGAACATGGTGGTAGGGGGTTAGGAGGTCGGAGAGGTAGGGGGGAGCAAGACCATGGAGGACTTTGAAGGTAAGGACCAGGATCTTGAACTGTATCCTCTGTGTAATGGGAAGCCAGTGGAGTTGGGCAAGGATAATAATAATAAATAATAATCCTTGCATTTGATATAGTGCTTTTCATGTCTTCTAGACATCTCAAAGCACTTCACAGAATATGTAAAGTGAATTGACTGTATATTTGTGGGCGAAACGCGGTAGCCAATTGCGCACAGCAGTGTCCCACAAACAGTCGTGGATTGCAAATGACCAATTTATTATTGTTTTGTTTTGGAGGGATTATTATTAGGTGTGTGGCGTAAGGAAACTTGCCCAAGGTTTCGCCCTGCCTGGAACTGAACCCAGGTGGCTTGCTTGCAAGGCAAGTGCTCTAACCACTGAGCTATAGGACTCCACAATGGGGGTCCTACAGATTGGGGTGATAGGGTGATAGGGTCGCGGAGCCTAGTGCGGGAGAGGACGCGGGCTGCAGAGTTCTAGATGATCTGCAGCCTGTGGCGCAAGGAGTTGGGGAGGCCGACAAGCAGTGAATTTGTATCATCGAGCCCCGATGTCATGAGGCGTGTATGAGGGTTTCGGAGGCCTGCGGCGTGAGACAGTGGCGGAGCCGGGCGAGGTTGCCAAGGTGGGGAAGGCAGAGCGGGTTATGGCGTAGATGTGGGGGTAGAAAGGATAGTTAAGGGTCAAACAAGATCCTAAGGTTCCAGACTGGCTCAGCAAGGTGGAGTGTGCAACCATGGGCTGTGATGCAGTCAGTCGGAGGCGCTCACAGGAGCCAATCAAGAGAGCCTCGGACTTGTTGATGATCAACTGAAGAAAGTTAGCTCTCATCCATTGGAGTTAATGGATCCTAACTCTATTTAATGTAACTTTCCAACTCAGCACACATTTTGAGGTCTCAGTGTCATATGTTTGAGGTACTCAGTGCACATATTTCGTGTGGTATTATGTAAAGTGTCAGTTAAAACACATACAATTCAATGTGATGGTTTGAAGTAAAAAAAAACTTGCTCAATCTGTGTTTTGTCTCAGGGTGATTTATCTGACTTTGGTTGTAGCTGTGTTGTGTTGGCTTGTACTGGACACAGCCAAGCTAGGTGTCAGCCAACTTATCTCCTGTGGAGGGCTTGTAATGTATATTTGCCTCGTGTTCATTTTCTCCAAATATCCAACAAAGGTAAAGCCAGTTCATTATTTTTCCTGCGAATGTTAACTAAATGAAGTATTTTTAAACAATAGATTTCTATCGCATCCTGTCACATACTCTCCAGTTTATTACTACATAACATTTTGACAGCTCTCAATTTTACTTTGGCAATGTGTGACTTAAGAGCACAGTACCTTTCTCACATCTCTCTACCAACTGGCTACTGTACAAATGAAAGTGTAATAATAATATTCCTTGAATGTGATATATAGCACCTTACAAGGTCGTCGAGATGCTCCAAAGCGCTTCACAGGACTTACTGTAAAATGTAGAAACTTTTTTTTGTTTTTTAAAGACAGTAACAGTGAGTGAGATACCAACATGCTAGCAAGTCGGGTAATTTTACTAAATAGTTTTGCAGTAAACTCATCAAAAAGTTGTGTTGTTCTGAATTTAGGCCATCTAAATAGTTCTTTATTGTAATCTTCAGCCTTGACTAGGTTTGGTGATTTCTCAATGCCTCTTCCTCTCTTGTTTGTCCTAATAATAATAATCCTTACATTTGATATAGCGCATTTCACATCTTCTAGACGTCTCAAAGTGCTTCACAGAATATACTGTAAAATGAATTGACTGGATATTTGTGGGCAAAACACGGCAGCCAATTTTGGATTGAAGTGACCAATATTTATTATTGTTTTTTTTCTTGAGGGATTATTATCAGACATGTGGAGTAAGGAAACTTGCCCAAGATTTCCTTACTCCAGGAAATCGAACAGGAATCGAACCCAGGTCTCTCGCTTGTGAGGCGAGTGCTCTAACCACTAAGCTACAGGACTCCACAGGAGTCACTGAGCTACAGGACTAAGGTGCAAATTCCTTTGTACTTCCACTTGTTTATCCCTGTAACCTTCATGTGATGAAATCTAGCCTTGAAGTAACTCATACTCTAACGTAATATTCTAACTTTCACAGGATTTCAAAATTGTACAACTCTTCACTCCTCAACCTTTCTTCCATCCTTCAATTTTAGGTTTTCTTTATTTAACATTCTTTTCTCCTACTCTTTTTAACCTTCCTGGTGTCTTATGCTTTGGCTTTTGTTCCTTCAATTAGGTTGCTCAGAGTAAAAGAACAGATTTGGGTGTTGAAGGTGGGAGTGCCCAGAACTCTTTAGCACAGTGTGGTAACTTAATAAATTTGTTCACTTTTAAATCGCATTTCTTCCCACACTCTTTTCTACTTACTTGGGATCCCACTACTTTCCTGAGATACTGTCTGGCCAAAGCTATTAATAATCTGTGAGGTTAATTAAACTTTGCACCACATCCAGTGCTGAGAATATGCAAATAGTTACCGTTTTCTATCTTAACTAACACTTTACTGTGAAGCATTTTGGGACATTTCATCAATGTACAGGGTTATCAAAAAGTTGTGTTCCCATTACAATGTTCAATAAGTCTCAAAGATATAGTGATTTTTTAGATAATAGGATAGTTATCACGACTTTTTGGTCACACTGTACAAAATTTACAGTCAAATCACTTTACAGTCTATTCTGTGAAGCGCTTTGAGATGCCTCGAAGACGTGATAAGGTGTTACATCAAAATGCAAGGATTATTATTATTATTAATGTGATAAGGTGCTATATTAGATGTAAGGGATATTATTAATAATAGTCACAAAACAATAACTTGTGATTTTGTGCAATATGCAGACATTTATATTTTTTCTGGGTATTTTGTGCTTAATCTAAAAGCTAAATATTGTTGTCTCCCATTAGTAGTATCAAGCTCACTCTCTGCAACTAACATTAAGATGACAGTTGTAGACATACATTAATGAGTTTTTACTTGGAACATGTCTAGGTGCCTTGGAGGACTGTATTCTGGGGATTGGGTTTACAGTTTATCCTTGGAATTGTCTGTCTGAGAACACAAGTGGGATTCAATGTATTCAACTGGTTGGGGTCTCAAGTTCAGGTATGTGAAAGAGAATGACTAAATCATTTCCAAAAGCCCTTAAAAGACAAATGCTTTTTTCAAAATATTTATGGGACTTATTGTCCCAACTCAGGTGCAAACCCTTCACTGTCCAACGCCTTGGGATGTCTTCCTGATGTGAAAGACATCATATAAATACAATTTGTTATTATTGTTGAGATTACACTATGATCAAATGTGGAATTTCCATTTATAAAACGTCTCGGTTAAATACTGCAATTTGATATTGATAAGCCATGGCTGTCAAGACCCTTGGCATGTCCTCTTGATGTGAAAGACACCATATAAATGTAAAATTGCATTGTACTTGCTCCATGTTCCCTACCCTGTCCACCCCACCATCGGCAGTCGGACCTTCAGCCTTTCTGATCCCAACCCCAGGTTCAGGTGCAAAAATCCTTGATAGTCCAGCACCTTGGGATGTCCTTCCGACCTGAAAGGCGCTATGCAAATTTGTTGTTGTTGCCTTTTAACGAGGCACAGTGAAAAAGTATTTGTAATTTGGGGGGCTATTGAGGAGAGAGAAAATATTTGGTGACATAAATGTACAAATGACTTAGTGAAAGATTTGGATGGCATTTTTACATCATTGTGGGAAACAAAAATTGTTTGCTCAACACTGCTTCATGAGACTGCAGGATGGGCTGGCCTTTTGTATTGGGGTGATGTTTTGGTATATTCCATGTAACTAATTCATACTTTTATCTTGTTACAGTTTTTTTTGCAATATACAGACGCCGGTTCAAAATTTGTATTTGGTGATGCATTCACACATCACTATATTGCATTTAAGGTCAGTACAAAAAATAAACGTTTAAATATTTGATGCTTAAAAAGTTCTGGTGGTACCATAGTTGAGAAAGAATTGAGTAACACTTTAATGTTCCCATTTAATCACTAGGTCCTCCCAATAGTGATCTTTTTCAGCACAGTGATTTCCATACTGTATTATATTGGATTCATGCAGTGGCTTATTATGAAGGTAAGTTGTGAGCAGCTTTGAATTCTTATTAAAAGTCTTATTATTACCTTTCTAATGGTCAAGTACAAAGCCCACTTTTAACACAGCGAAAAGAACTGTACACAGTAATCTAGGTGCAGCCTGATTGGACCATATACACCTTAAGCTTGACTTGGCAATATAGCCCAGCAACCCATTTGTCTTGTTTATCTTTGTTTCAACTTTTGAGCAATGAGTTAACAAACACCTCTTTCAACTTCCCAAGCTTTCCTGAAGCTGATAGAATAAATTAAACTTATTGGCATTAATATTAGAAACTTAAAGTAAGACCAGCAGTACACAAATAATTTTCAAAATGGATGCTTTAAGTTAGTTAATCATGGGGGTGCTGGATAGCCAATTAGAAATTTCCAATATAGCCATATAGTCCATATAGCCAGTCCACCACTTCCAAGCACAGGGCTAGTACCACAGCATCATTGTTAATCTGCCACTGTTTCCTATCTCCAACCACCCTCCACTTGCCAGTAACGAGCCAAGCAACAACAACAACAACAACTTGCACTTATATAGTGCCCTCCACACAGGGTAGCGTCTCAGAGGGCATAACAGTTGCGGAGCCTGTCTATGAGTCAGGGGGTGGGGGGCAGGAGATGGCCGTAAGCACAGTTGAAGAGGAAGGTATTCAGGCAGGACTTGAAAAAGGGGAGAGAGGGGGCAAGGCGGAGGGATTGAGGGAGAGTGTTCCAGAGTTTTGGGGTGCAGTGGCTGAAAGCGTGAGGAACGAGCAGGAGGCCATTGTCAGTCGACCGGAGGCGCCGGGTGGTGGATTGGGGAGTGAGGATGTTGGAGAGGTAGGGAGCTGTCAGAGAGTGAAGGGATTTGAACATGTGTGTGAGGTTCTTTAAGTCGATCCATTCGGTGATGGGGAGGCAGTGGAGCCTGGCCAGAACTGGTGAGATGGGGGTATGGAGTTTGGTCCGGGTCAGTATTGGGCAGCAGAGTTCTGAATGAGCTGGAACCTTTTCAACAGTGGAGCTGGGGAGACCGGTGAGGAGTGTGTTTGAGTAATCCAATCGCCGAAGCCCTGAGGTTGCCGGCTCCCATTGATCAGTTCCCCGCAGCGTAGGTGTCACTCAAGGCCACCCGTTGGTGGAGTGCACCAGAAAAGGGGGATTGAGGGGAAAGACAGGATTTACTATGTATCCTTATTAAGGACCGCTGAAAAAGCCCCTCCCAAGCGTGGGTCTGGGGGCATTGTTAATCCGCCTGGCTATTCAGATGAATGTTAAAAATCCATGGCACTATTGAAAAACAGAAGGGAATTTTTTCTGGTGTCCTGACCAACAATCCCCCTGCAAAAATTGGTTATTTATTTCCTGGCTTTTTTCTGAGACATTGCTGAGCGCAAACTGGCTACTGCAATTACTAGCCTCTGTAGTAAATCCTGTGAAGCACTTTGAGACATTCTGCTGATATAAAAGGCACTATACCCCAGCATCCTAACAAAATTGGATTCTACTTATTCTCATAGATTATTTGTCAGAGAAAATTGTGCAATTAACAAAGATTTGCAAATAGCCGCAAAGATAAATTTGCAAGGATCAAGACTCTGGGAACTATGGTCAGCAATAAAATAAAATCCCAGGAAAGTCAATAAAACCCTAAAATATTTGAAATGTGTGCATGAAATATTTAAGGGATTAGTGAATGTACTTTAGATTTGGTTACACTCAAGTGATTTTACTTAAGACACAATTCCAATTTATTTGATAAAAATCAGTATTTGTCAGGTTTTCATTATAAAGCATTGCGACACGTTACCCTGGCCAATGTGAAGGTTGCTGTATAAGTGCATGTTGTTGTTGGTACCTCTCCAACCTGCTGACACCCATCCCCTCTACCCTCCCCTTCGCTCAGCTGGCTCCGACCTCCTGCACATTCTTTGTCCCCTCTGTTCCACCAACAGCAGGTATGCTTTCAGCCACTCCACACAAAGACTCTGGAACTCTCTGCCTCAGTTCGTCCACCTTGCCCCCTCCTTGTCCGTCTTCAGATCACTTCTGGAGACCTTCCTCTTGACCAATCTATGGTCACTGCCCTCTCTCCCTGGCTTAGCGTCAAGCTTCTCCACTATTAAGTGCTCCGAGACAGTACGCCACATGAAGGGCACTGTATAAATGCAAGTTGTTGTCATAGGCAGTGGGTGGCTAGCGCGAGAGGAAGCTCAGTTCCCTTCAAAAATATGGATGACTGCTACCACCACCCCCCCCCCGAACCCCCACAATTCTCACTCCACAGGCTCCGTACCAATCTTAAAGATGGCTGTTCCCCTCCTTCCTCCGCACCATGCAGACACTGTACCAGCCTTAAAGATGCCCTCCACCTTCCTCACTGTGCAGACTTCAATGGATCTTGGAGTCTGTGGGATGATGACAATGGAGGCAGCCATCTTTAAAGCTTGCAAGGAGCATTGCACACTGAGGAGGTGGGAGCGGGAGGTAGCCATTTTTGATACTGAGGCTGCGAGTGTCTAAAAGGGGTCGAATACTCAGCGCCCCCCCACACCCCCACCTGGCAAAAAATATTTTCTCCCAACTCCTGTGGTGAATCTTAGTAAGAATTCCCAAAGCTAACTATTATTGTCTGTTTTATGTATTTTCTATTGTTTCAAACGTCAAAAATGGTCAAACTCTAGGTTACAAAGTCCATACAGAAGACTGACAATCTTAAAACCCAGAAATTGACCATTTTTGTAGTTCAAAAGAAAACAAAAAATCTGGAAAAAGTAAGGTAAAATGTCAGTATAATCTGTTGAAAATTATTTTAAAAATCCGTAAACTAGTAACCCTCAATATAATCCATTACTCAACCAGATTGTCCACCTAAGTACAGTGTGATGCAAGTTATTGTCATGAGGTTTCCTATCCAAATATTAATGCATGGAAATCTGAGCTACCTTCAACATAGGACAGCAATTGTATCCAATTTCACTGAGTGAAACTAAATACTTTAATCTCAGCTCCTTGGAACATCCTCCTGATGGCGCTAATAAATGTAATTTGTCGTTGTTGTTGAAACTAAATAGGGATGTATCTTTACTGCTACAAAAAAAAAGGTTTCTGTCAGGAGAAAAGTGTCCAAAATATTTTTTCTTATTCTTACAATATTACAGCATCACAGTTTATTTTGCTGAATGATACAGACCAGATTTTTAAAGGTTCAATTGATAGGAATGTCTTTGCAATAATATCCTGTGTTACTTTAGACTGATATTCCATTTCCATCAAGGTTGGCTGGCTCATGCATGTTACCATGGGAACGTCTCCGATGGAGTCAATGGTGGCAGCAGGAAGCATATTTGTGGGGTTGGTGAGTAGAACTAATCAGTCAGTGATATCTACAAAGTTCACCCTAGTCTTTGTCATCCATCAGAATTAAAACACTATGTCCGAGCCACATGACTTTACACTTCAATCCCAAATCTGGCCAAGATAGTAAAACCAAGTCACTTTCCTCAAATGATAATGTCATATGTGGTTTCACTTTAGCTCCACAAACCATGAAACCAGGTACAATGGTCTTCCCTTCTTGTCAATTTTCAGGGGACATTTTGACTTTTGTTGTTAATTCTGCCTGCCGCACCCAGTACACGTTGAATGCTCTTTATTCAAGTGAGAGCTTTAAGAGTAAGTATTAGCAGGCTAGTCAACCAGTATAGTGTGATGGTGGATGCATTACAGCCTGTTCTCACAAACACACAATTTGCAGTGACTTGTAAATTATTTATTCAATTTTATATTTGTTTTTTGTGCTGTAATCTTGAGAATCCCAGTGCTTCCTGCTTCAGGAATCACTCTTTAACCAATTGGGCTGAGTGGCCTACTTCTGTGCCTTATCACTCTGTATAACTCTATGACGAGCCTGAGAAGTGGAATATTACAAAAATCGAGGCCTACCCCAGTCGCTCATTGAGATGTGCTGACACCTAGTGGTTGATCAGTCTTTCAAATTAAATACATACGTAGTTTGCATTTAAATGAATGTCCCAGGTGTTAATTATTTGTATATATATATTAATATAATAATCCCTGCATTTGATATAGCACTTTTCACGGCTTCTAGACATCTCAAAGTACTTCACAGAATATACTGTAAAGTGAATTGACTGTATACTTATGGGCGAAACACGGCAGCCATTTGCCCACAGCAGTGTCCCACAAACAGTCGTGGAATGAGTGACCAAATTATTATTGGTTTTTTTTTAGGGATTATTATTTCCGTAGAAGTGATCCGCCAATTGACTAACAACTTACTGCTACTTACTGGTTCCTACTTACTGCTAGGTAAACAGAGGCGTGTGGAGTAACAAAACTCAAACCCACATCTAACCATTGAGCTCCAGGACTCCATTACTTTTATTTAATTATGAAATGCCGCAAATTCAGATCTAATTTATTTTTTATGTGCAGTCAAATTATTTGTATGTTTACGTGCACACGCAGACCGAAACCCCACTCTTGATTCGTCCGTACCTCTCAGATCTCACAAAATCTGAGATCCATGCTGTCATGACTGGTGGGTTTGCAACCATTGCTGGAACTGTCTTCGGGATCTTTATTTCATTTGGGGTGAGTGACCACAAATAATCGTTATTATCCATTTCTTTATAATCCTTACATTTGATACAACACCTTTCATGTCAGCAAGATGTCTCAAAGCATTTCACAGGATTTTAGTGTAGTGACAATATTTATAACCTTATGTTCAAGATTATACTATTGAACACAATCTGACATTATGTTCACTCGTAAAGGAAAGCTTGTGAGAAGCTTGCATCTGCATACCTCTGGCTCTGATTCCATCAATCTCCACAGCTGTTTACTCAGGCTGAACTTAGTGGTACACAACTTTAGTGATCTTCTTGATACTGCACCACATTAGATCCGTTGCTAAGATTGCCTTTACCCACCTCTAGAACAATCCCTAATCATGCCCTTCCCTCACCCCAGTGAAATCTTTATCCATGCTTTCCCCACCAGAAGGATAGTTTTCCAATGCTCTCCTTACCAGCCTTCTGATCTGCACTCTCCAAAGACTTCAACTGATTCAAAACTCTGCAGTCCAAGTTTTCTCCCACACAAGAGTCTGCACACTCATTTCACCCCCAACCTTGCCTAACTCTTTTAGCTCCCAATGCTTCAGAAAATGTAGTTTAATATATTTCTCCTGGTATTCAAATCCTTCTATCATACCTAGGTATTCTCCTCCAGCCCTGTTCCAACCTGCACACTCCTCATCCTGTCACTCTGGTCTATTCCTCACTCTCCACTGCACTATTGGTGTCCAAGTCTTCAGCTTCCATGTCCCTGTTATATGAGACTCTCTTCCAAAACCACTTTGTCTTTCTACCCCTTCTCTGCCTTCCAAAGCATTAGTCTTTGGCCTTACCTTTGGTCAACATCTTTAAATATCCTGTTAACTTGTTCAGTATTCATCATAATATTTGTTAAGTGTTCTCGAATATTTGTTCAGTGAAAGCCAACAACAGGCAAATTGTTCCTGAAAGCTAAAGAATGGATTCTGTTGAGACCTAAGCTTAGGTTTGTGGTAATACAAAGATGACAGTAAATTGTCAAAAAAAAACAGGCTGAAATGTACAAATAGACTATACTATTATCTTAAGGACCAGCAAAATGTCTGATGTTTAAAATACAGGTTTCAGCCTCCCATCTGTTGACAGCCTCAGTGATGTCTGCTCCCGCTTCTCTGGCTGTTGCCAAACTCTTCTGGCCTGAAGTTGATCGCTCCAGAGTAGGACTCAAAACTGTTCTTAGTTTGGAAAAAGGGTAAGTTCCTCTTATTCCTCTCTTACAACTTACAACAATGAATGGCATGAAGGCAGGAAGGTTATTAAGGCTATTAAGTAGGATCAGTGGGTTGTATCGCTCCATAAAGGAATACAACTGCACAATAACAATCTCTGGCTGAAGTCTGTTGTCAGTTATGGCTGGAGGGGTCATTCTGGGATGGTGCCAGTGTTACACAAGGCCGGTGCTTTACAATAGACCCAGAAGGGTATCCTTAGGGTTTGGAGGAAGCATTAAACGGAGTTGGCATCTGACCCAATAGGACATAGCAAGAATCCATCTGAATGGAGGGTGGAAGAGCTGGCGGGAAATGGGCCAAATAGATGGACTTAATGGCTCAGTCTGCTGGAAGGAAGTGGACTCAGCACTGTGTCACCTTGCTAATGGTAAGGCATCAGGTGCAGACAGCATTAATGCCGAGTTCCTAAAAACTGCTCTGAGAGTGGCCACAGAGAACAGTGAGTGTCTTACAGAGCTAAGCCAGGAACCTAGACAAGTCAACACAGTGGTCACTGAGGCGAGCAATTCATTGGTGTTTCCCAACTGTCTCAAGACAGTCCTCCCGACATGAAAAGCACTATATAATACATGTAAGTTGTTGTTGTTTCAGAGTGTCATTGTGGGATCTATCCACAAGAAGAGTGATTTTAAGACTGGGAGCTACCAAGGAATCTTACCGATTTCAGTAGTTCTTCAGGTAGTCACTGCACTTATACTGTATTGCATGATTCCACCTATGTTTCATTCATCGATTTCCACAAGGTCTTCAACCCAATGCCTCATGAAGCACTTAGTGTATATGTATATAAGGGATCCTGTAGCTCAGTGTTTACAGCACTCACCTCGCAAGCAAGAGACCTGGGTTTGATTCTCGGCAAACAAAACCTTGGGTAAGTTTCCTTACTCCACATGCCTTCCGTTTCCATTTTCTTTAGTGTTTCTTTTAATATTTCTTTCATGGCTGCTGATACCCTTCTGAGGAGTTGTATCATATGTTGTAACTTTTAATCTTACTTCAAACTCTTTCATTAACCATCTCTTTACAAAACCCTTCCTGTATTTTTTTCAATACGTCTTCACTTTCTAGTGATGCAGTTTTTAAGCATTCCCATTTTGATTATTTCTGGGAGTCCAATCAATGTTTCTGCTCTGGTTTTCTCAATGTCAAATATTACTTTATGTGACTTGCTTTTATAGAGCAATAACAACAAGATTACATTTGTATAGCACCTTTCACGTCGGGAGGACGTCCAAGGCCTGGACAGTGTACAGCATTGCAGCACTTCTATCTCTACTCTTCCTACTGTCTCTGTTTCCCCCTTTGTTATACGCAGTGAGTATTCCTTGTCCCTTTCTCATTTTATTCTCCCAATCTTTGGTAAATCTCCTATGACATTACACTTGCTTGGGTTCCAGTGTCCAGCTTGCATTATATATTTTCTGTCCTTCCATACACCTGAATGATATATTCATCATATCTCCTAAAGGCATCTCCACGTCTCTCTCTAGTGTTTTGAAATATTATTGTGCCTTTTCTGCTGCCCACATTTAAAAATATTGCATTTTGCTATATTTGTAAGGTAGTGACTATTGCAAATATCTGTAAATCCAGTTCTAACTCCTATCAATTATGTTGTAAGTTTCCTATTACATTCAATGGTCTTGGTATTTGCACATGCCTTGATAGTTAATCTTTTTCTGGCATTCCCAAGCTCAAGTATGTGTTTGTTTTCCAATATCGGTGTCCACTTGCTTTGTCTTTTCCAGTCCTGATTCAGTTCACTTCTGATATCATGTACTCACTCAGTACATGGAGTGTAATTGAGATTATTTGTGTCTTTACCAAATGATACTGATCCAAACTCTACCTTAATACTCCCTGTACCCATTTTCCAGTGTTCTTTTGCATCAGTCTTTCATACCCTATGGGTCAAAGATGATCAGTCCCCAAACTGACTTCCCTAGACTCAACCATACAATTGTTGGTGCCCCTTAAAATGATATCACCCAATTGCTTCTATTTTATTCTGCAGGCAAGGAAGAAACATAATAGAAGCTGCCTGTCTTGGAGCCTCCACCTCAGTATCACTTGTGGCATTGATCGCTGCCAATCTTATTGGGTTCCTGGCTCTTCTGGCTTTCCTTAATGCCACACTATCCTGGCTCGGAAACATGTTTGACTGTCCTCAGCTCAGCTTTGAGGTAAATTTCTGTCTTTATTTTCTTCCACATGTATTCTGTCCAGGGTTTTGAAGCATAAAAGTTTGGACAGACGGTGTTTCCACAGTGAGCAATGACCTGGAACAGGTTACCAGGAAAGATGGTAGAGTCCCGGACATTGGACTCATTTAGAAAGCAACTAGTACAGGCAGGATTGGAAAGGGCAGTAGTGTTAATATTCTAGATTGTTGAGATTTATTGCACTGAAGGGTCTTCTTCATGTGAACCTCTCCTGATATTTAATGTGCGGCTGATGGAACTGGAATCCTCATGTTTAAAACAGAAAACGTGTGGAACAAGAGAAGGCAATTCTGTCAATGATTCTGCTCTTTCTGATGGACCACAAAGAAATTTACAGCCCAGATGAAGGTCATTCAGTCCAACATGTCAAGCCATGTAGCAGGCATTGATAGGGACTCTTTACAATTTATTTCAGGACTCCCAGTTTCCAGAATTTGCCGAATCCTTAAATTCAGCCTTAATTTTGAAGCCAGTTTTCAGTAAGTTCTTTTAAGTTTTACAGAGAAAACAACTTCAAACTTAAGACTGAATTCAACAATTTGTCAAATTCTGGACACTATTAGATGTTACATATATGAAAGAAGTAGAGACCGAGGTGGAATTTCTCCCAAAAATTAGGAAGCAAACTAACCTATATCCATGTGGGAAATCCATTAACTAGGCAAGTGATTAAAACACATCTTTCATAAGTTGTAACTTTTCTTCCAGTTGATTTGTTCCTACATCTTCATGCCCTTTTCCTTCATGATGGGCGTGGACTGGGATGACAGCTTCATTGTTGCTGAACTTATAGGAATAAAAACCTTCTTCAATGAATTTGTGGCCTTTGAAAAGCTTTCTGTATTGATGAATAAAAGGCTTTCGGGTGAACCCGAGTACATTGAAGGAGTGAAGCAGTATCTGTCTGTAAGTAAATGGGAATTTCTTTATAAAGGGAGCATGGATGGCCTCTTTCTCATGCTAGCAGAATTTCGCAGAAGAAAAGAAAAAATGTTTTTCCTCTCAAATCATTAAATATTTTTGCTGCTTGGGTGCTTATCCTGTTTCATTTATTGACTCTGTTGATCTAGCCTCAATATTCAATAATTTAACACATTACCAACCCTCTGAGGGAAGAAATTCCTTCTAACTTGCCCTAACTATGCTAACAGAAACATTTTGTGAAGCACTTTGAAATAGTTTTGACAGGATAAGATGTTATATCAAATGTAAAGATTTCTATAATTATTCAAACCCTTTATTCATGGTTGTTCTTTTATAGATCCGTTCTGAAACTATTGCTACTTATGCCCTGTGTGGATTTTCTAACTTTGGATCTCTTGGTATTTTAGTAGGAGTGTTGGGTAAGTTTGAATTTGCCAGGTTCTCTGTTTCATAAATTGACTGACATCAAACCAAGATCCTGTTTTCACTTGGATGTTAAATATCCCATGATACTCTTTGAAAATAGAAGGAGTTTCTCCCAGCATCCTGGCCAATAATATTCCAGATTAATTTGCCACTCATGGCTGTTTGCGGCACTTTGCTGGTGCAAATATCTGCCATATCTGCCTATAAAATATCATTACAATTAGTGGGCCACCTCATCCTCCAGGCTTTCCCACTCTACATCATCATCATCATTATCTCCTCTTGTGACCGCAGCTATGACCACCTGATGTTGCCCTAGCTTACTTTGTAAATTCTTGATATGAGCCTGGCATCTAGTATGATCGCCAGTTCCCATCCCGATCTGTTTTAATTCTTCTCTTAGCACCCCTCGAGCGTCACTCAGCTCCTTCTGCAATCGACTAAACTCCTGACTCTTTGCTCTCGCTTCCCTTGTATTCTTCTTGAGCTGCCCTTGCCAAGTTAACAACAGCCTGCTGTTCCCCCACAAGGCAGTTCAATTCAGTAATTTTCATCCTCATCTCTTGTACCTGACGCCTCAACTCTCTTACAGTTTCTTGATGTCCTGCCTTCCCCTGCTTTATACGTTAGTTACTCACACTACAATACCTCAATGCATACTTATGCACATTTTTGGCACCTTTTCCTTTAAGGTGACCCGCTTGCATCTCTTTCTCAACCCATTCTCGGGCTTGAGTGTAAGGGTCTCGTGCACTGGTCAAGACACTCACTATACCCATTCCATTACAGAACCCTTAATCTTCTCCTTGTACTTTTCCCATGACCCTGTCATGTTGAATAACCCAGTTAGTCACTTGTCTGGTCCTGCTGCGGTCGCCATATTGTTGGGATCTGAACTCCCGGTGTTCGAGTCAAAAGACCAGACAATAAAGTTTTGTGGCTAACTCAGTTTATTCAAATATAAGCACAGCAAGAATACATAAAACATTTACTACCCAGTTCTGGAGCAGTCAGCGTGCTTTGGCCCTCTGCCTCTGCATGCCTGGGTTCCCTGCAGATTCTGCTGCTTTATGTCAATAACCTTTCAACTTTATACCTTTTTGTTCATCCAATCAATTATCAGGCACTTAGGCCTTTCACAACAATTCTTTCTGTTTCGGTGGATGTTAAAGATCCCGTGGCACTATTCAAAAAGAGAAGTTTCTCCAGTATCCAGACCAACAATCCCCCAAATAAAATTGGTCACTTACTCCATGGCTGCTTGTGGGACATTGCTGTGTGCAAATTGGCTGACACTTTTGATTACAGAGTCACTCCACTTCACAGTAAATCATGTGAAGTGCTTTAAGATATCGACAATGTGATAAGGCACTATACCAAATGTAAGCTCCCCAGCCCTGCAATAGTGTCAGTCTAGATTGGGTTACTAACATGAGGCATAAACCCACAATGTAGAGTTGAAAATATTTGTCTTCAGCTTCAAAGCCTTCCACAGCCTTGCTCCTTCCTACCTCTGTGACCTGCTAACTCCATATCAACCTGTCCGCTCCCTCCACTCAGCATGCTCCAAGTCCCACACCCATCCCGTCCCACCATCAGCGGTCGGGCTTTCAGCTTCTCTGCCCCCGCCCTTTGGAACTCCATCCCACATTCCTTTTGCTTCGCTTTCTCCCTTTGCCTCCTTCAAGGCATGTCTCAAGACCCACTCTTCGACCGCACTTTCGGTCACCCTCCTATCCCTACACTCCCTGCCCTCCACCCCTCCTGATCCCAATCCCCTCCTCGGGTCCAAATCCCTGTCTGTTCAGTGCCTTGGGACATCTTCCTAACGTGAAAGATGTTATACAAATGTAATTTATTGTTGTTTGTTGCAAGTATTATTAATATTATCAAACTGCAGTAGTTTGTGGAGTGGCATCATAAGTTGTGATTGTATTTACACTAACTAGAATAAGAGGGAAATTGGCAGAAATGTTGCCCCAATATGTCCTGAAATTCTAATCCCTGTGCTTGATGATATGATTATTACATTAAATATTCTGGACTAAATTGAGGTGAGGTGTTCTTTGAACCATTGCAATTGCATCTCAGTTTCATTGATCGTCTTTCTCCTTCAGTATCTATGGCTCCCCAGAGATCAGCTGACATAACAGAGGTCTCTGTTCGGGCTTTAATTGCTGGTACCATCGCATGCTTTATGACGGCATGCATAGCAGGTATGATTTTCAAGCTATTAGTCAAACAATTCACATGAAGATGACTTGAGAAGTTACCTAGCTAGCTTTACATACTTATCCCAGTGCAAACATTATAGGATGATAGATATTGGTTTAATGAATGATTTACGTCTATTGTCTATTGGCTTTATTAATGGTTTTTAAAGAACATGCCAGTACTATATGATGCAATGAAAATTGATCACAACATCAGATTGCGGTCGAACCAGTTTTGATCGCACCTGGTGTGATATGAAGGCATATCAGCAAGAATAATCTCAGTATTTATCCCTAGACCATGCTCATCTGATCATAGTAAGACATATGGAGATACCAAACTACAATTGGTAGCAAACCTCCTACAACTAAAACAACTAAAGTAACATATGCATAGGATAACACGTTGGAGCACCTTTCACAAGGCAATGTGGATCACCGAGAATTTAGTGCGCCACTGAGAACATTTCCATTTTCCAACCATTTTTCAGTCCTGTCATTATTCCCTCCTCCCCATCCCTTGTCTGGCGACTAGTAATTTGGTATCAATTGTAAGTACAAGAAGATTTGCGCTGTGGGTTCGAACAAGATTGATATGGAAATAATTTGAGTCGTGAATAATACGAAGAGTCTTGCCATCCCATCAATCTGGACTGATTTTGGGGAGGTTACTGGGTGCCTTAACACATGATAAAGCCCATCATCATGCTTAAGAGTATCCAAATCAAAGTTCCATATATGTATCCCACCTGCATATGGAAATTTCCCTGTGTCTGGAATGGAAAACACACTCTCTCCCTGGAGGGACACATACTGCTTACCTAATTCTAGAGAGTATTAGGTGCAGGCTGGCAAGAGCAAATGCTTGGGGACTCCAGAGTGTAACATTGGGGTACTGCTGGAATTTAACCAGTTAAGATTGCACAGCCTGTCATCGAAAGGACTGTCGGCAAGCTTTCCCACTGATTATCAAGCTAGGACCACCCAACCTTGTTAGGGCTTTGGCTTGCAGGGTTAACCAAAGCTGAGTGGCAAGGATCCCTGCCCCCCATGACTGATCTGGAACCGGGAACTCCCTGCATGCTTAGTGGTGGGCAACACAGCTTAGTATGAAGTGCGTGAGAGCATTGCCACTATCTTCCTGCCCACAGCTTGGTCACACATCCCTATCCATTGAGCGATGGTTCCACCATTTGCAGATGTGGAGTTTGAGCAACAGCTGTTTACCTCTCTGCAAACCAATCAAGGTGGATTGCAAGCCCTGGATGTATGAACATTTGTGCCCAAACTGGACTCCAGGTATTGCCTTCCAGTAGATTTTGACCCAAGCGTCAGAGTTTCCTCATCAGCTATCTGACAGACATCTGCCTTCAGTGTGATAGGAGGTCCTTTACAGGACAGCTTGTGATGTGTCAGCCACCTTGTTGTTTTCAAGACTTTACTTGATATTGAGACTTTAAACACCATTATTTGTTTTAAATAGGACTATTATACATTCCTGTCACAGATGTGACTTGCTCCACTTTTCTGGAGAATTCTTTCAATGCCTCAAGCTTACCGAGCAACAGTACACAACTGGTTCAATGCTGCACAGATCTTTTCAACAAGTACGGCAAGTCTGTAATCATTTCCATTTAATAGTTATCATTTCACAAAGAGATCTTCCTGGGGTCTCCTGGACAACAACCCTCCAACCAACTTGTTCTTTCACCTCATACACTTAAAAGGGGCAAATTAACAGAGAGACCTGGAGGTCCACATAAGCAAATCTCTGAAGGTGGTAGGGCAGGTACATAAAGTTGTTAAAAAATCATACAGGATACTAGGTTTTATAAATAGGGACATAGAATTCAAAAGTCAGGAGGTTATGTTGAATATTTATAAAATGCTGGTTAGGCCTCAGTTGGAGTACTGTGTTCAGTTCTGGACACCACACTTTAGGAAAGATGTTAGGGCATTGGAGAGGGTGCAAAGGAGGTTTACCAGGATGGTACCAGGATTGAAGGACCTTAGTTATGAGGAGAGGTTAGCGAAATTAGGATTATTCTCCCTAGAGCAGAGAAGATTAAGAGGGGATTTAATAGAGGTTTTCAAGATCATGAGAGGATTTGATAGGTTGAACCAGGAAAAACTGTTTCCACTGGCATGTGGGTCAGTAACCCGAGGACACCATTTTAAGATAATTGTTAAAAGAAACTGAGGGGAAGTTAGGAAAAAAAATTTCACCCAGCGAGTTGTTTGGATCTGGAATGCATTACCTGAAAGGGTAGTGGAAGCCGATTCAATAACAACTTTTAAGAGAGAAGTAGGTGGGTATTTGGGGAGGATAGGATTGCAGGGCTACGGAGAAAAAGCGGGCCAGTGGGATTGAGTTGGATTGCTCTTTTAGGAGCCGGCGCAGACGCGATGGGCCGAATAGCCTCTTTCTGTGCTGTATGATTCTATGATTCTATATCTGTTTGTGGAACTTTGCTGGCAGAAATGTCTGCAAAGTTTGCCCACAACAGTAAATTGCACTTAAAGGACACCTTTCAAGAAAGACGTACTTCACAGAGATAGAGTGCAAGCCCGAGCTAGGTGGGAGATATGTATGTACGTGCATGGGTGGGTGTCCCACGCGGGCTGGTGGGGTTGGAGGTGTCCAAAATAAAAGAGCTCAGTTTTTTGGCAGGTAGAAAGTGGAGTGGGAGCTAGCAAAGTAGAGGAATTCAGGAGAGATCCAGAAAGCGGGACACAGTGTCTGAAAACTTACAAGAACAAGTCACTACAGACGAGAGCAATTTGTTGTTTGTGCTACATTGGCAGAGGTGCCGTCCTTCAAATAAGGTGTTAAACCAAGGTCTTGTCCGCCTGTTCAGGTAGATGTTAAAGATTCCATCGCATTATTTGAAAAGAGAAGAGAGTTTCTCTTGGTGTCCTGACCAACAATCCCCCAGATTAAACTGGACATTTGATTCATGGCTGTATGTGGGACATTGTTATTTACAAATTGGCTGCTGGATTTGTCTACAAAATACATAATCACTAGACTTTACCATAAATAAGTGTTTTGAGCTGCCTCAGACATGAATGGCACTATATCAGAACATTGCTGTGAGCAAATTGGCTGTTGCATTTGCCCACAAATACACACACTACACTTTACAGTAAAATCCTGTGAACACCATTGAGATGTCTCGATGAGGTGGTAAGAAACTATGTCAAATGCGAGGATTCTTATTATTATACAACACTATTGTTCTAATTTCATTCCTTGATTATTTTCATTTTAGCACCATCGTGAATACCACACACTACGTCTTTGGAGGAAACTACATTCTTACTTCTCTCATTGGGTGTTGCAAAGTGATGGATTCCTCAACATTTGTTTGCATGTAATTAGATTCCCTACTGAAGAAAAGGAAACTGTGCCACAGGAAACAGTTGTGATGAGGTTCAGTCTGTTCTCGTCATTACTGGATTGTTCGGTCTGTATCATGTACTAGTCATCACCTGTACAAAACATCTCTGACCTACTCAGTGCCTGGTATCCACTCCATACTTTGGTATTAGAAAACCTGAAACAAAACAAATCAGTCCATTTTGGTAATACAGTTTTACAATTCACAGATCTCTGCTGAAAACGCCAGTAACACACCTGTCTCCGTCAAGCACACATATCAATTGGTGCAGCATGATCTTTATGTGTGTTGACTGCTTCGCCACTTCTTCTATCATCAAAAATGTTTTGTCAATAGCTGGAAATGTCCATAAACTACAACACAAATTACATTGATAAAGCACCTTTCGTGCCAGGAAGATGTCTCAAAGTGCTTTACCCAGTGCTGGGAAGGGGGGAAGGGTGTTGACTGAAAGTGTGGTCAAAGAGGTTGCCAGGGTGGAATGGAGGGAGGGATTTGAATGTGAGGACAAGGATCTTGAATTCCATCCACTGGGGGTGGGGTGATAGCCTTGCAGAGCTTGGGGTGCGAGACGAAACGGGCTCCAGAGTTCTGAATAGTCTACAGCTTGTGTAGGGAAAAACTGGGGAATCTGGAGTCTATCTTTAAACCAAGATCAACAACAAGAACTTGCATTTATATAGTGGCCCTCACGCAGAGTCCCAGAACACTTGATCAAAAACCGTACATCCACTAAATATGTTTCACATTTATTTTTGGAAAAAAATATTTATGTAATATAACCAGAACTGAGAAGTTAGTTAGATAGACTAAAAAAAAGACTTTTGACTGAAACAGAAGCTTAAGAGGGGATCCATTAGCATCTTCAAAATTGTAAAAGATTTTTTGAAGATAAATACTGAGATTATTCCTGCTGATTGATAAATTAGTAACATGGGAGCATGAGTCAGTATTGTCACTTTGAAAGTGAAGGGAATGTTAGAGGAAACTTTCATGTAGAGATTTATTATGGAATGTTCCTATTGAGGCCGAGACCTTATCAACATCTTGAAAGGAAATTAGATAATCATTTAAAGAGGGACAATGTAAAAGGGTTATGGGAAGGGGGCAGTGAATTGGGACCAATTACTGCCTTGTTTTCCTACAAGAAACACAAGACTATACTAGACTGTAGTTACTTGTGAAGCATTTTAAAACATTTTGTCATGTTGTGTGAATTATAGCCCTCCCACAGAAACATTGCTAACCCTTGGGATATTTACCACTCACAAAACTCCACATCACTCTTGAGAGATTAACATTCCAACCAGAACAATTTGTGAACTCCTCTCCCAGGCACAATCCCTTTTATCCAACTTCCCCCTGGGGTACTGCCAACTTTCCTATTCTCCCCACCCCCTAACACACAATCTCCATGTGTGTATAGCCATGACAGCAACATCAAAGTGTTTACACTACAATTTAACATTCTTATAACGCCTTCTCCATCAAAGTGCTCAGCAACGATCTCCAATTATCTTGCGAACAGAATTTAACCATGTGCTCCAGGACGCTACCCATGTGAAGGGCACTATATAATTGCAAGTTGTTGCTGTTAACCAAACAAATGAATTAAAGGCATTTTTAAAATAAATAGTTCAGCATCACTTTTTTATTCCGGTCAGCCAGGTGTCTGACACATGCGGAAACCCTTCATCACGCTTAAATGTATCCAAATCAACCTTAGAGGTCCCTGTTGCCACCTACACATAGAAATCCCTGTGTATTGTAGCACTTTGAGATACCAACTGTATTCAGTGCCTATAAAAGAATGTCTGAAAAATGTACGTTTGGTCATCTTTCCCCTCCTACTCCCATCCCCCACCCCAGCCCTGTGCCCATATTTTGAGAGATCTGCCTGATGTGAAAGGCGTGACACATGTAAATTATATTATGTTTACCCCCAAATGCCTCCCTTCTCCCTCCCCAACCCAGTAAAAATTGCTATCTTGCAAGATGAGTGTGCATGAACCAAGTACAAAATTGACATTCAGATTAAAAGTGCCCTTTAAAATGAATTTCTAACTAAACAAAAGGCTTTGAGAAAGGTTGCATTTAAATTTTAGTGTAGGATTAAGTGCAAATTGATGGGTGGGATGAGAGTGCACAACTCTAGATCCCTGTATAATTGTCAAATGGCAACAAAAGCACTTGGAATCACATTTGTTACTTTTGAAGCATTTCTTAAACAATTGTTGTTAATGGATTGTATGTTTCTGCTAAGATACTTGTCTTAAAAAGTATAAATCAGTAGAATTCCCAATAAACACATATTACTCCAACTGGAAAGCAATTTTCATTCATTTATCTAACAGTGATTTTCTCATTCCAGAGAGGTTTCGAGAGAGTGGAGGTGACCATAGGTACAGTCAAAAAGGAAGGTATTCAGATGCAAACTGAATAAGGGAAAAGCAGAGGGATTAAGGCAGAGAGTTCCAAATTTTGAGCACATGGTGGCTGAAAGTTTGGCTGCCGATTGTGGAACAGAGGGAATAAGGAGCGTGTAGAAAGCCGGAGCTAGCTGAGAGACGGCAATGTAAGGGAATGTAAGGGAATGTAATGGTGTGTAATGGTGTGGTTCTGATGGTTCTAGCATGAGATAGGAATCGAGCATTCAATAATTTTACGCCATTACACCAACAACAACAAAATTACATTTATAGAGCGCCTTTCACATCAGGAGGATGTCCCAAAGCGTTGAACAGTCAGATGTTGGGGCCTGAGCATGGGGGAGAGGTGGTGTAAGGGTGAGGGAAGGCAGAGAGGTGGGAGGGAGACCAAAGGCACGGTCAAAGAGGAGGGTCTTGAGACCGGCCTTGAAGAAGGCAAGGGAGGAAGCGAGGCGAAGGGACCATGGGATGGAGTTCCAGAGTGTGGGGGCAGAGAGGCTGAAAGCCACCGATGGTAGGGTAGGTCGGGTGGGAGACGTGGAGCAGGCCAGAGCCTGATGAGCGGAGCCTGATGAGTTAGAAGGGAGTCACCAGGTCAGAGAGGTAGGAGGGGCAAGGTCATGGGTGGCCTTAAAGGTGAGGATGAGGATCTTGAACTCGATCCTCTGGGGGATGGGGAGCCAGTGGAGTCGGGCAAGGGTGGGAGTGATGGGGTCACGGAGCCTGGTGCGTGAGAGTACACAAGCTGCAGAGTTTAGGATAATCTGCATCTTGTGAAGAGAAGAGTTGGGAAGGCCGATGAGGAGGGAGTTCTGGGGGCAGAGAGGCTGAAAGCCACCGATGGTAGCGTAGGTCGGGCGGGAGACGTGGAGCAGGCCGGAGCCTGATGAACGGAGCCTGATGAGTTAGTAGGGAGTTCCCGTAATCGAGCCTTGAGGTGACGAATGCGTGGGTGAGGGTTTTGGCAGCCTGAGGGGTGAGGCAGTGACAGAGTCTGGCAATGTTGCAGAGGTGGTGGTAGCCAGTGACGGTCATGGTGCGGATGTGAGGGAGAAAGGACAGTTCAGGGTCAAATAAGACACCCAGGTTCCTGACTGGCTTAGTGAGGTTGAGTGTGCAGCCATGGAGGCTGATGCTGCCAGTGCCCGAGTTGCGGAGGCGCTGGCGTGAGCCAATCAGGAGGGCCTCGGTCTTGCTGACGTTGAGTTGGAGAAAGTTGGCCCTCGTTCAGGACTTGATGTTGGACAGGCAGTCGGTCATGACCTCAGTGATCTTAGAGTTCAGGGTGGAGGCAGAGAGGTAGAGTTGGGAGTCATCCCCATACATGTGGAAATTTACCCCATGTTGGCAGATGATGTTACCAAGTTACATTAATTATGGGGAAAAGACAGGTAAATGAGACTGAAAGGATTACTATGACAATCATTAATTTAAGGATCATTATCATAAATTAAGCCACCATGAGCTAGAATCAAGGTTGACACCCAAGTAAGATCGCCATCTAATGGTAACAAAGAACAACACTTAGAACAGTGAAAGTACAGCTGAGCAACAGCCTCACCTGGCACATCAATGTATGATTTCCAGCTTGGAAAGCGCGGTGCCTGATGGAGCACAGTGAATCAAGAGCAACAAACATCAATACAACAGAGTAGAATAGAAGAATAGAGCAATTAGGGAGTCTACACTTGGGGAAATAGCAGATTAAACCAGCCACTTTATAATTTCTATGCACATCCTCAGGCAGATAGTTGTAACAGGATATAGCTTGGTATTACTGCAAGACAAAAAAAATCTGCTTTATTGAATATGGACAGTATTTTACATTCACAGAAATAGTATTAACAATGAGTAGCAAATTCTCTGCTGTGCAATACATATTAAAGCAATCTGGGCAAAATGATGGTTAATAATAATAATAATCCTTGCATTTGATATAGCGCTCTTCGCGTCTTCTAGACATCTCAAAGCGCTTCACAGAATAGACTGTAAAGTGAATTGACTGTATATTTGTGGGCGAAATGCAGCAGCCAATTACGCACAGCAGTGTACCATAACAGTCGACAGGACAGGAAGCTCGCTTTGCAGGCGAGAGACCTGAGTTCAATTCCAGGACGAAACCTTGGCCAAGTTTCCTTACCCCACATGCCTAATAATAATACCTCCAAAAAACAAAACAATAATAAATTAGTCATTTTCAATCCACGACTGTTTGTGGGACTGCTGTGGGCCATTGGCTGCTGTGTTTTGCCCACAAATATACATACGGTGAATATAAAATATTCACTTTACAGCATATTCTGTGAAGCACTTTGAGACATCTAGAAGACGTGAAAAGCGCTATATCAAATGCAAGGATTATTATTAATATTACTTGCCCAAGGTTTCACCCTGCCGGGAATTGAATCGGGGTCTCTCGCTTGCGAGTGCTCTAACCATTGAGCTACAGGACTCCACTTTAACATAGTACAAAGAATGGCATTCCAGTAAATGAGAGTATTTGGGGGAGAGAGATGCTAGTGAAGTCTTGCACAGTTTAGGCTGACACTCCAATACAGCCTCAGGAAACACTTGTTGGAGGTATTGTCATTTGGATGAGACAATATACCGAGAGTTTGTTTGCCTGCTTGGATAGATATTAAAAATCCCTTGGCATTATTTATTAAAAAAAGGAGGACCTCCTGGTGTCCTGGCTAACAATCCTCCAGATAAAATTGGTTCTGTCCTCCTTGTGGGGGGGGGGGAGGTAAGCAGGGTCTCCTTGGAGCTGCACTGGCTCCAAGGTGACTTGCCTAGCAATGGAATGTCAGAATCAAGACAGCCCCCTGTTGCGGTCTCGGTAGTTTGGTTCCTGAGCCAGGCAGTCTGCAGTATTCCAGGGCAATGCTGATAACAGCACAGCCAGCCTGGCTCATCGGCAGGACCTGGTGGCAGGGAGTCATCCCACTTAGCTCCTGTTAACCCTGCAAGCCAAAGCCACGGGTAGGGTGGTTCTAGCTGGACAAGCAGTGAGAAAGCTTGCCAGACACTAATATCAATGGCAAGCTATGTGGTTTTAGCTGGTTAGACTCCAGTAGTACCCCAACACACATTCTGGGGTCCCCAAGCCTTGGCTCTTGCCAACCTATGCTTAATACTTTCCAGAATTAGGTAAGCAGGATACGTCCCTCCAGGGAGAGAGTGAGCATTCCATTCCAACAATCTATCTCTGGGATTTCCATGTGTGGGTGGGATGCATAGAAATCTCAGTTTTGTTGGATACGCTTAAGCAGGGCGATGGCACCCGGCTGACCGAAAAAACATGTTTCCCCCACCGAAAAGAAATGGTTATTCACAGTTGTTTATAGCACATTGCTGTGTGCAAATTTGTTGCAATGTTCACCAACAAAATGTACAGTTTCTTCACTGTACAGTAAATCCTGTGAAATGCTCTGAGACGTTTTGACAACATAATAAACCACTATATCAAATGCAAGGCTTTTTATTTATAAAATAGCCATTCATCCTAATGTTCCTTGCAGAATTTTGTTGTAAAGGATTCAGTGTGGCATGTGCCTGTGCACATTCACGGAATAAACACACAACTGTATCATTACTAGTAATGGTTATTTATACTGCATTCTTTCCTTGTTTTTTCTATCATTGAGCAGCACTGCTTCCAGTCTGCAGTGCATCTATTCTTCCACTGAGTGGTGCTGCCTTACTAAGTTGGTATTCTGTCCATAAAAAATAAGAAGAGAAAACGTTTCATTTCCTTTTTTTGGTCAGCCGGGTGTCTGACACATCACTATGGTTAAGAGAAAGCAAGTCCAAGGAGTTTCATACATGCCACAGCCATATGGAAATTCCCATGTCTGGAATGGAACGCTCAGCTCCATTGGCTTCCCAGCTCCCAGTGGATCCTGCTCAAGATCCTTGTTCTCACCTTTAAATTGTTCTCATCTTTGGCTCCTCAGTCTGCAAGTCACCATCCATGGCCGTGCTTTCAGCGACTATGCGTTGAAACTCTGGAACTCCCTAACTCAATCTCTCCGCCTTGCCACATCTTTCCCTGTCTTCAGATCGCACCTGAAGACCTTCCTCTTTGACTGTGCTTACAGTCAGCTCCCCTTTCTCCCTAGCTCAGCATCAAAATTCGCCATTGTTCATAGTTAAACAATCCAAGACCCTGCCCTACATGAAGAGCGTAATGAAAAAGCAAGTTGTGGTTGTAGTCCCCAGACCTATTTGTCTGTGACATCTCTGTTAATCTCTGTGCTCGATTATCACCTCTCAAAGCCAGTCAGGAACCTCGGCGTTCTGTTCGACCCTGAGCTGTCCTTTCTTCCTCATATCCGCGCCACAACTGGCACCGCCTTCCATCACCTCCGAAAGATCGCCAGACTACGGCACTACCTCACCCCTCATCTGCTGAAACACTGGTCCACGCCTTTATCACCTCAAGGCTGGACTATGGGAACTCTCTCCTCGCCGGCCTTCCCGCCACCTCCCTCCACAAGCTGCAGGTCATTCAGAACTCTGCAGCTCGTGTACTGTCCCGCACCAGGCTTCGCGACCACATCACTCCCACCCTCGCTCGCCTCCACTGGCTCCCCATCCCCCAGAGGATCGAATTCAAGATCCTCATCCTCACCCACAAGGCCATTCACGGCCTTGCTCCCTCCTACCTCTCCAACCTACTATCCCCCTACCTACCTGCTCGTACCCTCTATTCCTCTGGCTCCAGTCTGCTCCACATCCCCCACCCCAACTGCCCTACCATCGGTGGCCGGGCCTTCAGCCTCTCAGCCCCCAGGCTCTGGAACTCCATCCCCCAGTGCCTTCGCCGCCTCCTCCCTTTCCTCCTTCAAGGCCAGTCTCAAGGCCTTTCTCTTTGACCGTGCCTTCAGCTCCCCTCTCGACTCTCTACCCCCTCCTCGCCCCCTCCCTTCCCTCCCCTCACCCTGACCATTTACCCCCTACTTGGGTCCTGACCCAACTGTCCAGCGCCTTGGGACGTCCTCCCGACGTGAAAGTCGCTCTATAAATGGAATCTTGTTGTTTTGTATCAATGGTTGGTTTCACCTCCCACTGAGCAGCAGAAGTTAAATCTTGTTAGGCACAGGTTGGTGAAAGCCATGGTTTGGGGCCCCAGTGTGCGTGTTGGATAATGCTAAAATAACACAGTTTACCATTGAGAGCAAATCTAGCAAGCTTCATTTTACTTATCTAGCTCGGACACTACCCATTAGGCCTTTGGGTTACTGGCTGGGTTAACAGGAGCTGAGTGGGAGGATTCCATGCTCCCAGTGTCTGCCCTACCAAGTCCTGCTGATAAGACAGCCTTGCAGTGGTGTCATCAGCAGTGCCCTGGAATACCTGTGTACCTGCCTGGCTCAGGAACCGAGATCATCACAGAAGACTGGCTGGATTCTGACATTCCATTGCCAAACATATCACCTTGGAACCAGTTCAGTCCAAAGGAAACCCTGCTTACTTCCCCTCTCCCCCCCATCCCAGGAGTTAAGCGGGGTCCCCTTAAACCTGAAATGACTCAAGGTGACATATTTGGCAATGGAACGTCAGGTGCTAACTCATCGGAAGGAATTTGAAAAGCAAACCAGTCACTGGGAGTAGAGACTCTTCCCACCCAGTTCCTGTTAGCCTTGCAGCAAAGCCCTAATGGGTAAAATGGTCTACTTACCTCCTCCCTCCTGCTCCATCCCCGGAGGACTATCAATAGTTGGTCATTTGACATACGGCAAAAAGGCAAAGCGAACACCCTGCAACTTGGAATAAAGAGAAGTGGACAAAAGCTCTGCCAGTTATCTGCACTTCAATTTAACCAAATGATTCAATTATCCAAACTGACATCTCTAATAAGCAATCTTTCATTCCTTGCATCCTAATAGATCTGCAAATGCCTGTTTCTATGGTTATTTTAGCAAATTAATTTTCAGTTGGTGGTGTTAATCCAGACGTTAATTCAGACAGGCCTATTGTCTGTAACTGATGCAGCTCAAACTGCTTAATGAATGCTTAATGACTTGTTAATCTGTGTGTTTATTATCAATGGCTGATTTTGCCTCTTGCTGAGTGGCACAAGTTAAAGGGTAACAAAGCACTGACAAATTGGTGGAGGTTTTAATTTGGTGAGAAAGAAATTGTAAAGAGGGTGTTGTTGGAATGGATCCAAATGCTGCAGATCTGTAATCTTTTTCAAACAAGATGCATGCAGCGACATAGAGCACTGTCAAAGTTCCCTATGAGCTCCAAGTAATTCCAGGTTCAGAACAAAAAACGTTGGAAGGTCAACGGGTTCCACCAAAGCATCAAATCCAAAACAATCAGGGAGAACCTGAGGAATATAGATTTAACCAACACTATAACAACTTGCATTTATATAAGCACCTTTAATGCAGGTAGTGTCTTGAGTGAAACGAAAGGATACAAGATTATTTTTTAACACACTTGTTAAAAAGAGCTGTTAGGACATCAAATACCCTATGTATAATAATCCTTGCATTTGAGCCCTATCTAGAACAGTGGCTGAGGGTAGAATCCATATTAGCTTTTAAAAGGGAATTAGATTCAGTGCTCCAAGATCCTACCTCACATGAAGGTCATTATATAGACGCAAGTTGTTGTTGTAGATAAATATCTGAAAAGGAAAAATAAAATGATATGGGGACAAGACTGGAGAATGGGACTGTAAGGATTGCTCTTTCACAGAACCAGTGCTCGTATAATGGGCTGAATGGGTTCCTTATGTGCTGTGCTATGGTTCTAAGCTTTGAAAGCTGGATTTCCACAATTCTCAATTCTAAGATTCTGAGAAATTTCAAGCTTCAGTTATTAAAATATAATGGGGTCCTGTAGTTTAGTGGTTAGTGCACTTGGCTCGCAAGAGAGAGACCTGGGTTCAATTCCCTACAGGGTGAAATGTTGGGCAAGTTTCCTTACTCCACCTCTGTTTACCTAACAGTAAGTAGGAACCCAGTTGTTAGTCAATTGGCGGATCGCTTTTCGGTTAATAATCAAGGATTATTATTACTATAATATAAAAATCAACAATGATATTATATAATCAATTGGAGAATCAACAGGAATATTATCAACTTGTTTAATTCACTTGTTTAACCCACCTACAGTGTGAAGGTTGAAAGTGCTACTTTTTTTACTGAACTCCTCTTTTTATTGGCTTACATTTCAGTTTAGTTCATTTAAGAACTCATGGCAAATGTCGCTCTACACTAGGACATGTGATAAACAGGGGATTAGTGACTGAATGTATTATCACCACCATTTCACTTCTTGGTTTTATTACAAAGCATGTTTACAAGCTTTCTTTGCATACTTTAAAATCATTTGATACTAATTTAGGATAAATTGGCTACAAAATGCTGTGCGCATTTTCCTACAAAATACAATCACTACACTTTGCAGTAAATCCTGTGAAGCACTTTGAAACGTCCTCCCGAAGTAATAGACACCATATCAAATGCAAGCATTATTATTAGTTACATTGCACTTTATGCACGTAATAATAATCCTTGCGTTTGATAAAGCGCCGTATAACTTTGTTTGCGATGTCTCAAAGCGCTTCACAGAATATATTAATAATTCTTGCCTTTAATATAAAACCTATGGCATTGAAATGTTTCAAAAAGCTTTACTGTAATTGGGGTTAATAATAATTCTCACATTGGATATGGAAACATCTCAGTGTGCTTCACAAAGGGATTTTTTCCCGTAAAATGAAGTGTATTTTATAGGGAACGTGGCAATCAATGTACCAACAAAGTGAATGGCCATTTTTTTTTCTCTCTGGGGTGTTGTTGGCCAGAATACAGGAAGAAAGTCCCTTTTATTTTCAAATAGTGCCACTTAAACAGACAGATGGTACCTTGGTTTAACATTCCATCTGCTCCTGCCAACCTGCGCCTAATACTTTCCGGAATTAGGTAAGCAGGATGTATCTCTCCAGGGAGAGAGTGTACATTCTATTCCAGCAATCTATCTCTGGAATTTCCTGTGTGTAGGTGAGATGCATGGCTGTATGAAAATCTCAGATTGGTTTGAATACTCTTAAACATGATGATGGCACCCGGCTGACCCCAAAAAACACACAGTGTGCTACAGGCAGCAAGTGTGTGGAATACAACAACAACAACTTGCATTTATATAGCTCCCTTAATGCTGGACAGCGTCTCGGAGCACTTAATAGTGTTACACAGCGTTATTCTACATAGAAAGGATAGGGAGCACCAAGCAGCAGAAGACATGATATTCATAAGCATTGTGATGTATTTTCACATGTACCAGACACCCAGCTGATCACCTCCACCCAAAATAAAACAACAAATCAATGTAAAGGATGTCAGCTCCGATAATGTAGCACTCCTCAGCACTGCAATGATAAGACAGCCTAGAACTGTGAGTTCAAAGTCCCGACATGGAGGCTTGAACCCACAACCTGACTATTTGTCCACTGCACTTCAAACAGAAAATGATTCCCAAATAAATCATCAGCCCATGAAACATTAACAGGTTAGTTCACAGTATTCCTCCATAAACCTGTGAATAGGCTTCAACTTTTTACATCCCCCTCCCACCTCAGTAAAGAGTTGATTGGTCCATCAGCAAAGCACTGCACTACATTACAACAACAAATTACATTTGTATAGCATCTTTCACATCGAGAGGACATCCCAAGTTGCTGGACAGCCAGTGTTTCAGCCCTGAGCTCAATGTCAGCAAGACCGAGGCCCTCCGCCTCCGCAACTCAGGCACTGGCAGCATCAGCCTCCACGGCTGCACACTCAACCTCACTAAGCCAGTCAGGAACCTGGGTATCATGTTTGACCCTGAACTGTCCTTTCTCCCTCAAATCCGCACCATGACAGGAACTGCCTACCACCACCTCCGCAATATTGCCAGATTCCACCACTGCCTCACCCCTCAGGCTGCCGAAACCCTCACCCACGCATTCGTCACATCAAGGCTCGATTACGGGAACTCCCTCCTCATCGGCCTTCCCAACTCTTCCCTTCACAAGCTGCAGATCATCCAAAACTCTGCAGCTCATGTACTCTCATGCACCAGGCTCCGTGACCCCATCACTCCCACCCTCGCCCGACTCCACTGGCTCCCCATCCCCCAGAGGATCGAGATCAAGATCCTCGTCCTCACCTTTAAGGCCATCCATGGCCTTGTCCCCTCCTACCTCTCTGACCTGCTGACTCCCTACCAACCTGCCCCTTCTCTTCAACCGTGCCTTTGGTCTCCCTCTCACCTCTCTGCCTTCCCTCATCCCTACACCACCCCTCCCCCATGCTCGGATCCCAACACCTAACTGTTCAGCGCTTTGGGTTGTCCGCTCAACGTGAAAGGCGCTCTATAAATGTACTTTTGCTGTTGCTGTTGTTGTTGTTGAGCTGGGGGCCGGATTGGGGAGGGTGGAGGGCAGTGGGAGAAGCAGGGTAATCGAAAGCATGATCGAAGAGGAGGGTCTTGAGATGGGTCTTGAAGGAGGCAAGGGAGGGGGCGAGGTGGAGGGAATGTGGGATGGAGTTCCAGAAGGTGGGGGCAGAGTGGGAGAAGGCCCGACTGCCAATGGTGGGGCTGGCGTGGCGGGGGATGTGAAGCAGGGCAGAGCCCGCTGAGTGGAGGGAGCGGGCACGTTGGTAGGGGGTTAGGAGGGAGCAGAGTTAGGTTGGAGCAAGGTGATGGAAGGCTTTGAAGGTGAGGGCCAGGTTCTTGAACTGTATCCTGAGTGATGGGAAGTCAGTGGAGTTGAGTGAGGATGGTGGTGATAGAGTCACGGAGCCTGGTGCGAGAGAGGACAGGGGCTGCGGAGCTCTGGATGATCTGCAGCCTATGGAGGGAGGAGTTGGGGAGGCTGACAAGCAGGAAGCTTGCATAATCAAGCCTCGATGTAATGAATGGGTGTATAATACTTTCGGTGGCCTACAGTTTGAGACAATGTCGGAACCGGGCAACGTTGCAGATGTAGGGGAAGGCAGAGCGGGTTATGGCACTGATGTGGGGTAGAGAGGATAGTTGAGGGTCAAACAAAATGCCAAGGATCCGAACTGGCTTAGGGAGGTAAAGTGTGCAACCATGGATGATGATGCTGTCAGCGCCTGAGGTGTGGAGGCGCTGACGGGAGCCAATCAGGAGAGCCTCGGTCTTGTTGACATTCAACTGAAGAAAGTTAGCTCTCATCCAGGATTTAAAGTCTGACAGTCATTTTGACAGCACAGAGTGGTTCTGGAGTCAAGGGTGGAGGCAGAGAGGTAGAGTTGGGTGTCATCCACGTGGAAACTTCCACATACATGTGGAAGTTGACCCCACGTCTGCGGATGATATCACCAGAGGGAGCATATAGATGTTGAAGAGGAGGGGACCAAGGACAGAGCCCTGAGGAACGTCGCATGAGACTGTGCGGGGGCTAGAGGAGAAACCATTTGTGGAGATGAAGTGGAGGCCAGGTGAGAGGTACGATCTGAATCATTTAAGGACAGAACCGTGAAGGTTGAGGTGAGGGGAGAGGCAGTGGATAAGGAAAGAGTGGTCAACAGTATCGAAGGTAGCAGAGAGGTCAAGGAGGAGGAGGAAGCAGAGGGAGCCCTAGTTGCAGATGCACAGAATGTCATTTATCACTTTGACTTGGGCTGTTTCTGTGCTGTGGGCGGCTCCGAAACCTGATTGGAAGGGTTTGTGAAGGGAACCCTTCCACATTACTGTATCACAGCCTTCCAAAATAGAAATGGTAACACATTCAGATCAGTTGTTGAAGCAAGATAGCCTGCGATTCCACTAATGTAGTTGTACAAAACAATTGCTCCTGCACTGGGCACAGAAAAGATTATATCAAGTGTTATGCAGTTTTCTGCTAACAATACCCAGGACAAATGGCCATTCTTTACATTGCACTGTGCGAAGGAGCTATTTGGCTTGCAGACAATAAATACAGATTGGTATAAAATGGCTGCTTTCACTGAACTGAAGAATGAGTGACAGGCGGGTTCTCACACGTGCACGACCTCCAGAAGCCTGCAGTCCTTTTATGGCGTACCCCGGAGACCTTGACATTGGCAGCAATATTCAGCCAACAGATGGCATTTTACCACTTTAGTGAGAGCTACGGACTTTCACTGTCAGTTATACAAGGTCTTGCAAACAAGATTTGCATCAAACGGATGGTTTAACAGGAATTTAATATACACCCAATATGTCCCTGTTCTCTGGAAATCTCACCTTTTCCCTTTATCTTGCTCCTTCTCTCTTTACTGTGGAATCCTGTAGCTCAGTGGTTAGAGCACTCGCTTCGCAAGCGAGAGGACCTGGGTTCGATTCCCGAGCAGGGCGAAATGTTGGCCAAGTTTCCTTATGCCACACGCCTATTTACCCAGTAGTAAATAGGAACCCGCTTGTTAGTCGATTTATGGATCGCTTTTCTGGGAGTAATAATCCCTTTAAAAAAATGTGGGCACTTAATCCACAACTGTTTGTGGGACATTGTTGTGCTCAATTGGCTGCCACGTTTTGCCTGCAAAATACAGTCAATTCACTTCACAATAAATTCTGTGAAGCCCTTTCAGACATCTCAAAGACGTGATAAGGCGCTACATCAAATGCAACGATGATTACAGTGCTTTGGGATGTCCTCCTGATGTGAAAGGCACTATATGAATGCAATTTGTTGTTTGTTGTTGTTGCCTTCAAAACCCTCTGAAAAAAAATGTTTCACTGTACCTTTGGTAAACAATATTAGAATTTCATGTCAGTGCTGTTGCTCGGTGCTTAGTATTCTACAGAGTTACGTGTAGAATAATACACCTTGCAGAGTGTTTTTTTGGTTAGCTGTCTGTCTGACAAATCATAGGAGCCCAGCCCAAAAGGTTTATGAGCATCGTTTCAGCTAGGAGTTACAGTACCACCTTGAAGCACAAGGACCTTTTAGCATTTTTTGTTTGATATTGGCCACATGGACATCTCATGCTGACAGTCTGCCAATGTAGCACACAAACTGATATTGTAGCTCTCACCTTGAGAAGCTGGAAATTATATAATTGAACAGCACAGGGGAAGCACCGCAGCTTGTACAGTTTTGAACACAGTTGCACCTGTTCCTCTTGCAGTACATTCTTCCTTAACTTTACATCAAACATCTGCTGCTCCAACTGCTGGATCCTTTCCAGCACTTATTAATTTTGTTTAAATCAATCTGGAAAATGCTTTAAATTTTCCGACTGCTGGTAAAAGCTGTGTCGCATATACTGCTGATGTTCCCCCCCAGAATACTGCAGTAAGCCTTTGCTGTTATACTGTAAGGTGGGTGCGAGTGAGACATTTGTATAAAGTGAACCAGGACAAAGTGTAAATTAAAGGGGAGGAAATGTAATAATAATAATCTTTCCATTTGATACAGAGTCTTTTACATCGGGAGGACGTCTCAAAGTGCGTCACAGAATTTACTGTAAAATATTACTAATAATCCTCTCTCAATAGATGCTGCTTGACCGGCTGAGTGTTCCCAGTGACTTCTGTTTTTATTTTCTAATAATCCTTACATTTGGTACAGCATGTCATGCCTGGAGGATGTCCCAAAGCACTCTACAGAACAACCTGCAAAGTACAGCAATGTCCGACAAAACAGTTATGAAGTGAATGACCAATTTTATTTGGAGGATTGTTGGTCAGGACACCAGGAAAAACTCCCTTCTCTTTTCGAACAGTGCCAAAGGATCTTTAACATCCCACTGAACAGGCAGACAGGACCTTGGTTTAATATCTCATCCATATGCAGCATCTCCAATAATGCAGTCCACCACCAGCACTGCACTGGAGAGTCAACTTTGACTATGAAAGTTCAAAATCCCAGCTTGAGGCTTGAACCTGCAAGCTTCTGACTCAGAGGCAAGAGTGCTATCAATGGAATAAAGCTTATACCAATCCACACAAGATACCTTTCTGAGTATCCCCCACACATATGTTAAGGAAAACAGAAGAGCCATTTGCTTTATATATTATGTACAGCCTAGGCAGGCTATGTAATTCATGCCAGACAATGTCAGTTATAATGCAGTCAAATGTAGCAGTGTGCCATGCACCAAGATGAGAGAACCGTAAAAGCTGCAATCAAATCCCAACAAACGGATTTGAAAATACTGTACACTCACAACTCATAGGGACGCAGTCACACCCTTACAATGGCGCAAGTCTAGCTAAAACTAACAAGCCTATACTTTAATGCAACTTAGCCTCCCCCATCTCCCAGTGTTACTGAGCAGCAGGTGCTACCAACCTGTTCTCTGATTAAGGGGTAGGATTCTCAGCGTAGCACAAATCCCCAGTGAGTGAGCAGGCAGCAGGGCTTGTTCGACTTGGAGCACACACACACATACACACATGAAGACTCGTTCAATCCTGATTTTGAAACAGTGACAAAAGAATAGTGAGGGAGAGGTTGATTTTTCACATTTCAGATCTCTGTTTGTTGACATTATTTCTGATTATCCAAACTGCATATTTAGCAATCTGTAACAATATTAGTACTACTGGATCTCAAAGCAATGAGACAAGAGTATAAGGGTGGGGGAAAGGCAAGGAGGGACAGGGAGGGAGAGAGAGATTTTCACATTTAATTCAGTTAAAACTCCTCCAAATAGCAGACGGGATTTGAACTCTGTTGCTGGTGAGTTTGGTCTGCCTTTTGTAGTCAAACTTAGCAGTCAATTTGTGTGCAGCAATATCCCACAAACAGCCATGAAGTGAATGACCTCTGAACAAGGACCTTGGTTTAATTTCTTATCCGAAGGATGTCACCACTAACATTGCTGCTCTCCCACAGCACCATATATAGTGCCTTGGAACATTCTGATGTGAAAGGTGCTGTAGAAATGTAATCTGTTGTAGTATTGGAGCATCCCGACATGGGGCTTGAACCCACAACCTTCTGACTCAGAGGATAGAGTGCTACCAACTGAACCAGGCTAATACCCTGGCTCAGGATTCTCTACAATTTCCAATCTTCTATATTCCTTTGCTTGTCTCTTATATGGACTGAGATCTAGTAGACAGGGTTCTGGTTGATATGATTCACTTGTTAGAGGTAATAACACTATTTCAGCCCACTTAGTGGTGGCAAGCTTCAAAGGTCATACATTGGTGCTAATGAACAAAGAGGATATGCCACCCGATTTACACAGACTGTGAAGTTAGCACAATTTGGGGTCTGCACAAGAGTGAGGAAATCTAGCGCTAGGTGTTGGATGAGTTTTTTCATTATCACAGTTGGGTTTCTTGACTGGGAAAAAAGATTTTGGAGAAGTGAGTGGAAAGAAAGAGGAATTGATTTGAGAATTGAAATGCTTCAATGTGCTTGATTTACCTTCATAAACAACCTGGGGCTAGAAATCACAAACACAGTGCCTAAATTTGCAGATGACACAAAGCTAATGAAGGTGGTAGCCTGAAAAGATGAACAAGATAGATTACATTTCTTGGGAATTGGGCAAATCAATGGCAGATGAAATTGAATGTAAAGGAATGCAAAGTGCTTCACATGGGGACAAAACATCCAGGAAGGGACTATTATTTAAATGGTAAGAAAATAATCTTTACGGAAAATGAAAAGGACCTGGGGATCCTGATTGATAATAAAATGAAGCTATCCCACCAGTGCTCGGTAGCAGTGAGTAAGGCAAACCAGATGCTGGGATGTACTAAAAGGGCAATATTGAGCTGCAATAGTGGGGTAATCCTGCCACTTTACAAATCATTGGTGCGATCACACTTGGAATACTGTGTGCAGTTCCGGTCACCGCAATATAAAAAGGATATTTCAGCGATTGAGAGGTTACAAAAGAGGGCAACCAAAATGATTGAGGGGATGGAGGGACTGGACTATGAGGAGTGATAGGTAAGCTGGGCATGTTCACCCTGGAGAAGAGAAGGTTGAGGGGCGATATGATTACGATCTTAAGATTCTTAAGGGAATAGATAATGTAGACCATAACAAACTGTTTTATCTTGTACTGAACAGTAGAACCAGAGGACATGGCCTATGACTGAAAGGGGAGAAATTCAGAACAAATTTGCGGAAATAATAATAATAATCCTTGCATTTGATATAGCGCTTTTCACGTCGGGAGGACGTCCCAAAGCGCTTCACAGAATATACTGTAAAGTGAATTGACTGTATATTTGTGGGCGAACGCGGCAGCCAATTGCGCACAGCAATGTCCCACAAACAGTCATGGATTGAAAATGACCAATTTATTATTGTTTTTTGGTTTTGGAGGGATTATTATCAGGCGTGTGGAGTAAGGAAACTTGCCCAAGGTTTCGCCCTCTGCCTGGAATTGAACTCAGGTCTCTCACTTGCAAAGCGAGTGCTCTAACCACTGAGCTACAGGACTCCACAATACTACTTCAGTGAGAGAGAAGTAAACTTATGGAACAGACTTCCTAGGGAGACAGTGGAAGCAGAAAATGTCATTTGTTTCAAGAACAAATTAGATACATTTCTGCTAGAAAATAATATCTCAGGACACCTGATAGAGTTTTTTGATGAAGTAACGGATAGGGTGGATGAAGGTAGTGCAGTTGATGTAGTTTATATGGATTTTCAAAAGGCGTATGATAATGTATCACATAAGAGACTTGTAAGCAAAATAGAAGCCCACAGTATTAAAGGGACATTGGCAGCATGGACACAGACCTGGCTGGGAGACAGAAAACAGAGAGTGGTGGTGAACGGTTATTTTTCTGACAGGAGGGAAGTGTGCAGTAGTGTCCCCCAGGGGTCGGTATTAGGACCACTGCTCTTTTTGATAATGAAAAGACTTAATAGAATTTTTCATGTCTTCGAGGCATCTCAAAGCGCATCACAAAATATACAGTAAAGTGAATTGACTGTTTTTTTGTGGGCAAAATGATAAAGTATATTTTATATATCGATCTATATAAATGATCTGGACTTGGGCATAGGGAGTAAAATTTCTAAGTTTGCAGATGATACAAAGCAAAGAAAAGTAGTAAACGGTGAGGAGGATAGTAGCAGACTACAAGAGGACATAGACAGATTGATAAAATGGGTAAACATGTGGCAGATGAAGGTTAATGTGGAGAAATGTAAACTGATGCATTTTGGGAGGAAGAATGAGGAGAGGCAATATAAGCTGACGGTACAATATTAAAGAGGGTGAAGGAACAGAGAGACCTGGGGGTTCATACAAGTAAATCTTTGAAGGTGGCAGGACAAGTAGATAAAACTGTTAAAAAAGCATACGGGATACTACGCTTTATAAATAGGGGAATAGAATACAAATTCAGGAAGATATGAGCAACCTTTACAAAAAACACTGTTAGACCTCAGCTAGATTACTGTGTTCAGTTCTGGGCAACACACTTTAGGAAGGATGTCAAGGCATTGGAGCGGGTGCAATGGAGAATTACCAGGATGGTTACCAGGAATGAGGGATGTCAATTATGAGGAGAGGCAAGAGAAGCTAGGATTATTCTCCTTGGAGCAGAGAAGGTTAAGAGTAGACTTAATAGAAGTTTTCAAAATTATGAGGGGATTTGATAGGGTGAACAAGGAGAAACTGTTTCCACTGGCGGGTGGGTCGGTAACCCAAGGACACCGATTTAAAATAGTTGTTAAAAGAAACAGAGGTGGAGGTGAGGAGAAATTTTTCACGCAGCGAGTTGTTCGAATCTAGAATGCATTGCATGAAAGAGTGGTGGAAGCCGACTTGATAACAACTTTTAAGAGATAATTAGATAATTAGTTAGTTGGACAAGTTTGCAGGGCTATGGGGAGAGAGTAGGGAGTAATATTGATTTGGATAGCTCTTTTCAAAGAGCCGACACAGACCTGATGGGTTGAATGGCCTTCTTCTGTGCTGTTTAATTCTTTGATTCTATTCTATGATACGTGTATAGTTTGAGACACAAAACGTCACATCAAGGCTCGATTACGGAAACTCCCACCTCATCGGCCTTCCCAATTCTTCCCTTCACAAACTGCAGATCATCCAAAACTCTGCAGCTCGTGTACTCTCACGCACCAGGCTCCGCAACCCCATCACTTCCACCCTCACCCGACTCCACTGGCTCCCCATCCCCCAGAGGATCGAGTTCAAGATCCTCATCCTCACCTTTAAAGCCATCCATGGCCTTGCCCCCTCCTACCCCTCTGACCTGCTGACTCCCTACCAACCTGCCTGCTCCCTCTGTTCAGTGGGCTCCATGTCTCCCACCCGACCCGCCCTACTATCAGTGGCCGGGCTTTCAGCCTCTCTGGCCCCACACTCTGGAACCCCATTCCACGGTCCCTTCGTCTCGCTTCCTCCCTTGCATCCTTCAGGCCGGTCTCAAGACCCTTCTCTTTGACCGTGCCTTTGGTCTCCCTCCCACCTCTCCGCCTTCCCTCACCCCTACACCACCCCTCCCCCATGCTTGGGCCCCGACACCTGACTGTTCAGCGCTTTGGCACGTCCTCCCGACGTGAAAGGCGCCTTGTAAATGTAATTTTGTTGTTGTTGTCAAGCGACTGCCAGAATGGTGGAATGCGAATTAGATGGACAAAAGTTGAAAAATTTTGGGGATTGAGAAACTCAAAATAAATCGTCGATGCAGGGGAAGCCACAACTCAAGTCAGGGGTGTTCAGTGAATTATAATGACAAGGTTCAGTGAGTAGAAACCATTAACCAGCAGCTAGGGCTCACAACATCAATGTTAATCTAATGTTGTAAGCATGGCTGGACAAGGGCACATATACTAAACTCAGTGCAAGACTAGACACTGCTGTCAGTTGGCAGGAACTTAATGTCAAGAAATGGATCAGTTCATGGCATTGTTCAAACAAAGTCTAAAAAATATACACTTCACCAGATAATAATAATCCTTACATTTGATACAGTGGCTTATCATGTGGATGAGACATCTCAAAGCGCTTCAAAGAATATACTACAAAGTGAATTGATGTATTATTCATTACGTATTATTTTGTAGCCAAATGCACACAACAGTGTCCCACAACAGTTGTTGATTGAGTTGCCCAAATTATTATTTTTTTTAAAAAAATTGAAGGGATTATTACCATGAAAAGTGAACTGCCAATCAACTAACAACCAGATTACTACTAACTGCTACATAAACAGAGGTGTGTGGAATAAGGAAATTTGCCTGTTTCACTCTGCCCGGGAAATGTAGCGGTCAATGATGCTCTATGACTGATGTTCAGTGGCGTTGATTAAGAAAACAAATCTAAAAGGTCGAGTAGGTCAGGGAAAAGCCAGCTGGGAAACATCAATCAGTTTGACCTGCGCAGCGCGGAGGTGGCAATGGGAAGGCGGCGCCACTAATAACACATCATTCCCCCACCTCCCACCTTCCACATGATTGCAAAACCTATTACCATGCTAAAGAGTATTCAAACCAGACTGAGAGTTCCATGCATGGCACCTGGACATGGAAAATCATGTGTCAAGAACTAAAGCTTATTAATTCCAAAGCATGCTCATGGCTCCACTGGAGTTTAACCAGCTAACACCACATAGCTTGCCATTGAGAGCACTGTCTAGCAAGCTTCTCGTTGCTTGTCCAGCTATGACCACCCTAACCATTAGACCTTTGGCTTTACATTTCAGCTGAGAGGGAAATATCTATGTTTCTGGACGTTTGATGGCCAGGACACCAGAGGAAACTTGCTTCTCTTTTTGAATAGTTCCATGGGATCTTTAATGTCCGCATGAACAGGCAGATGGGACATTAAGGTTAAACACCTCACCCGAAATAGAAATATTAAAATAACATAGAATGAAAAAGGAAACAGACATTACCTAACAGTTAACCACATCAATGACAAACTACTGAGGGAAATGATTGACTTTAGTGTGTTATGACCCTGTAAAATGACTTGCTTATGCCAACTCAGACTGTATGCCTGAGGGTTATTAGTAGCTAATTACTAGCTTACTTATAGGACAGAGTACTGCAAAGTGACCTTAGATCACTGAGATACACCAGTTCTCACGTGTATGTTTTACTGCAATTGAATAAATTCATTAGCGCCCACAGATATACAGTCAATTGACTTTACAGTATTTTCTGTGAGGCGCTTTGGGACGTCTAGAAGATGTGAAAAGCGCTATATCAAATGCAAGAATTATTATTATTATTATAAGGAAAAAAAATTTATGCAAAACATCTTGTCAACATCATGTCAAAACATCTTGAAGTGCTTCACGGGTAATTATTGCAAATGTAGTAACTATTTCTATAACCCAATATGGCAGCAGTTTGTATTATAAATAAAATAAATAATAATCCTTATGTTTGATATAGCGCCATTCATGTCTGGGGCAGCTCAAAACACTTATTTATTGTAAAGTCTAGTGAGTATGTATTTTGTAGACAATTCCAGCAGCCAACTTGCAAATAACAATGTCCCACAAACAGCCATGAGGTAAATGATCAATGTTATCTGGGGATTGTTGACCGAGACACCAAAAGAAACGCCCTTCTCTATTTGAATAATGCCACGGGAACTTTACCGTTCACCTGAACAGGCAGACAGACCTCAGTTTAATGTTCCAACCAAAGGACTGTACTCTCTGACAAATCAGTGCTTCCCAGCACTATAGTGGTATATTAGCCTAGACTGAGTCCAACGTAGGACTTAAATTCATGACCTTCAGACAAAGCAACAAGATTGCTACCAACTGAGCCTGGCTGACACTTTAAGAAATGAGAGAGATCCTAAGGAAGGGAGAGAGATCAGTGGGAAAGACAAAGATAGGAGATTTGTTGAAGAGAGACAGAGACAGATGTGTTGTGTGATTGTTACCAGTACTTACTGTGCCCTATGGTACTCAGTGGTACAGCTGATGGTACTCAACAGCTCTTGGGGAGTATTTTCCTGATTGGGTGACTTATGCACTAAGTACTGAAGGGGAAGGGGTTAACATTCAATATCATGGATAGATCAGACTGAATAGTGCAGACCCAACACCATGACAAATACAGTACAGCAATATTTCTGAGGTCAAACCAGTCAATTGCTTTAAAGGTACAAATACATATTAAACAAAACTTGCAAATAAAATTTCCAAAAATGAGGGTATCTGGCAGGGGGATTAATGCAATATCATATATTTCAAAGCAGTGAAAAGTCCAAGGGATCTGATTGTTATCAACATTGTGAATACAACAACCCCTTTGATTCAGAAAATCAATTTTGTGTTGTTGACGCCCATTGCTACATAGTAATCTTCCCACGACTGATATGATGGTGGACAATTGGCTCCCAGGCCCTCCCTGATGTATCTCTGAACTGCAGTTGCCATGTCCCCACCCCCAACGGTTCAAAGGGGACCTATATTTATTTGGAGGGGTCAGCCAGGTGTCTGACACATGCAGAAACCCATCACCATGTTTAAGAGTATCCAAACCAAGCTGAGATTTCCATGCCTCCAACCTGAACATGGAAATTCCAGAGATAGATGGTTAGCATGGAATGCGCACTCTCTCCCTGAAGAGACGCAGCCTGCTTACCTAACTCCGGAAAGTATTAGGCCCAGGTTGGTAAAAGCCAAGGCTTGGGGACCCAGAATGTGCGTTGGGTGCTGCCGTTATCTAACCAGCTAAAAACGTACACTGTAAACCACAATAAGATATGTTGTGATATACATTGTCATTGAAAAACTGCAATAATAAATCAACATTTGCAAATATGAAATGAAAACAAAGCTTTTTGGTTCATGTCTTTTTAAACTGAGATCGTTCTCAGTGCCAAGGTCACCTTGGATTAAATCAACTTTTTGCTTTGCCTGCAAATGAACAATCACTTCACTTGACAGCCATTCCTTGTGAAGTGTTTTGCAACGTTTCAAAGTTATAAGTGCTACATTAAATGCAGAACTGAATAATAATCCTTATCATGTTGATAAGTGTCAAAGTCAAACAGAGCAGACAATTTACTCACAACAATGGCTCAGAAAACAGCCGTGAAGCAAGTGAACAGTGCTTTTTAATCTAGGGGATTGACTCCAGGTGACTCCTTTCATTTAGCAAATAGCCTCATGGAATCTCTAAAGTCTCTTCAGGGAGAGAGTGTGCATCCATGCTAACAATCTATCTCTGGAATTTCCATATTTAGGTGGGAGGCATGGAAAGCTCAGCTTGGTTTGGTTACACAGGCAGATGGAAAACTCAGTTTAACATATGCAAGCTCAGTTTAACACCTCATCCAAAGGACTGCAGCTCTGAAAATACAGCACTCCCCCATCACTGCACTGAAGGGGCAACACAATGCAAATTACAATACAAAATTACATTTATATGGCGTCTTTCACTTTGGGAGGACATCCAAAGGCACTGGACAGTCTGTTTGTACCCGAGCTGGGAGTGAGGGTGAGGAAGTGTGGGCGGGGGAAATGAGGGGCAGTGTGTGTGTGTGTGTGTGTGTGTGTGTGTGAGGGGGAAATACAGCGTGATCAAAGAGGAAGATCTTGAGTTAGACTTTGAAGGAGGCGGTAAGGGGGTGGGCCTTAGGGACTGCAGTTCCAGAGAATGGCGATAGATACACTAAAATCTCAATCACCGATGGTGGGGCTGGTGGGATGGGGGGACAAGAAGCCGGCTGGTGCCTGTTGAGCAGAGGGAGCAGCTGAGTTTGTAGTCTTGACTTGGATCTTGAACTCACAACCTTCCAACTCAGTGGCTAGAGTGCAACCAACTAAGCCAGGCTGACACCTACAAATGTAACCTTATTTAGTCTGGGGTGGTGATGCCTCTGCACTTGCTGAAACAAAACTAAAGCAAAGAGATTTGGGTCAAATCACAGTATACAGCTACCTCTAGCTTTTCATGGCTAGAGTCTCTTTGGATTAGCAATCAGGTCGCTTCCAAGCACCAATTCCCAGATTTCTTTATGGAATTGTTCCCTGAAGTTCATGTACCCTATGTTATCAGGATGACTTCCTTGTAGTAAAAATTCCCCCAGGAGAAGAAAATGAATAATGAATATAATGGCAAGACAGGAGATCAGTCGCTTAACATTCCTCACTTACATTGGTGATCAAGCTTTCAAATTCTACGCCCCTAACCTCTGCAACTCCCGCTCTCAATCCCTCTATCTCGCCCTCTCTCTATCTGACCAAGTCCCACCTTAACACCTGCTTCTTCAACCGCTACCTATGGTAACCTCTCCCTTCGCCCCTTCCCCACCCTCATACCGCCCCTCCCCACTCCCTCCTGCTCAGCATCTGTCTCAAACATCATAAATGCTTGCGATGGTTTGGATTGTGCAATGTGAATGGCACTATATAAATGTAAGTTGTTGTTGTGCTAGATGGCAGCGATTTAGCTGTTATTTGCCAACATGACTCTAGATGCCTTGTTCCTTTAATCTTATCACTGTGCTGCAGACTATTCAATTATTTTAGATGGTAAAAATGTGCAGTTGTGTTATCTTTTTATTAGGCAATGGTTTCAGTGCAGGCAGGAAGATTGTTGAAAAATTAAAATAACTTGGAAATGTCATTTATTGCACGGTTTTATCTATCCAGCATCCAAAGGTACATTTAGAGCAATTTTAATTCCACATATTAGGAACACAAGAGCAAAATACCTTGATATGTTTTGAAAGAATTCTATTTCTACAAAAGAGAAATATCTTTTTTTCATGTAAGTGAAGAAAGAAGGGACTTGCATTTTTATAGCAACTTATCAAATGAAAGTATCTCAAAGCATATCACATGTAATTACTGTCAAATATATTGACTGTTTTGGTAAATGAATACAGAAGTGAGTTACGCTCAGCAAGTTTCCACAAACAACCATAAAATGGATTATGAATTAATCTGGAATATTGTTACACAGGGAAACAGACCATTCAGCATAACTAGTCCGTAACAGAGTTTATATTCCACAAAAGTCTCCACCACTCCTAATCCCCTTTCCCATATTCCCACTATCCCCTTTCTTCTCCTGTTTCTCTCTGCCTCCGTGTCCTCCTGGACATCCCACTGCTTCTGCACAGTCAATCATGCCATCCCTTTGAGTGGGCCTGCACAAGTCCTACTTGACCCAGAGTCATCATTTTGTCTCCTCCAAAGGTTTCTCCTCCCACCCCCGCACCATCACTAGTATTTAAACTACTATCAAAATTAGGATATGGGTTTAACACAGTTGTAAAGCTATTACACCAGTCATGTAAAACCATCAGTTACGGGAACAGAGTTGAAACCGATTAAGGGTCAGAGAGTCCTAAATAAGACGTTTTGACCATTTTTGCAGATCAGCAAATTTGGTTTAAAATAACCTCCAAGTGAAAAGTAGTCCTTATCTTACACTTCTATGCCTAAAGGTCTTCCTGAGGACAGTATACTTCAACTCTACTGAAATGCAGGAGGCCTCAAATTTCTCTCAGTCTTAGCCTGTAAGACCGTTTTGTCTTAAAATGTAGGATTGTATGAAAATTCTTAAATTCAGTCCTGGTTTGGAAGCTCGCTTTTCCACAGTTTTTGAAAAGAACAACAGAAATAACAACTTATAATAATAATATTATTAATAAAAGTAATCCTTACATTTGATATAGCACTTTTCACATCAGGAGATGTTTCAAATCACTTAACAGGATATACTGTGGAGTGACTGGATATTTTGGGGGCAAACATGGCAGCCAACGTGCGCACAGCAATGGCCAAGAAATGAATGATCAATTTTATTTGGAGGATTGTTGGCCAGGACATTGGGAGAAACTCCTGTCGCTTTTTTCAAAGAGTGCCATGGGATCCTTAGCATTTGAACAGGCAGAGAGAGAGGCAAGACCTCAGTTTGATGTCTCATCCAAAGGAAAACTCCAATAATGCAGTGTACCCCTAGCGCTGCATTGCAGTGATTAGTCTAGACTATATAAGTTCATTGTCCCCAACGTGGGTCTTGAATCCACAACGTTGTAACTCAGATGAGAGTGCTATCAACTGAGCCAGGCTGACACAACTTGCAAACAGCTTCTAAATTAGGACTGAATTTAAGACTTTTCCACATTCTTAAGACTTACAGGCTAAGACTAAATGAAATTCAAGCCTCAGATGGATGCACCACATACATATTCAGAAATTACAGTGTGACTAAAATTTAATAGGATTCAACCCACCTACTAACAACTGGCTTCAACAGTGTTTTACTCCAGTGCAGCAGCTTTATCACCAAGTGTAAACCAATATAAATACTGTGCTGCCTAAATCCACTTTTACGCCTGGAAAGTTGATGCGTGGTACCAAGTGAGGATTTAAATTATTGCAGGCTCTGAAATCTCTCCTGAAACATTCATGTGATTGTGTCAATCTGATGTTTCACTCCACAGATTTAATGAAGGTTAAGATTGGTTAAACAAAATATTGAAGAAGGCAGAAAGTGAAAGATCGTAAAATCAGAAAAAAAACAAAGCAAAACGATGAAAGCTATCATAATAACCTTACCCCATAGCTGGTCCCTCCCCAGGACCGCTTTCCTCCACCTGCACCACATTGCCTGCCTCCAACGGTACCTCACACCTAATGCAGCCGAAACCCCTTATCCACGCATTCATCACCTCCCGCCTCGATAATTCAAATGCCCTCCTCGGTCTGTTGCCCAGCTCCACCATTCATGAAATCCAATTAATTCAAAACTCTGCTGCCTGTATCCTCACCTACACCAAACTCTGTACTCTATCATCTCAGTCCTTACCAGGCTCCACTGGCTCCCTATTACAAATCACTTTATATCCTGGCATCTCCCTAACTCTCTGACCAGAGTACAACCTACTCGACTAGCCACCGTCTCCGCTCGGCTGACTCCAGCCTTCTGTTTGTCCCTCGTCCCTTCCGCTCCACCATCGGCTGCCGTACTTTCAGCCACTATGCCCTGAAACTATGAAATTCTCTCCCTCAATCCATCCACCTTGTCATCTCCTTAAACACCTTCAAATCACATCTGAGGATTTCCTTGCAACTGTGAAAATGGTTACCTTTCCCCTTCTCTCCAGCTCAGGCCCAAGCTCTGCCACTGTTAAGTGCTCCAAGATGCTACCTGCATTAAGGTGCTATATAAATATAAGTTGTTGTTATCACATTGCTGAGATGTCTCAAAGTACATCACAGTACAGTAAAGTGATGTGACTGTTGTATTTTGTGAGTGAATGTGGAAGCCAATTTGTGTAGAGCAATGTTCCATAAACAACCACAAAATGAGTTAGATAAGAAGAAAGAAAGATTGCTATATGTACGAATTTAGCAGATATAAGAGAGGAGATGTCAAGGTTAGGATGGGAGAAAAATAGGCAAACAAATCAAATATAAAAAGGTAAATATAAGTGATTAATAGAATAATAGAGAGAAAATTTGAAGGAGAAGCAAATATATAGGCAGAAAAATATGCTTTTAACAGCACTCAATATAAGAATGCTCTGGAATTTTCAGATCAAATTGACAATTATGGACGGCTCCTCCAATTTGCTTCATCAGATTACACACATATGAATTTTGATGTGCATTTCAGTGATCAGCTTGCAGAATGCTGCTGCCAAGCCAGCCCAAGGACACACACAAATAACTGGATAGTTTATAGATGAATTAGTGAAACTGACAAGTAGATTGACCAAAAGCAGGCCTGCAGCTCAAAGCCCAACATCCAAATATCTTACTTAGTTGCTTGAACCTATTGCACAGATCCTAAATTAAGCCTCCCTCCCGCTCCCTCCCACTCACATAATAATCTGAAATGCATCGTTTTTAAAAATATATATTCCATTGTGGACGAGCTATTTTCAACTTCAGCGCTTAAGAGAAATAATCTGCATTGTCATGCACTGTGATCTGTATATTTTGTGCACCTAAAACATTCTTTCATAATGTTCTGGTGTGGGTTCCGATCTCGCACAGCACATGAATACTATAGGTGTTGATCTTTAGAGTGAAACCAAACTACTAGGTGAGACTTCGTCTCGCAGACAGGCTGGAAGCACAAGAGTGTGTTATGGAGGAATTATACTCAAAATCCTCCTCCTCTACCGGCCCCCTAAAACCTCTCCCACCTTCATCTCCGATATTTCTACACTACTTACATCTCTCTGCCTCTGCTCTGATCGGCTCATCATCCTGGGCGACTTCAACCTGCACTTCACCCCCTCCTGCCCCATCTCCTCGGACTTCTCTTCCCTGTTCTCCTCGCTCAACCTCTCCCTCCACATCAACTCTGCCACTCACAGTCACGGCCACCCACTCAATTTGGTGATCACCCGGGGCCTCAGTGTCTCGGATGTCACCATTACCGACAAGGCCGTCTCCGATCACCACTTCATCTACTTCACCACCTTCACCCCCCTCCCCACCTCCACCAGACCCACCACCATCTTCTACCGCCCCTGGAAGAAGTTAACGCCACAATCCTTAACCGCTGCCTTGGAGTCCTCTGAACTCCTCTCCCTCTGGCCTTCAACCCTCACTAACCCCTCTTCTCCTCTCACCCTCCTTCACAACACCCTCTCCTCCACACTCGACACTCTTGCCCCCATCACCTCCCGTACTGTCTTCTACTCTCGCTTCTCCCCCTGGTTCACCACCCACCTCCACTCACTGAAGAGCCAGGTGCAGGCCGCTGAACGCACCTGCCTCAAATCTGGTCTAACGGTCCACCGACAAATCTGGCTGGACCTCCTCAAAATCTACCGCTCCACTCCAGCCTCGGCCAAGTCGTCCTTCTATTCCAGGATAATCCTGGAGGCGAAGAACAACCCCAGGCTACTGTTTTCTACCACATCCCGACTCCTCCATCCCCCCCGCCACCCCGCGCAGGTCATCTCCTCCAACCCACTGCGAGGAGATGTTGGATTTCCTTCAATCCAAAATCAAGGGAATACGCTCCGCGGTCACTCCCCCTCCAACTTACACCCACCCCCCACCCCCTCCCTCCCACACGCCGACTCCTACCCATCCTCCCCTGCACACCTTCGAACCCGTTTCCGCACCCTCTGTCACCAAACTTATCTTGTCCCTGAAACCCACCACCTGCTCCCTTGACCCCATCCCCACTCCACTCCTTATCTCTCAGCTCCACCTCCTTGCCCCACATATCCCAGACATCATCAACCTGTCCCTCTCCTCTGGCTCTGTTCCCATTCCTCTAAAACTGCCATCATCACTCCCACTTTGAAAAAACCCTCCCTTGATGCGTCGCAGCTATCAAGCTACCAGCGCATCTCCAACCTTGCCTTTCTGTCCAAGGTCCTTGAAAGAGTTATCGCCTCCCAGCTGCGCTCTTTCCTCTCCACCCATTCATTATTCGAACCCCTTCAGTCGGGTTTCCGTGCTGTCCATAGCACAGAAACCGCCCTGGTCAAGGTCACCAATGACATCTTGACCATCTGAGACCAGGGCTCCCTCTGCCTCCTTGTCCTCCTCGACCTATCGGCAGCATTCGATACAGTCGACCATGCTATCCTCCTCCACCGCTTGTCCTCCCACCTCAACCTTCAAGGCCCTGTCCTTGAGTGGTTTAGGTCGTACCTCTCCCAACATCTTCATTTTGTTTCCACAAACGGCTTTTCCTGCAGCCCCCGCTCTGTCTCGTGCGGTGTCCCTCAGGGCTCTGTCCTCGGTCCCCTCCTCTTCACCCTCTATATGCTCCCCCTTGGTGACATCATCCGCAGACATGGGGTTAACTTCCACATGTATGCGGATGACACCCAACTCTACCTTTCCTCCTCTACCCTCAACTCCACGACCACCGATGTCCTGACAGCCTGCCTGTCCGACATCGAGTCCTGGACGAGAGACAACTTTCTTCAGCTCAACGTGCGAAAACTGAGGCCCTCCTGATTGGCTCACGTCAGCGCCTCCGCACCTCAGGCGCTGACAGCATCAGCATCCAAGGCTGCACTCTCCACCTCTCAAAGCCAGTCAGGAACCTCGGTGTTCTGTTCGACCCTGAGCTGTCCTTTCTCCCTCACATCCGCACCACAACTGGCACCGCCTTCCATCACCTCCGAAACGTCGGCAGACTACGGCACTACCTCACCCCTCACACTGCTGAGACTCTGGTCCACGCCTTTATCACCTCAAGGCTGGACTTTGGGAACTCTCTCCTCTCCGGCCTTCCCGGGACCTCCCTCCACAAGCTGCAGGTCATTCAGAACTCTGCAGCTCGTGTACTGTCCCACACCAGGCTTCGTGACCACATCACTCCCACCCTCGCTCGCCTCCACTGGCTTTCCATCCCCCAGAGGATCGAATTCAAGATCCTCATCCTCACCTACAAGGCCATTCACGGCCTTGCTCCCTCCTACCTCTCCGACCTACTATCTCCCTACTTACCTGCCCGTACCCTCCGTTCCTCTGGCTCCGGTCTGCTCCACATCCCCCGCCCCAACCGCCCTACCATCGGTGGCCGGGCCTTCAGCCTCTCAGCCCCGAGGCTCTGGAACTCTATTCCCCAGTGCCTTTGCCGCCTCCTCCCTTTCCTCCTTCAAGGCCGGTCTCAAGACCTTTCTCTTTGACCGTGCCTTCAGCTCCCCTCTCAACTCTCTACCACATCCTCGCCCCCTCCCTTCCCTCCCCTCACCCTGACCATTTCCCCCCTCCTCGCTCCGTCCCTTTCTTCCCCTCACCCTGACCATTTCCCCCCTCCTCGCTCCCTCCCTTTCCTCCCCTCACCCTGACCATTTCCCTCCTGCTCGGGTCCTGACCCAACTGTCCAGCGCTTTGGGACGTGAAAGGCGCTCTATAAATGGAATCTTGTTGTTGTTGTCATGGCACGCAGTGCCAGTCAAAGTTTACAAGGATATATGCTCTCAGGACAACTCCAAGGTTGCTGCCTTGGGTCTCGTTCTTTTAGAGTGAAGCCAGACTATTAGGAGAGACTTCATCAATAGAGACAGGCTGGAAATACAAGAATGTGTTATTGCTCGTAACTGAATGTCAAGGTTTAGAGTTTATCCTCAGTGTTGTTGCCGGGTAACTGTAAAAGTCAACTAATAGAACTCACTTTCCAATTGCTGTTAGCTGCCCATAACCAGACAAGCCTGTTTGGTCAGACCTCGACTACAGTCACCCATCAGCTGCCCCATTGCCTGCCGTTCCTATCAGACGTCCTGAAGTGGAAACATAGGAGACAACAAAGGAATCATCAAAGACTGATGGAAATTTCAGAAATACACTGTACTTTTGTTGGGTTTACAACAACAACTTGCACTTATATAGCACCCTCCACGCAGGATAGTGTCTCAGAGCGCTTAAAAGAAAAGGTGCTTTTTTTTGCCTGTAGAAAGGAATTAAGCGATAATAATAACCCTTGCATTTGATGTAGTGCCTTATCATGTCTTCGAAACGTCTCAAAGAGTTTTACAGAATATACTGTAAAGTGAATTGACTGTATATTTTGTGGGCAAAACCAGCAGTAAATTTTGCACAGCAGTGTCCAACAAACAGTTGTGGATTGAGTGACCAAATTATTTTTATTTATTTTTAAGGAATTATTACCCCCGGAAAAGCGATCCACCAATCGACTACCATCCGGTTAAAAACATAAGAACATAAGAACATAAGAATTAGGAGCGGGAGTAGGCCATTCGGCCCCTCGAGCCTGCCCCGCCATTCAATAAGATCATGGCTGATCTTCAGACCTAACTCTAATTACCTGTCCTATCCCCATTCCCCTAATCCTTCCATTTTTAAAAAATCTATCAGTCTCAGCCTTGAAGATGTTCAAGGACTGAGCATCTACAACCTTTTGAGGTAGTGAATTCCATAAATTCACTACCCTCTGAGTGAAGAAATGTTTCCTCAACTCTGTTCTAAAAGGCTGACCCTTAATTTTAAGACTATGACCCCTGGTTATAGATTCTCCTACCAGGGGAAACAGACCCTCAGTGTCTACTTTATCCAGCCCTTTAAGATTCTTATATGTTTCAATAAGATCTCCTAAATAGGGTTCCTATTTACAGCTAGGTAAACAGAGGCGTGTGGAGTAAGGAAACTTGCCCAACGTTTCGCATTGCCAGGAATCAAACCCAGGTCCTCTCACTTGCGAGGCGAGTGCTCTAACCAATACGTTACAGGACTCCACCAAGTTTTACATCTGTGCAATCTGAACCCTTCACACCCTGGGAAGTCTAGCAATGGATAGATAGCAATATAATTTCACAGAGATAACAGTACTTGATTTTGCTGCTGTTGGATTTCAAGGAAACATGTACGTCTCCCATTCTGTCGTCAGAGTGGAAATAGTTCCTTGGATTCTATACTTGAGGAGTGTGAAGCACATCAAATGTTTAACCTGGAGCACTTTTGAAGGCGATCAGTGGGAAATTGTGTGTTATTATTTTTGTTGCATTAAGCTCAATTGCTCTCATTTATTTCAACAGATCCCTGCTGTACACAAAATAGTGGTAACAGCGGGTAGTAAGACATCTTTCTGGAATGGGAGAGGGGGGCGGTGAGTGTGGTGGTTAATGGTGTTCCCATACTTAGCTGTTGTGGATGGTTACCATGGAGATATGGAGAGAATTAGATGGATTTTCAAAGGATGGCTATGATCTACAGAAATAAAAATCACTGCTCTGGCATTCCTGTTTTCTCCCCTCTTCCCTGCAGGCTTGGGGGGAGGGGAAGAGGAAAAGAATGTATAATTTATAAACATGATCATCCTCTCACTCTCTTCTCTCTTTGTTCCCCATTCTTTGGTTTGATTTTGTCTGACTCAGCTTTCTCTCTGCAGGGATCTCACTCTTTTTTAAAAATTGGTATTCACTGTATGGTAAACAACTGAGTGTTTCTGAAATTTCCATCAGTCTTTGATGATTCATTTGTTCTCTCCTATGCTTCCACTTCAGGACGTCTGATAGGAACGGCAGGCAATGAGGCAACTGATGGGTGGCTGTAGTCGAGATCTGACCAAACAGGCTTGTCTGGTTATGGGCAGCTAACGGCAATTAGAAAGTGAGTTTCTTTTAGTTGACTTTTACAGTTACCCGGCAACAACACTGAGGATAAACTCTAAACCCTGACATTCAGTTACTAAACACACCACCTCTTGCACTTCCAGCCTGTCTGTCTGGGAAGTCTCTCTGTATTGTCTGGTTTCACTCAAAAGAGCGATACCCAAGGCTTCAACCTTGGAGTTGTCCTGAGAACATGTTTCCCTGTGAGCCTCGACTATAATAATAATAATCCTTGTATTTGATATAGCGCTTTTCATATCTTCCAGACGTCCCACAAACAGTCGTGGATTGAAGTGACCAATTTATTATTGGTTTTTTTCTTGAGAGATTATTATCAAGTGTGTGGAGTAAGGAAACTTGCCCAGATCCCTGCTGTACACAAAATAGTGGTAAGACGTCTTTCTAGAATGGGAGAAGGGTGAGGTGACCCTGCTGGGAATCAAACCCAGGTCTCTCACTTGCGAGGCGAGTACTCTAACCACTGAGCTACAGGACTAGCCTTGACAGTGTGCTATGAATATATTTACTCCATAATAAGTGGTGTTGTTTTGCAAGAAAAGTAAATGTCCTTACAGGTTGCATAGGCACCATCTTCTCCCCTCAATCACTGCAGGTAAATACACTGTCCAGGGTGGTGCAGCACCATAGCGCCTTTCACATCGGAAGGACGTCCCAAGGTAGGCTGAGATTTGGACCCGAACTGGGGTTTGGAATCAGGAGGGGTGGAGGGCACGGAGGATGGGGTAAGAAACTAACAACAACAACAAGATTACATTTGTATAGCACCTTTCACGTCAGGAGGAGGGCAGGGTCGACGAGGAAGGTCTTGAGATGGGGCTTGAAGGAGGCTAGAGACTGTGGAGGAGAAGGGACTGTGGGATGGAGTTCCAAAGGATAGTGGCAAAAGGCCAGACTGCTAATGGTGGAGTTTAATGTGGAAGCCAGTTCTTTTTAAGAACTGCAGAAACATGTTTTTTAGGCATCCAGATAATTATCTAAAAAGGAGTTAAACTACAGGGGTTTGGGGAAAGGGCAGCTAAATTGTATTGAAAGGATTTTTCTTAAGAGAGCCATCAGAGAATGATGGGCCAAATGTCCTTCTTCTGTGCTGTAAAATTCTATGGTTCTAAATGGCTTCCCAATCAAGTGAATTTAAGAAGTCTGCACAATTCTGTCCAATCAAATTTTAAGGCAAAGAGTACGTTGAATTTTCAATCTTTAGAAAGGATCCAGAATTAATCTCTGTTTTTTTATTGACAGCTGAAGGCAGCAGGAGGAAGCAGTACAATTGAAAGCAGTGCCCCTGAGATAGAGAAGGGACTAAACAGCCATGACTCCTCTCCTCGTCTCTCTATGACCTCTGCATGAAAGTGGGCCTTTGTGAATTTTTTCTGAGGTCACAATCAGCTTTGGCTGCGTTGCCTCTCCCCATCCTCACCCGCTTCAGTTGAATAATCTGCCAAACTCACTGTCCAACCTCACGTATTTGCTGGGCAAGGTATTAGAGTGCTTGCCAGTATCCACAAAACCATACCCCAGAATCAGTCAGCACTTTCTGAGAGTAAAGAGAAAAGCAAGACTTTAAGAGCGATTAAGCCTTCATAAGATCACAAATTCCTCTATATCCTGTTCGCCTACAAACACATTTTCACTCCACTTTACAGTATAACCTCTTGTTCATACCTTCATCACCTCCAGGCTCGACTATACAAACGCCCTGCTTGTCGGCCTTCCTAACTGCTCCCTCCACAGGCTGCAGATAATCCAGAACTCTGCAGCCCATGTCCTCTCCCACACCATACTCCGTGATCCCATCTCCCCCATTCTCGCCCGACTCCATTGGCTCCCTATCCTTCAGAGGATCCAATTCAAGATCCTGGTCCTCACATACAAAGCCCTCCATGGCCTCGCCCCAGCCTACCTCTGCGACCTCCTAACCCCCTACCAACCCATCCATGCCCTCCGCTCAGCCGGCTCTGGCCTGCTCCATGTCCCCCAACCCACCTACCCCGCCATTGGCGGGAGAGCCTTCAGCCACTCTGCCCCCAAACTTTGGAATTCCATCCCCCAGTCACTCCGCCTCACCCCTCCTTAGCCTCCTTCAAGTCCCGCCTCAAGACCCTCTTCTTCAACCATGCCATTGGCCACCCCCGTTCCCCTCCCCTCCCTTTTCCCCACCTGACCCCCGCTCAGGTCTGAAATGCTGTATACTGTCCAGCGCTTGGGACGTCCTCCCGACGTGAAAGGCGCTATACAAATGTAATCTTGTTGTTGTTGTTGTAACCTGTGAAGTGCTTGGAGATATCCTCCTTACGTGGAAGGCGCTATATCAAATATAAGGATTATTATTATGTCTTGTAATTCATAACAGGTAATAACAATAACATTTCGGTTATGACTAAACCTTGTGGGAGAGATAGACAGTTATTGTGATGTCTGTAGATTTATTTGCAGAGTGCAGAGGGAAGAGAGGGTGACATTTTATTCTCACTCTCCCTGCTTCCTTTTGCTCTTAGTTCCAGGTGCAGACAGATGTACAATGATCATAACCGCCTTAGCTATTTCCACAGAGCAAAATGACTTCAACAACAACAACTTGCATTTATATAGCACCTTTCAAGCAGGCAGCATCCCGGAGTGACTTCATCTCTGATTGGCCGTCATTCTACTTCTCTCAACAGGTCAGAGTTGATATGTCTGTGAAGCTCCCTTATTTCTGGCAAACAGCGCTGTTCAATAGTGAACATAGTTGTTTTCTTGAACATATAACATGGTATTGTTCAATCTGGGTAATATTAGCTGCCAGCAACAGGAAAAATTGGGAAGGAAAATACAGCAAATAGCCCCACAATGAACATGTCCAGGAAGCACCACACAGTGGAAATTGCACTGCACGCCCTCTCACCAGTGCTTGCCTGCACTGCCCTTGAACAAAAAGAAATGAAAGCTCATTTCATTAGCAGGTAATGAAGCGCAAGAAGTGATTCATTCGTTACAAACTAAAAGGTCACAGAATAAATATGTTATTGAAGGTGGATGATTCTTATTTTAATCTCTGTGTGGTTTTGAACTCAGATCTTAAACTCTCAGATACATTAGTTATCAAGGAGTGTGACAGTTTTTTTAATTCAAAAGTTGTCAAGCTTTATTGAATACAATACAATACAACACAAGATTACATTTGTAAAGCGCCTTTCATGTCGGGAGAACGTCTCAAGGGCTGGGCAGTCAGAGATTTGGACCCAAGTGGGGTGTTGTGATCAAGCAAGGTGGAGGGCAGAGAGGTAGGAGGGCGCACCAAAGACACAGTTGAAGAAAAGGGTCTTGAGACGTGACTTGAAGGAAGCAATGGAGAGAGCGAGGCGAAAGAAATGTGGAATGGCGTTCCAGTAATAATAATAGTACTACTACTCATAATAATAATCCTTGCATTTGATATAATGACTTTCACATTGGGAGTACATCACAAAGCGCTTCACAGGATTTAAGGTAAAGTGTAGCGACTTAGTATTGTGTAGGCAAAACACTCATCCAACAGCAATGTCGTACATTCTACAAACAGTTATGAAGTGAATGACTAAATTTTATCGGGGTGATTGGTGGCTGGAAGAAACTCCTTATTTGTAAATGTTCACCTACAAATACACTTTACAGTAAAATAAATCCAATAAAGCACTTTGATATGTCTCAATGATGTGCATGATAAGGTGCCACATTAAATGCAAGGATTATTACATGATAAAAAAATAACAGCAGGGTTTCTATGACATCAGCAAGATGGTTGAAAGTCCATTGTTTTCCAAATTGCTGAAATTTAAGTGTAAATACACTTAGACCAAGATAGTCCAGGACATTGTCCCAAAGACAATCACCAACTTCTTTCACACCTCAAATTAAATGAGTCAATGGATGGACCATTTAGATTACCTCACCTTTAAGCCCTCAACAGTCTTGCTCCGCCAAACCTCTGTGACTTCCTAAAACTCTATTAACCTTTTTGCTTCCTGCACTTGGCAGCTTCTGGCCTGTGCCACTCCCCTGCCCTGCCACTCCACCATCGGATGTCGCGTCTTTAGCCTTTCTACACCCACCCTCCAGAACCATGCTGAAACCCCCTCTGCCATACCCCCTCCCTTGCCTCCTTCAAGGCCTGTCTCAGAACCTTTCTCTTCAACCGCTCCTTTGGTCATCTTCCCACCACCACCCCCTTACCCTTCACGCCTCTTCTCTCCAGCCCGCAGCTAGAGTGGAAACCCTTGACTGTCCAGTGCTTTGGGACGTCCTATCCGATATGATAGGTGCCATCTAAATGCAATTTGTTCTTGTTATTGTTGTTATTAAAACCCCCTATTTTGCAGTGATTAGAAATGTTGCAGTTCTCTAGGTTCAGCCTAGCAAACCCTGAGTACGATTAACTGAGAAGGTTCTCGGCCAGAGAGGGGAGATCAGACCAAGAGGGAAAAGAGACCTGACTGTTACCAATTTGCAAATCAAAACCATTTGTTAGTAAAAACCTTCCATTGTTTTCAATGGGTTAATTGTTTTACTTTCCACTCGCCTCGCAAGGAAGAGACCTGGGTTTCATTCCTGTCAGGGCGAAACGTTGGGCAAGTTTCCTTACTTCACACGCCTCTGTTTACCTAGCAGTAAGTAAGAAACCGGTTGTTCGTCATTTAGTGGATCTCTTTTCCGGGGGTAATAATCCCTTCTAAAAAAACCTAATAATGATAATAAATTGGTCGCTCAATCCACGACTGTTTGTGGGACATTGCTGTGAGCAATTGCCTGCTGCATTTCACCCGCAGAATATACAGTCAATTCACTTTACAGTATACTTTGTGAACCACTGAAGATTTCTCGAAGACGTGATAAGGCGCTATATCAAACACAAGGATTATTATTATTAAACTCTTTATAAATTCATAGTATTCTTTTAGAAGCTTATTTTGTAATTGGAAAAGGAACTGGTGAGATTGTTAACACATTTCCATCCTTATTTCGTAGAGACTGAAGAGCCATTCTGAAGAGTGTTAAATTACAAAGTTTTATTGTCAGAGTAGGCTAGTCTGATCTTGATCGTTTGCAACTGTGTAAACAGCACATGCCACAGAACAGCTCATAAAGAGCAAAGCCGTGGGTAGCTGAAATTGATTGTGACCAAGTAAGCAGCTATGGAGAAGATTTGATAGTGATAAGTGAGACAATCGAAAATTCATGCCACAAAGCAATAAAATATAATAGCAAGCATTTTATCTCAGGCCTTGATGTCAGACATAAATAATCAATTTTACAATTTTTTAACCTGGGTTTCTTCTGGTCCCACATGGCTCAGCACCACACAGAATGTGTGCCTCATATCCAATTTGTTTATTAACTACAACATAAACTTTAGGGTATGATAAAGAGGAGCAATAAGAAACCAATCTGGCAAATTAAGCTTTTGTTTATTAGTTCTCTGATTCATTAGTGCCAATTATTTTTGGTCTGCCGGATGTCTGATATATGCAGAATCCCGTCATAGTGCTTCATCCAAAAAACAACCTAATGAGAGTTTCACCCACCATATGGGTTTCTGTTTGTCTGGAATGTCAGGTGCACTCACTCCCTGTGGATGCTCTCTGCTCACCTAATCCCATAAAGTATCAGGAGCAGATTGGTAAGAATCAGTGTGTGGGGATAGTAGAATGTGCATTGGGTATTAATGGAATTTAACCAGTTTAAATTGTAAACACTGTCTAGTAAGCATAGGTGCAGTCATAAAACCTAATTTCCTCTGCTTCATGCACTGAATATGAAACAATGAGTGACTGGCAGTGAATGGATCACAACATGTAAATATTAGTCACTATAATAAATAATCCTTGCATTTAATATAGTACTTTTAGACGTCTCAAAACACTTCACAGAATAGACTGTAAAGTGAATTGACTGTATAGTTGTGGACGAAACGCGGTAGCCAATTGCGCACAGCAGTGTCCCACAAACAGTTGTGGATTGAAGTGACCAATTTTATTATTGTTTTTTTTGAAGGATTATTATCAGGCGTGTGGAGTAAGGAAACTTGACCAAGGTTTCGCCTTGCCAGGAATCAAACCCAGGTCTCTTGCTTGTGAGGCGAGTGCTCTAACCACTGAACTACAGGACTCACTGCAATGTAAAACCAACCTCCTGGTGTTTTCTGTCGTATTTTTGAAGCATACATTAAATATTGTACTCAGAATGTACCCTAGTAATGGAACCCTGAATGCAAATTAAGGTCATGAGCAGATAATGATTTCAGCTGTAGCTGCTCAGTGAATTCTGCTGAAAAGTCTTGTGGCTAAATTCTGCCCCCAATCATAAGTTTATTGCTCTCAGTCACAGTTCATTCCATGCTGTCATTCAGCAGCACTGATCTCTGGAGCAGAAAATATGGGAGATGACTGTGATAGAGCCAGTAATTTTAGACAAACCATCTGAATCCTGTTCTGATTTATTTGCAAATAGAGCTTTGTAAAGTAAGAGCACATAAGGTGTCAGCCTAACTCAATCGGTAGCATTCTTGCCTCTGAGTCAGAAGATTATGAGTTCAAGCTCCACGGGCCTTGAAACATATATAGTCTACATTGACACTCCAATGGAATGATGGTGGTGTGCTGCAATGCTGGATATGCTTTCCATCTGATGAGACATTAAACCAAGGCATTGTCTGGCTGTTCAGATGGATGTTAAAGATCCTATGGCACTGTTCAAAAAGAGAAGGGAGTTTCTCCCAGTGCCTTTGTTAATAATTCCCCGAATAAATTGGTCACTCACTCCATGGCTGCTTGTGGGACATTGTTGAGCACAAATTGGATGCTGGGTATGCCCACAAAATACAGAGTCACCCAAATTTAGAATATATCATGTGAAGCGCCTTGACGACGGTTGTAGCCTTAAACCCAGCTTCTTCTAAATTATAATCAGCTTGCTCAGCTAACCTCACATTTTACAAGCTCTTTCAACATTCATTCTAGGTGTCAGCCTGTCTCAATTATCAGCGCTCTTGCCTCTAAATTTGAGGTTTGTGGGTTCACGACACAGATCAGAACTGTGAACTCACAGTCTAGGCTGACACTCCAATGCAGTGTTGGACATGTTAATTTGTTATAGTAATAAATAATCCTTATAAACCCAGTGGCATGTAATGATTCCAGGCAACCTCTATATCTGTGAATAACATGTTCACATGGTGATATCGATCTACACTGTCCCTTTCACAACAATACATGTTAAAGTAATTGTTCAATCAATCACTAATACTGATGGTGGAATTCTCCCCATTGTGTGAAAATAGGCTCCCAGAATGTGTGACAATTCATGGGGGAAAACAGTGCTAAAACGTCTTATTCCAATTTTCTCAGAATCCTAACATGCAGGCCTCCTGCACTCCACTTATAGAAATTTACAGCACTGAAAATGGCCATTTGGTCCATCAAATCTATTCCTGGATTCTCTCAAGCCAGAATTGAACCAGTGACCTGAGGATGACCTGTTTGTGTATTTCCACTACTGGGCTATTAAAGGACACAAGTGACACATACAATTCAGTTCTGGCCTGTGGATACCGCTGAGGCTTTCTTCTTGTCGATTGCAATTTTATTGTTTTATAGCTTTATTCTTTATTTATTAATTGCTCTCACATTTGGGATTAGGCACACTCTGGGGTCCCCAAGCCTTAGTTCTTGGCCACCTGCATCGAATACTTTCCGGAATTGGGTAAGGAGGATGCAAAGAGAGAGTGCGCATTCCATTCCAATAAACATCGCTGGAGTTCCCATGTGTAGATGGGATGTATGGAATTCTCATTTTAGTTTGGATACTCTTAAGCATGGTGATGGGTTCCGCATGTGTCAGACACCTGGCTGACCAAAAAAAGGGATTAGGCTACTTTGAATAGTCTATGTATGAAGCTCCAGCAGGGTGGGAGTTGGGAGAGGGGTCAGGGGCTTAAGTTCCACCAAATGTTTTCCATTTTGCAAGTGCAGGAAAGAGTTGTGAGGGGAACTTTTTTTATTATCTACAATCTAACTTCTTGGTTTAAGGAGAGGGGTAAGAGTACAGAATGCCACATCTACATATTCATTTAACTTACATTTTCACAGCTCTATAATGGATTTTGGATGGATTGTATTTTGTTAATAATATTATTGATAATGATCCTTGCATTTGATATAACACATTTCACTTCAGAGGATGACTTAAAGAGTGTCACAGGATTTCAGTTGATGTGTTCAGATGTGGGTCCTTGATGGATATACAGAAAAACAGAAAGAACTCTCCTTCAATTCAGATAATAATTATAACAATAAAAATCCTTTTATATTGTATTTGATATAGCTCCTTATCACATCTTCTAGACATCTCAAAGTGCTTCACAGAATATACTGTAAAGTGAATTGACTGTATGTTTTGTGGGCAAAAGATTCTGATTAAGTACAGTTTTTGTGTACAAAAGGAAATGAATATTGTGCTATTTTGCAATTATAATTTTTAGGCATGAATTTCAGCATTTCAAATATTGTCCGTTCTTTAAACTTGATTGAATGGGGATATTGTATATCAGTTCAAGAGGTGGTGCTATGTTTTAGGATATGGCATAGTTAAGAATTGATTAACTTACTATATTATATATCCCATGGCCTTTGTGTAGCCGGAGAGCGAGCAAAAGAACTATTCTATTTGAGAAATGTACATGTACATGCAATCTGTCCCGAATTGAGGGTGTACCGATCAATAGATACAACAGAACAGATGACAACATTCACTGGAACAATTGAGAGTCCCATAGAATGGGCCATGTGACAACAACTGAACAGCTGCCGGCAACCAAGCCAGCAGGACACCTCACCTTCCCAAACTATTGCTAAAATCTAGTGAATTAGATGCTCAGCCAACTGTGAATAGTAGGTTGCAGAATGATGGGCTATACTGCAGTTCAACAAATTGATGTACAGGATGTATCTGCATGTGAGATATTACAACATATTTACCAAAGTGCAGCCTAATGCAGCCAATCCCAAGAACATATTAGTGAGATGATGATCCCAGCATGAAGTGATTCAGAGACTTTGTAATCCTGTGTAATGTTCCATGTCATGTGAAAGAACTCTTTTTCTTGCGATTTAATAAAATGCTTTTGTTCGTATCCAGCTGTGTCTAGCGTCTTACTGAAACTCAGTAACAAACAGAAAAAAAAATCTGTCCTGCACAAAACAGTGCTGTCGAGCCAGAACAGACCCTCATCACAACTCTATTAAATAGAGTAGGTTGACTGGGTTGCTTTTATAAGACCAAAGTAGGTTACTAAAGTTGCACACCGTTACACTGATGATACTCAAGTGCATTAATTCCACACTTCAGTGTTATTTTTGATCAACCCTCGGATGTTTGTTCAAAGAAATTGTAGTGCAGAATAAACTCAAAAGCCTTTCAACATTAAGATCCCAGACATTGATTTTACTGATGATAGTCTTTTAAAATGTGCTGGTCTTAGTAGCTTATCCTCAATATCTTATCATTAATGTACCACTGCCTCAAAGTGCTCTTTGAATAGCAGATGACTACCTTTTATACCAGCCAGGAAGTGCACCTGAGGTCAATAAGTAGCACCCATCTCAAGCCTTGCTTTACATTTGGAAATTCTTAAAATAATAATCCATCACCAAATACCCACTTACATCCTGGAGAACAAATGTTATCAGTGGTCTGCTCTACATTTACCAAAAACATTCTTGTCGAATTCACTGAATATACCTCTTCAGGATCTTGACAGGAAATTTTTTTGCTAGATTCGTCTAACGAATCGAACCAATAAGCTATTCAGACTTTCAAACATGCTTTATGGTGTTAGTTAATTTCAACCAGGGAAGTTGTGGCAGAGCTAGAGAGTGGAAAAATCCACCAGGGATCCCATTCGTGATTACTGTTCAGACCACTGCTGGAGAGTTCTGGATGCATGTGTGGACATAGAGCACAGGATTGGGTTCTGAAGAACTTCCTGCCAAAACTCACTGTTTATTTTATACCTGAAATAATTATTTGGTGGGACCATCCCCTATCTGTCCTTTTTCTATTTTTGTTCCCTCCACCTCTCTTGAAGTCATTGATCTTGCTGGGGTTTGATATCACGGACCTTGCCACAAAGCTGCTCACCAAGACTTTGACTTTGGCCATTCTTTGCATGTTGAGAGGCTATTCAACAATAAAGCACCCACAGGCAAGTTTACCATTGTCCTCATGCATTGCTGAGGATGTGCTGCATTGCTGGAGATGCCGTCCTTCGGATAAAACATTAAACCAAGGCCCCATCTGCCTGTTTTAGATGAACATTAAAGATCCCTATTCTAAAAGAGAAGAGAATTTGTCCCAGTGTCATGGGCAACAAATACCCCAAATACAATTGGTCACTCACTCCATGGCTGTTTGTGGGGCATTGCTGTGTGTAACTGGCTGTCCCGCCTTCGCCCACAAAATACAGTCAATCCATTTTACAGTATATCCTGTGAAGCTCTTTGAGATGACTCAATAATGTGATAAGGCGCTATATCAAATGCAAGGATTATTATTATTATTCAATTCAGTTTTAACTTTGAAGTTGTTCTTCTGTAGTTCTTAAAAGATCATAGAGAATTTGCCAAATTCTAGATACTCCAAAATATTAAAAAAACACAGTGAATTTAGATCCAGAATTTCTACCCTGAAAAATTATAATTTCAGAACCATATTAAGATCGAAACCACCACTTTTTTAATAGATAAAGCGAGATTTATATTGGAGGAATATTCCCAAGTACAAGAGGATAAACGGAACGAAAAGAAAACAAAAGGATTAGGGATGAAAGAAAAGAATACAATTCCATTGTTCGATGAACATACCAACTGTGCTGAAATTAATAACAAACAAAAACAAAAGTCGCTGGGAACAGCCAGCAGGTCAGGCAGCATCCACGGAGAAAGGAAAGTGAGTCAATGCCTCGCATCCACGACACTTCATCAGACGAAGTTGGGTTCTGACGAAGGGTCGTGGACTGATGTTGCTTGACCTGCTGGGTGTTCCCAGCGACTTCTTTTTTTGTTTCAGTTTTCAGCATCTACAGTTTTTTGTGTTTTGTGCTGAAATTAATAACTGCTTACAAATGCATTTAATGAGTATCCCTCTGTCTTGATTAATAGTGCTTCGTTGGGATTTTTTTGGTCTATACAGAGTAGCTCTTCAAATAAAAGAAGTCTTCAAATGAGAGAAGCACTTACAATAAAGCTGCAAATGCATAAGAAATTTACAGTGAATACAGAAGAAGTAAACTTACACTTTACAGTGAATATAATTAACCCTGGGGATACCTTCTCCCTTAATTGTTTTAATAAATGTTAAAGATCGATGTTCTCCTGCTCGGGTCCGGACCCAACTATACAGCACCTTGGGACGTCCTCCCGACGTGAAAGGCGCTCTATAAATGGAATCTTGTTGTTGTTGTTGTTGTTGTTGTTGTGACAGTTGAGCAGGCATCAGAAGATCCTGCATCATCATCCATGGTTTGCTGATAAAATATCAGCAATATACCTCTTACTTAAGGCTGGATCTGTGTTAAATTATTTAATCTTTCCTAAGATCAAATTTATGTTGTTAATATCTAGGTATTGCTGGTGGAGGGATTTGGAAATAAATCTAATTAAGTGCCATATGTTTCAAAGAGAATATGATACAAACTATAGTGTCCTTTGCAAGAAGCAGGTGGGATTGTAACAAATTTCAGAGCAATCTCCGATAGCTTTGCAAGAATGAATAGTATTTTCTCAAGACCCCATGTAGGACCATCAGTGTGCTATTTACCAGTAACATCAAACTGTTCAAATAACATGAAGCTCACTCAATAATAGTCCAGTAAGATTATATTTGTGACGCTTACTGTTTTTAAGGTTTTTTAATTAGTATACTTTTAGAATATAACCAAACACATAATGTTTTTAGAATAGCATTCCTTAGTTATTAGGGCATTGACAAGGCTGTGTGTTTTTAATGACTAATTTAGGGCCCCTGAGAGTGTACATGTGCCAATTAGAGTTAACAAAATTAAAGATGTATTGTCTTGACCCCAGCTGAGGTCAGGTTCTGATAACTTTCCGTCGTTCGGAGCCTGGGTCCCATATCATCCTCCCATCTAAGGATTGAGTAATCATGTCCTTGAGCACAGATGTGAAAACAAGGGGCCTCATCTGCTTATCTCAAGGCTAAGAAACAGGAGATGGCAGAATCCTTCCAAAAAGCTGTCTTTCTCTCTTTCTCCTTATCAGTTCTTTTCCCATGCGAAAAGAGCCCGTCAAGATCACTAGCAGCCTACGAAGGGTGGGGGCTATCTCTGTGACAAGGGGAGAAGGAGTTGGAAAAACATGAAAGAAAAATGTAGATGATGGTGAAATAGATTGGGACTTCCTGGACAATGAGGTGGCACATTATCATGAGGATGAGCAGGGCATGTTTGGGGACAACCTCCGCACTACCAACCTATCATCCCGGTTCATGGAGAACCGGTAGCATTAGTGGCACAAACCATCCATTATGACAATGCTAATTCCCCAGAACAGAAGGGTACACTGAACAGAACAGGCCACTGTTAGGAGCTGAGGTCCAGTGGGCGATTTGGGAGCTCTTAATTGGAGAGCAGATCCAGCTGAGGCCATGCAGCGGGTGATCAATTTTGGGTTACAGCATCTGGAATTGGAAGATGCTAATATTGGTCAGGTTTTAGTTTCTGCATGTGATTCATTGGTGAGACAAGCATTACTTGTAGATCTCCATAACGCGCAGCCCCCAACTACAGGGGAATGGTGGCAGAGTCCTATTCTTCAGGTCCTGGGGATGGATCACCAAACCCTTTTAAATTATATGAGACAAATGCTATACGGTCCCCACGAACACCCTCGGACTTTTGCAGCAAAGTTGTTTAAAGTTTGTCACTTGGGATTGCGAGCAGAGATAGACGCGAGAAAAGCTACTATGATACAACAGGAGCAAATCAGACAAGCACAGCAAGCCGCAATTCTAGCAGCGATGCAAGCAGCAGTGCAGGTTAACAATCCAGCTGTGCGTCTCCATCCAAATCTCTTACAGTCCGAGCTGAGTACAGGATTTTCTCGGTGTCTCGTTTGCAATAAAAACACTATAGCAGCCGAAGTTCCTCTGTTTGCTAATGTTAGAGAAATAGCATGAATAGGAGGTAGAGAATTGTTTTGGGTGCAGCTGAATTTTCTATTTTGCAAACGAAAACTAAGTGTGTTTCTGCCTTCTTAAAGGCCAATAAAAAGGAACTGGAGCAAAATTCACAGCTGAGAAGGCACATTGAAAAGTGAGTACAGTATTTAAACTCATGCCAATCCTGCAGTTGCTGAGGAGAAACAAAGGGATGAATTGTGAGGAGGAGGTGAGTGTTGAGAATAAGTACAACACAGAGCATTGGTGAACCAACTATTGTCAAGCATATCCGAGGGGAGGAGGAGGAGGCAAGTTCTGAGAGATTTGCGGGTATCAGAAGCTCACAATTTGCAGTAGCATGACAGGCAGTGAAGTATCTGGTATGATGGAGGAACAAAGCTTGAGGAATTTAAAACTCACCAGGGAGGCTGGGACTTAGCTTTGCTACATTATCTGCAAAGAACTAGTTTACCATCAGAACTGCACTGATGGGGTGGGGTGGTGGTGGAGATGGGGTGGTGGTGGGAAACAGACTTACAGTATATCTCGTAAGAAGTGATACCAAACATATCAAAACATTCCAAACATTCTCTTTAATATTGCCTTGGACATGGATGAGAAGCAGATGAATGTCATGGGAGAACAGGCAGAGAATGGGGTGTAGTAGCCATCAGCAAAGTATTGTTACACAGCTTCAAAGTGAAGCGGCTGACCAGCCACTGTAGTCAGTGGGATAGTGCGACAGACTCTCCTCCCAGTTATTACAATCAGCAGTACAATTGGCCCACTATTATTTGTGTATGGGCATATTTACAGTCATTGGTCTGCTATTTCACATCCCGATTTCCTTTTTCACTGTGCAGATTTTGTCTCTTTTTGCACTGTATAATTGACCCTTAAAGGCTGAAATTCCAGGCAGTGTTATGCATAGTGCCTTTGGCTATGTCGGTCACTGATGGAATTTTACTATTCTGATCTTACATCACCAAAAGCTCTATACAGAATGGCGACCAAAATTTTGGCCCATGAATGTTCACGGGTTGGAATACTATAAACTGACAGCAAGTGCCCACTGGGTTTTTCCTTGTTTTATGAAGAAATAATTTAGCATATCTTAATTCTAAATATCTGTATGTATCACTGCAATGACACAGTACTCTAACATAACTGCAGAGTTATCAGTACTATATTCTGGGTTACGGTGATTAAAACCCAGTGCTTTAGCCAAATATAAAATCCTTGTTGTAATACAATCCATTTCGCATTCCAGCACATTCAGTACAATTCATATAATCCTGCTATTTTCTATTTATTACTTTACTTTCAATATCATTGTTAACATTTCTCTATCATTACACCTTTTCAGCACATCAATTTTCGCTTGTTAGTATAAATATACCTACTTTACCAACTAAAATTAATGGTTTACTTTGGGTACTTTCTTCAAGTTGTAAAGAATTTTCCAAATCGCCTGCCAGCCACTAATAATTTCAACATGGACATCACAAAAATATTCAAAACCTCTCAAACCGTATATTAAAACAAAGGCATGAGTTATACAGCACTGTGAGTAATATGTCAAAAGAGTGCACAAAATAAACCGTGTATTTCTAGGTTTGAACCTGACTCCGTGCTTTTGCAGTTAGTCAAAAGACACTTGGCAAAAGATATTTTTTTCATCAGTCGAGTGTCTGAAATGGAAACCCATCACCATGCTTAAGAGTATCCAAACCAACCAGAAAATTCCTTGCATCCCACCGACATATGGAAATTCCAGAAACAGATTGTCGGAATGGAATGCACAATCTCTCCTTGGAGGTACAAATCCTGCTTATCTAATTATGGAAAGTATTAGGCACAGGTTGGCAAGAGTCAAGGTTTGAGGACCCCAGAGTGTGTGTGGGGTATTGCTAGAGTCTAACCAGCTAAAACCACATAGCTTGCCATTGATATCACTGTCAAGCAAGTTTTCCCGTTGCTTGTCCAACTCGGACCACTCTACCCATCAGGACTTTGGTTTGCAGAGTTAACAGGAGCTGAGTTGGCAAAAGACATGTCCTGCATGACCCTGGATGTTCAACACCCCCAGCACAAGTTTCCTTCAGCATTAAAACAATGGGTAGGCAGCATTCAGAGCAACTTTGGTGCCATCTCACTTAGAATCAAGGAACATTAAATTTGAGTGACACTGATTAAACCAACTTTATGTTGTGTTGCTTCAAATTACAGATTTCTATGTAATAGCTCTCCTGGTACACTGTTTCAATTGCACTGATAGATGAATAAAATGATTAACAATAAGCTTGCACCCACTGACACACATCTTCTTTTGCATTATGTATATGTTTCAAATTGCTATTATTCATTTTGACAATCAGCAAGTACACTGGCACTTTCACAGCAAGAATACACTTTGCATCATCAGCATTAGCAACAGCATCAGTGCTCACACATGGACACGAAAATTGGGATCTTTGTTATTGAAGCAGCTCACCTGGTATCTAGAGATCTGAACCTGAGGTCTTATTTTCAATATGAATTATATTCGAGAAATCTTCACTGTCAATTTTCAAGTACTAGCACCTGCAGCTCAGATCTCCTGTTGTTTGCTAGAAAAAGCAAAGTGATTATAAATATATTCATTAACTGTGATTTCCTCAACTCCATATGATAGTTTCATTTTATTTTACAGTTATCACCATCATATTTGCAATGCAGCAAAGATGTTTTTTGTGTACAGAATTTTGCAGATATTTAGTTTTATTTTTCCTTTTTTCCCTAAACCCCCCAACGTCAGGTAGTGAGACAGTCCAGGACACAAACATTGCCATGGATATTGTCAATACTGTCACATTCAATCATGTGGAAAGTTCAGGAAGTATTTCTTACTCATTTTCTGTTCCCTTCCCCAAAACTGGTCAAACCTTTCATGAACGAGAAGTCAGAAGTCAATGTCAGATGCCACAGGGATTTAAACTCAAGTCAGAAATAATAATAATAATCCTTGTCTATGAAAGATAGGGGGTTGAAGGGTGCTGAGGACAAGGCAGGGCAGTGGAATTGAATGAACACCTTATTCAGAGAACCAATGCAGACTGTATAGATCAAATGACCTCCTTCTGTGCTGTAAATTTTAGTAATTCTATGATTTATTTGATATAATGCCTTATCAATGTGTCAAGGCATCTCAAAGCACTTAACCAAGTTTTACTGTGAAGTATAGTAACTGTGTATTTGTAAGCAAACACAGAAGGCAATTTGTGCACATAACAACCTCCCACAAATAGACAAGGTGAGTGACCAATTTGAATTGATTAAATATAGCAATACAATACAAAATGACATTTGTATAGTGCTTTTCACATCAGGAGGACGTCCCAAGGCTCTGGACAGTCAGGGATTTGGACCCGAGATGTGGGTTGGGATCGGGGAGAGTGAAGGTCAGGAGGGTGGCTGAAGTCTCGGTCGAAGAGGAAGATTTTGAGATGCACCTTGAAGGAGGCAAGGGAGGGAATGAGGGGAAGGGAATGTGGGATGGAGTTCCGTAGGGTGGGGGCAGGAAAGGCTGAAGGCCCAGCCACCTATGGTGAAGCAGACAGGGTGGGTGACATGGAGCAGGCCAGAGTTGCTAAGCAGAGGGAGGGGACAGGTTGATATGGGGTCAGCAGGTTGCAAAGGTAGGGAGGGGCAAGGCCGTGGAGGGCCTTGAAGGCGAGTACGAGGATTTGGAACTCTATCCTCTGGGGTATAGGGAGCCAGAGGAGCTGGGCGAGGATGCGGTTGATGGGGTCACGGAACCTGGTGTGGGAGAGGACACAAGCTGCAAAAACTTAATAATAATTATCCTTGCATTTGATAAAGCACTCATTACATCATCACAAATTCTCAAATCTCACATGATATACTGTAAAGAAGTTTTGGCTCATCTCTTGACACATCCTGACTGAGAGCATAGGCAGGTGGTCAAAACCAAACCCTTTTCGTCTGGCAAATAACACAATTAGTAACGACTTGATTTAAATATGGTGTTAGTCCTACAGCATAGCAGGTTTTAGTTATCCACTTAAATATTGACACTGTTTCTTCATGTGTAAACTGAGGGACCAAATGAACAACCCATGGATATAGTATTTTGGGAAGTACAGTTCTTCCATCATTACTCACCCATATTCCTTGATTATTAATATAACAATTGTCCTTTTTCCAACTAGACATTTCATCGGTAGAGGCTTGATACTGTAAAGTCCATACTTCATTTAGTCCAATTGAATTAAGACAATCGATATCCAAATAATCTTTTACAGTACACATCGGTACCATACTTGTATCATCTGATAACGCCGTTAATTTAGCTGTCGCATCAGCCAGCCTGTTCCCTTGAGAGACTGTGTCTGTGCCAGTGGTGTGTGCATTACACTTCACTACTGCTAATCTTGATGGCAAAAGAATAGCTTTCAGTAAATTAAAAATATGCTTCCCATTTTTAATAGGCGATCGGTAGAGGTGAGGAATCCTCTTTCTTCCCATAATCTGCCAAAATCATGACATACTCCAAAAGCGTATCTAGAGTCTGTATAAACATTTAAGGTTTTCCCTTCTGATAAAACACACGCTCTTGTTAATGCAAATATTTCTTCTATTTGCGCAGATGTATTAGTTGGTAACTTATTACTTTCTACGATCTCAAACTGTGTACATATAGCATAGGACGAGCATAACTTTCCATTTGGGTTGTAACAAGCTGATCCATGCATATACCACTCATTGTCTGCATTAGTCAGTGGGGAATCCTGTAAGTCAGGTCTTGGTTTTGTTTCTAGATAAATAACTTGTTCACAGTTATGTGGTTCTCCTTGCTGTTTCAATTGGTAATAATGTGGCTGGATTTAAGGTATTGCATCGCTTAATTGTCAGGTTAAAATTTGACAGTAAAACAACTTCATATTTGCTAGACCTAGTACTGGTTAACTGTTGAGTTGCATGTTTTAATAAACAAGCTTCCACTGCATGTGGAACATGCACCTCCATTGGGTGATTTAAAGTGAATATTTCTGCTTGTATAACAGCATAATATGTTGCGGCAACAGCTTTAAGGCATCCCGGTAAAGCACTAGCTACTGGGTCAAGTTTAGTTGAAATGTAAGCAATAGGTCGCTGTTTCCACAATGTCCTTGAGTTAGTACAGCATGTACAAATCCTCCCTTTTCATGTACAAATAAATGAGAAAGTTTCTTATAGTTTGGTAACCCTAGTGCTGGCGCACTCTGTAGTGCCAATTTTAAATCATCAAAAGCTTTATTTACTGTTTCTGTCCACGACAAAGACTCTGGTGATTCTGGATTAGATATGTCCAATAGTGGTCTGGATAATGTAGCACATTCTGAAATCCACTGTCTCCAATAATTAGCCATTCCCAAAAAATGTTTCATTTGCATGATTGTATTAAGCTTAGGTAAATTACAAATCCCTTGTATTCTTTTCTCACTAAGTGCTTTTGTAGCTTCACACAATTGGTGTGTGTCCCAAATAAGTTACAGTCGGACTTACCAATTGGAGTTTTTCCTTTGCGACTTTATGTCCTTTTTCTGCAAGGGCTTTCAATAAGATTTCAGTATCAATTTTACATCCTTCTTTTGTGGTTGATGCTATCAGTAAATCATCCACATATTGTGTTAAAGTTGACCCACCTGTTAATTTAACATTAGACAAGTCTTCTTTTAAACATTGTGAGAAAATTGTGGGACTCTCACAATATGCTTGATGTAATCTTGCCCAAGTGTACTGTTCTCCTTTATACGTAAATGCAAACAAATATTGAGACTCAACATGTATAGGGATTGAGAAAAATGCTGAACATAAATCGATTACTGAATAAAATTTTGTATCAGTTGGTATAGTAGTCAAAATAGTAGTTGGATTGGGCACAACAGGGCAGCAAAGTATTACAACGTCATTAATAGCTCTTAAATCTTGTACAAATCTCCAGCGCTTTCCATCTGCTTTTAAAATTGGCAGAATGGGCGTATTACATGGACTTTTATATTTAGTGAGGATTCCTTGTTCAAGTAAACTTTTAATTACATCCCGTATTCCTGCTTTAGCCTCTGGTTTTAGATGGTACTGAGGACAGTAAGGCATTGCCTTCTCAGGGTGAACTGTAATCTTGTATGGTTTGGCTGTGAGAATCTTACCGACATCGTTAGGATGAGTCGTCCATAATTCGTCTGGTATTTCATTCAACCATTGCGGCATTACTATGTTGGATGTTACTAAATTATTTAATTCAAATCTTGCTGCTGGCTCTACCGATTCAAATTTTATACGATATCAATCCATTTCTAGGTTGTATTCTAGTCCTTCATAAAGGGAAATATATGGTAACTTTTTGTTAAGTAATACCATATTTCCTAGCTCTTTAGCAGCAAATCCCTTTGTTACTTGTAATGTCAAATGTGGCGCACTGTTTTGTACAAGAAAATATTCCTGTTCTGCTGTAGGTAAGGTTATTGCGACTGCAATTCCCTGCTTTCCTCATAAATATATTTAGTTTTAAATGCAGTAGTAGTGTTAAGGTGCAATTTTAATTTGTATACTGTCTCATGAGTCACCGAGGTAAAATCGAAAAGAGCAGTACAATGCAAACTCGTTTTCCACGTTGTCAATTGTAAATCTTTCAAATATTGTATAAACTGCGGGTAAGCTTGTTTTCTTACTATACTCTCCAATTCTTTGGTAATTTGTTTTGATTCAATTAAATTCCATGCATAGTACCGTTGTGTACATCTCTCCATTAGTGAACACATATTACTGTATTCATTCTCAGGTATTTGTATAATTAAACCATCCGCTGTACAATTTATTATAGCTCCTAATTTACACAGCAAATCTCTTCCACACAGGTTAATTGGGAAATCTTCACTTACCAGAAAGGTGCGAATTTCATCAACTTTCTGTCCTCCCAATTGTCCTGTAACTTTAATACCTTTTGTCCTCAGGAGTAGCATAGGTTTTCCCGTTACTCCTACTACAGAGACAGGGGTCCTGTTGTCAATTTGAGTTGATCTTTTTAAAGCTGAAAAAGTAGCCCTTGTATCGACTAAAAGTTCTTCTGTTTTTCCTTCAATCTGTAATGTAATAATCGGTTCTTTGTTTTTAGTAGGACACCCCAATGGTAATAATTTCCCATCAGGGCTTACCTTATTTCTGGCTTGCCATGTATCATCCCCTTCCAGGAGAGGCATCAATTGCCCATTTGGTTGACAACCTGGTTGATAGGGGTGTTGCATAGAAAAACCCGTTTTTCTGCTTGGGCAATCTCTTGACCAATGTCCCATTTGGCCACAGTTAAAACATTGTGCATTCTGAGTCTGAGGTGGGTTAGTATTTACTTGTGGGTACAGTGGGTATTGGAACTGCGGACCTTGGGGCAGAGGCATTCCGTAATTTCCCTGATTCCACCTATCTTGAGGAGCTGCAGAACGAGGTTGCCATCCCAGTGGGAAGTGTCCGCGACCTCTGCCTCTTCCTCTGTTCATGCCTCTACCTCTCCCCCAGTACTGTTGCTGAGTGGGTCCAGAAGGCCCATTGTTGAGCCATCAGAAATTCTGCAGTTTTCTTTTCTAAAGCTTTAGAGTTTTTTTCCTTAAGTTGTTTTTGGCAATGTTTTAAAACTGGCAATACTTCATCAACCGTTTTTCCTTCCCATCCAATACAAATTAATTTAAATTTTTCCTGTAAACCAGGATGGCAATTTTGCACAAGTGCAGCAAACAAAAGATGATTGATTATTTTCCAAATCCGCTATTCCTGAATTTTCTTTAAAAATTGCTCTCAATCTACCCACAAAGTCCTCTATATCCTCTATCTGTCTTTTCTTTTCCTCTGTTTTACTTTCTTTACCTTCTTTACTTTCTTTATGTTGCATTTGCAACAGTAACTTCTCGGCATTCCCCCAAAATTTCTCCAGAGGCTGAGAAGCATTCCCTTGCTTACTTTTCTTTACACTTTCCTCATGCCTGCGTTCGCTTTCAGTCACCCAGTCATTAAATGCAGACATGTGAGCCTGCATATCATGCCTACATCTACACTTGCCAAAACAACCTCCCTTCAACAATGCTTTCGCTTCAAGCTTTAGTTTTAAATACCGCAGTCTGTCTCGGTTAAACGAGCCATCGGCTGGCCAACAGTGTATGTTCCCTTTTGTCCATTTCTCCCACATCTTAAGATACTTTACAGTCTCTTGTCCATAATTATTCAACATGAAGGCACAGGGCGTTCCCTTAGGACAGACCTCCAATTTGGATGAATTCTGACCCATTTTGTTAGTACTTATTACAAGTTTTTTTTTAAAAAATGCATAAACAAAAATCGAAACAATAATACACAAATTTTGTATCTTATACTTTAAAATGGCCTCGAACCTTTTATTTTCCTATACTTTAATTGCATGCTTTTCTTATACTTTAAATGGCCTCAAACCTTTTATTTTCTTATACTTTATTTTCTTATACTTTAAATTTTCATACGGGCCTCGAACCCTGGTTAATCCAATTACCTTAAGCGTACACTTTTCTGGCCAATTCGTTTCCTAGAACAGACTACAATTTAGACACTAGATGGTAGTGCCATCAACACCAGGAGCGGAACAAAATGGTCAAAACTGAGAGTAAACAATTTCAATGTAAGCAAAGGCTTACCGTTTGTATACCGCGGTGAAATTGTTCACTAACAATCCCTCCCTTAGTCGTCCGTTTCCCGAATGCTCATAGGCATATCATCTCGGTGGGACCTCCAAATTGTCGAACCCAGGATGTAGTCACTATAGCTAGGATTAAATGAACACTCACAAACAGAGTTAGCTCAAAAATATTGTTTATTTAATACTTGCAGCAAGGAGAGGGAAAGCGAGAGGCAATACAATAGCACGTCTCTCAGAAGAGTCGGTACTCTCCCTCTACCAATGGGGCAGTCCCATTAGTTTATATACATGATTATTTGCAATCACCTCATGCTTAACTCGTGTCTCAAACAATTCTTGCTGTTGATTGACAAGCAACATTCAATCATCACAAGCTTGATTATACATTTGCAGACAGTACAAGGACACTGGTTCTGCTCTAATTATCTGCACTGTTGCTCAAAACCAACTCTAATCTTATCATTGTCGAGACACTCTGTACTTCACGTGATTTAGTCCTTTTACATTCCCACACCATAAAGATGAAAAGCAGCAGCCTTCACACTGCAGGCTTACTTTAAAACAGGACCAGATATCATACAATCAATACACTTGACAGAAATTACCTGTGAAGCATTATGAGATGTTTCGACATCATAGGGGCTATATTAAATGCAAGTATTATATTATTACTCTGTAACTGCTTTTAAAAAAATTGCTTTCGAGTTTATTTTTCCCTTCATCCTGACTCATATCTATTAACACATTTATGTTTCAATTGTACTTTCGCATATACCTGAGCACTGATGTTCAGCAGTTTCAGATGGCAGAGAGCAGCTCGGAAATGCTTTGGCTCCTACTTCCAGAAAATGTGGCCTCAGAAGAAAACAAATGGAGCTTCAATGCACTAAAGAAAAACAAAGTCAAGCAGGTCTGCAGTGGAGCAGGCATTGGGACTGTGTCATTACTGCCATCATCCAACTGGAAAAATGATGTCAAACATTGTAGTTACAACTTGCTAAGCACACTAATTCACGCTTTAATCTGAAGGAAAAATAAAATGTTACATAGATAATAATAATAATAATAATCCTTGCATTTGATATAGCGCTTTTCACGTCGGGAGGACGTCCCAAAGCGCTTCACAGAATACACTGTAAAGTGAATTGACTGTATACTTTGTGGACGAAACGCGGCACCCAATTGCGCACAACAGTGTCCCACGAACAGTCGTGGATTCCATGACCAAATTTTTTTTAAGAGGTTATAACCACCCGAAAAGGGATCCAGCAATCACCTAACAAGCGGGTTTCTACTTACTGCTGGGTAAACAGAGGTGTGTAGAGTAAGGAAACTTGCCCAAAGTTTCGCCCTGCCCTTTTGCTTTTGTGTTGTTTATGGAGAGAGATGTTACCACAGGACAACAAGATGCTTTCTCATTCTGAGTATATTTTAGCTGTAGTTTGGTGAGGTGTGGTAAAGGTGCATCACCGTAAAAGTTTTGGTGCCACTTACTGTGTGTGGTGGTGCCTTTGCTTCTCCACTGTTAGCGTTAACAACAAGGTAGAAGCCAATGGGATAGTCCACCAATAACTGAGCAATGGATGGTCTCAACAAGGTCAATAACGTCATTATTATTATATTATAGGAGTATTATTATTATTATTATATTATTTGTATAACCAGCTGTGGTGTGTGGACTTTTCATCCAAAAATGGAGAAATAGAAAACCTGCTAAAGGCAATTTCAATTACGATCACAAGATGGCATTAAGAACCTTAAGGTTGGAAGATTTCACAGCATGTAAATTGGGAAAAACGCCTGGAACAAAGTTATGAGGAAGGTAAATGCACTTTCAAAGAAATGCACAAGTGGCAAGATTTGAGGAGTGTGAAAGTTCTGCTGTAATATTTTTGGATGAAGTATTGTGCTATGAAATATTGGAAAAGGATTTCAAATGGCTCCATGATGTCAGAATAAAAATGCCCATTTAGGTACTTTAAATGGACTTTAAAGATTCCATGGCACAATTTGAAATGAGAAGGGAGTTTTCTCCTTGGGTCCGGGCCAACAGTTTCCCCAAATAAAATTTCATGGTTCTTTGTGGGACATTGCTGCATACAAATTGGATGCCCTGTTCGCCTACAAAATAATACAACAACAACTTGCATTTATATAACACCCTTCACACAGGGTAGCAGCCTGGAGCGCTTAATACTTAATAATACTTCCAGTTGATAGAGCCTTTTTGAGTCGGGAGGACAACTTATAGCACTTCACACGATACACTGTAAAGTGGAGTGACTGTATTTAGTAGGCGAATACTCATAGTCACTACACTTTATAGTAAATCCTATAATATATTTCGCACACCAGGATCTCTACATACATTATCAGCTTATGAAGAACTGTGACCATAATATTGTACCTTTGAACTTTAGAAAACAACTACTCACATATGCGTGCCTTTCATGGAGAATAGACACCTAGAGCACTTATACTGAAGGCTTTCTCAAGTGCTGTGGAATTTTATGTAGTCATGGTGAAGTGATTTGCAATGTGCAGGTGGTGGCTGTGAGGCCTCAGTGCTGTATTTTCATAAGCACACAAAATGCATGTAGTGCACGTCAGTACGCATTGATATGCTGGCACGCTTCAAAAATAATGTAAGTAATTGGGTTAAATGGGCACGTCTTGACTGCCATAATAATTCCTACACCTGTGTTTCCCTGTCAGTAATTAATTTTGATAAGCTAAATTGGTATATAATAACTGTAGTCAATGAAAAACAGGTGGCAGCTTCCAACCTAGAAGTGCTCATAGGACCGGAGGAAGCTTGGTCTCTCTCTCCTGGACCCTTTCTCCAGGTAGCAAAGAGAAGGGAGAGTTCTCCTTGTGTCCAAGCCAACAGTTTCCCCAGATAAGTGGGGGTGGGGGGAATGCCAAGTTGGGGAATGCCAAGTTGGGGAGTGCAGTAGGCACCAATGGTAATCTCAATTCTGTTTGTCATTAGAACACATAGTATATAGGGCTGTTGTGAGCATAAAATTGGATGTGCAGACGACATAAAAGAATTATAGGAAAAATTGTTGTGGATGTTTATATTTTGCAACATTCCTTTTCGTTTCTAATGAATTTTATTTGTAGAGTGCTTCTTGCTTTGAGACTTTGATTTTGCTCGAAAGGCTCCATTTAAATGCAAGTTATTATTACTATTAGCCTTGTGTGTGTATTTGCCGTCTTATTGTACCCTCTCTACTAACACTGTTCTCAATGCTGACATCTGTGAGGCCGGATTATGCACTTGATCATCTTTGGTTTGTAGACCATGATGGCTTTCAACCGCTGGTTAGTGCGATTGTGGCTTTTATTCTGTGTTTCCTTCAGTAAAAAGTCACATTTACAATAAGTTAAGAGCAAGTAGAATTCCCTTCACACACAAATACCCCACCCCACCACCACGCCCGGCACATCAAGATCAAGCTTTCCAAAGTCCAATATAGCACAAATCAGATGTAGTAAAGATTCTGCACTTCTGCTTTACCCCTAATCTCAGAGGCTGACCCCCTGCTGCACCAGTATGACATTTTCCATTTCCCACTGCGCCGCTCTGAATGAGGCTGACAATTTAACAGCATTATTGCTCTGTGAATCTTACTCGCTGGGAAATGAGTTCAAATTGCTCAAATTAATTTTATCTGGGCCTTGGCAGAGAGCAGACCTTCATTCCACTGGTATGAGGTAGATTTAAAACTGGGCCGCGATGAAAGACTGTTGCACCTGATGCCCTCATTTGCAAGAATGTATAATTTATAGAGAAAATGCTGGAGACAGTGGCAAAATGCACTGTTGTTCCCAAAGCTTTGTTAACAAAGTTTTGCTCACAAAATACAGTTAGTCCACTTTACAGTATATTCTTTGAAGTGCTTTGACGTTTCTCAACAATGCGATAAGGCACTGTATCAAATGGACAGATTATAAGAACATTAGAACATAAGAAATGCTAGGTGAAAAAAGACTAAGGCCCATCTAGTTTGCCTTCCACTTTCCTGACAGTCATATGCACATATGTCCCAAACTACCTATGTACTATATCCCATAATGTTATTTCCTAAAAGAAAGTTATTTAATGGATGTTTGAAAGCATCAACACATCATGCAAAACTCTGCAGCTCGTATCCTCTCCCGCACCAGGCTCCATGACCCCCATCAACCCCACTCTCGCCCGGCTCCACTGGCTCCCCATTCTTCAGAGGATAGAATTCAAAATCCTCATCCTCACTTTCAAGGCTCTGCCCCCTCCTACCTCTCTGACCTGCTGACCACCTATCAACCTGTCCGCTCCCTCCATTCAGCAGGTTCCAGCCTGCTCCATGTCTCCCGCCCGTAGCACCCTACAATTGGCAGTCGGGCCTTCAGCCTCTTTGCCCTCACCCTTTGGAATTCCATCCCACAATCCCTTCACCTTGCTTCTTCCTTTGCCTCCTTCAAGCTGTGACTCAAGACACTCCTTTTCAACCGTGCCTTCAGTCGCTCTCCTACCTCTCTGCCCTCCCTCATCCCAATCCCGTCCCCCATGCTCGGTTCCTGATTCCTGACTGTTAAGTGCCTTGGGACGTTCTCCCGACGTGAAAGGCGATTTACAAATGTAATTTTGTTGTTGTTGTTGTTGTGCACTGAATTCTATCTCTCTGCCTCCACCCTTGACTCCAGGATCACTGCTGTCCTGACAGAATGTCTGTCAGACATCACGTCCTGGATGAGAGCTAACTTTCTTAGGTTGAAAGTCAGCAAAGCCAAGACCCTGCTGATTGGCTCTCGTCGGCTCCTCCACACCTCAGGCGCCAATAGCATCACCATCCATGGATGCACACTCCACCTTGCTAAGCCAGTCCAGAACCTTGGCATCTTGTTCAACCCTCAACTGTCCTTTCTACTCCACATCCGCGCCATGAACCCGTTCTGCCTTCCCCCACCTCCTCAACATCACCTAACTCCACCACTGCCTCTCCCCTCAGGCCGCAGAGACCCTCTTCCACACATTTATCACATCTAGGCTCAACTATGCCAACTCCCTGCTTGTTGGCCTTCCCAATTCTTCCGTCCACAAGCTGCAAATCATCCAGAATTCTACAGCTCGTGTTCTCTCCCGCACCAGGCTTTGTAACTCTATTAGCCCCACCCTTGCCCGGCTCCACTAGCTCCCCGTCCCCCAGAGGATAGAGTTCAAAATCCTCATCCTTGCCTTTAAGGCCCTCCATGGACTTGCTCCTTCCTACCTCTGTGACCTGCTAACCTCATATCAACCTGTCCGTTTCCTCTGATCAGCAGGCTCCGGCCTGCTCCACTTCCCTTGCTTGGTCTGTCCCACCATCGCTGGTCAGACCTTCAGTCACTCTACCCCCATCCTTTTGAACTCCATCACACAGTCTTTTCATCTTGCTCCTCCTTGCCTCCTTCAAGGCATGACTCAAGACCCTCTGCTTCAACCGTGCCTTTGGCCACCCTCCTACCCGTACTCTCCCTACCCTCCACTCTCAACACCCGATCCCAACCCCCAGTTCGGATCCAAACCTCGACTGTCCAGCACCTTGAGATGTCTTCCCGACGTGAAAGGCGCTATACAAATGTAATTTGTTGTTATTGTTTCTATTGATCTATGCTCTTCATTTTTCACCTTAGTGACTTTTGCTTCCAAATCAGAGACTGGACACGAGGCAAATCAATGGAAAATTGTGACAAAGTTAAACAAAACAAATTCAATTAAAAATGAAAGGCCTACACTTTCTTCTTAGCTGTGATTATTTTTTCTGAATAAATAATCTAGCAGCAGGGGAATAATAATAAATCTATTGCCTGTAACATTAACTTTCCAAATTAAATTCAAGTCATAATGATGTAAATTAATTGCCTTATTGCTTCAGAAATTAGCCACCTTTAAAATAAGTTTATCGTGCATATAAGGAAAACACAGTGAGGTAACTACAGACAAGCAATAAAAGCATGCACTTCACAAGATTGATTCAGATTGTCTTGCTGTCTTGCTCCCTTGCTGTCTTGGACATCCTCCTGACGTGAAAGGTGTTATACAAATGTAATTTTTTTGGTGTTGTTGTCCCTTCAAAACTGAAGAGCCTTATTTTGTCCAATATTTGATCTTAACTTTCAACTAACACTGGGGATTATTCTTGTTGTGGGACACTGCTGTGCTCCTACAAACTATACTGTTACTTTATTCTGTTAAGCACTTTGAGATGCCCTCCCAATGTGAAAGGCGCTATATCAAATGCAAGGATTATTATAAAGAGTTTTTACAGAGATGAGTGCTACTGATTACATTTTCTGGTGTAATGCCCTATTGTAACTGTTTATTGGCAGTTTTAGGGACCTTGGCTGGCTCGGAACACCACAGTTATTCTTGTCAGTAGTTAGATTACATCTGTACCTCCTCTGATATATCCAGAGTCATCTTCCCTGGGGAGAGGTAAGCAGGGTCTCCTTGGAGCTAAACTGGCAAGAAGATGTCATGCAATGCTTAGCAATGCGATGTCTGAATAAAGTCAACCATCTATGGCTGTCTTGTTATTATGGTTCCTGAGCCAGGTGGATCCACAGTACACCAGGGCGCTGCAGGTGACAGACAGACAGACAGACAACCTGGCTCATCAGCAAGACTTGGCAGGGCAGACCAGTCACCGGGGGGGCAGGGAATTATCCACTCAACTCTGCATACTGCAAGCCAAAGCCCTAATAGTCCTAGCTGGATAAGCAGCAGGGAGCTTACCAGGCAGTGCTTTCAATGGCAAGCTATGTGTTTTATTACCTGGCCCATCATCAACAGGGTAGATCCAACTGGCTCAAGAACAACGACAACAACAATTTGCATTTATGTAATGCCCTTCACGCAAGGTAGCATCCCAGAGCGCTTGACAGTTGCGGAGTTTCACACCAAGCCAGGGGAAGAGGGAGGGATGAGGGAGGGAGGGAGGGAGAGAGTAAGGCAAGGGGATTGAGGAAGAGAGTTCCAGAGTTTCAGAGCATAATGGCTGAAGGCATGGCCACTGATGGGGGAGTAGAGGTGATAAGGGACAAACAGGAGGCCAGAGCCAGCCGAGCAGAGGTAGTGGGTGATGGAGTGGGGGGTAAGCAAATTGGATAGGTGGGGAGGTGTGAGGACATGAAGGGATTTGAAAACATGTGAGAGGATCTTGATGGCTCAGTAAGGAATTACAGAGGATCAATTTGGAGATTTGGATAAGTTACCTTGGGGACAGCCCAGGTTCCAAAGCTTACCCAACTGTTCCCAAATTTTTAACTCCCAACTGTCCTTTAAAACTCATATCCGTGCTCTGACCTGATCAGTTTCCCCATCTTTGTAACATTGCCCGCCTTCACCACTACCTCTTCCATTGGAGCCGAGACCATAATCCATGCATTCATCACCTCTGAGCTTGAATTTGCCAGAATACCCACCTCTCCCTTCTCAAGCTGCAGACTATCCAGAACTTTGCAGTTTGTGTCCTTTCCCCCATTAGGCTCTTGAGTCTATCAGTCATATCCTCACCTAGCTCTACTGGGTCCCCAACCTCCAGTGAATTGAGTTCAAGATCCTCATCCTAACCTGTAAAGCCCTCCTTGCTCTTGCCCCACCCTACCTCTGTGACATTCTCAAACCTTACAAACCCACTTACTTCTTCCACTCCTTCACGTTCCCCCATCCTGCCTGCTCCACCATTAGCAGTCGGGCTTTCAGTGTATCTGCCCCATCCTCCGGAACTCCATCCCGGAATCTCTATGACTCACGTTTTCCCCTCACCTCCTTCGAGGTCTGCCTCAAGACCTTTGTTGCATATTGCTTTAAGGCTAAATTGGCAATTGGACATGACAATGAGAAGCAAGCAGGAAGCATAAAAGGATTCTGGTAAAGTGACTGGGCAGAGTGTTGAGGAGAGTGGAGGTGTAAGGTTGAAATAAAGGAATTATTGAATCTGAACTGTGTCGTGGATTGACGAACAATACAATTTTCCTCTTTGATCGTGCCTTCGGTCATCTTTTGCCATCCCATCCCCAACCTACTTAGCACCCACACTCAGCTCGAGAGGAGGCCCTGAATGCCTTGGGACATCCTCTCAAAGTGAAAGCTACTGGACAAATGTAAATTTGCTGTGGTTTATATCTCCTCTCCACCCCCCCAAGAAAGCTTGTGGGTCACATGATCTATGAGGAGGCAGTCAGATACACAAAAAGAATGTGTACAAATCCCAGTCTCTCGTTTCTATGAACTTCTGATATAATGTTGTACAACAGATACAAAACACATTGTAACTGTTGCCAACAGTTTGCAGCTCAATGGTTGTCGTGTTTACAGTGAATGTCCACACCGAAAATGCCTATCAGGGGCTGTGCTAATTAATGTTGCACATCAACATCATTAGAATGAGAAAGAAAGCTACACAAAGTTTGGGTCAGTCTAAATCAGGCCCTTAATTGAATCTTTAAGATGGGTCGACCATGAAAAATACAATTTCAACAATTTCAATGAGAATATAAAAAGATTTTACAAGTCTCGTTAATGCTTACCTTTACCTTTCACCAAGTGCTGTGAATTTAATGTCAAGTTAACTTAATGTCAAGTCCTTGAAGTGTTCAAAATGTTCATTTTTTGATTAATTGATATTCCAGTGGATCATTTTAGTACTATAGCATAAATAGTACAGAAATAAAGCAGCTCCTGGCAACTCCTGATCATATTACTATAATACAGTAATAGGGTTTGTTTCAGTGTCAGAGTGAGAAAGAAAAAAAATTATCAAATTTGCAGGTACAAATTCTGGTTGGCATCCCAATATTTGATATAACAGGAAATACCCATTGAAGGCAAACATTGTCAATGTCACTAGATGGAACGCTGACCAAAATGTCAGTCACTTGGAGCTCAGAGTGACTGGCATTTCTCTGGATCTGACTTCAAGTTAAGCATCAATGATATTTTCAAAATTTAGTACAATGGAAATGGTTGTACAATGTGGATGAATATATTAAAAGTTCTTCAAAGACTAAATAATAATAATCCTTGTATTTGATATAGCACCTTATCATGTTTTCAAGATGTCTCAAAGCGCTTCACAGAATATACTACAAAGTGCAGTGACTGCATATTTTGTGCCGAAACGCAGCAGCCAATTGCACACAGCAGTGTCCCACAGACAGTCGTGGATTGAGTGACCACATTATTATATTATTATTATTATTTTGAAGGGATTATTACCTCTGGAAAGCGATCCTCCAATTTTTTTAAAGAGATTATTACCACCGGAAAAGGGATCCACCAATCAACTAACAAGCAAGTTCCTACTTACTGCTAGGTAAACAGGTGTGTGTGGGTGTAGAATAAGGAAACTTGTCATTTTATAATATTAATAATCCTTACATTTGATAAAGTGCCTTATAATAACAATAATTATCCTTGCATTTAACATAGCAAATGTCAAATTAAATGACCCTTAAGAAGGTGATTACTGTGTATAACTGGAGGGAGATCCACTATCCTATAAATATTATTGAAGAGACCACTGAAGGAGAAGATGGAAAAGATTTACCTTGGAATAAGGCATTACAATCTGAAGTATTCTTTCATGTGATCCTTGACTTAGTTAGCACAAGGGAAATGTTAAGGAACACCTCAACTTTCACCCAATAAACAAATAAAGCATCTCAAACAAGATTGTCTCTCCATTATCAACTTAAAGTTGAAATTTCCTACAGGAACCAGAATAATAAAATATATTTAATTTGCAACTAACTTTAGTAACATGCTTGAAAACCCAGCATTGATGTGTTTATGCCTTTTCACTGGAATGTAAGATATCATTAATGACAACAAAGTAACAAGCATTTCTATGTTGCTTTCCAATGACTTCCTGTCTCAGAATAGTTCTATCTGTTGCTGGTATTAATAAAATTATTTTAAATTGCAAAAAATCAATGTAAGAACATCCTTTTTTTTCTGAATTGCTAAAATGTAGTAAGTTGTATTATCTGTGTCTTATTTTTAACTAATCTCAGGTGTCAGCCTGGCTCAGTTGGTGGCAGTCACACCTCTGAATTCAGAAGGCTTTTTTTTGGTCAGCTTGTGTCTGACATATGTGGAAACCTATCCCAATGCTAATGATTATCCAAAGCAGACTGAGAATTCCATGCATGCCACATACACATGGAAATTCCCATGTTTGGAATGGAATGCACACTCTCTCCCTGGAGGGACGCATTGCTGCTTACCTAATTCCAGAGAATATTAGACACAAGTTGGCAATAGCCAAAGCTTCAGGACCACATTGGGGTACTGCTGTAGTTAAACCAGCTAAAACCACAAAGCTTGCCATCCAGAAGACTTTGCCCCATGTCAGTGCTTTGAGTTCATAGTCAAGGTTGACATTCCAAAACAGTGCTGGGGGTGCCCTGCAGTTGTCCTTCAGATGAGACATTAAACGTGTCTGCCTGTTCAGATGGATGTTAAAGATTTCATTGCCCTATTCTGAACTACAATCTCGCAGCCAAAATTCACTTCATAACTGTTTGTGGACATTGCTATGTGAAAATTGATTGTGGTGTTTGTCTACAAAAATACAGTCACCACACTCTACAGTGAATCCTATGAAGCATTTAGAGATGTTTCAATGATATGACAAGGCTCTAGGATTATTATTGTTATTATTATTAAATTTGACTGATATGAAACCTTGAAGTTTCAATTTGTTAGAGAAAGATTAGCTTTGTAAGATCAGATTCTCCAGAGAAAATACAAAAACAGGATATTACAATTCATTGACATTGATTTATTTTTTCAGTCAGTGTTGATTTATAATAATCCTTGCATTTCACTTTTGCTACATCAATTAGCAATGTATGAATCAGTTGCCATAGGAACTGACATTTTTTGTGACAAGAGTCCACTGACAAAACCCTTTCATTGAACTTTCAATGTTGTGTTAATACCCAGCCTTTGTTCACTGTCAGTCAGGCTCCGCCACTGTTAAGCGCTCTGAGACACTACCCTGCATGGAGGGCGCTATATAAGTGCAAGTTGTTGTTGTTGTTAAGGTTGTTGTTATTACATAATGGAGAGATGCAATAAATGCATTTTGACCATTTTGATATATCTTAACACCTGTTGCTTTTTCTTCTACATCAAATGTTACGATATCTCAAAATATTTTTCACAACAATAAATTAGATACATACATTTCAAACACGCATGCACACACACGTATATTAGTGCATATTGGATGCTACTGTATACAGTATGTATTGCAAAATACATAAGCAAAAGTAGACAAAAATAGATATTCTGAATGTATGAAAAATACATATATTATTATAGATCTGTTTAGGGTTGAGACATCCAAAGTATTTTCATTCATTTTCATTACAGGTCTGCCATGACAGAAACATAGCATAGTACATAATGTAGAATTGTAGATGGTATAATGCCACTATTATACTAAGCATCCAGTAGCATGAGGGGACAGTTTGAGTGGCAGTGTGGAAACTTGAGCATCACTCAATGGGCAACCACATTTTCCTGGCATTTAGTTCTCAGCTTGCAACTTTGCTTCTGTCTTTTTTCTTGGTCCCATAACTATTACTTACAACAACAGAACTCACTGGTGGACAATTGCATTTGATATAACAACTTGTCACTTCACAGAGTTTTTCTGCAATGTTTAGTGACTTTGGTTCAATATCTCAACTGAAGGTTGTCACTTCTAACACTGTAGCACTCTCCCAGCACTACACTGGAGTGTCAGCCTAGAATAAAGATTCAAACTCCCAACACAAAGCTTGAACCCACAACCTTCTGACTCAGAAGTAAGAGTGCAACCAATGGAACCAGACTAACTCTGCTTAAGTAAAAGGAAAATCCACCAACACTGACATCTTAGCCGCTGAAAGCAGAACAGCAAGAGAAGAGTCAGCCACAATATTGAGCCATAATGTAGGTCACTGCCTTTTGATACCCATCAGCCCAAAACAGCAGTTCAGTCTCTGGCAACACTTTAGTATAAAGACAAAGAGGCATTAAAAATGTAATTTTGCAAAGGTAATTAAAACTAAATAATGACAAAATAATCCTTACAATTGATATAGCACCTTTCACATTGGGAGGACATCTCAAAGAGTTTCACAGGATATATTCTACAGTACAGTCACTACAAGGACACCAAGAGAAACTCCCTTATCTTTTTGAATAATGCTATGTGTACTTTAGTGTCCATCTAGTCTGGCAGTTAAGTGATTCTTATTCCACACAGCCTTCAGAAATGCAGAAATGACTGCATTAACATCTGAACAGGCCAACCCTTGCAGTAATAGTCTATTTTCTGAATTAAATGGGCTTTGATTAAAGCCGCTAAATGTGGGCTCTTGTATTCAGCTTGGTTGCACTGCGGGCAAGGTGTCAGCGCCTAAAACTAATGGGTTTTGATTGACAGGACCTTAAGTTTAATTGGAATGTAATTTAATTAGCCTCTTTATCTCCTTTCCTTCCTCTGGCTCGTTTGCCTCTTCAAGCTCAGCTTTTTTCTTTTTTCTCTTTTTTCTCTCTTCTTACATACTGGACAGGTAGTGGAGCCATGTGTGCAAGTGTAAAGAAGCAGAAGGGACACAATGCATAGATGCATTTTGCCAAACGTAACAGTCAGCGCTTTGGAAAGAATAAAGTGCTTGCTTGGAGTGGCAACTGTGCAATGTAAAATTCTTACCGGATGTATAACTTCTGTAAAAATCCCTATTGTTTTGGTTTGTTGTGGAAAGCCCAGCACTATTGCTGCTGGCAAAGCAGACACTGCGTTACACTGTTTCTTCATCCTACGTAAAAGGCACTAGTATGAGTGCAAGTCATTCTTGTTCTTTTACCTGTTGCTTCTTTTCTCACTGGTTGCAGCCATGACGGAGGAAATCGATAAGTGAATATCATCCTTTCATCCCCCACTCCGTCCCCAATAACACTGAACCAAATACAGAGGTGGAGTCAAATAATGGAACCGTTATCATCAGAGGTTTTCTTAGGCCCTGATGAACAATTAATGCCAGTGGTAGAGGACTCTGAGGAAAACTATTCCAAGGGCAGTGAAGAACTTGGCCGAGGAGACCACCTATGGAGGAGGATATAGAAGAGATTGGGGATTAATATTCTCCTGCCAAGTTTTTCTGGAGAAGTTACTAGCTTGTTGTGCCATGTATTCAGTCAGTCACTACTGAGACGCCTGACCCTCTTAATCATTCTTTGTTGATTTGAGACATGTTGAACTTGTCCCCATTGTCACTTAGGTTTAGAGTGGAGCAAAATATGCAGGAGCACCATCAAAATCTCATAGAGACTGCTCTGAAACGTTTTCAAACAAGAACCACTTGAACTCCACAAAAAATGCAACAACATCATCATCTTTTATTTATCAGCGAACTGCTGGTGTCAGCACAGACAGCCTGGCTCATCAGCAGGACTTGTAAGGATACACTCGTCACTGGGGCAGAAAATCCTCTCCCTCAACTCCTGTTAACCCTGCAAGCCAAAGCCATAATGGGTAGGATGGTCCTAGCCAGACAAGCAGCAGGAAAGAGTACACATTGCATTCCAGCAATCTAGCTCTGGAATTTCCACGTGTAGGTGAGATACCTGGAATTCTCAGCTTGGTTTGAATATCCTTAAGCATGGTGATGGGTTTTCCCATGTGTCAGAGAGCCGGCTGACCCCCGTGAAATAAAGTGTCCAAGTAGGGTAACACCTCGGAGATCAGACACTGAGCAAGGGAGAGGGGAGAGGGAGAGAATGGGGGTGGCTATAGACATGGTTTGAGGCAAGACAAATATAGAGATAGAGAGGGGTCAAGGGGTAGAGATAGAGGGAAGGAGTTCCAGAGGTTAGGGGCATAGGATCTGATCACTGTTCACATTGATCACTGAAATTATTGATCAACATTGGTATGAGGGATACTAGCACCACTGTGCACTTTTAAACAACAATGTGGGTGTGGGTGGTAAGTTTTACAATAATAATAATCTTTGCTTTGAATAGTATCTCTCATGTTGAAATGTCTCAAAACGCTTCACAAGTAATTGTTGCCAAATGGCAGTCATTTTGCGCATATAAAGATTCCACAAATTAAGTGAATAGTCAATTTATCTAGAGGATTGTTGCCAGGACACTGGGTGAAATTCCCTTCACTTTTCAAATAGTGCCATTGGATATTTAGAGTCCACCTGAACAGGTTAATGTCTCATCCGAAGGACAGCAGCTCCGACAATGCAGTACTCTCAATATGCTCAAAATAATCTTATTCCATAGCAGCAGATGGCACATCAGAGGGAGGACAGCATAGGGTGAGTGACAGATGGTTCACACAGTAACGTTTGAAAAATACTCATCAATGAATCTCTGTGGTATCTCACTTGCAACTTGCTGGGTGTCTCTCTGGGTCCATACGCTTCTGACAAAGTTCCCCCTGTTGTATTGTTTCCCTGTTGATAGCATCATCAAGGCAGAAAGCAACTTCTCTGAGTGACAGTATTGTGCATCACATTATTGTTTTGAATGTCACCATCATCCTACGTACATCGGAGGCAGTACATAGGATGCTCAAGGCACTAAAGTTGCTGCTTCAAGGTGTCAAAGATTGTTTCTATGTAAACTAAAGCTTTTGAAGAACTTCCAATGATTGAATGTTCCACTGGAGGATACAGATGTGCCTGCAGTTAAAAACAATGAAATCTGAAGGTACCTGTGATCTCCCTCTATCTAGCTCTCAGTGCAGTAAGATCCCGTCCAAAAGTTGGTCAGGAGCAGCTGGTGTCAGAGGTCAAGTGCCATGACAGTTCCATTTTGAATTGCGCTCATCCACATGGCCTTTCTATATAAGACCAACAGCTTGAGACCATTAATGCTAAAAGCTGGATATTTCTCTGCATAAACTGGGATTTACCAAGACTTCTGCATAAAATAAACAACACAAATCATTACTTACATATGTCAGATATTTGATCCCACTTCCCCCCTCTCCCTGCTGGTTTGGGGTGTGTTTCTTCTTAAAACTATCAGGTGTGTGATACTAGTACAGTGGTGAGCATAACAGTTGACCTGAATTTACTTTCCAGCTATTGCAGTTGGGTTTGCGTCCCCCCACTCCCATACACACCAGCTTGGGTGCCCAGCCAATTATCTATAGTGCTTTGAGATACCCTCCTGATATGAAAGGTGGTATATCAATACATAAACTGTATTGTATTTTAAAGCAGAAAATATTAAGGAATATTTCGATGTTTTAGTCCAATGTGAATTTGTCGTTCACAAATTACAAGTGGACACCTGATGATGTCAGCACATTACTAAATTCACCTTTATTTTAAAAACATTTCTGTGGAAGATCAGGAAGTTAACAGATAGAAATGTTTTCGAAATAACAGTATCGGTAGTTGCTGGATTAGCAGCCACAGCTCCTCTTCTGCTACCCGTTATTGTTTCTAGCCTCTATTCCATTCACCTGCTGATCTAGCCTGCTGTCTCTTCTCTCTACTGTACAGTAACCAGCTCCCCACCTCCGCAGCAAATTTTCTTTTACAGTATTTTGCACATTTTGTTTATCATGCAGCAACTGATTATACACACAGTGCCAAGAAACAGTCGTGCTGAGAGCCAACTGTACACCCAGGGCAAAGCGTGAATCTTTGTGAATTCAAACGCTGAGCTTGAGTTACAGCATTGGGACTTGGTCAAAGCATGTTAAATAACCCAGACACAATAATGTAGTCTTAGTAATCGGTTCCATTTTTTTCCGAGTTGGGGGCGGTGAAGTTGAGGGAATGCTAGTTCTGGAAGACTGAACATATTTTTATCCCATCTAAATGCCGGAGGTGAAAGAACACTGTGGTCATATAAAGTACTACCTAGTCCCTTAGAAATTAATAAATAGAAAATATATTTAATACTTAATGGGGCGGGAGATTATTTCAGGACTTTGAAATGTTTGTTCTATATGAAAGGTACGTGCAAGTTGTTGCTATTATTGTCCGGTATTGTAATATACCAATGTTCATTTGTCTCTCACAAATTAAAACTGAGCATAAAATGTAACTATTGATGATATCAGCTGGTTACTAAATGCATCTTTATTTCCAAAATATTTCTCCTGCAGATCAGGAACTTAAGAGGAAAAGTTTTAAAAACAACAGTGTAAATCATTGTTGGATTAGTAGCCACAGGTACTCTAAACAGTGGATTACAAACAGTATTATAATCCACTCTTGTTTGACAGAGAGAATCAGGATTGTGTTGAAAGCCCAGCACTACAGTACTTCCAATTCTCCTTACAGGTCAGAATTAGCCCCAGATACTGATAAACAGTTAATAGCAACAACAAATTGCATTTGTATAGCATCCTTCACCCAGGGCAGCATCTCAGAGTGCTTAATAGTGGTGGAGCCTGGCACTGAGCCAGGGAGAGGGAGGAGATGACCGTAAGGAAGGTCGAAGGGGAAAGTCTTCAGTCGTGATCTAAAAGAGGGAAAGGAGGGCAATGAGGGCTTGCTTGTTTGCAGCTGCTGGTTCACATGCAATTGTTGATATTCACCTGGAGTTGAATGACAGCTTTGTGCCAGCAACTGATATGTGGGAACACAATTAACTGTATAGTGCTCTAAACAGAGTAGCCAAAGTTAGATTAACTGGTTATGTTTGAGTTTCTTGTCATTTCAAGTCTACATCTAACTAACTACCCAGGAGGAGAAGAGAGAAACTGTAAATAGATAGCACCAGAGCTAGGCAGCAGTTCCTGGTAGTTGTTCCAGTCATTGCATACCCACTGGATAAAAAAATACTTCCTGGTGTCTGTCGTGAAATTTCCTTTTTGCAACCCTAATCTTGTGTCCTCTTGTTCTACTGTGCTGGTCCTTCTGAAATTATTGTTTTGGGTTTACTTTCTGAATCCCAGTCAAAATTTTATACATCTGTATAAGATATCTCTTTTCAAAGCTCTAACACTGGGGATCATCCTCGGTTGCTCCCCTCCATGTTGCCTCAAGGGCTAGGTCAGTCTAGCCAGAGCACTATATAGCTTGCAGAGCTGGGGTCAACTCAGCTCACAGTGGTCAGATCATCCTCAGAAATTGGACATCAAAAATTGTAGCGAGATTGATAATTGTGCAGATTTAATCCTGGCCCATCAAATTAGCCTTCAATATTTCAATGCTATTGGGGAGCTATTGCATAATATGAGAACAATGGATGAGATATTGAGTCTCATTGAGAGAGAGAAAGAGAGACCCCGAGACTCACATCTGCTGAAGAGCCAGTCAAAAGCAGATACCCTTCTTGGTGGCTAATTAAATCACTCTCCACACCTTTGCCAGAGTGGCATTCATCCTGCCATGGCATTCACACCAAAGTGAACAAACCAAATTGAATATGATGCCATTGGTCAATAATTCTGCTTCTGAAAAGGAAGCATGGAATAAGGCTATGCTTACATAGACATAAGATATGAAAAAGTGCATAGGACACCGGATAAAACGGTATGTTATACACAATAGTCAAACAATTCTTTAACACATTATTTTAAACCACCAAAATATCTATTTTTGTGCTCTTTCAATTATGAAAATTAGCAGAGCTTCAAAATAAAGGATTTTTCAAAATAAAGGCCCGCTGCCTCCACTTATCAGGCTCTGGTCTGCTCCCCGTCTCCTGCCCGACCCACCCCACCATTGGTGGCCGGGCTTTCAGCATCTCTGCCCCCACACTCTGGAACTCCATCCTTCGCCTCGCTTCTCCCTTGCCTCCTTCAAGGCCGGTCTCAAGATCCTTCTCTTGACTGTGCCTTTGGTCTCCTTCCAATCTCTCTGTCTTTACTCACCCCTCCACCACGCCCCCCCCCCCCCCCCCATGCTCGGGCCATGACATCTAACTGTTTAGTGCTTTGGGACATCCTCCCGACATGAAAGGCGCTCTATAAATGTAATTTTGTTGCTGTTGATTGAAGTAAAAGGTATTGCCTTGACACAGGGTGACTGAAAGTAATCTCTAATATTGACTTGATAAATGTTTTAATATCTGAGTTTATAAAGGGCAAATTTCTACTTTGTGGATGAATAGCAATGGCGAGCCAACTCTGATAAGACACCTGATACATGAAATTGTGGCATTGAAGATGAAATGTGTGCAACTAACTTTCTGCTGGAGAATGCAGGAGAATACAGGTGAATAAAATTCCACTTGAATAAATGTGCAGTGGTAGATTTTGGGAAACTGAACATGAAATGGAAATTCTCCTTGGTGTAATGGGACAGGGAGATTGGAAGGTGCAGATTCAGATACTATATTTAAAAGTTTGAAGCCAGGTGGAAAAAGCCATATACAGGACAAATGGGATACTGCGTTTAACATACAGTGATATAAAATGTAATGATGATAAGGCCGGTATCTTGATAAGGCCACAGCTGAATTATTGTGTTCAATTTTGAAAGCGTAGTTATATAGAATAGATATCAGTGCCATGGAAGGAATTCTGCTGGTTTCATTAAGATGAAAGGTATCAGAGGATATAGCTATGATGAAAGGCTTACAAAATTGGAGCGGTATTCAATGGATCGTAATGGATCTAACAGATGTGTTCAAAATTGAAAGTTCAAAATGAAGGGATTTGAGAGAGTAAATAGCGAACAATAGCAGTTTTATCTTCAAGTTGGATTACTACAACAACAACAATTTGTATTTTTATGGTGCCTTTCACACAGGGAAAATATCTCAAAGTGCATTATGAAGACTGAATGGGAGCACAAACTGGGAAGGCGATAAGAAGGGTAGAGAGGAGGTGTCTGAAGGTGCAATAAAAGAGATAGGGCTTTAGATGAGTTTTGAAAGTGTTCTATACCAGTCTTAGATTAAGGCCTAAGTCTGAGTTTATTTATAAACCTAGTTCAATATAATATGTAACAATTCAAATATTATTGCTCAGCTAAAATTCAGTGGATCTACTCCACAATAATTGAAGTCTTTACTCCTCCCATGTTAAAATGTTAGCACTGTATTATTCAATGCCACAATATGTAATATGATGTCACGCATGCCTAGCTCCACTTTAGACATGCATTCAGTTAAAATAAAAGGTGATTGTTTCCCCCGATGCTATTACATTAAATAAAAGGGGATTGACTGGGCCAGTGAATTAAACGTGAGCCTTTCACCTCTCGACCAACAACAAATTTAGATTTATTTAGTGCCTTTCACATCAGGTGGACGTCCAAAGGTGTTGAAAGTTTCCCTGATGGGGAATCAAACCCGAGCCGTGGCAGTGGCTGTGAGAGTGACAAATCTGACCCACTAGACCACCAGGACCTGATTCAAATACAGCCTCAGTTGATCAGATCTTTATTGTCTGTTCGCTCTGAGGATTTTGTGTCACTCCACTTCCGAATGGGTATCCACCCAGACAACGAAAATTGTCCATAATTCTTGGCAATTTCACTCAGAAAAGCTACAGAATGGCATGTGAAATGTAAAATATCTCTCTGGTGAGGTAGGTGCTAGAGTTGAGAATAGAGGAAACTTTGCTCTGTGCCTAACTGTGCTACACCTGATCTGGGAGTACTTGATTCTCATAGTAGTCGCTTATATTGATAAATTCATCTTGATGAGCACATCATTTATGGTGGAGCGGTGGGTGGGGGGCAGTTAACTACCAATTACAGTGCATTATGTCTGTGGATCTTATCAGATACTGCTGCAACACAAAACAGGGTCTGATCTTATAAACTGCATTTCTTCAACATTTTCCTCAGTCACTTGTTACTATGGTAACATTTTCTTTTGTGAATCAAAGAGCTGTTATATTCGAATCAGAAAGGCAAGCCTGTTCATACAAATCCGTGTTAATAATTATCCGTCTTTTATTCATGGAGACATTGCTAAAAGGAATGAATTGTGTTCATAGCAGAAATAACATGCTGCAGAAATTAGCTCGTAAACTTGGTTCAGTTTGAAGGAGAATATTTCACATGATTAAAATTGCATAAAGCATTAATGAATTAATTTGCCAAATATAATAATACTAAAATATGAATAACGCATGAATGATTTTGCCTTTTTAAAAAAAATCTTGAATATTTATGTTCCAACTATGTTGAATCAAGTTGGGTTACCAGCATGATCAAACATTCTCTAAGCATATTACATCTCATTTAGGTAATTCAATGATCAATATCTGTCTCTACAGATCTCCTCAGCTGGTGTCTTCACTCAGTGATTCTTTTGTTGATGGTTTTTGGGTATAAGGTCCATTCCACATATTCAAGAGATTGAATCTCTTTCTTAAAAAATGACACACCAATGATCTTAAAATTCAAGCAGTTATTTAATGGGACGTGGATGGGATGAAGGTAAATCTGGAGGACTCTGGATAGATTTCTGAAATTCCTTGCATTCCTCCTGGATTTTAGCAAATGATTTCCTTGAAGTCACTTGACATCAGTTGTTCCATTACATTAATTAGCTCATTCCATTGTTCACACTGCGCAGTTCATTACAGCTAACACACTATTCACATAACACTGAACACTCTGCTTAATAGGACATTATTGATTTGTTGATGATAAAATATAAACTGTAAGATACCTCGGGAATTTGCTAGAGTTTCAGAGCTGAGGAACAATATCGAATAAGAGTTATTAAAAGTTAAGAGTTTTGTAAAGCAATGAGTAATGGAAGCACCTAACAAAGTATGAGTTTATACCTCAAAAGAAAATTGAACATGTCACACATAGGTATCAGCCTGGCCTGATTCTTAGCACTCTCGGTTCTGAATCAGAAAGTTGTGGGTCCAAGACCAATGTCTGGACTTTGAGACTGATAGTCTAAGTCAGGGTGGTCCAACAGGCGGCTCGTGGCATTATCCAGCGGGTGATTTTACCCGGCCCTCCACCATTTCCACCATTCCAACTTCTGCTCCCTCCCTCCCTGGTGAATGTCCTCCCAGGGCAACGGCAGGAGCTGTTGGGAGGAGTGGATATAATATAATATAATATAATACCGGCCCTTTCTGAGGTCTGTCAAGAAGGCAAGTGGGTCTCCTTATCCACTGCGTTGTTAGCAACCGCCGGCTCCTGCCACTACAGAGTGTGAACCACGCAGCTGATTGAGAGAGAGAAGGGGAGGAGAGGAGGTAAGAGGTGGGAGGGGGAGAGAGAGAGGGAGTGAGAGACAGGAGGGGAGAGAGGGGGGAAGAGAGGGGCGCGGGAGAGAGAGGGGAAGAGAGAGAGGCGGGAAGAGGGGGTGAGAGGGGGGTGGGGAGAGAAAGAGGGAGAGAGAGGGCAAGAGATGGGGTGAAAGAGAGGGGAGAGAGAGGAGGTGAGAATTGGGAGACAAACGGGGGAGAGAGAGGGGGAGGATAGAGAGTCTTTCGTGCACTCTCTCGCACACACTCTCTCTTCTCTTACACACCCTCTCTCTCCTTTCACACACACTCTCTCAATTACTCTCACTCCGCTTCTTACACCCTCTCACGCTCTCTTCCCTCTCACACCACCTCCCTCCTCTCAATCACTCTCCCCTCCTTCTCCTTTCCCTCACACCCTCTCTCCCCCTCTCAATTACTCTCTCAATCCCGCTATCCACCACACACACTCTCTCTATCCCCTCTCAAACTCTCCCTCAATCACCTTCTCTCAATCTCCCCCTCCCTCTCTCCCTATTTCTTTCTCTCCCCCTCTCCATCACATTCACTCCCTCACACACTCTCTCCCTCTCACACTACCCCCACCCCTCACACACTCCCACTCTCTCTCAATCTCTTTCTGCTCTCTTACTCTCTCAATCACCATATAATATATAATAATATATAATAATCCTTGCACTGGATATAGTACCTTATCACGTGTTTGAGACGTCTCAAAGCGATTCACAGAGTATACTCTAAAGTGAATTGACTGTGTATTTTTGGGCGAAGCGCGGCAGCCAATAGTGCACAACAGTGACCCACAAACAATCGTGGATTGAGTGACAAAATTATTATTTTTTTTAAAACACTTTTGAAGGAATTATTACCCCCGGAAAAGTGATCCGCCAATCGACTAACAACCCTGTTCCTACTTACTGCAAGGTAAACCGAGGTGTGTGAAGTTAGGAAACTTGCCTAACGTTTCACCCTGCCGGGAATCGAACCCAGATCTCTCAATTACAAGGCGAGTGCTCTAACCTCTGAACTATATATAAGACTCCTCTCTCTCCCACATCTCTCTCTCTCTCTCTCTCTCTCACTCCCGGGTTCTTATCTCTCTGTCACACACATACTCTCTCTCCTCTCTCTCTTCCCCACTCTCTCTCCGCCCCACTCTCTCTCCCTCTCTCCCCCACACTCTGCCCTTCTCTGTCCCCTCTCTCCCCATCTCTCCACCTCCCCTTTTCTCTCCCCTATCCCCCCCTCTCTGCCCCCCTTCACTGCCCCCCCTCCCTGTCCCCCTCTGTGTGGGCGAGAGGGGGAGTGAGAGAGTAATTGAGAGAGAGTGTGTGCAAGAGAGTGCATAAAAGATAGGGAGTAGAGAGAGAGGGATTGAGAAAGAAAGGGAGTAGCTCCTCTCCCCCCTCACTGTCCCTATCCGCCCTCTCTGTTTCCCTCTCTCTCCTCCTGTCTCTTCCCGATCTCATCCCCTTTTACTCTTCCCCTTTCTCTCTCCCCCTCCTCTTCTCTCTTCCTTTTCCACCCTCCCCCTCTCCCCTATCTCTCCCTCTCTCTCTCTCCCTCCCTCTCTTTCCCCCTTCCCCCCTCTCTCCCCCTCTCCCCTATATTTCCCCCTCTCACCCATTTCTCCCCCTCCACCTATCTCTCCCCTTCTCACCCCATCTCCCCATCTCTCCCCCTCGCTCTCCCCCTCCCCCATATCTCTCTCCTGGTCTCTCCTCCTACCCCTTCTCCCCCCCACCCATCTAACCTTCTCCCCCTGCTCAATCCCTCTCTCTCCGAATTAGTCGCGCAGGTCACTACCTGCTGGAGCTGGAGGACACGGTTGGTAAGAGTCCCACTAGCCTTCCTGACAGACCTCACGAAGGACTGGTATTATTTTCACTCTCTGCACTGCGTCCTCCCAACCGCCAGCTCCTGCCGCTGCCCTGGGAGGATGTTCACCAGGGAGGGAGGGAGCAGATGTTGGAATGTTGGAAATTGTCTTGGGCCGGGTAAATCATCAGCATCATCCTTATATTTGATATAGTGCCTTATCACATCTTCGAGACGTCTCAAAACGCTTCACAGAATATACTGTAAAGTGAATTGACTGTATATTTTGTGGGTGGAATGCGGCAGACAATTGCGCACAGCAGTGTCCCACAAACAGTCATGGATTGTATGACCAAATTTTTTTTTGAAGGAATTATTAACCCCGGAAAAGCAATCTGTAAATCGACTAACAACCGGGTTCCTACTTACTGCTAGGTAAACAGAGACGTGTGGAGTAAGGAAACTTGGCCAACAGTATGCCCTGCCGGGAATAGAACCCAGGTCTCTCACTTGCAAGACAAGTCCTCTAACCACTGAGCTGTAAGACTCCACCCGCCCTAAAGTGACCCACTGGGCTGGATGCAGCCCGGGGGCCGCCTGTTGGACCATGCTGCTGTACGTTGTTGCCTAGTTTGTGATATATATAATATATATGCATGCTTGACGAGTATGTAGAGATGTGAGCATCTACTACTGAAATTTTCCAATTGGTAGAACTATCACTCATTGTTCAGGGTTTGTATCTGGGATTGGTGCAGGAGAATGGTGGCATTACTCTCAAACATTTCACCACACCGCTCTTAAGAAGTTCCTGGTCCCAGGTCAGTGTTTGGAGAAGCCAGCATTTAGCATGGATATGTTTCTAACTTTTGAACAATCATATGTAAAAAGCTAAAATAATATGTGATTAATGTTCAAGTTAAATATGTGGGAATAAATTTGAGACAATTTCATTTCTTTTCCCAGTCCATTATTCTGGTCATCTGCTAAATAAACGAGAATAAACTGTAGCATTATTTTTCATTTTGTATCTGTAGCCTTTTGAGATTAATAAGAAAACAATACTATCACTGTAAGATTAGATGTGCCTCAGAGGTAAACAAAGATTTAACAATCTCCCTTTATACAGAGAAAATTATCTACTGCAAATAAAACCATGGAAAATATTCACTGAAGAAGATAGTACAGTAGTGATGGTTGTCAAAATGTGAAATAGATAGTAATATCCATATAGTAATAACTCATATCTAGATAGTAATATTTAGATAGTAATATCTAATATCTTGAGTAATAGGTAGTAAAGTACGATTTATATTTGTTCACACAAATTTGACTGGATAATTCATATGTTACAGAACTTCAGTCTTTCGTTCCAAGTTTGCAAATTAACAGCCGCAAGTGGTCCTGCATAAAGTTTTGGGAATTTGGGAATCCCATTATTGATTTTGAATTTGTCAGAATGCATTGCAGGATAACATGTGACAACACATCATGTAACAGATATAAATATGCAAATCTCCTGCTGTTTTCTTTCCTCAGGAAAAAAAAGTAGCACATGTGTCAGACAGGGAACCATAGGAGTCTACAGTCATAGGAGTCATAGGACTTCATTAGAACCATAAGAGTCTAAGAATAGCCTATGATATGGCATTTCCCTACAACAACAACTTGCACTTATATAGCGCCCTCCAAGCAGGTCGCGTCTCAGAGCCCATTTCTCTTATATATCTAATATTGTGACAATATTTTATTTATTGCAACAACAACAAAGAAGTTCCCTCTTTTTGGTTTATTCTTTCTCCCATAGAAAAATGTGTTTAGAATTCATTGGTTTGAGATGTTTTAGAGCTCCACCATGTCTGGACTATTTGAGAGTCCAGTAATTTCAGTCTGTGTGAGACTCAGAACCAGTTGGGGATGTAGCTATGTGCCACAGATGTCTAACCCCATCACCCAACCATGTTGTTGGTCTTTGGGGAAAAGTAAGAATTTGCCAGGAATTTAATTTGATTTCCAAAAGCAAAGCAGTCCGCAACATCCAATGTCACAAGAATAGACGGCAAAGGGAACCTCAGAGTAAATCAAGATCAATTTGGAAAATAATGTGGATGAATTGAGGAAGGGTGAATAAAGTGAACTTATGTCAATAAGTCATTACTCTCTGGGAGTCTCTCCCAATCTCTTCACTTAACCCCTTCTCTCCCTTCAATCAAACCCTCTAATAAAAACTCTATTTGATCAACTTCCTGAAATCTTTCTACACTATTCAGTAATCCATATAATTTTGAGAAGTGCTTTGTAAAGTTACTTACACGCAAAGTACTCTAATGTAATACAAATACAATTTATACTTATATAGTGCCTTTCACATCTAGAGGGGGAGAGAGGGAGGGGTTGGGGTGGAGAGAGAGGTAAGAAAGGGGTAATGAGAGAGAGAGAGAATGAGAGAGGGAGATAGCAGAGAGAGGGGGGGAGAGTGTGAGAGGGGGAGAGGAGAGGGAGTATGGGGGGAACGGAGTGAATGTGAGGGAGAAGGGGAGAGAAACAGAGACGGGGTGAGATTGAGAGAGGTTGTTTGAGAGAGAGTTTAGAAGGCTTAGAGAGGGTGTGTGAAGGAGAGGAGGAGACAGGGGAGAGAGGTTGAGAGGTGGAGTGTGAGTGTGAAGATAGAGTGTGAGAAGTGGAGGGAGAGAGTAATTGAGAGAGAGTGTGTGTGCAAGAGAGTGAGAGAGAGAAGGGGAGTGGAGAGAATGCCCCCCTCCTCCTACTCCTCACTGACCCTCTCTCTCCCCCTCTTCCCCCTCTCTTTCTCCCAATCAGCCACACGATTCACTAACTACAACAGCAGCAATAAGTTGCTAAGGGTGCAGTTGGTAAGAGACTGACTGCAATAAAGACTCTGCGCACTGTGCCCTCCCAACTGTTGGCTCCTGCCGCTGCCCCGGGAGGATGTTCACCAGGGAGGAAGGGAGGCAGTGGATGTTGGAATGGTGGAAATGGACTCGGACTGAATAAAATCTTTTTATGTGACATTGCTGTGTGCAGATTAGCTGCCAGATTTGTCTACAAAATACATAGCCACTGCCCAGTACAGCAAACCCTATGAAGTGCTTTGGGCATTTCAACAATGTAAAAACTATTATATCAAATGCAAGGATTATTTTATTTTCAGCATGCACTAAGCATTAGTATCACTATTTTAATACGGTAAATGATATTTAAAATACATTTGGAATATATCCAAAAAGAGGCTACACTATAGCTGTGTGCAAGNAAAAAAACTGATTATTATGGTGACTTATTTTTTACTAAAGGTCATTTCCTTCTAGAGATAAAGGTACACAAGCCTGCTTTGGTTTTGTACTGACAGGAAACACATTACTGAAACGTGGATAATAGAAGCCTATGGTAGTGCAATACTGTTTGCATGAATTACATAACTGTCACTAACATTGCTGTTCTGTAATGTTATAGAGGCCAAAGGTCATAAGTGTTATAAATGATGTTAAACACTGTACAGCTTTAACTCACTAATTTAGAAGTCAGCAAAGATTGCAGTAAAAGACCAATGATATTTTCAGGAGAAATTACACTATCAGGAATGGTAAAGGTAACAAATGAAGAACATAAATTGTAAATTCTGGGAAAAGACAAACCTCCCCAAAGCTATAACTGCTTGCTTCTAAGGATGCAATCATAAATATTTCTGAAAATAAAACATTTTGTTTGGCGAGGCGTCGCAGGTGGAAGGATTATTTTAGTTTATACCTCAAATGATAATTGAACATATCACACATGGGTATCAATCAGCCTGGCCTAAACCCATCACCCTGCTTACAAGAATTCAAGCCAGACTGAGTGACCCTCTTAGGTTGCCACCTACACTTGAAATGTCTCTTGGTGTACAATCCAAATACAAAGGCCCGATAAAGATCTGTTTCGCAATTCCTTCATCGGTCTAATGCAGTGTTGTGCAATAGAAATTGCTGTGGCTACAGCCACAATATTTTAGCCCCATGCCCTAATTTTGGAAGAAAACATCTTACATACACTCACACAATACAGGTAAATCTACTTTGCATGTATGTTTGCATGCATATTTACTTAACGAACATCTACTTAAACATCTAGCACCATTCAACGCAAAATTTTGCAGTCTTCTCTTTAATTTTTTCTTGCAAGATGTGCCAGACCAGCCCCTACTCTCCATCCAGAATGTGTTTGGATGCTGTTGCCCTTTGCCGTGATGGACCCCGTTGGAGCTGCTTGTTTTGGGCTGCTTTTTCTGCTGACCAGGAGCCGGTATTCCGATTGGTCAAGCTGTTCACGATTGACAGCTCCCCTCTCCATACAATATTGACCGGTGTTTCCATGGTGCTGAAATCCGGGGTTTAATATTAATAATAATCCTTGCATTTGACATAGCACCTCACTACACGTTTGCACCTGTGTTACACGCCATTTTCGCAGATAAACAATAAACAGTAACCAAGAAGGTAAAGCAACAACAACAAATTACATTTATATTGTGTCTTTCACATTACAAGGATGTCCCAAGTACAATAAGGATCCAAAAACATTTGCACACACTGCTTTTTGTCTTACCATTTTACCAACATGTGTACAAAAAGGTCAAAGTACCCATGCATATGCTGTGCAAATATGAGTATTGGGATTTCATGCCTATCAATGGTATCTATTACTCAGTTTTTATTTATTTAATCAAAAATGCAATTTTGCCATATCTGGATTCTCAAATTGCCTAATGTATTGTACAACCCTGGTCTAATACATAAAAGCACCACTTTCTGCAAGCTTCAGCCATGCTGATCAAATCCCACATGGTGCTGAGATAGCTGCAGCAGTTAGGGTGCTATAATTAGAATCAACACCACTAGATTAGGGAGAGGGAAATCAGACACCTAGGATTGCTATCGAGATATCCTCGCTAGAAAGTGCCTTGTGCGGACATTGTCTGAGAGCAGGATCCGGTTTGACTGTGATACCCCTCCAGGCAAATAGTCTATCAGTGATCACCAATCAATAGCAAGGCACTGGAGGGTATCAGCTGCTGTGCAATCCCAGGTGAAGGGGAAGCGGAATCAGAACATCTTTGGGAGGGGAGAAAATTGGAGAGAAAAAAGCGTTGCAACATCTGGGTGCACATCTATTTAAAGGAATGTTGCTTTCACTTGAAATATTTACTAAGTAAGAGAAGCAAAATTCACTGCAACTCAGAGTAAACGTTACTATGCATTACAACATGGTGTATGTATCCATACTGTTGCCAGCTCCTTGGGACGTATCCCCAACATGGAAAGCTCTACACAAATATAATTTGTTGTTGTTGTGTATTAGCCTCATGATACAGAACAGCAAAGCCATTAAGTGTTAGAGTAAGTTCAGGGTACATATGAGTGACTGCACCATTCTCATATGTATTGTGCAAAGCAAAGATAAAAAAAATATGCAATCTTTGTGAATAAATACTGCAGAAATATCCATATTGTTGCCAAAACATATTACATTAGCAAAAGCATATGTCCAACATTTTGCAACAAACACTATGCAACATGAAGCTTCATCTGCCATCACGTCTTATGAGACCAGGAGCAATTGCAATGATGCAATGGTTCTACAGTACTGTACTTTCATCAAGTATTTAAAACAAATGGCTGCGTTGAAAATAGACCATTGGATCCAAATGCCCAGGGTCATAACAGATACAACTTTAAAAACTGTGAAATTGAGCAGTATGAGCATAATTAAAGTTGCAAGCTGATCACTGGAAAGTATCTTTCGAGTCCAGTTGGGCAACAGAGACAGCTACAGATGTGAAGAACATTGTGAACATAAAGTCTTCCTTTAAACTTTCACAGAATGAAACTATCTCTCCTCTGTTGATGTGTAGTTTGATTAGCAACACAGAATCTTCGCACAGTTCATAGCACTCTAGACTTTGGGGCAAAAGTTGTAGGTTCATACCCCACGACAGCTCATTGAGCTCACACTCTAGTTTGATATTCCTATTCATTCGATATAGTAATGCATTGCTAGAGATGCTACCCTTTGGACGAGATGTGAAACTGAGGTCCCATCTGCATGTTCAGGTGGATGTTAAAGATCCCACAATTGTTCACAATCCTCAATTCGTCTTTCACCTCATGGCTGCTTGACTTTGCTGTGCAAACATTGGTTGCCTGTATTTGTATATAAGCTCACAGTCACTACGGTTGACAACAATTAGGAAAACTAAGGCATTTCTCCTGGTATCCTGACCAAAAATTCTCTAGATGAATTGGTCATTCACTTCAGGACTGTTTATTCATCTCCCTCTCTGGCAGTGTTCAATGTGGTGAATATCATCAATTTTCATGGCCTGTAATATTTCACCCACAAAATACGCACAGCCAGATTATTTTACAATACCATGTGAAATACGTTGAAACATCACAACTTTGTAATAAGCACTCTGAGATGCTACCCTGCATGAAGGGCACTATGTAAATGCAAATTGTTCTTGTTGATAAGGTGCTACATCAAATGCAAGGATTATTTATTATGTTATAGATATTTTCACATAGACACAGACTGATGGAACACCTGTTAAGAAATATGTTTTCTATTCCATATAAAATAAATGTGCCCAAATAGGCATATAATTACAGATACCTAAAAATTTGTGTGATCCTAAATCAAAATGTCAGCAATGAGTTGAGGATAATAGCCAACACCACAAGTTGTTCATGGGCTAATAAAATCATATAAAAGGTGCTAAAATATCTGCATTAGCTCATCAGTAGATTCTACAATATTAATATTGTCCAGTAGTGTGAAAAGAAGCCATTATTCCTTGTCAGCCATTACCTTCTACTGTTGTGTTACAATTTAGAGAGACCTTTCAAATATAACACTCAAAGCATTTCTTGCACATTTATTACAATTTAACTTTATATTAGCATGTTTCCATTTCTGCTAATATCTCAAGTTTCATTCTATCTACACATTACAGATCAACTGAAATGTTTCTGGTTCTTTAAAAAGAAACTTTATATCAAACCTTGAATACCTTCCCCTATTCTTTGTTTTAAAATAATAAGAATCCCATTAGTAATCCTTATATTTGACATAGCATCACAAGGACGTCTGAAACCCCTTCCCAGGATATTCTGTAAAGTGGAGTGACTAGTAACTTGGTGGGTGAACTTCCACACAGCAATATCCCTCAAGCAACCATGAAATGAATGACTAATTGTATTTGGAGATTGTTGGCCAGGACACTGGAAGAAATTCCCTTCTCTTTTTGAATAGTATCCTGGGATCTGGAACATCCGCCTGAACAGGCTGATACGATCTCAGTTCAACATCTCATCTGACAATGCAGCACACCCCATGGTACCACACTGGAGTGTCATCTTAGTTCCAAGTCCTGATGTGGGGCTTGAATAATGATCAACTTTAATAAAATCCCTGCTTCAGAGAGATGATTCTTAAAATATGAAGTCAAGCAAATAAACTCTGGATTCATGGTATACAGTCTGCTCCAGTTAAATTTTCCACTTGGAATCATTAGTTGGATGACATTAGCATTGGAAGCAATGTATTTTCCACTGTTATTACCATTAGTGTCTTTTTGAATTTTCCAGTAGCTTCCTAATTCTATTGGTAATACTTTTTGACATGGCTTAATATCTTTGATGAAGACTTTAATTAGCAATGTGATGGTCTTCACACATGAATTTTCTCCCTGCTATTTCCAGCAATATTGCCTGACTTTATTAAGAGGAATATTCGGCTGATCCTCAAAACATCAGAGCTCTCTAGCTGATCAGACACAATCATATTTCTCAGACTGTTAGTGGAAATGGCAGAGGCAGCAGAACAGAAAGGACTGCAGGACAGAAGCTCCTATTCTGATGTATTACTGTGGGAGCAGAAAGAACAACTCTGGTAAGTGGGAATCAGTTTGGAGGGTTTCTGTGGAAATTAATTTGGCAAGCATCTGCAAACAGTGAATGGAGAGCTTGGCAAATGCATATGATTTAGTGATAGATTAAAGAAAGAAATGGCTGCACCCTACAATTGAACATTTGTCTTCCATTTGCTTTTAAGTCATTTGTGTCTTCAGAATTTTTTTTAAAACAAAGTATGTGTTTTAGGGCTGTATTTTGTTTAAAAAACACAATACATGGCTCTGACTTAATTCTCTCTTTCACTTCTCTCTGCTCCAGAATATCCCAGCCTCTAAGAGAGAGACAGTGCATCTGGTTTCAGTCATCTGAGTGAAGGTTTCTGCAATATTAGGAATTATGAGGGTTATATAGGACTTACTGTTACTTTTTCATGAATCAGAGTACTTATTCCTGGCACACTGAAGTTCGCTCTTCTCTTTTGCCACACTCTCATGTATCCATAGAGAATCATTTAAAAGGATTAATAGTTCCTCTTATTGTTTTTATCTTCCTGCATTTCTGACTTGGGTAGCAGCTACTCTCTCACGACAGTGTCCTGACTGGTGTTCTTAATGGGGAAGGTAAAAGCAAGGTAAGAGCTTTTGCTGTGGACTGGTTTAATATCACATAGTAAAAAAAACACTGCAAGTAGATGTGGATGTGAGAACTGGGCTTTAGTGTGACTACTATGATTTATGATGTCTGTTAATCCTGATGTGTTGAAATTGTATTCACAATGAATTGTTTTGGTGATGGCACATGTTTTGGCATTGATGTCTGTAAATTAGCGCCTTTTGGGATGTTGGCATATGTTTAGTGTTGGCATGTTTTGTTGTTGGTGCGTGTCTCCATGTTAGTGAGTGTTAAGGTGTTCTGTGTTTTGATGCTTATTACTGTGTTTTTCCACAGTCTGTGTCCTCTCCTATACCAGGCTCCATGAACCTTCCTTGCTGGGCAACCCAGTGGTTCAAATTCTAGCTCCTTGTCCTCATTTTCAAATCTTTCCTTGGCCTTGCCCAACCTGACCAGTGCAGTGACCCAACTCACCAGCCACTCCCTCCACTCAACAAGAAAAACAGCCTATTTCATGATCCCCACCTGATCTGCCCCAATCTCTGAAACTCCAGGCTTGAGTCCCTCTGTCTTGTCTCTTCCACCTTGTCCTCTTTCTTTAAAACCTGTGCTTTCGGCCTGTTTTGCATTTCCCCCTCAACCCCCTATCCCCTGCTTGGGCTCCCAATCAGCATTGTGAAGCACTTTGACAAATCCTTCTGACATGAAAGGCACTACACAAATTGTGGTGTTGTCATGTGGTTGGTGTTGTCACGTGTCTAGGTGCTGTCATGTGTGTTGATGTTGTCATGTGCTTTGGTGTAGTCACATGTTTTGGTACCACATATTTTGGTGTTGTCATATGTGTTTGTGTTGTCATTTGTGTTGGTATTGTCACTTGTGTTTGTGTTGTCACATGTGTTGGCGTTACCACGTGTGTTGGAGTTGTCATGTGTGTTGGTGTTGTCACATATGTTGGTGTCATGTGAGTTGGTGTTGTCACGTGTGGTGGTGTTGTCATGTGTGTTGGTGTTGTCACATGTGGTGGTGTTATCACGTGCGTTGGTGTTGTCGCGTGCGTTGATGTTATCGATGCATGTTTTGGCATCACGTATTTTGGTGTTGCGCACTGCATCAAATACAAGGATTACTACCTAACAAAATGTGAATTTAACCCAATTCTATCTGTCTAACATCAAATCAAACATTGGTAAAAGAAAGGTTCAATTTAACAATTTTGAAAATATCCAACTCACTAATCTCCTGGTGTTCCTCAAACCTCAAACTTCTAAAAATTGAAGTTGAAAAGTTTCACTTATGTTTTCTCACATGTTCTGAGAAACACTGACGTAAAGGGTTGCTACTCTAGTGTATTCAATACATTAATTGAAGAGAAGCAAGCAACTATTCTACAGTTGTGTAATAATTAGGGTTTAAGAATTTTTGTTTATAATCCTTTCTTAAATAGATAAATAATATCTGGACTTTTACAGACAGTTTTAATTATAAAAGCTCAGACGTGAAGAGAGTGTAGCAAGCGACTTTCACCATAATGAATATGTACACATTGCAAGACAATTTGGCAACTAAAAGTGTTTTGTCTGTAGAAATCGTCTACTATTTTTTACTTTTATATTAAAACTTTAATAATGCAACGGTCAGACAGATATCCATTTTGTGAATTTTTGATGTCTGCCTCTCCAGGTGGACAGTAAAGATGCTATGGCACTATTCTGAAAGAGAAGGGAGTTTCTCAGTATCTTGGACAACAATCCATCAAATACAAAATACAATAACAACAACAACTTGCACTTATATAGCACCCTCCAAGCAGCAGCATCTCACCTGACTCAGAGCAAGGGGGGGTGGGAAGTTGGGGGAGCGCACTGGTGGCCGAAGAGGAAGGTTTTCAGGCGGGAGGAGGCCAGGCGGAAGTATTGAGGGAGATTGTTCCAGAGTTTCGAGGCATAGTGGCTGAAAGCGCGATCTCTGATGGTGGGGCAGAGGGTTCAAGGGACAAGCAGGAGCCCGGTGCCAGACAAGCAGAGCCACCGGGTGTTGGATTCAAGAGTGAGGAGGTTGGAGAGGTAGGGAGGTGCTAGAGAGTGAAGGGATTTGAACACAAGCGTGAGGATCTTGAAGTCGATCCATTCGGTGATGGGGAGCTAGTGGAGCTTGGACAGAACTGGTGAGATGTGGGTACAAAGTTTGGTCCAGGTCAATATGCAGGCAGCAGAGTTTTGAATGAGCTAGAACTTTTGAATAGTGGAGCTGGAGAGATCGGCGAGGAGTGTGTTTGAGTAATCCAAGCAAGAGGTGACAAACGTATGCACAAGGGATTCAGCTGCATTTGGGGTAAGGTATGGTTGGAGGCGGGCAATGTGGCGGAGGTGGAAGAAGGCAGTCCTGGTCAGGGACCGGATGTGGGAGGGGAATGACAGCTGGGGATCGAACCAAACTCCTAGATTACGCACTGGTTTGTTGAGTCTGAGGGAGAGCCCATGGAGGTTGAGGAGTTCAGATCCGCAGGAGTGAAGACATTGATGGGAGCCAAGGAGTACGGCTTCCATCTTGTCCATATTCAGCTGCAGGAGGTTTACACTCCTCCAGGCCTTGATGTCTGCCAGACAAGCTGATAGAACATCGGCAGACCTGGAGTTGCTACTGGAGGAAGCAAAGTAGATTTGTGTGTCATCCACATACATGTGGAAGTTTATCACATGTCTGCAGATGACATCACCAAGAGGAAGCATATAGATAAGGAAGGGAAGAGGGCCAAGGATGGAGCCCCGGGGTACCCCACAGGAGGTGGTTGGTTAAGTAGGACTCAAACCATGAGAGTGCCATCCCACTAAGATGGATGAGGGAGAAGAGGTGGTGGAGGAGGATGGCGTGGTCAACTGTGTCCAACGCGGCAAAGAGATCCAGTAAGACGAGGAGGCAGAGGGAGCCCTGGTTAGAGCTAGAGAGTATGTAGTGGATGATTGTGGAGGAAAGAGTTGGGAAGACAGACAAGCAGGGAGTTGGCATGATGAACGTGTGAATGAGGGTTTCGGTGGCCTGAGGGGTGAGGCAGTGGCGGAGCCGGGCAACGTTGAGGAGGTGAGGGACGATAGAGTGGGTCATGGTGTAGATGTGGGTTTGAAAGGACAGTTGAGGTTCAAACAAGACGCTAAGATCCTGGACTGGCTCAGTGGGGTGTAGTGTGAATCCATGGATGGTGATGCTGCCAGTGGTCTTTCACTTTCACTTCATGGGTGTTTGTGACACAATGCTGTGTGATGCTTCATTCACCTATAAATACATTGTGAGCATACTTTACAGAAAAAAAAGTGTGAGACATTTTAATACTTTAGCAAATGCAGAGATTACTACTGTATTATTATAGAAGGCAAAAAAAACACAGGAGAAAAAGCAAAAAGCATTAGGAAAACTGCTCAAACTGCAAGAAAAGCACACATGTAGGAATGACATTCTCTTTGTAGAATGCTCACAGCATGCTCAGTTTTCAATAGATACTGAAAAAGGATATTTTAAGAACTACAGAAAGCAGACTTCAAAGTTAAAACCAAATTCAACAATTTGCCAAATTTTGAACACTCTGAAATTCTACATAAATGGAGTAATTCTAAATCCAGGTAGAATTTTGCCCATTAGTCTCTGCTCAGTCTTACCCTAAAGCAATATGGCTGAATCAGGAACTTGTTTGCTCACAGCCCAGATCTGTGACGATTCTGTTCTCCTGTATGCAGCCCATGTTAGAGATGGAAGTTTCTCTCAGAGTGCTGGCCAGCAATCCTCTAGATAAAATTGGTTTACACATCATTTGACCTCTCCGCTTCTCCATCGGCGGCCATGCTTTCAGTCACAATGCCCCAATCCTCTGGAACTCCCTGCCTCAATCCCTTCGCCTTTTCAGATGACACCTGTAGATACCCTTTTCAGCTCCCTTTCTCTCCAGCTCGAGTGTCTATTCCATTGTTAGGCGCTCCACAATGCTACCCTGGATGAAGCCGCTATGCAAATAGAAGTTGTTGTTGGTGATGACGATGGTCGTTCATTTCATGGTGGTTTAACTGTACTTCTCTGCCCCCACCCTTGACGCCAGGACCACTGCTGTCATGACAGAATGTCTATCAGACATCAAGTCCTGGATGAGAGCTAACTTTCTTCAGTTCAACATCAACAAGACCGAGGCTCTCCTGATTGGTTCCCGTCAGCGCCTCCTCACCTCAGGCACTGACAGCACCACCATCCATGGTTGCACACTCCACCTTGCTAAGTCAGTCCAGAACCTTGGGGTCTTGTTTGACCCTCAACTATCCTTTCTACCCTACATCTGCGCTATGACCCGCTCTGCCTTCCCCACCTCTGCAACATCGCCCGGATCCGCCACTGTCTCACACCGCAGGCCTCCGAAACCCTCATACATGCTTTGATTACATCGAGGCTTGACTATGCAAACTCCCTGCTTGTCGACCTCCCCAACTCCTCTCTCCACAGGCTGCAGATCAACCAGAATTCTGCAGCCCGTGCCCTCTCCTGCACCAGGCTCCCTGATTCTATCACCCCCATCCTTGCCCAACTCCATTGGCTTCCCATTATAATAGAGGATACAGTTCAAGATTCTGGTCCTCACCTTCAAAGCCCTCCGTGGTCTTGTTCCCTGCTACGTCTGCGACCTCCTAACCCCCTACCATCCTGTTCGCTGCCTCCGCTCAGCGGGCTCCGGCCTGCCTCATGTCCCCCATCTCGCTCACCCCACTATTGGCGGGTGGGCCTTCCGTCACTCTGCTCCCACCCTCTGGAACTCCATCCCACAGTCCCTCCGTCTCATCCCCTCCCTTGCCACCTTCAAGACCCATCTCAAGGCCCTCCTCTTTGACCGTGCTTTTGATCTCCCTGCTTCCCCCCTACCATCCACCCTCCCCCACCCCTACCCCCAGCTCAGGTCCATAGCTCTGTCTGTCCAGTACCTTGGAATGAAAGGCGCTTTACAAATGTAATTTTTGTTGTTGTTGTTGTTGTTGTTTGTGGGACATTGCTGTATGCAAATTGACTGCTGTGTTGGCCTACAAAGTCCAAGTTCCAGCGGTGAAAGTTGTAACTCACTGTGCTATCCAGTTACGATACATAAGCTAAATGTATAGTAAAAATCCTGAATCGCTGCCTGAGTACAACAAAACAGGGTGAGAATATTTGTATAAAACCTTGGTTAGACCACATTTGCAGTACTGTATCCAATTCTGGTCTCCACACTACAAGAAGGATATAGCAGCGATGGAATGAATACTGAGTAGGTTTACTAGAATGATCCCAGGGTTAGCAGGTTAGTGCTATCAAGATAGATTGGATAGGTTAGTACTTTTTCGTTAAGAGAAAAGATGCTTAACAAGGGACCTAACACAAGTGTTTAAAATTATAAAAGAGTTCAATAAAGCTAGTATAAATAGGCTGTTCCCACTTGTTGGGGAGTCCGTAACCAGGGGATAAAATATAATATAAACCTATTTCTAGAATTTCTAAAAGATAGGAGGAATTTCACTCAGAGGGTAGCGAGAATGTGGAACACACTGCCTACAGTGATATTTGAAGCAGATAATTTAGATGTATTCAGGAGAAACCTAGGTATACTCATAAGGGAGAAGGGAATAGAAGGGTATGAGAGGAAGTAAGGGTGAAGACTCATGTGGAGTATAAATACTGGCATGGACTGGTTAGGACAAAAAGCCTATTTTCCTACCTCTCTATCTTTGTGACCTCCTAACCCCCTACCAACCTGTCTGCTGACTCCACTCAGAGGGCTCTGGCCTGCTTCATGTACCCCACCTTGCCCACCCCACCATTGGCGGACAGGCCTTCAGCCTCTCTGCGCCCACCCTCTGGAACTCCACTCCATAGTCCCTCTGCCTCACCCCCTCCCTTGCCTCCTTCAAGATCTGTCTCAAGACCCACCTTTTCAACTGTGCCTTCGGTCACTCTCCTACCCGTACCCTCTGTGCCCTCCACTCTTGATCCCAACCACCACCTCGAGTGCAGATCCCTGACTGTCCAGCATCTTGGGGCATCCTCCTGACATGAAAGGTGCTATACAAATGTAATTTGTTGTTGTTATTTGGTGGTGTTGTATGCTGTATGTAAATCTATGTAATGATGGAAAAGCTAAACTAACTTTTCACTCTTCATGCAAACCATCTTTGTAGATTTTGAACCCCATGGTCTCCCAGCTTCCAAATGAAAGGTTCAAATGGCATCAATTTGGAAAAAGCAATGTTAGTTTCCATTTTTTTAAGTGTCATCTATTGACATTTCAATAACATTTGAAGATTAGTGCAGGCTTTTAAGAGCCATAAATCATTGAGATTAATAAATTGTTTAGATTCAGAGATTAATCTGAGGATAAAGCAATGACAATAAGTGATAGTCTGATAAAAAATCTTTTCTCCTTCTTGAAACAATAAAAAGAATATAACAAAAATTAAATTCAGGTTTTATGGTTGGTTGTTGAAATTGATTTCCACAATAAACATGCCTTCTGTCAGATGAATATACTGAGCAGGAGAAAGAGCAGCTATATCAGAAATTCCACATTATTCTGAATGGAAACAAGGTGCATGGGAGGAGGAAAGAATTACTGAGACATATATATACTGGATATCCTCTGGATATCTGCTACTTGTATGTATTGAAGAGATAGTTTTAAAGGGGTGATTGACTGTATTAATATATGTGTTTTTAGGGTTCATTAACAAAGTCAGAATAAATAAAATGTTCCTTATATCAAAAATCAGTTTATTAAAAGATGGTGTCATTTGTGAAAAATCACAATCACAATCCATGTCTCTAATGCCCCTGTACTTTAATAGACTACGACAAGTAGACTGGTTAGTTATAAAATTATAGCAACACTGTTTATATGAAAGCTTGAGTAATTGTGTAAGTTTGATAATCTGTGTAAACTGCGAAGGATGGGAAATCGCAGAGCCTATAATGGAGTGTCAACAATGAGTTTAAATCCCAAAGTGGGGTTTGAACCCATAACCCTCTGACTCAAAGGTGAGAGTGGTACCACTGAGCCAGGCTGAAACCCTATACAGTTCCAGGGAGACCTGCTCACAACTAGATTTCCTTCAGTGGTAATTGACAGAGAACCATTTCTGTCTAATTACATCATGAAAACACTAACTGTATGACTTTCAAGTAGATAAGGAAATTATTGAATTTCCATTATCCATCTCATTGAGCCCCATACGTAACACATGTGACTCTTAAGCAATGTTCTCAAATGCTCCCCATTCCCCAGAGGATCGAGTTCAAGATCCTTGTCCTCACTTTCAAGGCCATCCATAGCCTTGCCCCCTCCTACCTCTCTGACCTGCTGACTCCCTACCAACCTGCCCGCTCCCTCCGTTCATCGGGCTCCAGCCTGCTCCATGTCTCCCACCCGACCCACCCTACCAGTGGTGGCCGGGCTTTCAGCCTCTCTGCTCCCACACTCTGCAAGTCTGTCTCACGGTCCCTTTGCCTTGTTTCCTCCCTTGTGTCCTTCAAGGCCGGTCTCAAGACCCTTCTCTTCGATAGTGCCTTTGGTCGACCTCCCACCTCTCTGCCTTCCCTCACCCCTACACTACCCCTCCCCCATTCTCGGGCCCCAACAGCTGACTGTTCAGCGCTTTGGGACGTCCTCCCGACATGAAAGGCGCTCTATAAATGTAATTTTGTTGTTGTTGCATTCGAGGCCTTAAACAAAAATCCATCTTTAGATTTTTATTGAGAATGAGAACGAGATGTTGTTATTTTAGTTTGTATGTATTAGTGATAATTAACAACCCAATCATTACTAAGAAAATATACACTTAGGAAAATAAAAGGGAAAATAAAATCTTTCGCAAATTGTGTCTTTTTATTGAATCACTTTATGCAAACAAATGAATCATATTATAAGAACACATTGTGCTGTGCAGATAAAATAAGAATTTATTATCGGTGCAACACAAAAGTCAGCATAAACACAGATCTGGATTCATGCACCTCAGGAAGTGTGCCCTTCAAACCTAAACACGACTTTGTCTTGTTGCATGCATCAACAATAGAACCAGAAACTATTACAGAGAGAAAGCCCCAGCATAATGCTGCTAATTTGTTTTTCTTTTCAAAACACCAACTACTCACAGGGATTTTTTTTAAAAACTGCTGTTCGTGATTTCTCTTATTCTTTTTCTTTAAGTTGGAGCCAGGAAAGTGTAAAACAATATTTACAGACGACTATCACCATGGTTATTGGCTTTATCACTTTACAAGGAATTTGTATTTGTACAGTACTTTATCTTGCTAAAACATCTCTGAGAAGCTTGCAAGTAATTACTGTTGAGTTCAGTGACTGTTTTCGGAAAACACAACAACCATTCGCATTAGGAAGGTCTGAAACAGTCATGAGGTAAAACAAAATTAACTTCCTCTCTTTTCAAGTAGCATGGTTTGATATTTGATATTCACCTTAACAAGCCAAGGAGATCTTAGAATAAAGTCTTCATCAAAAGGCAGTGCCAGCAGTGGAGCATTCTCCCAATACTGCACTGAAGTGTCAGCCTAAGCTATAAGCTCAAGGCCCAATTGGAGTTTGAACCCCAAAACTTCTGAGCCAGAGGCAAATCAAGCTTCCAACTGAGGCAACTAATATATAACATGAGAATGTCTGACTTTAATAAATTAAAATATAGCAATTTTTTAAAGCAATTTCACCGTGATAGACTCTGGTAGATAGAAAACCAGAAAATGTTTTCCTTATCTCAGGAAATACAAGAAATACATCAAAATACAAGAAGATTTGTGTTTTGGGAGGAGGGATTTTTTGGTGTATGCTTCCCTGTATTATACACCAGACGCGAACGATGGGGCATACATTAGCATGTGTTCCACTCCTATAATAAGTGATTATCTTTTATTGTATAAAGCTGAATACAATGCATAGAATTTGGTTATTTCCCCTTATAATAATAATAATCCTTGCATTTGATATAGCGCTTTTCACATCTTCTTAATATTTCAAAGTTAATTGACTGTATATTTTGTAGGCGAAACACAGAAGCCAATTGCGCACAGCAGTGTCCCACAAACAGTTGTGGATTGAAGTGACAAAATTATTATTGTTTTTTTGGGGGAGGGATTATTATCAGGTGTGTGGAGTAAGGAAACTTACCCAAGGTTTCGCCCTGCCGGGAATCGAACCCAGGTCTCTGGTTTGCAAAGTGAGTGCTCTAACCACTGAGTTACAGGACTCCTAGCTTATTTATGGAAAAGACCCACAGTTACTCTCTTTGTAAAGCTTTCATGTTTTGAAGCCATGGTAAGATTTCTTTTCTGTATAAAAATACTTGACTTTATTATTGAAACACTGTAACATAAATTGGTATTTATATTTCAAGGACATAACTTCTAACCAGCCTAGAATTAAATTTTGTGCCAACTAGTATTTTGGATTGCTTCTCTGGATGACTTCTCCTCGAACCTTTTCCTCTTCTTGTGGGGAAAATCATCATGTTTACATTGGTTTTATCACCTACAAGAAACTAGGTGTTCAGATTGGCTCAGTTGGTAGATCTCTTGCCTCTGAGCCAGAAGGTTGTGGATTCAACCTTCACACTGGGACCTTGATCTCATATAGTCTAGGCTGACAGTCCAATGCAATGCTGGGGAGGTGCTGTCCTTTGGATGAGATGTACACCAAAGTCCTGTCTGTAGCTCAGTGGTTAGAGCACTCACTTTGCAAGCGAGAGACCTGCATTCGATTCCTGGCATGGTGAAACTTTGGGCAAGTTTCCTTACTCCACACGCCTGATAATAATCCCTCAAAACAAAACAACAATAAATTGGTCATTTTCAATCCACGACTGTTTGTGGGACACTGCTGTGTGCAATTCGCTGCCGCGTTTCGCCCACAAAATATGCAGTCAATTCACTTTACAGTATATTCTGTGAAGCGCTTTGAGATGTCTAGAAGACGTGAAAAGCGCTATATCAAATGCAAGGATTATTATTATTGTTATTAAATATCTGATCTCCATTCAGCATATAATCCTTACATTTTATATTTCTTGTGTTTGGTATAGAGCCCTTCATGTCAGGAGGACATCTCAAAATGCTTCACATGATTTTACTGCAAAGTGCATGCGATTATATTTTGTAGGTGGAAATGTAGGCATTTCCCCTTGAAGGCACAACAATTCACTGTAGGGAGAATTATGGGCATAAAGCATCTTCCTAGAATTCTATGGAATAGTGCATTGAAGGACCAGTACATTACCTGGAAGCATTATACATTAAAAGGTAACTTGTCATTGGTTTATTTTAATGGATTTTGAAGATACTGCACTTTGAAGATTGTTTTGGTTAAAATTGAACTTTTTAAAGTATAAAACTAACTGTAGAGGGTTGTATCTAATACTAAAATATTCTTTTCACTTGATATTGCGTCTTTGATGTCAGGACATCTCAAAGCGCTTCACAGGATTTATTGTAAAGTGGAGTGACTGTGTGTTCTTTGTGAGTGAATACAGCAGCCAATTTCCATACACCAATGTCTCACAAATAGCCATGAAGTGAATGACCAATTTTAATTGCGGGATTGTTGGCAAGGGCACTGAGAAAAACTCCCTCCTATTTCGAATAGTGCCACCAGATCATTAACCTCCATCTGAACAGACAGACGATACCTCCTTTTTACGTCTCATCTGAAGAACGGCACCTCCAACAATGCAGTACACCCCCAGCATTACAATTGAGTATCTGCATAGACTATATGAGTTCCAAATCCTGATGTGGGGCTTGAACCCACAAGTTTCTGACTCAGACATAGTTCCTTTATAGTTCCTGCCCCTCCCACTCACCGCACTTTTCTGGATCTGTTCTACATTTTAAGCAAAGTCACCTCAGAAAACTGAGTCCCTTTTCTTCATAGCCAAGCTATCTCCTTCAGGAACTCTTAGATTGAGGGTTGGTAAATGCTTTCACTTCTCAGCTGCCATTACTCCTAGTATTCTATCCACACCTTCAATGACCAGCTCAGAGACAACAGCCTCCAAAACCATGGGGGTGGGGGAGAGAGATTTCCCTTTGATTCATTGCTCCATGAAACCTACGGGAATTCATTCCAGTCACCAGTCAACAGCTGTCTCCAGCTACCCTCATAAAACAGTTTTATAATATGATCACAGCTGGTTTGTCAATGATGGAGGAAATCACAGTCAAAGACAATTTTCTTTTCACCTAATCCACAGGCATGAAATTTGCAGGGGTCACTCTGGCTGATTACCTCCTCCCCCACTACTCTCTCTATAACAGAGACCCTACTCCTCTTTCTATAACATGGGATGTTAATGCCAAATGTAGTGTCCAAACTGCTGCCTTAAGTGGAACAAACAGACACTTAAACCTCTGATCTTCTATTCTGGTTTATCCAGGATAGTAAACAATTGGGGAACAGAACTGCTCTATTTATAATAATCCTTGCATTTGATATAGCGCTTTTCACGTTTTCTAGACGTCTCAAAGCGCTTCACAGAATATGCTGTAAAGTGAATTGACTGTATAGTTGTGGGCGAAACGCGGCAGCCAATTGCGCACAGCAGTGTCCCACAAACAGTGATGGATTGAAAATAACCAATTTATTATTGTTTCTGTTTTTGGAGGGATTATTATTAGGCTTGTATTATAATCTCTCAACAGACCAATTCCACTAGCACTACCGAGTTTGTTGTGCAATCATCCATATACTCTTTATGTGAGGGTGGTTGGTGTGCCGTGTAGATCGAATGATCATGTGGAGTTAATGTGGGAAGAGGTACAACTGCAGTCTGGTAATTCAGGCGCATATCCAACCAGAAATATTGTAGCTCAAAAAGAAAATGACTAAACCTTACTGTGACTTTTGCCAATAAAAGAAAGTCTTACTGAGCAAGTGCTTTCATTAATCCCAATTAACCTAATTCCTGGTGAACACAATCCAAGAATGCACTCCTTTCAGACAGCATTCCCCCTTTTCTTTTTGTGACCCTAAACCTTCCTCCCTTTTCTCCTTTGACCCCCACAGGTAAACAAGCCAACCACAAGGCTTCGGAAATCACAAAATGCATAAAAAATAAGGCCACTAAGAACTGGATTTGTTTACAGTTCAGACCCTGTCATTGACTTGAAGTATCTGTTGACTCATTATTCAAAACTTTCGAAAAGTAACAAAATGCTAAATGAGTTTAGGATCATACCGGCAAAAGAAATATAAATAAGAATTAAAAAAACCAAACTTTGACATGGTACTTTGACATCATATGTGTATACATAAAAACCAATAGGCTTGTTTTACTTCCTAGATGTTGATGTGAAGCAGACATTAATTTCCAAACACAGGACAGGTCAAGAGCTGGTGTCTATTTAGCTGTGTTTTGAGTTTGGGAGATAATAACCATGGCTTTCAGAGCTAGCAGCCAGCAAGGAAACAGTGCCATAGTCATTTGAATGGCCACAGAATCCTTAATGTTATAAAAGGAAGCTACCTCTGCTCTTATGCAGGGTTGATACTATGATATTTGCAGCAATTTGCAATGTATAAATCAAGGTTGAGCTGCGTAATCTCAGAGTTAATTGCACTGGAGCTCAGGTGCAGCAAACATTGAGGTGGTTCAGGCAGCACATCAATTTTCATGGCTGCAGGATAAATACCCACAGACCACTCCAAAACCTTTAAGGAACTATTTTTAATGTTATTAAAGACCTGGTCACACAATCTGCTCTTTTATTTAAATACTATTACTGTTATTTAAGCACTCCTCAACTTTGCACAATGTGATTAGAAACAGCATAAGACCTGGCTTTCTGTTTTCTAATCGCTTTACAGATGGAAGAAATGTCACTTCACTCTTAGATGTGTAAATTGAATGTCAGTTTTATCTTGTTCTCCCCTCTGGGTCTGAATAGTGAGAGTTGAAGCCCCACATTGCAATTTTTGGCTGTCATTCCAGTGCCTTACTAGGGGAGCACTACATTGTTGCAGGTGTCTTCTTTGAATAAGATATGAAAACCAAGATCATAACATAACATGTAGGAGCAGGAGTAGGCCATTCAGCCCTTCGAGCCTGCCCCGCCATTCAATCATGGCTGATCTTCTAATCTAACTCCAGCTGATAACATAACCCTGCCTTATCCCCATATCCCTTAATCCCTTTTGCAATAAGAAATATATCTATCTCAGTCTTGAATATGTTCAAGGACTGAGCGTCAACAGCCCTTTGGGGTAGTGAGTTCCATACATTCACCACCCTTTGAGTGAAGAAGTTCTTCCTCGACTCAGTGCAAAAGGGCTGGCCTCTGATTTTAAGGTTGTGACCCCGGGTTTTAGTTTCTCCAACCAGGGGAAGCAATCTCCCACTATCTAATCTATCATGCCCTTTGATGATCTTATAGGTTTCTATAAGATCCCCTCTAATTCTTCTACATTCTAGGGAATATAGACCCAAATTGGTCAGCCTAGCCTTGTAACTCATCCCCTTCATAAGAACATAAAAATTAGGAGCAGGAGTGGGCCATTCGGCCCCTCGAGCCTGCCCCGCCATTTGATAAGAAAATGGCTGATCTTCAGACCTAACTCTAATTGCCTCCCAATCCCCATATCCCCTAATCCCTCTATTTTTAAAAATCTATCAGTCTCAGCCTTGAAGGTGTTCAAGGACTGAGCATCTACAGCCTTCTGGGGTAGTGAATTCCATAAATTCACTACCCACTGAGTGAAGAAATGTTTCCTCAACTCTGTTCTAAAAGGCTGACCCTTAGTTTTAAGACTGTGACCCCTGGTTATAGATTCTTCTACCAGGGGAAACAGACCCTCTGTGTCTACTGTATCCAGCCCTTTAAGAATCTTATATGTTTCAATAAGATCTCCCCTAATTCTTCTGTACTCTAGAGAATACAGCCCTAGTTTATTCAGCCTATCCTCATAGGTCAGTCCCCTCATCCCAGGAACTAACCGAGTGAATCTACGCTGCACCCCCTTTAGAGCAAGTATATCCTTTATTAAATAAGGAGACCAAAACTGCACACAGTATTCCAGGTTTTTCTCACCAGGGCCCTATACAGTTGCAGCAAGACTTCCCTACTCTAATCCTTTCATAATGAACGCTAACATACCGTTCGCCTTCTAATTGCTTGCTGCAACTAACTTTCTGTGATTGGTGTACAAGGACACCCAAGTCCCTCTGGATGCTGACACATTCCAATCTTTCCCCTTCTAAAAAATAACCCGCTCTACTGTTTTTGCTACCTAGGTGGATGACTTCGCACTTCCCTACATTACACTTCATCTGCCACCTACCTGCCCAATCACCTATCTATGTCGCGCTGCATTTTTTTAATGTCATCCTCTGTGTTGACACTTCCTCCTAGTTTTGTGTCATCTGCGAATTTAGATATATTAACTTCGATGTCCTCATCTAGATCGTTGATGTAAATGGTAAATAGCTGAGGCCCAAGGACTGATCTTTGTGGCACTCCACTAGTCACATCACACCAATCTGAAAAGGACATGTTTATCCCTACTCTTTGTTCCCTACCCGTTAACCATTCCCCAATCCACGTTAATATGCTCCCCCCAATTCCATGGGCCCTTATCTTTTGGACTAACCTTTTATGCGGCACCTTATCGAATGCCTTCTGGAAGTCCAAACAGACCACATCCACTGATTCACCCTTATCTAGTTTACTCGAAATATCCTCAAAAAATTCTATGAGATTTGTCAAACATGATTTCCCTTTTGTAAAGCCATGTTGACTTGGCCTAATTATATTGTGCTCCTCTAAATACGGCACTACCACATCCTTAATCAACGATTCTAAAAAATTTCCTTTCACTGATGTGAGACTAACTGGCCTATAGTTCCCCATCTTTTCCTTTCCACCTTTTTTAAATAGTGGTGTGACATTTGCGATCTTCCAATCCATGGGGACTGTTCCAGAATCCAAGGAATTTTGGAAGATCAGACATAAGGCCTCCACTATCTCATAAGCTACCTCTTTTAAAACCCTGGGATGCAAGCCATCCGGACCAGGGGATTTGTCACTTTTTAGTGCTAACAGTTTCCCTAGCACCAATTCTCTACTAATGAAAATTTCCTAAGTTGCTCCCTGTCCTTATCCCCTTGGTGCATATTGTTGTTGGCAGACTTGTTGTGTCCTCTAGGTTGAAGACAGATGCAAAGTACCTATTTAGGGACTCTGCCATGTCCTTATCCCCCATTACAACTTCTCCCGTCTCTAACTGAAGTGGACCTACATTTATCTTCACTAGCCTATTCCTCTTAATGTATTTGTAAAAACTTTTACAATCTGACTTAATGTTCCTAGCTAGCTTACCCTCATAAAGGTCTTAAATTTAAGTAGAGCCAACTTTGCTGGTATGAGAGAGGATTTAGCTTAAATAAACTGGGAAATTAGACTTAAGGATTTGACAGTAGTCCAGCAATGGCAGACGTTTAAGGAGATGCTGCAAAATTCCCAGCGAGCACGTATTCCTTTGAGGAATAAGAATGCCACGGGAAAGGTGGCCCAACCGTGGCTAACTAGAGCAGTTAGGGAAAGTATAAAGTTAAAGGAAGAAGCCTATAAAACAACTAAATGAGTAGTAAACCCAAGGATTGGGAGAACTTTAGGGATCAACAAAGGAGAACCCAAAAAGTGATTAAGAGGGAGAAAATGGAATATGAGGGCAAACTAGCGAGGAACATAAAGACAGACTGTAAGAGTTTTTATAAATATATAAAGAGGAAGAAGCTGTCAAAGGTAAATGTGGGTTCGCTACAGGCAGAGATGGGGGGAATTATAGTAGGGGACAAAGACATGGCAGAGTCATTAAACAAATACTTTGCTACTGTCTTCACCTTAGAAGACACTGAAAACCTACCAAGAATAGAGGGGAACCAAGAAGACAATGTTAGTGAGCAACTTGGGGAAATTAATATTAGTAAAGGAATGGTTTTAGGTAAATTGTCAGGTCTTAAAACTGATAAATCCCCTGGGCCTGATGGCCTACATCCTAGGGTTTTAAAAGAGGTGGCTACTGAGATAGTGGATGGCTTGTCTTTGACCTTCCAAAATTCTCTGGATTCTGGAACGGTTCCTATTGATTGGAAGATTGCGAATGTAACACCACTATTTAAGAAGGGTGGGAGAGAAAAGATGGGGAACTATAGACCAGTTAGTCTGACATCAACGTAGGGAAAATTCTTGAGTCCTTAATTAAGGATGTCGTTATGGGATTCCTGGAAGACCATAACAAGATTAGGAAGAGTCAACATGGCTTTACAAAAGGGAAGTCATGCTTAACTAATCTTTTAGAGTTTTTTGAAGATGTATCTAGTAGGTTAGATAGGGGGAAACCAGTAGATGTAGTATATTTAGATTTTAAAAAGGCATTTGACAAAGTGCCACACAAAAGGCTACTGCACAAAGTTAAGGCCCACAGGATAAATGGGAGCATATTAGCATGGATTGAAGAGCGGCTAACGGGTAGAAAACAGAGAGAGGGAATAAACGGGTCATTCTTGAATTGGCAGGATGTGACTAGTGGAGTGCCACAAGGATCAGTGCTTGGGCCTCAGCTATTTACAATTTACATCAATGATCTAGACGAGGACATTGAATGTAATGTATCTAAATTCGCAGATGACACTAAACTAGGTGGGAGAGTAAGCTCTGAGGATGATGCAAAAAGATTGCAACGGGATATAGATAGGCTCGGGATTGGGCAAGTAGGTGGCAGATGGAATTTAATGTGGAGAAGTGTGAAGTTATTCACCTAGGTAGAAAAAATAGAAAAACAGATTATTTTCTAGAGGGGGAGAGATTAGATAGATAATAATCGCTCCAAATCCAAAAACAATAATAAATTGGTCATTTTCAATCTACGACTGTTTGTGGGACATTGCTGTGCGCAATTGGCTGCCGCGTTCGCCCACAAATATACAGTCAACTCACTTTACAGTGTGTTCTGTGAAGCGCTTTGGGACGTCCTCCCGACGTGAAAAGCGCGATATCAAAATGCAAGGATTATTATTATTATTATTATAGTGTTAGTGTTCAGAGGGATTTGGGTGTCCTTGTACACCAGTCTCAAAAAGTTAGTTTGCAGGTGCAGCAAGCAACTAAGAAGGCGAACAGCATGTTAGCGTTCATTGCAAAAGGTTTAGAGTACAAGAGTAGGGAAGTCTTGCTGCAACTGTATAGGGCCCTGGTGAGACTATACCTAGAGTATTGTGTGCAGTTTTGGTCTCCTTGTTTAAAAAAGGACATAAGAAGGGGTGCAGCGTAGATTCATTAGGTTAGTTCCTGGGATAAGGGGACTGACCTATGAGGATAGGCTGAATAAATTAGGGCTGTATTCTCTAGTGTACAGAAGAATTAGGGGAGATCTTATTGAAACATATAAGATTCTTAAAGGGCTGGATAAAGTAGACACCGAGGGTCTGTTTCCCCTGGTAGGAGAATCTATAACCAGGGGTCACAGTCTTAAAATTAAGGGACAGCCTTTTAGAATAGAGTTGAGGAAACATTTCTTCACTCAGAGGGTAGTGAATTTATGGAATTCACTACCCCAGAAGGCTGTAGATGCTCAGTCCTTGAACATTTTCAAGGCTGAGACTGATAGACTTTTTAAAAATAGAGGGATTAGGGGATATGGGGATAGGACAGGTAATTAGAGTTAGGTTAGAAGATCAGCCATGATCTTATCGAATGGCGGGGCAGGCACGAGGGGCCGATTGGCCTACTCCTGCTCCTAATTCTTATGTTCTTATATTCTTATACTTCTTGTTCTCGCTCTTAATGAGTTTTTTAGGTTTTTTTTGCTGGTTTCTAAAACTCTCCCAATCTTCAGATTTGCTGCTTTTCTTGGCAGTTTTATAAGCTTTTTCTTTTAATTTGATGCTTTCCCTAACTGCTCTAGTTAGCCACGGATGACTTGCTTTCCCTGTGGTACTCTTATTCCATAATGGAATATGCGACCACTAAGAATTATGCACTACATCCTTAAATATTTGCCACTGTTGGTCTACATTTTTACCTCTTAATCTTATTCTCCAGTCTATTTTACCTAAATCTTTCCTCATACCTACAAAATTAGCCTATTTAAATTCAGAATATTTGCCTCGGATTTAATTATATCCCTCTCTAACTTAATGCAGAATTCAATCATATTGTGATCACTGCCCTTGAGGAGTTTTAATACCTACACTGCCGACTAGCCCTGTTTCATTACACAGAACAAGGTCTAGGATGGCCTGTCCCCTAGTTGGTTCCTTGGCATGCTGCTCTAGAAAGTTATCTCTCATACACTCAACGAACTCTTCTTCTAACCTACTTTTGCCGATTTGGTTTTCCCAATCTATGTGGAGATTGAAATCACCCACTATTATCGCTTTACCTTTCCTACATGCTCCACTGATTTCTTGAATAATACCTTGTGCTATTTTGTGATCACTGTTTGGGGGTCTATAAACCACTCCCATTAATATTTTCTGTCCCTTATTATTTTTTATTTCCACCCATATTGTCTCGACCTCCTGGTCATCAGATTTCAGATCCTTCCTCTCCACTGCTTTTATTTCATCCCTAATTAACAGGGCTACCCCCCGACTTCGTTTTCCACAGTGCCTATCTTTCCTGTAAACTGAGAATCCTGGAATATTTAACTCCCACCCTAGATCTCCTTGTAACCATGTTTCAATGATGGCTACTAGATCGTACCCATATGTGTCTATCTGTGCTTTTAATTCATCAGTTTTATTCCGAATGCTTCGCGCATTCGGATATAACATTTTTAATTTCCTACCATTTCCTCTACTCTCTGATTCCTTATCTGCTTTGCCAAGTTAACATATTCCTATTATCTGGCATGCTATTCTGCACTGTCATCTTTACTTTTTCTAATGCTAACTTATGGTTTCTCTTACCTATATATTCCCCCCCCCTTTACTAGTTTAAATTCCTATTTACCTCCCTATTGATTTGTTTAGCTAGGACATTTGTCCCAGCCCAATTTAAATGCAGCCCATTTCTCTGAAAGAGCTCTCTTTTCGCCCAATACTCGTGCCAATGGCCCATAAAAAGAAACCCCTGAGTTCCACACCACTCTTTTAGCCATGCGTTCAAGTCCTTAATTTGTTTGTTCCTGTACCAATTGTCGTATGGTACAGGCAGTAGTCCCGATATCACCACCTTCGATGATCTTGACTTCAATTTGGACCCCAGCTCTTTGAATTCCCTTCTCAAGTCATCTTGTCCAACTCTAACAATGTCATTGGTACCTATGTGAAGTACCACCAACGGATCCTTGCCCTCGTATTTTTAATTATCCTCTAGCCCTGCCGAGACATCCTTCACCCCAGCCCCAGGGAGGCAACAAAGCCTTCGGGTCTTCTGGTTGGTGTTGCAGATGATTGTATCTGTCTGTCTAATAGTCTCATCCTCAATGACAACAACCATCCACTCGTTTACTTCAGTGTTAGAGGTAGTTTTTCCTTCCACCTCACCGGCTTCCTTGTCGATACAAGCTCCAAGGATCTCATATCCATTGCTCAAGCTTAATGTCGGATTTACTACCACTCTTTCCGTTGTCCCCCTGATCTCCTGACTGTTAACTGTTAACCTATCCTGACCAAAATCAATGGTGTTGACTATATATTCCCTCAGGCGAGTGACTGGCTCCAGGATGTAGCTATCCAGGAAGAACTCACTGTCTGATACTCCGTAGTGTCTGCACCTCAGACTCCAGCTCAGCTGGAGCTGCCTCAGTTGCAGACATCTTCTGCAGATGTGGTCGCCCGGGGTCAGACTGCCCTTCATCAGCTCCCACATGTCACTCTCCTCACATAACACCTGCCACGCCATTGTCACCTCTTCCAACTTGAGTTAGTTAGACAAGTTAATTTAAGTTTTAATTTAATCAAGTTGATCCAATTAAGTTGATCAAGTTACGTTAATCAAGTTGAGCCCGTGGTGTGTGATGTGTTGATAATTGTTAGTGTTAGTCAGTAATTAGTGTTGATACTGACGTCGCTCTGACGTCACGTTTTTATTTTCTCGCTGGTTTTTTATCCTCTGACTGGCTGACTGACTGCTGCTCTCCTCGCTGTGGCTGTATCCCCACTGCTCGGTCTAGGTTCCGCCCCTCGCTCTCGTGCCTCTGACTGGCTGACTGCCACGTATTATTCAAAAAAAGAGAGTTTCTCCTGGCCACAACAACAACAAGATTCCATTTATTGAGCGCCTTTCACGTCGGGAGGACGTCCCAAGGCGATGTACAGTTGGGTCAGGACCCGAGCATTGGGGGGAAATGGTAAGGGTGAGGGGAGGGAAGGGAGGGAGCGAGGAGGGGGTAGAGAGTCGAGAGGGAGCTGAAGGCACGGTCAAAGATTCCCCTTGCATCCAGCCAATAATTCCCCTGGATAAACTACTTATTCATTCATGACTATTTGTGGAATATTACCGTACACAAATATATAGTCACTAAGCTTTACAGAAGTTTCCTGTAAAGTGCTTTGAGATGTTTCAATATTACAAGCACTATATCAAATGCAAAGATGACTATCTGCTGGATGCATGCTCAATAACATCCTGTATTGGGACTGCTGTCTTCAGCCCTTTATGCCCATTTGAGTTCAGGATATTGTTCTTTAAATCATTCTCCCGGTTGCTTCTATCCAGCACTTTCAATGATAAAAAAAAGCTCCCTTTATAATATTTATGTTTATCTGTCAGTCCATATGAATAGTTCACTTAAAAGTGACTGGATTTTACATTGTTCAAATGGTTGCCTGTTTGAATCATTGCATTGCAATGTTTTATACAGTGAATATAAGTCCTGTAGCTCAGTGGTTAGAGCGCTCGCTTTGCAAGTGAGAGACCTGAGTTCAATTCCAGGCAGGGCGAAACCTTGGGCAAGTTTCCTTACTCCACACGCCTAATAATAATCCCTCCAAAACCAAAAACAATAATAAATTGGTCATTTTCAATCCACGACTGTTTGTGGGACATTGCTGTGCGCAAATGGCTGCCGCGTTCGCCCACAAATATACAGTCAATTCACTTTACAGTGTGTTCTGTGAAGCGCTTTGGGACGTCCTCCCGACGTGAAAAGCGCTATATCAAATGCAAGGATTATTATTATTATAAGATGAATACTCAGTCATTTGCTCACTGTAAATTGCTCTTGAAAGGATTTGCAGTGTGATACAAACAAAGTATAAATATTTTACAAGCATTTACTCCGTGTACTCAGTGCACCCGGATGTAACAAAGGAACAGATGTGCCTTTGCTTCTCATGATAAGTATCATATCTCCTGGCAAAGATTCCACAAACAATTATTTCGGATCTGAATTTGTTATGGGGTTTCATTTTTATGAACCATTCCAATGATAATAATAATTATCTTTGCACGTGATATAGCGCCATATCATCTCATCGAGATGTCTCAAAGCACTTCACAAGATTTTACTATGAAATATAGTGTATTCAGAGACAAGTGCAGCAGCCAATTTGCACATTGCAATGTCCCCAAAATAGTCATGAAATGAGTTGCCAATTTTATTTAGGGGATTGTTAGTCAGGACATTGGGTGAAACTCCCTTCTCTTTTCGAATAGCACCATAGAATCTTTAACATCAATCTGAACAGACAGGCACGACCTCGGTTTAATGTCTCATCCGAAGAATGGCACCTCCAATAATACAGCACACCTAAAGCACTATGAGCTTAAAGTCCCAACATGGGCTACAACTTCTGACTCTGAGGTGAGAGTGCTGTCAACTCTGCCAGGCTGCGTTTCCATTGGAAAATAAGACGGTTAAAATGAAAATAAGTTATGCAAAAGACAATCATTCTATTGTGTTGTGAGATTTAAGAGGAATTGTGTTTGGTTCAGTTATGAACTGATAGTGTGCATCATATTAATGTCAAACTGTCTATGTGGCAGCACTCTTGCCAAAATAAAACACCAATTTTCACCATATAATCACTAAAATCAGTGCTTTTTTGAGTCAACATTTTATCTGCCGATTTTCTCCTGATTGTTAACACTAAAAGTAGAGTCCTCCCTCTCATCCCCTCCCCGCAAAAATACACAGAATTTCTACAGAATTTCCATCAGTCAAATCAACCCTCCACTCAACAGAATGTACACATGTTTACATTCACAAGGCTTGTTGATGATAGTCCTGTCTGTCCAAAGATTGACTGTCTATAGTTTCAAATTCTGTTCTTAATGATTGCTTCAACCTAAGAATGACAGACTTAGGACTTAGGAGTAGATGGAGACAAAGGGTCTAATTAAGAAGTGAAAGTTTGAATGTTTCTTTCCTTTTTTAAAAGAAACTGACTGCAGTGCTCTGGAGTGACAATATGTTGAGCTTATGTTAGTTAAAGAAAAAAGAAAGCAAGAGTAGCCTTTGCTTGTCAGCCTGTTTTCTGTCAGAGAATTGCCAGAAGTCTGCATCTTCTGCTTGCAGTTTGGAAACAGAACTAAGATTAAGACTTTTGGGTACATACCAGAATACAAAACTGCACCCATTCATCACTATTTTATCACTCAAGTAAAGCATTTTCATTCGGAGAGTCCAACGGTTGTTCACTGTGACTTTTTATGTAGAGTCTTTCATGGCAGGAGAATGTCTCAAAGGGCTTCACAGGATGTACTGCAACTTGTAGTGATTTTGTATTTTGCAGGTGACCGTATGGAAACTAAGGCAGAGAAGAACGTATTATATTCTGCACCTTCTTTGTGCAATAGCTGACATAATAGTGTTCAATGCTGAAGTCTTGATGTCAAAAGAATTTTATTTCTCAGCACCGTTAGGACAACATGTACATAAATCAACCATAACAATAATATGAAATAGAGAATGTAAACCTTTTTTTGTGGTGGAAAGGCTCTCAAAGAAATATTTTGAACCATTTCTTTTCATGATTTTCATTGATACATTTTCATTTCCTTTAAGTCACTTTCTGTTCCCTTTCTCTTTGATGATTTACAACAATTTAGTTGTACCTGGTAGTGTTTGCCTGCTTGGAAGTAAATATCAAGAACACAGTGTCAAGCTTCACATAATGGCATGCTGTATATCTGATAGACTTAAACTAAAGAATACTTTTTCCCAAATTGCACATACTGAGTTTAACATGTTTTTTCAGGTGAAATAAGTGACAGGTTTGAAAATACTCTGAGAGGTTTCTACCAAAGCTCTCTGAAACTAAAAACAGTATGAAACAAGTATGCTTTTAAAATATCACAATAAATAGTTATTTAGCTGAAATAATCTCTTAAGTAAAGATTTTTTTTTCAAGAGTTCAGGAGTCCAATCTCACATTTTGTATTATCAGATTCAAAGTAAGATTCACCAAAATAAGATTCTGAACAAAATGACATTAAGGTCAATGTGGATTTCTAGAAATTGGAATCTAAAGTGTTATGTGACCATCAAAAATACATTAGTCATTTGTAATTTTGTTTGCATTATTAATACATACTGTATATGAAATAACAAAGAAAGAGAGAAGAAACAAAACAGAGCATGGTAGCAGAAAAGTCCAGGCAGTTATATGAAGCCAAAGAGATTGCACTGTTCGGTTGGGAATTCCTGTCAATTTCTCTGAAGTGTTGCTCTCCATAAAGTGTGCTATAAAAAGCAAGTTGTTATTGTTAAATCTAGCTATGGTTTGCTTAGGCATAGTAATACAATCCAGGCTCAGTATTTTGAATCCACGAGGGAAGATTAATTGAAGTTGCTTTTTTGTACTTGGCAGGGCAGCTCTACAGCAGAAATCTGTTGGGTTTTTTTTGCACATTGATTGTGTTAACAATTAAAAAAAATCTGAGCAATGCAGCAACAAATGGTTGGTGGAATGGGGAATGTGAGGGCTGCTTCTCATGTGAGAGAGGCAATGGACAGGTTTGGTGATTCCCAGGAGGGAAGAATTCACACCATTTTAAGATTAAGACAGGCTGACACCAATAAAAAAAAGACTATTAAACAAGCAAATTCATGAACCATCACATTTGTACAAATTCATTGATTATTTGCTTCATTGAATTATTCAGTGCCGAAATTAAATATATTCAAGCAGACAATTGTTTATCTAGTTGTATCCATGGAACACAGATCTATTATGTAAAAAGTTTTAATCCAAATTCTTCTCACAGCTATTTTGTAAACAGTGGACATTGTGTGCAGTGTGCTGATACGGAGCTCACAGTCTAATCACTGCCACAATAGCATCTGGTTTCACTGAGTCATCAATAACCATTTGACCCTCTGTGGCAGTATCAGTAGTTTGGTTCCTGAGCCAGGCAGGTCCACACGTCTCCAGGTCATTGCTGATGATAGACCAGCGAAAGGACTTGGAGGTGCAGACCAGTCATTGGGGACAAGGATTCTTCCCACTTGGCTTCAGTTACCCATGCAATCCAAAGCCCTAATAAGTAGGTGGTCCTAGCTGGACAAGTAGCGGGAAGTTTCTCAGACATACTCTTGTCAACCTACACCTAATACTCTCTGGAATTAGGTAAGCAGGGTGTGTCACTCCAAGAGGAGAGTGTGCCTTCCATTCCAGACACAGAGAATTCCCAATGTGTAGATGGCATACACATGTGGAACTCTCAATCTGGTTTGGATACTCTGAAACATTCTGATGGGTAACAACAACAACAAAATTACATTTTTATAGCGCCATTCACGTCGGGAGGACGTCCCAAAGCGCTGGACAGACAGAGTTTCGGACCCGAGCTGAGGGTCGGGGTGGGGGAGGGGAGAGGGGGGAGAGCAGGGTGGAAGCCGTAAGATCGAAAGCACGATCGAAGAGCACGGTCTTAGGTGGGTCTTGAAGGTGGCGAGGGAGGGGGAGAGACAGAGGGATTGCAGGATGGAGTTCCAGAGGGTGGGGGCAGAGTGGCGGAAGGTCCGCCCGCCAATAATGTGCCGAGCAAGGCGGGGACGTGAAGCAGGCAGAGCCCGCTGAGTGGAGGGAGCGAACAGGATGGTAGGGGTTTAGGAGTTCCGAGAGGTAGGGGCGAGCAAAGCCATGGAGGGCTTTGAAGGTGAGAACCAGGATCTTGAACTGTATCCTCTGTGTGCGGGACTGGCTTAGCAAGGTGAGAAGGTGCTGACCGGAACCAATCAGGAGAGCCTCGGTCTTGTTGAAGTTCAAATGAAGAAAGTTAGCTCTCATCCAGGACTTGATGTCTGACAGACATTATGTCAGCACAGCAGTGGTCCTAGCATCAAGGGTGGAAGCAGAGAGGTGGAGATGGGCCTTATTCCACATAAGTGTGGAATTTGACCTCATGTCTGTGGATGATGTCACCAAGGGGGAGCGTATAGATGTTGAAGAGGAGGGGACCAAGGACAGAGCCCTGAGGAACTCGGCACGAGACGGTTCGGGGGCTAGAGGAGAAGTCATTTGAGGAGATGAAGTACATGCGGTGTGAGAGGTAGGATCTGAACCAATCAAGGACAGAACCATGAAGGTTGAAGTGAGAGGAGAGGCGGTGGACGAGGATAGAGTGGTCGATGGTGTCGAAAGCAGCAGAGAGGTCAAGGAGGACGAGGAGGCAGAGGGAGCCCTGGTCGCAGATGGACAGAATGTCATTTGTCACTTTGATCAGGGCGGTTTCTGTGCTGTGGGAGGCACGGAAGTCCGATTGGAGAGGGTTCGAGAAGGGAGTGGGGGGAAGAGGAAGGAGCAAAGCTGAGAAGCAACAACTCGTCCCAGGACCTTGGAGAGGAAGGGGAGGTTTCAGTGCCTTGGGACGTCCTCTTAACGTGAAAGGCGCTATACAAATATAATGTTGTTGCTGTTGTTGTTGTTGTTGTTGTTGGAGATGGGACGGTAGTTAGAGAGTAGAGAAGGGTCCAGGGAGGGTTTTTTAAGGATAGGAATGATGACAGTAACCAAACAGCAGAAATGTTCTTATTGCTGTATCAATAAATGATAATATCAGGCTAATATGCTACGTGTGATTTTGATGCAGTCAAGTGAATGGAGTTTCTCTTGATGACCTCACTGACAATCCTCCAAATACAATTGGTCATTTACTCTGAGGCTGTTTATGGGACATTGCTGTGAGTAAATTGTCTGCTTCATTCATTTACAAATACACAGTCACTACACCTTGCAGAAAACAAATGCACATTGATAATTATAGGCATTATATCAAATGGAAGGATCATTATCAACATATTAACTATGGAAATAATGTTATTGCTGTGTTTTTCACTGTAGTACCACATACAAGGAGATGCAGTATTTTGATCATGAAGGTGGTCAAACAGCCTTTGTTATTCTGGAGTTGTCCTCCAGGTGGGGTTTCCACAAGCAAATTAACCTCAAACTGGTCCAGTTATTTTTACAGAGGTGTAAGGCAGCACTTGTAGATGAGATAACTCGAATCAAGACCTCACACAATCCGAACACAATCAGAAGCTCTCACCACTATTATTTTGTCTCACCTGCTGTGCTTCAGCTTGATCACAGATTGACGGGTTTCAGCTAACATATGGAAGCTAACTTCTGGCTCAAACTCTGAATACCTACTGTTCTGGCATTCACAATCCCATCTGTCACCATGGCAGCCGTAGCCGCAGTGTCACTATGTGTAACATTCATCACGAGTCTGTACATCACCTACAGGGGTCGACTGTCCTGTTGATTTGTAGTGGAAGTGCTGCCTGCTTAGTAGCCTCATGGATTGTTTTTCAAACTACCCTCCAGCTAATTCTGAGACCAAACTAGTTGTAATCGTTGTTTCCAAAATATTATTTGTAATATGCTCTGTGTGTACTTTGAATCACAGAATCACAATTACTTCACCCCATGGAATTGAGATCCCACAGTGACGAGCTGGTTTTGTTTCTGATCCATAAATCTTATTCTACAATTTTGGTTTGTATGAAGAAGCCCACCTGATCTCATACTTTCATAATACCCATCTTACTGTTCCCTCCCCCCATCACAGCATCAAGCTGCTTTTTAAATGAATCCAGTGTCCAAGCCACAACACCTTCCTGGTAACCTGTTCCAGTAGTTAATTACCCTTTGAAAAGGAAAACTTCCAGGTATCTCTAATGCCTGGACAAACAATCTCTTATGTTGTGGTGACCAGAACTATATGCAGAACGCAAGGTGTCATCTGACCAGAACACTATATAGCCTGAGTATGATGTCTGGTGGTGTCAACGTAACTGATTTAGCAATATAGTCCTGAGAACCCACACGCATACCTAAATCATCATAATCTTTGCCAGTGTTGACAGTGTTGGAAGAGTCCAGGGATGGATGTCTTGCATCCATGCAGACACATCACTAGCTTTTCCCTCCACCTTGATTATAGTACCTAGTATCAATGCTGCATTTCGGGAATATCCCTCTCGACTGCCAAAATCTTTCTTAAGACTGCTGTTTCGATGAAACATTAAACTTAGGTCCCATCTGCCTGTTCAGTTAGACTTTAAAGATCCCGCAACAAAATTCGTAAAGAGAATGGAGGTTCTGCTAGTGATCCTACAGTGACAACATTCATTTTAATCTTGCAACTATAGCTCTCCGCTCTCCTTTTCTCTTGTCTACTGCTTCAGTACAAAACATCCACCACCAGTTTTTTCTCTGTTAGCCATTATTTAATCCCAGTTTCACTCTTGCTCAACTCAAAATTTTCTCTGCAGCTGGATGACGTTGTAGTTACCTTTAAATACCAAGCATCTGATTAAGAAGCAGATTCACATCATTAACCCATGTGCTGTTTGACTGACTTTTGTATTATTTAGTCGTGACAAAGCCAATTCCTGGAAGCCACTTAAAGTACTTCAAATCCCAATTGGCTGCCGTATTTCGCCCACAAAATGTAGTGTCAATTCACTTTAAGGTATATTCTGTGAAGTGCTTTGAGATGTCTCGAAGACGTGTTAAGGTGCTTGATCAAATGCAAGGATTAGTACTATTACTATATTATTCGTGATACATTACTTACTGTATTTTTAGCACATGCCAATCTGGAAATGTTGGTACTGAGCCAGATCTGAAGTTTACTGCAAGGCATGATATACAGTTGCACTATGTTATTCACTTTGTGGCTGTTCGTGGGACTTTGTGCTGTACATTAACTGCTGCACTCTACTACAAAATACATAGTCATTAGATTTTAGAAAAATTCTGTGAAGCGCTTGAGGCATCCTCCAGATGTGAATGGCTTTCATCCTATTCATCTCTTAAGAATTACGAGGATGGGATTGAAGTAGATGACCTTACCATACTGACTTTACACCGCACCCCGTCCCCACTCCTGGCTCGGAGTCAGGCTCTGCCACTGTTAAGCGCTCTGAGACGCTATCCTGCATTGAGGATGCTATATAATTGCAAGTTGTTGTTGTTGTGTAGCACCAGCAGAAAAATTATGAGCTGAATGACCTTCTTTGCTTTAAACATTCTGTACTTCAACTAGCGCAATTGTTGTTTTGTATTTTGCTTATAATATTTTGAAAGACACTTTGTAAAAGAATAATAGCAATAATACTTAATTTGGTACAATGCTTAGAACATCACAAATGTCTCAAGGCACTTCACAAAGTTTCTGTAAAATATAGTGGCTGGTGTATTTGTAGGCAAACAAAGCCAAATTACACAAATTGTCCAACTGCCATGAAATAAATAATGAATTTCATATGGAGGATTGTTGGCCAGGGCACCAGGAGAAACTCACTTTCTTTTTGAATAATGGCATGGAATCTTTATTGTCCACCCAGGCAGACAAACCAGATTTCAGTTTATATTTCATCAGAAGATCAGTGCTTCTAACACCCCACAGCATTACATATTCTGTTTTGTCAGCTGGGTGTCTGACATATGTGGAAAGTTCCACATATGCATGCCACCTACACATGGAAATATCGTTGTGTCTGGAATGGAATGAGTACTCTCTCCTTAGAAGGATACACACTGCTTACCTAATGTATCAAGTATTAAGCACTGGTTGGCGAGAGCCTACTCTTGGGGACCACACATTACATTGGGGCTATTGAGAGAGTTTAACAGCTCTCTATCTCTGAGACCAGGGCTCCCTCCACAACCTCGTCCTCCTGGACCTCTCCACTGCATTCAATATAGTCGATCACACCATCGTCATCCACCACCCCTCCTCCATCATCCAGCTTAGAGAGACTACACTAGGCTAGTTTGAGTCCTACCTAACAAACAGCCTTCACTTTGTCTCTTCAAATGATTTCTCCTCCCACCCGCTAGGTCACCATGGTGTACTCCAGGGCTTCATCCTTGGCCTCCTCCTCTTCCTCATCTGTATGCTCCCTTCTTGGCAATGTCATCCGCAGACACAGGGTAAACTTCCACATATATGAGGATGACACACAAATCTATTTCTCCTCCTACTATAACTCCAGGTTCGCCGATGTTCTGTCAGCTTGTCTGGTGGACATCAGGGCCTGGATGAGCGAAAACTTCTTATAACTAAATGCTGACAAGACGGAAGCCATACTTCTTGGCTCCCGTCAACGTCTTCTGTCCTGCGGCTCTGACTTCCTCAACATTTCTGGCCTATCCCTCAGACTCACCGAACCGGTGTGCATCCTAGGCATCAGGTTCGACCCACAACTATCCTCCACCTCTGCCACATTGCCTGCCTGCAACCGTACCTTATACCAGATGCAATCGAAACATTCATCCCTGCATTCGTCACCTCCCAATTCGTTTTCAAATACCTTCATGCCCTACTTCTCTGACCTGCTTACCCCCCAACCCACACCCCGCTGCCTCCGCTTGACTGGCAAAGTGGGAAGAATCCTGATCTCCAACAACAAAGTGCATTTATATAGAGCCCCTCAAGCAGGGTAGTATCCCAGAGCACTTGACAGTGGCAGAGCATGATGCTGAGCTGGAGGAGGAGGTGGCCATAGGCACGGTCGAATAGGAAGGTCTTCATATGCGACCTGAAGATGGGGAATGAAGGGGCAAGGCAAAAGGAAAGACGAAGAATGTTCCAGAATTTTGGGGGGTAGTGGCTGAAAGCACGGCCACGAATGGTGAAACGAAGGGCACAAGGGACATGCAGAACACCGGAGCCAGTCGAGCTTCACAGGAATATAATAATCTGTGCATTTGATCTTTGAGACTCTCAAAGCTCTTCACAGAATATATACTGTAAACGTGAATTGACTGTATATTTTCGTGGAGGGATTATTACCTATGCTTAGCGATCCACAAATTGACGATTAACTGGGTTCCCACTTACTGCAAGGTAAACAGACGTTATGGAGTAAGGAACTTGCAGATTCCCGTACAGGTTTCGCCCTGCATGGAAATCAAACCTGGGTCCTCTCACTTGCGAGGCGTGTGCTATAAACAAAACTGTAGTGGTGTGACTGTGCATATTTTGTGGGCGAATGCAGCCAGCAATTTGTGCACAGCAATACTTAGCACCGCAGTCACCAGCAAGTGCCTTGCAGTACTGGCTCAGGAACTGGAGATCATCAGAGGGTTGACTCGATTCTGACTGTTCGTTGCCAGGCATGTCACACCAGCATATACCCAAGGAGATTCTACTTATCTATCCACAAGGATAGAGAACTACACTGGAGTGTAAGCATGGCGTATGAACTCAAGTCCTGCCGTGGATGGAAAACCACTTGTTCATTTATTTTAATGCTAACTCCCATCCTCTTTGCTGCAATTTACATTCAAACAGGCCTAAATTTTAGTACCAGGTGGACTCATTCCATTTTTGTTTTGTATGTTGCAGCATATTTAGCAAGAAACCACATAATAATAATAATAATAATCATAATCCTTGCATTTGATATAGCGTTTTTCACGTCTTCTAGACGTCTCAAAGCGCTTCAGAATATGCTATAAAGTGAATCGACTGTATATTTGTGGGGGAACGCGGCAGCCAATTGCTCACAGCAGTGTCCCACAAACAGTCGTGGATTGAAAATGACCAATGTATTATTGTTTTGGTTTTTGGATGGATTATTTTTAATAGTAAGGAAACCTGCCCAAGGTTTCGCCCTCTGCCTGGAATTGAACCAGGTGACTCGCTTGCAAGGTGAGTGCTCTAACCACTGAGCTACAGGATTCCACACATAGGCTGATTTCAAAGAAATTTGCAGATTAGAAAGATTCTTAAACTTGTTTGGTTAAAGATGGTGAGAGTATCACAATCCATGTTTTGTATACAAAATTGTAAAGAAACATTTATGTGGTGTAGTTAGCTCTCAGAACAATCAGTAATTTGTGTGCTTGCATCTACAACCTGTTTTTTCCTGATGGGCAGAATGTAGCTGGTGCTATGGGTAAATGGTGCAATTATAACAAAACCAGGGCATCAGGAGAAACTCACTTTCTTTTTGAATAATGTCATGGAATCTTTAATGTCCAACCAAGCAGACAAACCAGATTTCAGTTCAGCATTTCATCAGAAGATGACCTTCCTAAATCAGATAGAGATGGTATACATCTCAGTCCAACAGGAATTGATGTGATTCCTAATTATAGTTCTCTTCCCATATCTACTGGAACAATTCTTATCAAACTCACTGTAAGTGTGAATCATTTCTTCTTGAAGTTTAATTTCACAAATTATACAGAAAGGTTTTAAAAGGTGTTTATTTTTCAGAACTCAGCAGACATAGGAATGCACAAATGAAACTGGAAAATGTATTAAACTGTACATATTATACAAAAATTATAATAATTTATTACAATATATTATAATATAATATATTATAATATATCATTATTATAACAATTAAAAACAACTTTAAATAATCAAAATAATAGGGGAGGGTGGGCAGAGTCTCAAATTGAAGCTGTTCAGTTATTCAAAACAATCATCGTGTCACGTACACGGTGTTCTAAATCCCTCAGATTTTCTACACTTAATTTGCAGAGGGCCAAAATTGTAGTTTTGTTAAGAAAAGGATTAAATTCAACTGTCATCAGACAACAAAGGTCCACTAGATCCTGCTGACATTTCTGCAGACCCACAGTAATCCTCTGCCGTTGGCTAGGGTCTTTCATCAAATCTTTCATTTCAGCCACTGAGAAACCAATAAGGCTTCTCAAAATGTCATCACCAACTTCCACATCGATGTAGGCAGTGCCATCGGTAATTCTAGCTTTAATATTCCACGCTCCATCGGTGTTTGTAAGTTTGTCCAGTAAGGTAACAATGAAGCCCTTGACTTTTACCACAGTAACCATCTCAGGTTTCCTATCCAAAAGAATATTTAGGTATGTAAATGGAGGAGAATCTAATTCTAGAGAAAAGAGTTTGGAATTGTTTCCATTTATGTTCCTTTTATTAGCCACATTTCCTTGAGAAAGGCTACTTATATTGCTGGAAGAATCTGACCTTAGTTCAGATATATTTTCAGGATTAGTGCTGTGTTTCAGTTTGATATTAAATGGCTCACACTTCACTGAAGGTTTAAGCTTACATTCCAGGTTAATAGAAGCTGTATTTGGATTATTTGTTCTTTCCATAGAGCTATTGCTCTGTGTTGGAGTCACCCTGAGTGAATTTTGTGACTCTTGAGCATTTCTACTACTCACTGAAGATCCTGAGTTTTCACTACATATTCCCCATTTAATAGATTCAGCTTGGATTTGTAGTGGATTACCAGAAAAGTTATTAGTTGCTTGTTGATGCAATTCTGACCCTGTGATGGATCGATTTGCTATTTCTGTTCGCTGGGGTTCTTCTTCAAAGTTTTCATCCTGAAAGAATAAATCATCATCCATTTCATCCAATGGCAAATTATCAAAGTCATCATCATTAAAATCTAAAAATCCCTGATCTGAATCTTGCAATTCTCTCGATATTTGTGGTGTGTAGGACTCCACACTTGGGCTTCTGCTACTTAGAGCACTGATTCGAGGCTGGGTTTGTGAATAGTTTGTGGCGCTATTTAAGGTGCCATTTCTGCTACCATACCCACTTTCAGAATCCATCTGATTCAAAATCAAATCATCATCTTCATCAAAACCAGCCAACAGCTCTTCATCTGAGGGGCCTAAAAGCTGAGGTATGCCATCTGGCCTTTCAACCAGATTTTCGCCATTGTGAGTAGGTCTAGACACAACATTGTCATCTGACTCTCCAACCAGCCTGGCAAGTACTCTCTCTTGCAAATTTTCTTCCAAAAGGGATTCCACTTCACCGCCGAGCACCTTCAGGTTTTCAGGTTTAAGAAGCAGAACCCCTAAGCGACAGATGATATTACCGAACAGCAAGATTTTTGTGCCTGGTGGAAGGTTACTATGGAGAGCAGGAAGTTGCTTATACTCCATTCCCTGGAGCTCCTGTACTCCATCCGTTAGCTGTAGCATCAACATTCGGGTTGGTTTTGCTTCCCACGACCTCTGGGATATTTGTGTTGAAGTCATCAGTTCATTGGTGTTATCTTTTCCCCTGATCTTCTGCAGCTGAGAGTAAGCGGGCTGACTAATGTCCACTAATGAATCGATCTGCAAGCAGTAAAATCCATTTAATTCACTCTTGTGGACTTCTGAAATTCTGCTTGGCAAGATGGGGTACTCCAGATCTCGGAGATCAGTAAGAAGCCACTGCTCAAAAACCTGCTTATTGATTTGGGCTTGCATTAAAGCGGTACCTTGGTTTTCCTGCTGAATCCAATCTAAACATGCTTCAACCCAATGCGAAGGAACTTTGACATGCCACGTTGCCTCCAGCCAGGTTTCTACTCTCCGAATAATACCAGATGTCATCTTAACTGCTAAATATTATGTTGTGGCTTTATGAAACAGTCCAAACGTAATCTTCATGTCCAGGCCTGAAGGATTACAAAACAAAACTTTTTATAAAATGTTTACAATAGGGACAGTCTGATTTCATATCATCATTCCAATGACCATTTGTAAGTACTTATTATACAGGATTTATTAAACAGTTTATCATACATAGTTTATCATGCAGGATTTATAATATAATAATCCTTGCATTTGATATAGCGCCTTATCACGTCTTTGAGACGTCTCAAAGCGCTTCACAGAATATACTGTAAAGTGAACTGACTGTATATTTTGTGAGCGAAATTCGGTAGCACAACAGTGTCCTACAAACAGTCATGGATTGAGTGACCAATTTATTTATGTCTGTTTTGAAGGAATTATTACCCCCAGAAAAGCAATCGATCGACTAACAACCGGGTTCCTACTTACTGCTCGGTAAACAGAGCCGTGTGGAGTAAGGAAACTTGCTCAAAGTATCGCCCTGCCGGGCCTCGCTTAGTGCTCTAACCACTGAGCTGCAGGACTCCATCATGCGTTACAGGACTTATGATGCAGGGCTTATTATACAGTACTCTGGTCCCCTGGGGACCAAACAAAGCCTTATATCTTTGCATTGTAAGGGTTCTGACGAAGGGTCGTGGACCCAAAACGTTGACTCACTTTCCTTTCTCCATCGCTGCTGTGTTCCCAGCCACTTCTGTTTTTGTTTCAGATTTCCCGCCTGTGCAGCATTTCACGTTATATCTTATTTATTTGATGAATTTATTGAGGAGCAGGATAGGCCTGTTCGTCAATTTATAAACTTTGGGTATGAATTAAGGCAGAGCTAATTTTAACATCGACAAGAGAGTGGGACAATTGACGGTCTCGAACGACTTTTAAGACTGCGCTTTCCAGGCACGGGGCGATGCGGTGTATATCATAGTATCATAGAATTATACAGCACAGGAGGAGGCCATTCGGCCCATCGTATCTGCATATATATATATATATATATATAAATAAAGCACAGTGGTATATACATACACTCACATACACGCGCGTCTATGAACAGACTGCTGCTGAAACGTACACGGCTAAACTCTTGAGACTTCTTCACGCTGACAAATAAAATGTGCGAGCCGAGAGGACACAAGAGGGCCCGAGCTCAGGCCGCCACGGGTAGTGCAGGTCCGGCGGGGCAGGCCAGGCGCCGGGGCGCTCGCAGTCTCCTCCTAAAATGGCGGTTGAAAGGCGCGCGGGGCTGCCGCTGAAATGGCGGTTTAACCGCCGTGACTTTGAAATTTCGAATGAATGCGTGCGCCGCGCTGCCCCGCCGCCTGGTCTCGCCTCACCGCCGGAGGGGGGGGGGGGGGGAGGGGGAAGGTCCTGCCCGAGCCCGAGCCCAGCGCGTGGCACGCGCGGCATTTCAAACAAATTCACAATCACAACATGTATTTTCCAATAGTTCCCACTCTCTCTCCTTCTCTCTCTCTCCCTCACTCCGTATCCATCCGCAAGCAACCCGTTAACCCGCGCTTCGCCCAACCGATACGGTCATATTGTTTCACCAACCCCCGCCCGCCCCGCGCATTAATAGCAACCGATAAAAGTATTTCCCCCGTGAGAGGAAACTGACATACGTCTAATTACAATTAAAATGCACTTCAGCAAAAGGGCGCGTGCGTGCGTGTGTAAAAAAATAAATTCACTGCACCAATGCTGACGCAAAAAGTACCAATACTGCTTTTTTTTAAAAAAGCAAAAAGTACTTGGAAGGCAGATATTAAATTATAGCAAGCTTACTGCTACACGTTATATTATTGTATGTAAACAAAAATCTGTACCCTAACCAAAATCGTGCAGAATCTGCGCCCTGAATTTTCTTGTTTTGAGCACGTGCTAACCTGTTTAACCGCACATTATAAATGGTTCTGGACCGAGTCTCACTCCCCCCCCCCGCTCCGCCGAGTGGGCCCGCCCGTTCCTCTCCTGTCCCCTCCTCCTTGCCGCGCTGTTGGCGACATCATTTGCAGCGGTTTCTCTGCTCCAGGACACGTCCGCGACGCTACGAGAAGACGAGGCACCACGACGTTCAGCTCATGGGTAGTTTCCTTCCCCATTATTTACTCTTACAGCGCCCTGGGACGCGCTCCCGACTTGAAAGGCGCCATGTTAATGTAATTTATTGTTAGTTGTTGTTCACTGTTTTACGAGTGAAGAGGGGGGGGGAGGCGGGTGGAAAGACAGTAAAGCTTTCTATGTGTAATTACTAATAATGTGGAGGTTTATTTATCAACGAAAAGGCTCTTCTCCCTCCTCCACGCACACACTTCTCCCCCCGAACACCTTTTTCCGAGTTTTTTCTCTGAAACAAAAGCGCAAACTACGTTTTAATCGAAAGTGATAAGGTTGAGGAAGACATGTTTTTTTTCGGGGAGAGGGGGTTGACGATGGCTGTCTCGATGATGCGTGTGATTGACAGCGACTTTGACCTATTGCGATCGTGGACCTCTGATTGACGGCCAGGGTCTCGGGCGGGAAACGCAGGTTCCGACCAATGGGAGCGGCCGATGCCGCGGGACGTGGGCGGGCTCGGCCCTGAATGCGCTCGCTCGCAGGGGCCTGTGGGTAACGATTCGCTCTCTTGCCTTTTTCCAGACGATTCCTCTTTTTGTGACTCGCCCGACTTCAAACTGGCTTCCGAGGGGTTTTCGCAGCCTTTTGGCTCGGTGAGTCAGGCCTTCACCGAGCTCGTGCGACACGCGACGATTCGAGGATTTGAAAAATATACATTTATTAGCGGAGAGCAGTTGATGAGACTTGCGGTGTTTTATTAAAAAGAAACGAACGACGTATGGCGTGTTGTGTGCGAGCGAGGCGGATGTGGCGGCCATCTTTGAAAGGCTTATTTTTTTTTGTTCCTTGTGGCGTTTTCTTCACTTCATTTAATTAACCCCTTACCGATGCGAGGTATTTTCCTGCTCGCTCTCCCATCCCCATTCCTTCCCTCCTCCCGCCCCCCTCCCCTCCCCCCCCCCAAGTCGGGAGCGTCGAGCTTGGGAATTTGCCGAGCGCTGTTCTTCGGGCCCAGGAGCCGTTGTCGTCCTCGTTTCGAGCTGTTCCTTTGTCGAGTCACGGGTCTGATGGCGGCGCCGATCGGCCTCCGCAGCCCTCATTCCCCCCCCCCCCCCCGCAAAAGTTAAGACCGGGATTTCCATTTTTTTTAAGGGAGGGGCGGAGAAGCTGTTTATCGTCTCACCTGTGGATTTTTACACTCCCCGTGTAGATTTTTAAATACGTTATGTGGTACAGGGGAGGTGCTCACGTGATGCAGCTCATTGGTGCCAGGGGAGAGAGGAGGGAGAGCGTTCCCCGCCGTCGCCGTGGTTTTGTCCTGTTTGGCAGCAGTCTACATGCATTCAGTAACTGCAGTTGCCAATCGTTGAGGTTTATTTACTGCGCCTTTCCTTTTCCCCCTTTTACTTCGCTTCCCTTGGCAGACGCATGGCGCTCCCGCCTCCAGACTTTGTTTCCCCTTAAAGCGCGGCTTGGGTTTTGATGGGATTTTTTTCCGCGTTCTCTTTATACAGTGCTGCTGCGCTACTGCGCTCCTGTACTGCGGGTCGCCCCCGTGGATTTGCTTTTTTAAAGCCACCTTTGCATCCATTTCTTCATACTGCAGGACTTCTGTGGGTCTCTTTGTTTTCTCCGGTTTTGGAGAAAAAATTGTAGTCTTGTTGTAATTGTAACCCTAAGACTAGTTTTGGTGCGCCTTAAGGTTTATTTTGGCTGCCTGTCTTATTTCTTCACGTAGTGGGATCAGGTTGACAATTTTTTTTATTTCTCCCTATTTTTAGAGCCCTCATTTATGTACTGTACTGCCTTGTGGACTGCAGAATAGCTAAATCCTTTTAATTAAAAAAAGGCTTGAACCCATAGTTCAGTTTCTATGCAGTTTGGTTTTTCAAACTGTCAGAAAGGAAGGTTTTCATATTTATCTAATTATCAGTTTGTTTTGGATGCTCCTGAGCATTGTAATGGGGTTCAGCATTGTCAGACACCCGGCTGAACAAAAAAAATCTAATGGTGATGGTAGTGGAGAACGAGGTCTACTACTTAGATTGATGCAACACCATGTGTAGGAATTGTAGGGGAACAAGGGGATTTTCATTTCCCATGGGAGCTGCTGCTTTGTTCTGTTGTAAAGCTATCCTCCTTGGTAAGTGCAGTTTTTCTTGGTGGACAGTATTGGAGTTGGATTTGTATAACGTTTAGATGGCTGAATGTCTCAAGTTGTCCTGTGTATGTTCTTCCACCACATACATTATTTACAAAATGCAAAATATGCATTTATTTAGCTCCCTTCATGTGGCGTAGTATCGCCAAATGCCTATTGGGATAGCTAAGGAGGCTGAAGTTTAGTCTGCATTTCCTGTAAGGTGTTACCTGGACATCAAGTTTCCTGGGTGGATAGTATCCAGAGCTTAGTTGCTATGCAAACAGTGGCTTCTGAAGATTTGCATTTTGGGCAACTGATGGAATCACTTACCATTTAGGGGGTATGTGTCTGGGCTGTGGGCGAGAGAGTGGTCGTGTTTACATATTTTATGTAGAATTGGCATTGTTACAAGTTATACCTGTACTTCTATGATCGGGGTGGGGGGGGGGGGACAAAAGCTATTTGGTGCAGAGTTGGTCCATGGTGATCACCAACTTGTGCCTAAACTCAGGATGTATCTATCTAGTGATTGCATACTCTTGCCGTACAAGACAAATTAAATCATGTGGGACTCGTTAGTTTGGCTTGGGATTCTTGGGGTTAATACCCGATTGGCAACAAAATTGCTAGCGGGAACGATTTGCAATGCTGTTCCAAGTTTGAGCTTCAGTTAAATTTCGTAGTCTAGATAAATGGCTGGTTGAAGGTTTTCCTTTGATCTTGCACATTTTGAATTTAATGATGGAGGTTCCATTACCGTTTGCAGCAGGAATTATCTGTGTACTATCTATAGTAATTCAATTTTCATATTAATCTAACTTCTGGCAGCCATATTATGGGATGTATGTCCAAAATGTAAGCAAAGAATTGGCTTTTGAGTTATTCGGCCATACAATACTTTCGTAATCAACATAATGTTCTGAAATGTAAATAATTCTTTAAATGTAGCCTGTGCAATGAATTTGAGCCATTAACAATGTATTTTCCTTTTTACAGACTAGCTGCATTGCAGGCTCTCAAGACTTAAATGAAATGGAGACTGATCAGCAAGACATCAAATATAATAGCCCTGAGACTAATGGTAGCAGTCTCAGCCCTAGTTCCTGTATGTTTTCATTTTCTTATATTTTTATTAGATGTAGTTTTCTATTTAAGTTTGTGTAACAATGTTGAATTCACTCTGCTACATAATCCTATGTGATGTTTAACTGATGTTTGATTTCAGGCCAGATTTTAAAAATTATGTTTGCTTAACTTGCATTTGTTTTCTTCATGATCAGTTATATAACTGATAAATGTATAACTCTTGCATTATAATTTTGACCATGAGCAATTGAAACCTGGAAGTTGAGTTATTAGGAGATTTGGAAGCTCAGCATCACCCAAACAAACACCATCCTTATCTTCAAAAGACAATAGTGATTTTTCAATTTCTTGTTGAGGGGACATTTTTTGTGTGCCCACTTCTTTTACCAGACGTTCGTGTCTTTCAAGCAGTTTACTCCTCACCTACCTACCAAAACAGGGTGCTAATGGTAAAATATGAAAAAAAAAAGAGATTTACTGAGGGTAAACTGAAGTATTCTTGTTAATGTTCTAAGGAATTTTACAGAACACAGTACGGGTTTGGCTTCTTCTGAAGTGTAAATGCTTCCTGTGTCCTGTACCGAGCCAATATCGATATTCCTGTGTTGTTGAGAGATGTCAAATATATCAACTTGTGTTTTACAAGGCCCTATTTGCATAGTCCAGCTTCCATCACACTCAAGTAGTGTTGGTTCTAGTAACTCCCATCAATGGATGTTGATGAGCAGCTGGAGAGTCAATGCAATGATGGGTGGGAACAATTTCTGTAGTGATGGATAGGGAAAGAGAAAATCTTGAATTGGGGCACCCAACAATTTAGTAAATCTGAGGTTGTTTATTTTTGAGGGATATAAGGTAAGTGGAGTGGAGGAAGAGACAACTCTTGCAATCTTTTGTATGAAGTTTGATAGAGCGAGACCACAGGCCTTGTATTGAGATACCAAAAAGTCAGTTACTATTGAATAAAATTTAATGGGTGGAATTAACAATATTTGTTTCCTATTTGGGAAAACGTTGGATTATATTGAGAAATATGTTAATTGTATAGAATTCAAAAAGTGACCAGTATTGATAGTTCTAAGAATTTTCTGAACTTTTAGTAGCACTATGAAATTCTGTGTCGGACATTTTGTCTCTTGACTTGCATGAGTATTGTAATCTAATGTAAAATTAGGGCTTCTGATTTTCAGTTTTAAGCACCTCCTCCATACTCAAAACGCCCTTGATTTAAAAAAAAATAAATCTGTTTATCCAATAAATACTGCAAAGCACTGTATACAATTAACTATCCTGACGCGCAATCCACATGCGAGAGGGTGCCTCTCCCCTCTGGGAGAAGGCACGTTTGGGTTCCAGGTGCAAATGAAGAGGAAAGCGGTGCCCTCACCCATGCACATGTTTCCCTCCCAAACGCATCACCAGACGCACCACCTCTCTTGAGGATGCACTGTGCACGCGTGAAGGCACTTACCTCCCTTCCATGTGCACAGGAGCATCTGAATCTTTGCATTAACCCCCTGGTCTTTAGGTCCCAAAATTGCTAAAATAAACACACAAAAATAACCCTGGAAAACAGAAGCCCTGCTCTGTATAATCTTCCAAAACTGAGAATGTGTGGACTGAATTCCCAACCGCATTGAAGAAGTCCTAATTGATTGATAGTATTCATTCTAGGGAGAGAAAAGCATAGTTTTGCAGTGTGTCAAAAGATTCATGAAGCTTAAATTTTTTTTAAACAAACACACAACTTTCAGGCAAACGTCCTGCTGAGGACCATGATGAAGAACAAGCCTTTAAGAGGTCTCGGAATAATGACCAGTGTGTGGAACTACGCCTTCTGTTGCAAAGCAAGGTGAGGGTGGTTTTACTGGTTGGCAAGCGAAAGATGAAGGCTGAAGGATCTAAGCCTCTAAACTGTCAAATTGTTTTGTGAATCCTTCAGTGAATTTTGACTGTTTAAAATGCCTATGAGGTTTAAAGAATCATGGCCTATGTAATGACTTATTTTTATTCTTAAGAATGCTGGAGCGGTGATTGGGAAAGGTGGCAAAAATATCAAGTCATTGCGTACAGACGTGAGTATATATCTGCAGCATCAGTTAAAATTTGGTTTAAGTTTAACGCACTTCGTCTGCATTAAGTTGTAAAATACAGTACACATTAACAAAAGGCTTACAGAAATGTGGTGTTTAAAAGTTGTATGAATATTACTAGATACTTAAAAGTGAAACTATGGACATATTTTAAAATGAGTTAATTATGCTGTTCTGGGAGGACTAGAAAAGCCATTTGTAGTGATTTTAAGTGTTGCCTGTAAGCCTTAAGAGATTTCTCTACAATTTATGACTGGGCTGAATCTGAGGAGCTTTCACTAAACAGTTTGATTTTAATAGGATTCCGTTAAAATGGTCATGTTGAGTGTTTTTGTGAGGTATCCATAATGACTGTTTAACAACCCTTAATTACAGCCTTTTCCCTTTTGTAACTCAAATCTTAAATCGAACGGCATTGCAGGTGGCTGGAGTAACCCAGAGTATCCCAGAGTCAGATCTTAAATTTTTTTTAAAAATGTCCATCTGTTCTTACTTCAACAGCTATACAGATGTACGTGAAGGACAAAGACTGCTTTATGTAAAGAAGAATGCTTGATATGAGATTGGGTATAGAACAGTGTTAACAATGTTTCCATAGAATAGGAAGCTGTAAGGGAAGCTGTATTGAGAAACTGATAGGAAGCAAATGTTTTTGAAAAAGGAAAGGAAGCAATATTTTGAGCAAATTTTGACAATTGTTAATTTGTATGCATTTGAAATTTTAGTATGCATAAATAGATGCCCAGTAGAAGTTGCTAGGTTTAATTTAATGTTAATCGTCGTTTAATTTAGAAGTATGATTATTTGATATAGTAATTTTCCCTGTTGTAAGCAGAAGTCCTTTTAATATAATTAATGTTGTTTTTTCTAAAAATGCAGTTATGAAGTGCGTCCAATGTTGTATAGAGTCTTCAGAAGTCTGTACAGAGGATACATAGAGTGATGAGCATAGATTTATAATTCAATTAAAATTTACTCCTTTTCCCCCCTCTTCCCTTTCCTTGTTTTTTTGGCCATTTATCTCCGTTGCCCTTGTACTGGATCGACACGTTCCCTGCGTTGCCCATCATGACGTTGACCCATCTGCCCCTTGAACACCCATCTGAATACCCTGGTTGGCTATGCCCATAATGTGCTCAAATGCCAAATGGGCACCAATACTTGAACTTCACTGAATGCCCTTGCCCAATGCCAACATCCACGAACGCCTTTGTGACCAATGCAGTACAATGCCAGTGTATCAGTCCCAGACAGCAGTGGCCCCGAGCGGTATGTCCCAAAAGTTTATGACTCACTGCCTGATTAGAAAGAGGAAATGTATCTATAACCTGAATTTATTTAGTATTAATTAGTAGCCCCTTTTAGCAAGTATACTGTTTTTCAAAGTTATTTTCTGTCTATTTTCCCCATTAAGTCTTTTGTGGCTGGACTTTTATTATGTGAGTTGCCTACCCAGAGCAATCACTAATTCATTTTAATGGAAGGAGCACAGCTTCAAGTGTTGCATATTTGCTGCATTGTTAATCATAATTTGTTAATCTCTCTTGCACTATCCTTGTGGCCCACCTTGCTCCCCACATTTGCCTATTCATAGTCTTATAAGCTAACTTTGTCACCCTCCACTTTTATTTGTTCTGTCTTTCATTGTTTTGTCTTGTGTTTCTATTTGGTTTCTTGCAGGGCCCTTAGTACTGTTTCCACAAACTAGTTTCTTAACTTTTCTCCAAATTTCTGTCAAACACCTTTTTTAATGCTGTTCTCCATGATACTTACATTCCTCTTCTGCTTTGCCTATGAGAAGGTGTGCCAAAATTGCTAATATAATACCAGGGGTTTCTCAAATTGGTGGTGGGGAAGAAAGAATTTTCACTTTCTGCTCTCAGCTATACGTCGTTTTTTTTTCTTGCCCACTTAATCTGAGCCCTTCCAGTTACCCATTCTTTCTTCCAGAGCTGTCATAATTTTCTAATGTTAAATAATTAGTTAAATTTTGCATGTTTTAGTAAATTTATTTATTAATGGGGGTTTTAAATTTGTAAAACTTATGCTGTTTATATTCCTGTTTGCGTTGTATTCACAATTCTGTGAATGGCTTGCTCACTTTGTTTTTCTCCTTTCTCGTTTGTTAATCATCAATGGTTAAAATATTTGGCAGCATATTGAGTATCAATGCAGATATCGAAACAATTGGCGATATCCTTTCGAAGATCATCCCTACGTTGGAAGAAGTAAGATGTGTTCATTTTCATCACCTACAAGAATCTGTTAGTTGATTTTTTTTTCAAAGTTATTCAGCATTGAAGCTAAGCCACATGATCCTGCTATCATAATCCACATAATGAATTATGCTATCTTTATTATGTGAATTCTCACAAAATGATATCTGATTCTTCTGGGTGTACTTTTAGTGCAGGTCCATAGTAGACCTGTAAGCGAGGGGGTGCTGAATCTTCCGGTCAATATCTGCCTCTAGGCATGAAATTTGTGAACCAAAAGTGGGTCACGTGGCTTTGCATATATTGCAACTTTCCATTATAATTCTGCCAGAATTTGTTGCGATGTATGTTCACCTGTTCACCGTGACACTTTTTCTTTTTAATGCTATGTAGTACCAGCACTATAAAGGAAAGGATTTTGATTGTGAATTAAGGATGCTGGTTCATCAGAGCCAGGCAGGAAGTATAATTGGTGTCAAGGGAGTGAAGATTAAAGAGCTCAGAGAGGTAAGTTTATATATTTGGAGCAAAGTTCAGTGGTTTCGACAACTGGTAGGTGCAACCCCAATATTTGCTTTTTTGATGGAACTAGATGTGGAATTTTCCTTTTGTAACTAACCAGATTTACCCTTTTTTTTAGCAAGACCAGAAACACGACTCCAAAATGCTCTTATTCTGAACATTGTTCAGAAATATATTAAATACCTTTAGGCATTGAACCTGCTAAAGTGACCCAATTTAATTGATGTGATTTTGTCATCGTTATGGGGACTGCTTTGAGTTATTCTTTTAGTGCAAAACATCTAAAACGGAGGAATACATTTTTGTTCTTCATCAGTTATTTTCTAGAAATACATTTCTAGTTTTTGCATTATAAACTCAAAATTTCATCTTTCAGAGCACACAGACGACGATTAAACTCTTCCAGGAGTGTTGCCCTCATTCAACTGATCGAGTTGTTTTGCTCGGAGGAAAGCCTGATCGAGTGGTTGAGTGCATCAAGATTATCATGGGGCTGTTATCCGAGGTGGGTGTCATTTTAATCTTTTTCAGTGTTTGCGCCTTAATTGACATTCATCCTGGCCAGGGCTGCTTCTCTTCGATGGCCTCTGTTGAAACTGCATCTAAATTTCTATCTTGTCTATTAGAACAAATGCATCTTAGGCGTAGAGTTTAGCTGATAAATCAAACTCCAGTCTTTGTGGTCTCAGAAATGAGAAAGTGATGTTTTGAATGTTACCCTAAGATTCGATTGAAGCATGATTTGAAATTACTAATTATCTCAGAGAGAAGAATGTGAAGGTATTCAACGTTAAATGTTTATTTGCAGTCTCCTGTCAAAGGCCGGGCACAGCCTTATGACCCGAATTTCTACGATGAAACCTACGATTATGGTGGCTTTACAATGATGTTTGATGAGAGAGGTAGGCGTGGAATGCCCTTTGGACCTCGCGGTAGAGGTGGCCCCCATCCTCCATCGCCTGGGTATGAGCGTAGAGGTCCTATGGGACCTCCAAGGGGACCGGTTGGTCGCCCTATTCCCCCACCCAGAAGAGATGCTTACGATGACATGAGTCCTCCACCTCGTAGGGGACCACCACCGCCTTTGTCTCGTTCAAGAAATGCCAGAGGTGGTCGTATTCCCCCTCCTCCACCACCACCGCCTAGGGGCAGGTGAGTGTTTTGGGCCTTTTTACAGTAAGATATGAAATTTTAGGAAGCATTTGTATTTTTGCATATTGTCTACTTTCATTCTCTAACTTTGATGTCTTGTTAGTTATTCTGCAAAACTTGTAATGTGAGCAAGAGAAGCTAACATAAGAAGATTCCCGGGCAAGTCAGAGGAAAATCCTTAGTCTTTGTCCAGATAGTCCAATGTCAATAAAAACCAAACGAACAGTCCAATTACTGCTAAAAAGGAGTCGCCCCCGTCTGTTTTAAGATGGTACAGTGCCAAGTGTTTTAAGAAGGGATGCAATTTAAGACTGCAAAATCTGTCATTTGTCATTAAGTGATGGGTGCAAGGTGGACTGTACTGCTATACCTACCTGACCAGATTTAAATATTCATATCAGCGCCATTTTTTATAATAAATTAATTTTTAATGAATTTTTGTAGTGACCGTGACCGTGGTATGTATGGCAGGAGCCGACTTGGTGCAGATCGTTATGATGGAATGGTAAGAATACAATATGTTGCCTTCATATTTCTATATAAGTTGTGTCGTTGGATATTTCCATGTGGACTAAGATACCTGAGATCGGTATTTTATATTTCCGGTTATGCAGGGAATTCATGGTGCATTTTATTTGGGGGGGGGGGGGTGCGGGGTGGGTTAACGATGGATGAATTACGTGCTTCCAAAAGTTACCAATGTTCTTATCTAGCTTGTTTAATGCCTATCATTTGCTCAGTTTGTACAGGTGGTATTCATTGTATTTAAGAATCTATAATCCTGTACTCAAAACACCTTTTTTTTCCCCCTGTATTTCAACAGGGTATTTCTGGATATGGTAAGCATATATTTTTTTGGTCATCTATTTAGTGAGTCACATAAGTGATTGAAATAATTTAATATTCAGTCTCTACTAGAATGCTGTTTCTAAAGTTTATGAAGATTCTAATTAATTTGTATTGCAGTCTTTTCTAAATTAAGCTTTCTTATGTGGGCTTTTTAGGTGGTCGTGGTGGATATGGGGATTTGGGAGGACCAGTCATCACTACTCAAGTTACAATTCCCAAAGATGTAAGNTTTTTTTACTAGAAATGTTTTTGTCAGAAAATAGTAGCTTTGTTTTTTTTGTGTGGAACGTATTACTTTTGCTGGTGTGGGGGAGATGAAGTAAATTGTGAGTGTCTGATTTGCCATTGCACTTCCAACAGCTGGCCGGCTCTATAATTGGTAAAGGAGGTCAGAGAATTAAGCAGATCCGTCATGAATCTGGAGCATCCATCAAAATTGATGAACCACTGGAAGGTTCTGAAGATCGTATAATCACCATAACGGGCACACAGGACCAGATCCAGAATGCACAGTATCTGCTGCAGAACAGGCGAGTAGTGAGGGGTTTGTGTGGGATTGTGTGCAGGAATGTAAAACTGGGACGGGACCTCTACTCATGGCTTTTTTTCTGTTCTCTTCTACTTCTCTTTTTTTCTTTTCCCGCACCCTGGGATGGGTTACAGAGATTGTAAAATCAATACCTGGGGCTATTAGCTTTGTTTTTTAAAAATGTATACCATTATCAAGTACGCATTCTCTAAACTTCACTTGTCTTAACATTGTGTGGGTCCTTGATAATTCAAAATTTTCAAAGCTAGTTTTATAGTCAGGTTTACAATCTTGCCCAACAAACATTTTCTGTTAGTCCATCACAGTTTTTCTGATTACTAGGGACCATGGGGTTGTCTTAATAAGTAATAACTAAAAGTTAAATGGGATCAAATGTAGACGGTCCAGTCAACTTGGATTGTGGTCTGGTTCTGTGTGGAAGACTAGTGATTTTGTTGTTTTTGACAGTTGAATGACAACAAATCACAGTCTGCCATATAGCGCAGGTCATGTCTCTCCACAGAAAGTTCAAAATGTTCCAATCTTTATTTAAAATTCTCAGAACAATTTAGTTCAAATTCTTAAACTATTGATATAACAAAATAGTTCAGTGCTTCAAGCTTTCCTGTAATTTCCAAGCTTTCCTGTAATTTCCAATCTTTCCTGTAATTTCCTAGCTATGGTTAATTGAATTTTAGTGCTGGGTCGAATAGATCTGCACTCGCATTCGAACATTCGTTGACGCAAATTTAGTTTATTTTTTACCTGGTTTCTCCACACAGCTGCAGCAGTTTCTTCATGACATCATAAAGCTAACCGTGCGTTCTCAGAAACCGCAGCTCCACGCGAAAAAAGGTCAGTTTGGGGGGGTGGAATTTCTCGATGAGCAGCACTGATGCCGCTAACCGCTGAAGACGAAGCTTCCATTGGAAGTTCAGATAATATAAATGTTCGACCCAGCACTACTGGTCTTTAATTTGCATGTATTGAAATCAGTATTAAAACTCTTCAGGTCTGGGATTAAAACTAGTGTTTCTATATTAAGAGACCTAAATGACCAGCTTCAGAAATCTCATAAGTGGGATGGTGCTGCCCGTGAAATTTATCTGGTTTTGCAAATAAATTCCTTTCGAACCTGGATGAGAAAGCTTAACCAGTGTAAAATGGCACAAGTCAAAGCTAAAGAACGGATCATTTTGCCTTTAATGCCAGATAAACACCAGGCAGTTAGGAGTGATAATACCAACCAGATCATGTTGCTCTTTTATAATGGGGTGTTTTATAACTGATTTATTGAATTAGCATTGGAACTTTTACTGTAAATAACAAAATCTCTCTCGACCCCTCCCCCATCTGAACATGAATGATGGGTCCGGATAATAGTGTTTAGTCTGGGAGACAGGAAATGTATTTACCTGTCTGATTATAGAGTAGTAATTTAATGCACCACATCAAATTTTGGTGAGTTTTTTTAGTAGAAAGAATCAATCTGCAGTCAGTATATATTTTTGAGAAGATTTTAGGTTTTACAATCTGATTTGTCGCTTTTTTTTACTTCTACAGTGTGAAGCAATATTCTGGACGATTCATCTAAATCAAAAAAGCAGAGAAGATTGAAAGAATAAGTCGCTGCTTTTTTGTCACTGCTTTTTGTTTGAAGAGCCAACATTCCTCTGCTTACATAGATCACACTGGGAGCATAGATCAGATTCTGCCTTCCATCATTTGTAATGTTTTAATTCTTAGCAAACTAGCACAGCTTAAAACAGTTTGAATTTTTCAACCGTGACAGAATGAGTGGATTCTGGGTTTTATGTTTTGTTCTAAATGTTTCAGTGGTGGTTTATTGTGTTTTCTGTAACTATGGTAACAGCTCATCATTGAGATGTACACTGTTTATGGACAATAGTACTGGTAGTCTAAATGTGCCAGATATCCATTCAGTAAAATGTGCAAAATGCAATCTTGTTTTGTAAGGAACATTTTATGGTTTTTAAAATAAATTAGGTGAAATAAACAAGTGTACACTTTACTTGAAGATACTTAAGTAACTCCTTTTGCTGACCAAAAGTTGACAGTGAGCAGAAATTGACGATGGTACTATTAAATTGTGGTAACTAATGCAACTCTATGGACTCTTGACTCACTGCTTTTTAGCCATGATAGATGTTTCAATTTGGATAGTCTTAATTAATTTCCCTTATGGTTGGATCGTCTTACCATAGAAATGCATACAACACTGGGTGGAGTGTCCATAGAAGGTGAACTTCAGATTTGTTGGGCAATTAAGCACATTGCTTAGCCTAAAGTGAGAATTTGAAGAGGATTAACAGAAGGAATAAGTCCCTCCCCCCCACCCATGATCAGATTCATCGCTATTCAAAAGATCAGATTTTTCTCTAGGTATTGCAATTTCTAGATTGGCTTTATGCAATAAACTGCCAATTAACCCTGTACACCAAGCTTTTTTGTGAGTGCTAACCTAGAATTTGAAATAGAGGAAAATTTCCCAATTGCAGTGTCTCAGAGCTGTTCTTGCTGTACTGTACCTTTTTATCTATGATGGATAATTTACAAAATCTTAGAACTTATACTTACACCAGGCTCAACAAGTAATTCATTGTGTTCACCTGAATCCGATGGAAGCACTCTCACCTCTGCGTTAGAATGTGGGTTCAAGCCCCACATTGGGACTTGAAATTTATCATCTAACCTGACATTCCAATCAGTGCTGGGGGGTGCAACGTTGTTGGCGCTGCCATCCTTTAGATGAGACAATAAACTGAGGTTCTATCTGCCCGTTGAGGTAGACTTAGATCCCATGCCACTTTTTGAAACGAGAAGGAGCAGCAGTTGGAAGGGCAGGGGTGGTTGAGCGGAGCCCCTCGATTTTGGTCTCGGAAGTCCAGCATCTCCTCAGTTTTGAAGAGGATGGGCAGAGGAGCCTGGGGATGTCCTTATTCTCCAAGATTATTGGAGTAGAAGCACGGTTTAGTGGAGGTGAGCGCGGAGCGGTAAGTCCAGACAGATTTGCTGCTGAGCCAGGTGTGTTCAGTGATACCTGTGCATTGAGGGAGTGGAGGTGGCTGGTGTACCAGGGTACTTTGTGACAGTAGTAGGCAGTTTGAGAAGTGAGTGGGGCATCAAGAGGAAGTTGAGAGTGACCGAGGAGGATAGGTCATTGCAGGAGGATTTCAAATGATTCCAGGGGAGCAGAGGGAGTGGTGCAGATTTTTTTCTGTGGGTGATAGGAGATGGAGGTGGGTTGGGTGGCAGTGGGGAGAGGGATTGAAGAGTTAGGAGAGATGAAGTAGTGGTCAGAGATGGCTTTGTCAGCAATAGTGAGGTCCAAGACGCTGAGGCCCCTGGGATCTGGGGCTGGTGGGCCTTGCGGTGATTGTGGGCAATAAGGCAGTCAGTGTGGCTGCTGCTGGACAGCCAACGGGGGGAGTACCACGGTGACCCTGAAGGAGGATTCCCAGGCTGGAGCAGAGGGAAGCTGTGGGACTCAAATGGGAATAGAGTGATCAACCTGCAGGCATGGAGTCAGCGCCTGGGTTGTGGGGGGTGGTACACTCGATGTGTTATTTACCAGGTTGCCCTACCTGCAAAAATAACAGAATTTTACAGGGAGAAGAGAAGAAGGGAAGCAGATAATAATAAAGACTACTAAACCTGGTTCCCGTAATTCAAAGCTGATGTCACACGGGAAATTAGACTTTTGGTTCAGGTGGGAAATTTTGAATTGATGTCTCTGCACCTGGACATACTGATGGCCGTGACTCCTACACCAATTTCCACTCCTCCTCCAGTGCCCGCAACTAGTCTCAATCCCTGAGAGTTCGGCCCTGCTGCTACCCGTTCCCATACCCAATGCACACTCCTTCGTGCTCCTGCCAACCTGCACTTTATACTCTTATCAGGTTTAAATAGGCAGGATGTGTTGCTCCAGGGAGAGAGTGTGCATTCAATTCCAATAAACATTTCTGGAATTTCCACGTACAGGTGAGATGCGTGGAATTCTCAGTTTGGTTTGGATACACTTAAGCATAGCGTTGCGCTTCCGCAGGTTTCAAGCACACAGCTGACCAAAATAAATCTGCTGTTGAGTCTGTGTATCAGCCATCACACAATAACGAATCCCAGCTACATGGTCAGCAATGTCTTTCATTTGGCCGAGTAGCCTGATTCAGAATACCTCCAAAGAACAAAGCCCATCCCTATCTACACTGACAGGGCAAGCAGCACAGAACCCACCACAATACATTTGTAAAACCATGCACCCCTGTCAAGTTCATCCTTAGATTGAACTCACCTATTCCATTAACCTAGCAGTTTAGATCTTCCCTGAAAGGAACAAGAAGCAATAATGGACGTGAGAAGGGTTAGAAATCCTGGGACATCCTCAGTAGGTTCCCAATGTTCGTACCATAAATCAATCATGGCACAGAAGACGTCAGCCACTCTTGACCTGGCAGTCACCCTTCATCTCACCCAAGACGGTTAGTGCCTTTTAAAACTATTAACCTCAACCCCTTCAATCTGACCACCAAGGTCTACCCCTGCCCTTTGCTATTGGGTTCACAATTATAATCATGGGTCACGCTTCCAGCCTGTAGATCAGCCATCTCACCTGATTCCACTTTGCGATCCTCGGTGCAAACTTGCTACGTTATCCTTCACTGTTGTAACTTTGCAGGTGAAATGGCATTAGTTAGGATTCACTTTGTGTTTCAAAACTTGAGAAGCTTTGACCAAAATTCAAATTGAACTTTGTCAGACCTTGAGTAAACTTGCATACATTATGGAGCCCTGCAGCTCAGTGGTTAGAGCACTCGCCTTGCAAGCGAGACACTGAGTTCAATTCCAGGCAGAGCGAAACCTTGGGCAAGTTTCCTTACTCCACACACCTAATAATAATCCCTCCAAAAACAGCATATTCTGTGAGGCGCTTTGAGGCGTCTCGAAGACATGATAAGGCGCTATATCAAATGCAAGGATTAATATTATTACACATGGAAATTCCAGAGATGTTTATTGGAATTGAATGCACATTTCCTGGAGGAATGCATCCTGCTTACCTAATTCCAGAAAGTATTAGGCGTGGCATCGCCTGGCTCAGGAACGGGACTACCGAGACCACCGCGGAGGGCTGGCTCGACGCTGGCATTCCGCTGCCAGTTCAGCGTCAAGGAGACCCCGCTTACCCTCCCCGCCCGGGGGGATAGTCACTAGTGGTGGATTATCAGCAGATGGCATCTCAATAACCCGTTCCCCATCCCATAGCATCAGATTGATTGCTAATTTAGGTCCTGGTCTCTCCGGAGCTCCTCAGGTTGCAGAACAACCAGAGCACTAGATGTCCGCTCAAAATTTTAAACATTTGGCGAAGTAACTACTTTTGCCTCTGGTTTACCCTTAAAACTACAAGACTTTGCTCTGTTGCTGCTGCTGCTGCTGCTGTTGTTGCTGCTGCTTCCGGGTCAGTTGCCTTGCTGCCAGTGTAGAGAGTTTGTTGTGGGGGAATCAGAGCCTCAGGGGGTAGCTCAGCACCAGCAGCACAGCACAGCAGCTCAGCACCAGCAGCTCAGCAGCACAGCTCAGCACCAACAGCACAGCTCAGCAGCACAGCTCAGACCAGCAGCACAGCTCAGCACCAGCAGCACAGCTCAGCACCAACAGCACAGCTCAGACCAGCAGCACAGCTCAGACCAGCAGCACAGCTCAGCACCAGCAGCACAGCTCAGCACCAGCAGCAGCAGCTCAGCACCAGCAGCACAGCTCAGCACCAGCAGCACAGCTCAGCACCAGCAGCACAGCTCAGACCAGCAGCTCAGACCAGCAGCACAGCTCAGACCAGCAGCACAGCTCAGCACCAACAGCAGCAGCTCAGCACCAGCAGCACAGCTCAGACCAGCAGCACAGCTCAGCACCAGCAGCACAGCTCAGACCAGCAGCACAGCTCAGCACCAGCAGCACAGCTCAGCAGTCACTGCTGGTGAAGGTATCGTATCCAGTGCGCTGCTCATTTTCGGGGATATCGAAAGCGAAGAAGGGAGATCCTGATTTCTGTGTTTCTTTGAAACCAGCGTTGCTGTGTTTGTGTTGTGTTTCGAAGGTGATGCATTTCCGGATTTTCTGTCGCGAGGCTTAGAAAAAAAAAGAAAAAAAAAGATGGTTAATATTAATTTATTGCAAGGAGTGGATCGGATCGGATCGCAGACAGTGTTGCAGCCACACTCCAGCTGCCCCTCTGGCCATCAGAGATACTGGATCAGCAGCAGCACACAAGCATTTCCAGGCCAGGCCAGACCAGACCAGACCATGGGAACACACTCCCCCTGTTTAGGATCGCTGGTCTTAAATTATATATGTTTTTTAAAAAAAATCAGGGATGGTCTTTGCAATCTCAGAATCAAACAGAAAGCTTTCAGAAACCAAACCTCGATGTCGCAGCCAATGTAACTTTTTTTTTTTAAAAAATGGTAACAATTTCGTTTAATTTGGCTTTTGATAATGAATAATCTAAGAAAGCAGAGCTGAGTTATTGATTTACAGATACAATTGAGATACTGGATATAAAAAAACGTTTCCAGTTAGTCCACATTAGATCTAATTGGCGGCCAAAGTTCACTTTTGTTCTCGGCTAACGTTTTTATTTGCCGAACCTTGACTTTGCCAGACATTTTAAGGTGCATTTTATGTTCCCGGAGCTCTTTACACTGCAGCAGGAAAAATATCCAATGAAATATTTGTCTTTTCGGATATACTGATATAAATTACTGTGTGGCTAAATTCTCACACCCGCTGACGGCAGTTTCAGTTATAGAATCCAGCAAGGTCTGATACAGCAACAACAACATTACATTTATATAACGCATTTCATGTCAGGAGGGTGTCCCAAGGCACTGGACAGTCAGTGTTTCGGACCCGAGCTGGGGGTCGGGATTGGGGAGGGTGATTGAAAGTACGATCGAAGAGGAGGGTCTTGGGATGGGTTTTGAAGGTGGCAAGGGAGGGGGCGAGGTGGAGGGACTCCGGGATGGAGTTCCAGAAGATGGGGGCAGAGTGGGAGAAGGCCCACCCGCCAATGGTGGGGCGGGCAAGGTGGGGGCTGTGAAGCAGGCCGGTGCCCACTGAGCGGAGGGAGCGGGCAGGATGGTAGGGGGTTAGGAGATCGCAAAGGTAGGGGAGAGCGAGGCCATGGAGTGCTTTGAAGGTGAGGACCAGAATCTTGAACTGTATCCTCTGTGATGGGAAGCCAGTGGAGTCGGGCGAGGATGGGCGTGATAGGGTCATGGAGCCTGGTGCAGATGAGGACATGGGCTGCAGAGTTCTGGATGATCTGCAGCCTATGGAGGGAGGAGTCGGGAAAGCCGACAAGCAATGAGTTTGCATAGTCAAGCCTTTTTGTTATGAATGGGTGTATGAGGGTTTTGGAGGGCTACGGTGTGAGACAGTGGTGGAGCCGGGTGATGTTGCGGAGGTGGGGAAGGCAAAGCGGGTCATGACACGGCTGTGGGGTAGAAAGGACAGTTGAGGTTCAAACAAGACCCCCAAGGTTCTGGACTGGCTCAGCAAGGTTGACTGGCTCAACCATGGATGGTGATGCTGTCAGAGCCTGAGGTGAGGAGGTGCTGACGGGAGTCAATCAGGAGAGCCTCGGTCTTGTTGACTTTCGACTGAAGAAAGTTAGCTCTCATCCAGGACTTGATGTCTGACAGTCATTCTGACAGCACAGCAGTGGTCCTGGAGTCAAGGGTGGAGGCAGAGAGGTAGAGTTGGGTGTCATCCACATACATGTGGAAGTTGACCCCATGTCTGCGGATGATGTCACCAAGAGGGAGCATATAGATACTGAAGAGGAGGGGACCAAGGACAGAGCCCTGAGGAATGCCGCACAAGATGGTGTGGGGGCTAGAGGAGAAGCTATTTGTGGAGATGAAGTGGAGCTGATGTGAGAGGTAGGATCTGAACCAGTCAAGAACAGAACCATGAAGGTTGAGGTGAGAGGAGAGGCGGTGGATGAGGATAGAGTGATCAAGGGTGTGGAAGGCAGCAGAGAGGTCAAGAAGGATAAGGAGGCAGAGGGAGCCCTGGTCGCAGATGGACAGAATGTCATTTGTCACTTTGACCACGGCTGTTTGATACAGCGGTGGTATTTATAATTTGTTTTAATTTCCCTCCCTTTCAAGATTGATCAGAGGAGAAAAAAAAATGGAATGTTTTCTGATGCCGAAAGAATCTGGAAAATTTATAACTGACAGAAGCAAAGATGTCCTTGTTTTAGAAGAAGGAGTGCGAAAAGTTGCTGAAATGCTATATGGAAAGATAAATTCGAAGGAATTTGATCCAACGGGTTGGAAGTCGCTTCATGAATTGAACCCACAAGTGATGAATGAGGATTCTATCAACTGGGTGTTTGTCGCAGATACCCTCAATTTTTCGTTTTGGTCTGAAAGCGAAGAGCACAAATGTTTGGTTAAGTACAAAGGCAAAATGCACAGTGGTTATTGGTCTCTCTGTGCTGCTATTAACCGAGCACTAGATGAAGGTGAGTTCCACTTACATTTCAGTTCTTTCATTACCTCTCGTGAGAGAAGTTTGAAATTCCTATGGTACAAGTTTCAAAGNTTTTTTTTCCCTCTCAATGCAATAATAAAGATAATCCTTGCATTTGATATAGCACCCTATCATGTTGTTGAGATGTCCCAAAATACATTCCATCCCAAAGCGCTTCACAGAATATACTGTAAAGTGAATTGACCGTATTTTGTGTGAATTGACTGTATTTTGTGTGAATTGCTTGTATTTTATGGGTGAAACGCAGCAGCTAATTGCACACAACAGTGTCCCACAAACAGTCGTAGATTGACCAAATTATTTTTTGTGGGGGAGGGATGCTACAGGAATTATTCATTAAGTCCAGACAGGCAAATTAAGCATAACCTAGATACAGTAGTTAATTTTCTTGCATTTCATTGCAAACATTAATCTGTTAATATTGCCAGCCTTGGGTTATTTCTGAAGCTTTACAAACATGAAGCATCTTGAAACTAAATATAAAAAATATCAGGGTGAAAATTATGACGTGACCTGAATTTTTTCCCTCAGTATTTTTCCCTCTTGTTTTCTTTTTCTTCTTCTTACTTCCGCTCCTGAAGATGCTGACTATTAAAGTACAGTTCCATGGGGTATGCTAGTGCCTTTCTCAAAAGTCTATGCTTTGAGAAAAGTTTGAGGCGAGATAATGAGTTGTGCGACTGTGAGAGGGAATCCCAGGTGATTCTGTGTTCATGAACTTCCTACTTTTCATGCACTGAGCTTGGTAATGTTCAGGATGGGAAACCTTGGCTGCTTTAAGATGTAGCTTTTCGACCATGTTTTTGGTCACTTTTCCTCTTTCTCCCCCACCACCTCCGGCATTCCCTCTCCCTTTCCACCCCTCCCCCTGAAAAAAAACTCAGGCTCCTAGTCAACAACAACTTGCATTTATACAGCGCCCCTCACACAGGGTAGTGTCCCAGAACGCTTGACAGTGGCGGAGTGAACTGCCATGTAGATTTTGAAGCACTTTGAGTCATCCTCCCGATGTGAAAGGCGCTACATAATTGTAAATTGTTATTGATTTCCTCTTACTAACTCAAGACATGCAAGTGCTCCTTTCTCCACACCATTGAAATATACTGAAATGTCTGCACATACAAGTTGCATCAGCAAGCACCAGACAGCAATCAGGAGGTTAATCCCTATCTGATTTTTATATTCTCATGCTTAGGGTCACTCAGAATAATTTTACAACAGTGCCATGGCTGAGGTTATCCTGAGTAGTTTGAGTCAGTAAACATTAATAGATTGATATCGTCTAAAAATATCCCAGGGAGAGATTAGGTAACTGGATCTTCCTGGTGCTGAACTAACTCTGGAGACATGCCTTGCAAATCCGGTCAGGTCTGTAATATGTAGTCTCATCACAGAGGTGGACCTGGTTTATATGGATGTTTCACAATCTATATTTCATGTAAGTTTCAAGGCAACAGTACAGGCACGTGGCTTGGCATTGGAATCTCTGATGCAATCCAAGCCCTTGATTGAAACCATTCTTGTAATTGATTGAAAGTAATTTTATGTACTCTAAAATCATCATCGTGTTCAGTGTTTCATTTGTGCTGCTTGATTATTTACACGGTGCATAATCAATTTGTAGTGGTCAAAATAGAATATCAGAGAATAAACATTATGCCATTGCTCAGCTGTGGGCATAGAATAAATATGTCACAGAAAAGTTCTGATGTTGCCCCCCTTCTGATTTATATATCCAATGACCTCTGCTGGAAAGGGCATGTGCATGTATGTTGATATCTGAGAAATACGTCCCATTCTTCATGCTCAGCTCATGCTCTTCCTGCCTTGTTTCACAGATGGCAGGTGCCTGTAGTTCCATATGCCCGAGTTAATATCTTCAGGAAAGCTTGGGAAGGAAAAATGTCAAAATATTTTGAAATGTGTCTTTCAATTTATCCAATCTGAGTAGCTTCCTTATTAGCTACTGCATAACAACTTTATTACATACACTCCTTTGAAGCTGAGAATTGTTCTCAAAACAGATATTATACCTAGACATTATTTAAACTTCTGTATATTTTCAGCCTGATTCACTACAAATATTTTATTATTTTGATAGGCATTGCAATGTCACGCTTTTCTGTTTTAAAAGCAAAATATTAATCCTCTGGCATAACTTGCACAGAAGTCTTTACTACATGATGTTGAGGCAGCAATCTTTTCCTTTCTTGTATCTGCCTTTTAACATGCTGTTTCTGATAGTCTCTTCATATGAGCATCAATCATTTACTAAAAAAAATTGGATTTCAATCCAAGGGTTCAGTGATGTCTCATACTTAATCATGTAACCCATTTCCTTAACTGCTGGATAGATTTTATTGCTCCTAAATTTAGTTTTATGATTGACACTATAAACAAACAACAAAATTACATTTGTAAAGCGCCTTTCATGTCGGGAGGACATCCCAAGGTACTGAACAGTCAGGGATCAGGACCCGAGCATGGGGAAGGGCAGGGTTGGGATGAGGGAGGGCAGAAGGAGTAGGAGGGCGGCTAAAGGCACAGACAAAAAGGAGGGTCTTGAATCGTGCTTGAACGAGGCAAGGGAGGAAGCAAGGTGAAGGGATTGTGGGATGAAGTTCTAAAGAGTGAAGGCAGAAAGGCTGAAGGTTCGAATGCTGATGATAGGGCGGATCAGGTGGGAGACCTGGAGCAGGCCGGTGCCTGCTGAACGGAGGGAGCGGACAGGTTGATAGGGGGTCAGCAGGTTACAGATGTAGGAGGGGGCAAGGTCATGGAGGGTCTTGAAAGTGAAGACAAGGATTTTGAATTCTATCCTCTGGGGGATGAGGAGCCAGTGGAGCCGGGCGAGGGTGGGGGTCATGGAGCCTGGTGCGGGAGAGGACATGAGCTGCAGAGTTCTGGATGATCTGCAGCTTGTGGAGGGATGATTTGGGAGGCCGACAAGTAGGACGTTGGCATAGTTTCCGTAGTCTAGCCTTGAGGTGATGAATACGTGTATGAGGGTTTCATGTATAATAAACTATAATAAAATGTGTGTAGTGTACAATAAACTAACTATAGTGACATTTTAGTACCCTTCATTCAACCCTTCACTTTGATCTTATTTTCCTAATTCAACATGGGTTCATATTCTTTGGTGTTTTTTTTTCTCTCTCTCTTGTCAAATTGAGGCATTCCAATCACCAGTGCATCATATTACTCCACCATGACACTGGACCAGCTGAAGCATGTGCTACGCTCGGACACTGATATCCCAATGCCACTCATTGAAGAACGCCACAGAGTGCTTAAAGAGGCAGGGCACATTTTGCTGGAGAAGTTTGATGGTTCATTCCTTAACTGTGTTAAGGAGAGTGGAAAGAGTGCCCAGAAGCTGCTGCAGCTTGTGGTGGAGAATTTTCCTTCTTATAAGGATGTAGCTACATTTGAGGCAAGTCTGCTTTAACTTCAATTTAATTTAATCTTGATTTGCTGTCTCAACTTAATTTTTGCCATATCGTTTAATCTTTCATTCTCCAGGATGGTGTTTTGTGTTAACTCTGTATTATTGGACTACAGCAATTGGACTACAGCTGCCGCCTGTGCGCAATTGGCTGCCGCGTTCGCCCACAAATATACAGTCAAATTCACTTTACAGTGTGTTCTGTGAAGCGCTTTGGGACGTCCTCCCGACGTAAAAAGCGCTATATCAAATGCAAGGATTATTATTATTATTACAGCAGAACTCTAACCAACGTTATACCTGGCATGTTTGACATTGCGGAGTGAAGGAATTAAGTTTCCTTGAAGTGACATTGTTACTTAATTTCGTGAAAACTGAAGTGCTTATGATCATGTGTCCATTGAACTTTATTTTTCCTATCCCATGGTGGAGAAGATTGGTAGCAGAATTGTAACAACCAAAATAATACATATGATTTCACCAGAAGAAAGATCTGACAGATTATTGAAGGATCAATTTCAAGATACTAACTATAATGGATACCTTATATAAAATCTATACAAACAATTTTGTTTCTTCTGCCATACAGGATAAGAAAATTGCATTTTACAAGAGAGCACAAATCCTTGTAGCGGACATCTGGGGCTTACTGGAAGGAAAAGGGGATGGTTCGTTCAATGACATAGGTAGTTTAACCATGTTTGCAGACTACAGAATCCCTCAGGCACTTGTCTCCTTGGGAGCCATGAAGTATTCAGAGGAACTAATGAAGAAATTAAAACACGGTAAGTACTCAGACTGCTTTGATACTCCGACATTTATATAGCCTGAAGAGAGAAAGGCGCATTGTCCATAAACACTAGTCATTCCAATGAACTTGCTATTTTCGATTTAAACCAAATCTTATTGCTCCTATTTCTACATCACTATATATGAGTTTGACTTGCGAATAGATCTGAGACAGAAAAAATACATCAGGACTGAAGTTCATAAGTCCTGGTGTGTTGTCATGTTGACTGACCTCGGGATTTCCCCTTTTTAATAATTGACTTTCTTTAAATAGAAGAAATCTTAGAGTTCTAAGCCATCTCCAAAACCAAACCTGAATGTGGTGGTCTGCTCTGGCATTGTTTCTTGATAGCAAATGAGTTCAATTCCAAGCAGGGCGAAACCTTGGGCAAGTTTCCTTACTCCACACGCCTAATAATAATCCCTCCAAAAACCAAAACAATAATAAATTGATCAGTTTCAATCTACGACTGTTTGTGGGACATTGCTGTGCGCAATTGGCTGCCGCGTTCGCCCACAAATATACAGTCAATTCACTTTACAGTGTGTTCTGTGAAGCGCTTTGGGATGTCCTCCCGACGTGAAAAGCGTTATATCAAATGCAAGGATTATTATTATTGTTGTACGTCTACAATGGCAAACAACAACAAATTACATTTATAGAAAGGATTCTCCTTGAAGCTGAGCTGGCTCCAAGTTGACATACTTGGCAACACAATAAGAGAAATCAAGCCAACACTCTGGGGTGGTCTCAGTCAAGTTCCTGAGCTAGGGGGACCTTGAGTTCTCCAGATCCCTGCTCATGACAGATCAGCTGCACTGAATTGTTGGCAGGACTCTGAGGAACAGGCCAGTCGCTGAAGGCAAGGATTCCTCCACTGGACTTCTGTTAATTTTTCATGCCAAAGCCCTAATGGGTAGGGTGTTCCTAACTGACCAAGCAGCAGGAAGCTTGCAAGACAGTGCTCTTAATGGAAAGCAATTTTAACTAGTTATATTTCACCCACAAATATACAGTCAATTCACTTTACAGTCTATTCTGTGAAGCGCTTTGAAACGTCTACAAGACGTGAAAAGCACTATATCAAATGCAAAGATTATTATTATTATTAAACTCCAGTAGCACGCCAGCACACTTCCTGGGGTCCCAAGTCCTTGGCTTTCCTGTGCCTAGTACTCTTCAGAACTAAGTACGTTGCATCCAGGGAGAAAGTGCGCATTCCATTCCAGACACTGAGAGCTTATTGGTCTGTATGGCTAAATACTTGCCACCTGGAAAACTTGACACATATTTTAAGATGTTGTACAATAACATACAAAATCAAAAGTTAACTGTCAGTCCTGCTTTCTTTATTTAATTGCTGGTAATATTCATTGCTTATATTTCTTTACTTCATTGGTTTGTCAGCCAGTTTGATTTGAGTTTTCTCCTGTCTGATCATGTTTGCAGTAATGTTATTTATTCACGCCACAGGTGTGCTCTTCCAATCTGGGGAACGTCTGGAGGTAGAGATCCGAGGCTGCTCCATCTGGTGTGTGGAACTGATAAGGGATTACATGCTGCATCTTGGAGCACAAAAGGGGGATACGATTGAAAACCTCAATGCTGTTCTGATTGATTACTACCTGTGGGATTATGCGCGAGAGCACCGAAAAGATATGGCAAATATTCCCATCCATCGAGTACGCTGCATCTTCTATTAGACAACATGCTTTCTGAGAAATCTCTTTACTAAAAAGACCATTATTTTTAATTTGGCAATTATCACAATCTGCAAACTCAATTTAATAAAATGAAGGATTTTTTTATAGATTAAAATTGTACTTTGGATCAAGCCTGGCAAATCTGTTATTTTAATAAAAGCATTCTATGCAATAACAACAAAATTCTCAACTGCTTCTTTAGGTACCCCAAATTTCTTCTCCCATCCTGATTATCTCAATAAACTGAAATATGATAATATAATTTTGGTGAATATTTCAAACATTTCAAAATGTTTGACTATTTTTAATTATTTAGGGGGAAAAATGTTTAGAAAATTGACTTGTGTTCTACAAACCAGTTGATTTATAATGACAATTCTATTCAATAGATGTATTTTGATTACATAAAACTATTTCTGATCATAAATGTAATCTGCTGACATTTTGGCTTGGGTGGTTTCTGCTGGACAATATTATATTGAAGTGTGGACTCATGAGCACAAGTTCATATCCAGGCTTTCCGGCTAACCTAGTTGGTATGCAAAGGGCTGAACAACTATTGCTACATCTCTGACTGACTAAGACAACAACTTGAATTTATACATCAGCTTTTACTGAGGAAAAAAAGTGTATCAGAACTTCTTCTGAGAGGATGAGGCTGCCAAATATTGCCAAATCTATTGCCAAATAGATTGCCAAGTAGGGTAGGGGATGAATTCAAGGGTGGGAAGAAAAGTCAAAATGAATAAGTGTTTTGAAGAGACTCTTGAAGGTGGGGAAGAGATGGATCAAAGTCAAAGCAGCAGGTAGAGAGTTCCAGAGTAGGGCCACAGTGGCTGAGAGATCAGAGGGACCCAGAAAGGAGGAAATTGCAGAGCAGAGAGTTGCGGTTAAAAGGGTTAAGTCCGGTTGCACGATCGGCTGGGCAATTGCAAAGCATTGAGTTTTCAGCTTTGAAAGTGACTGATTGTCTTGTTGACTCTTATCGGTACCTTGGGGTCGTGATAGACACCAACTTCAGCCTGGACACTGTCCTGAAGAACCACACTGAGAAGGGGCCAAGGGCACTCTGGTTGTGCTGATCCCTCTTCAAGGACAGCAAGTCCCAATGCGGATCAAGCTTGTGGCATACAAGCTGTGTGCAAACAGTCCTCCTTTACGGATCTGAGCTCCTGGAGATGGAGCGGAGAGGCTTCCTTCGACCCATTTCCAAGGTAAAGGATCAAGCAGTCACGTAAATTTGTGGCAAACACTGGAAGCAGCTGCAAGGAGGGAGGGCTCCGGCCTACACTGACCTGTCGCTAAGCACCCTGAAGGCCGATTCGGCTTCATAGCTGGTACGTCTATTTGCCGAGGCCCCTCACATGAGGCCCATAAGACCATAAGACGCAGGAGTAGGCCATTTGGCCCCTCGAGCCTGCCCCGCCATTTAATAAGATCATGACTGATCTTCTAACCTAATTCCATTTACCCGCCCTGTCCCCATAACCCTTAATCCCTCTATCCTTTAGAATTGGACCACATCCTCACATGTGGACCTGGATCGAGCAGCTGGTGCTGAGTAAGCCTGGTTCGCAGTGTTGGAATTGGACCTCAAGAACATCAAGGTGGCTGGCATGTCACAAGCTGCTGCAAAGGTCTGCCCATCATGACGAATCAGCTGCTCGCCAGATAGCTGATGAGGAAACTGAGGCTTGGGCCGACGGCTGCTGGACGGCGTTACCCGGAGTCCGAGTTCGTGAACACGCGTTCGTACATCCAGCGCCTGGAGTCCACCCTCGGTTGGCCTGCAGTGCGGCAAGAGCTGCTGCTTAAACTCCACGCCTCCAATTGGTGGAACCGTCGCTCGGTGGGAATGGATATGTGCCCGAGCTGCGAACAGAAAAATAGATGGTGGCAACGCTCTCGCCCAATTAATGCTGAAATATGTTGCCCGCTGGGAAGCTGGCAGGGAGCTCCTTGTAATAATAATAATAATAATAATCCTTGCATTTGATATAGCGCTTTTCACGTCGGGAGGACGTCCCAAAGCGCTTCACAGAACACACTATAAAGTGAATTGACTGTATATTTGTGGGCGAACGCGGCAGCCAATTGCGCACAGCGATGTCCCACAAACAGTCGTAGATTGAAAATGACCAATTTATTATTGTTTTTTGTTTTTTTGGAGGGATTATTATTAGGCTCTGTGTGGAGTAAGGAAACTTGCCCAAGGTTTCGCCCTCTGCCTGGAATTGAACTCAGGTCTCTCGCTTGCAAAGCGAGTGCTCTAACCACTGAGCTACAGGACTCCAGGATGGTGTACCCCACCATCAAACCCGTGCTTGGCAGATGTTGAACGACCAGCGCAGGGGAGGGGGCGCTGTGGGCAGCTGTTTGCTGCTCACCTGCGTGGGGGCTCCTCTTGCCCCGAGCGCTTTGTTATATTCCGGGGCTGCGGGGAGACGCGACAATACCGTTTATAGCCCAAAGTCCACCAAACACCAGCCCAAAAGTAGCCCAATCTGACGCGTCGCCTCCCTGTGGGGCAGCGGCAGAGCGGACCGCGCCGCTCGGTGCTTTGGAAACGGTGTAAGGAAAGGTGTTCCGAGAGAGAGAGCAAAGATTTGCAGCTTTAAATTAAAACGTTTAGAAAAATTAGCCTTTAACAGGAACAGCAACAAAAACCGCCCGATTGGGCGTGATTCTGGCCACGTTGGTGGCGGCGGCGGTCGCCAGGCGACGGGAGAAACACCCGAGAGAGAGGGGAGAGAGGCCCGAGGGGGGGTCTGACACAGCCCAGCGGCCCCCAGCCAGGGCCAGGGCCAGGGCCAGGGCTCTGCCCCGCAACCAGCAACCAGCAACCACAGGCTGTCCGGGGGCCACAGGCAGGTCAGAGCGGGGCCCCGGGGGGGGGGAGGGGGGCAGAGAGAGGTGGCTCTGGGGGGGGGGGGGGGCAGAGAGAGGTGGCTCTGGGGGGGGCAGAGAGAGGTGGCTCTGGGGGGGGAGGGGGGGGCGCAGAGAGAGGTGGCTCTGGGGGGGGGGGGGCAGAGAGAGGTGGCTCTGGGGGGGGCAGAGAGAGGTGGCTCTGGGGGGGGGGGGGCAGAGAGAGGTGGCTCTGGGGGGGGGGGAGAGAGGGGTGGGGGGGGGGGCAGAGAGAGGTGGCTCTGGGGGGGGCAGAGAGAGGTGGCTCTGGGGGGGGGGCAGAGAGAGGTGGCTCTGGGGGGGGGCAGAGAGAGGTGGCTCTGGGGGGGCAGAGAGAGGTGGCTCTGGGGGGGGCAGAGAGAGATGGCTCTGGGGGGGGGGGCAGAGAGAGGTGGCTCTGGGGGGGGGGGGCAGAGAGAGGTGGCTCCTGGGGGGGGGGGCAGAGAGAGGTGGCTCTGGGGGGGGGGGGCAGAGAGAGATGGCTCTGGGGGGGGTAGAGAGAGGTGGCTCTGGGGGGGGGCAGAGAGAGGTGGCTCTGGGGGGGGGGGGCAGAGAGAGGTGGCTCTGGGGGGGGGGGGGGCAGAGAGAGGTGGCTCTGGGGGGGGGGGCAGAGAGAGGTGGCTCTGGGGGGGGGGGGCAGAGAGAGGTGGCTCTGGGGGGGGGGCAGAGAGAGGTGGCTCTGGGGGGGGGGAGGGGGGGGGGGGGGCAGAGAGAGATGGCTCGGGGGGGGGGGGGGGCAGAGAGAGGTGGCTCTGGGGGGGGGCAGAGAGAGGTGGCTCTGGGGGGGCAGAGAGAGGTGGCTCTGGGGGGGGGCAGAGAGAGGTGGCTCTGGGGGGGGGGCAGAGAGAGGTGGCTCTGGGGGGGGGGGGGGGCAGAGAGAGGTGGCTCTGGGGGGGGGGGGTGGCAGAGAGAGATGGCTCTGGGGGAGGGGGAACCATATTTTGTAAACCAAATTGGGACGCACACATATATTATATAGACTCACACTCAGAATCAGAAGTCCTTACTCATAGAGTTTTTAATTATATATAATAATACTAATCCTTGCATTTGATATAGCGCCTTATCACGTCTTCGAGGCGTCACAAAGCGCTTCACAGAATATACTGTAAAGTGAGTTGTTGTATGTTTTGTGGGCAAAACGCGGCAGCCAATTGTACACAGCAGTGTCCCACAAACAGTCGTGGATTGAGTGACCATATTATTGTTATTATTTCAAGGGAATATTATCCCCGGTAAAGTGATTCCGAACAAAATCAACATAATTATTCATTTGTGTTTTTTAAAAGCCAACATTTGTAGAGTGTGCAGGTAATACAGGAGGTGTCTTTCATAGCGTTCATCAATTTTTGTGTCACTGAATTGATATGTGTAAACATGTACATGCCATGCAGTTTGAACATCTCGTATAGTCCTACGAGTAAGGGCTTTTGATTTGCTCTGTATATATTATAAAATTGAAAAACTATATCACTGCAATTGGTGGGGGAGAGAGTGAGAGATATTTTGTAGACCAATTCCGGGCACACATACACACACATACGTGTATATGTGTTTTTTTTTAAAAATCTAAAAAATTATATATATATAACATAAAAATTTAAATCACCACAATTGCTGATGCCTGCAGTTACTGGAGAAGCTTGTTGGATTAATGGCTGTTTTTCTCAGATAGAATGTATCTGTGTTTTAGTATTTTATTGCCTTTGCTCAGTTTGTTCCTGAACCCGAGACGGTGGCAAATTTGGCCCCAGGGACACCATAACGCATCTGCGTATGGTCACCGGGTTGGGGGGTGTGGGGCTGAAGGGCTCAGGTGGGGGACAGTGGGCTGGGGAGGGGGGAGGAGTGGTGGTGCTCTGGAGCAAATTGTGCAATTAAATGAAAATAATAGTTTTAAATCATTGCTGGTACTCGTCCTGTCATTTCCCTTGTTTTGCTCTCTCTTCCATTTTCTCTCTCCTTTTTATATTATTTTGAAATTCATTCTTTTTATGTTACCTTGCTGAACATATTCTAACTTTTGTTTTCTTTTTCCTTCTCATTTCCTTCTCATTTCCAAAGTGGGAGCAATGTTGATAATTAATAAGTGTATCTATAAAGCAACTGATGGTCTCTGACTTGGAATAGCTGAAGAATAAGAGGCGGGTAGCAGGAGAGAGGAGGGGGAATAAATAGCCATCCAAAGAAATAATACAGTACTGCTATAAGGAGTAAGATCCTTTTCAAAGCTCTTGCACAAATCACTGTTGCTTTGTGCAATTTAGTTTTAAAATGTTTCTGAAACTATTTTGAAGCTTCAGCTGTTTCCATGGGAATCTGAATGTACAGAACAGTTTACAGTTTCAGATTACCAAACAAATTAACTGTCAATTGGAAGCAGATTGATGTTATGAATGTGGTGAATATGTTTTATTTAATGTCATAAAACCCAGTAAGTTTTTCTTAACGGAAGCTTTTTTCTAAGCAGGTATCACTCAGCATGAAAATCTGGCGACTGTTTATTTGTGCAAATTATTTCAGTAGTATTTTCAGACCTAGTAATCCACTCATATGAAACGTTGGTTAACACAATGCATTATAAATTATATTGTCTGCTTTTAGCCAATGCTCTCTCGCTTAACTTCTGGGAATAAAAAATGAAACAAAAAGAGCAATTACAGAGAAAGCATAAAATGAGAAATGACAATTTGTCACATTGAACCCATTCTCATGGACTCTGTGCAATTCTTACCATGGAAATAATATTCTCTTCAACTACAGAATCTTGTATTTGTAGAGTACCATTCACATGAAAGAATGTTTCAAAGTACTTTACAGTGTCACCAAGGAAGAATTGGGAGAAATTTAGAAGTGACTGAAAGAGGCATTTTTAGGAGATTTTAAAGGTAGGAGAGAGTGATTTTAAAGGTAGGAGAGAGCAAAGTGGTTTCGTAAGACAATCCAGAAGGCAGACCGATGGCTTGGCTTCTGATGGTGAAATGGAAGAAGTGTATCACAAACAGTAAACTAGAGTCAGGAAAGAGCGAGGATGTGAAACTGGAATCTACACAGAGAGAATATAAATTAGACTAAGGAGAGATTTGAAAATGCTGATGTAAACATAACATTCCAAGCCAATGTCTGTAGTCATGTACTGCAATTTATTTTTTTAACCACAATTTTTCAGCAGTAATATATCTGAGGCACTTGGGGAGCCATAAAAGGAGTAAAGAAGATAGTTATTTTATTGGATATTTTATTTTGAAATATGATGAATGATATTACAAATTGTTAATGCAGGTATAAGACTGTCAAAAATTAAATTATATTGTAGCCTATCACATAGAACATGACTGAAATCATAGCAATGGATTATTCAAATAATAGACGATCTTATTTGGGTGATTTGGGAAAATGTATTTGTAACAATCCTGAAGAACAGCCATAACAACAACGGCAAATAGTATTTGAATAGCGCCTTTCATGTTGGAAGGATGTCCCAGAACAGCTACGTTTAGTCTTTTTAAGTAAAATAACGTCTTCAAGTACTTCATAAAATCAATGAAGAAGAATGACAGTCAAAGGCATAGTCAAAAATAAACATCTCAGGAGGTTTTGAAGGCAGAGAAGATGGATGGCAAAGGGATTTGGGGGAGAGAGTTCCAAAGTGTAAGGGCATAGTGGGCGAAAGCTTGGCCACTGATGGAGGGAACAGTCGTGGAGTCCTGTAGCTCAGTGGTTAGAGCACTCGCTTTGCAAGTGAGAGACCTGAGTTCAATTCCAGGCAGGTCAGGGCGAAACCTTGGGCAAGTTTCCTTACTCCACACACCTTATAATAATCCCTCCAAAACCAAACAATAATAAATTGGTCATTTTCAATCTACGACTGTTTGCGGGACATTGCTGTGCGCAATTGGCTGCCGCGTTTGCCCACAAATATACAGTCAATTCACTTTACAGTGTGTTCTGTGAAGCGCTTTGGGACGTCCTCCCGACGTGAAAAGCGCTATATCAAATGCAAGGATTATTATTATTATTATTAACCGGAAATGAGCAGTAAGGCTGAGTTAATGGAGCAAAAGTTACTAGCTTGAGGAAATTATAGAGATAGAGTGGGACTTGAGTATGAGGGGTTTGAGTGTTAAGTAAGGCAAAGTACCTGTATTTTGAAGCAGATCTGCAGGGGAGTGGTGAGTCAGTGAGAAAGGGGGTAATTGGTGGGATAGAATATGTGCTGCAAAGTTCTGTATAAGTTAATGATTTCATCACAAATTCAGAACAATATTCAAATGCATTTTTTTTTGTTATTTAGAAGTGTGCGTGATATCAAACATGAAAGAAGAATAATCACCTTCAAATCGGATTCACATCAGTAAAAAGACAATTTTGTGCAGGGATCTCTTTGCGCTCTAACTATGGAAGAGACAACAGTCAAAGTCGCAGTACGGATTCGTCCTTTGCTTCCAAAAGAAATTCTTCACAACCATCAAGTTTGTGTCCGAGTTGTTCCCAACACACAGCAGGTTGTGATTGGGAAAGATCGTGCCTTTACTTTTGATTTTGTATTTGGACAGAAATCAGCACAGGAAGAGGTATATTCTTCCTGTATAAAGCCTTTAATTATATCAGCAATTGAGGGATACAATGCTACTGTGTTAGCATATGGTCAAACTGGATCTGGAAAAACATACACCATTGGTGGAGGACATATAGGTATGTTATTTTATCCCTCTGCATTGTAAATGTTTACTGTAAGCTACAATATTATACTTCTATTTTGAAGCATCAGTTTAATGAGCGTAACTTGTTGGAACTCCAGAGTGGTATTAAGGGGTGTCCACATTGTCCAGAGATGATCTTGTAATCTGAAGTATGCTGCCATAGAAGGTATCCAGCAGAAGGCAGAACTTCCCCTGAGGGAGGGACAGTTACCCTGACATCTTGATGGTCCTGGTTTTGTGGGGTTGTGCATTTTGTGACAGGTAGACTTTGCCAGGCTCCCTTTGAGATAGTAACCAAGTTAATTAACAATATAGATTGTCACTACAACTGATTTAGGTTCAACTGGATTTGAAGTAAACCTGAGTAGCACTTTAACACAACTGAATTAACATAGTAGTATCTTTGGAATATTAAGGGTCTAGAGCTTTATATTTTATACAGTAACCACAATCTTTTGACTTCTCACAAAGTCAAAATATCCATCACGGAAAATTCAGTTTTTAATCTAATATTTTTATGCAGGACTTACTGGTCAGGTGTGACGTCCACAATGTAAGCTAAATTTTTACAAGTTCATTATTGCAAGATTAGTTAGTCACTCTACAGCTGCACATTGCCAATTGGAGGAACAACAACATCAACAACTTGCATTTATATAGCGTCCTTCACGAGGGGTAGTGTCCCGGTGCGCTTGGAATGGGACAGAATTTAGAAGGTCCAGAAAATGGACAATGCGATTACCTTATTCAGTTATCTGATTGTACCAAAATGTAGGTATGCATCAGGAAACAGAAACTAAGCTTTTAAAGCTTTATTTAAAGTTTAAAATGTTCTTGTTTTAATGATCCACAGCTGCTGTCTCCGATGAAGAGAAAGGCATTATTCCACATGCCATACATGAGATCTTCCAAAGCATCGCTGAGCACCACAATACAGACTTTCATGTGAAAGTGTCTTACATTGAAGTATATAAAGAAGAATTAAGAGATCTTTTGGAGTTAGAAAGCACAAGCAAAGAGCTTCACATCCGAGAAGATGAAAAAGGAAACACAGGTAATCCATGCAATTGAATAAGTGAACTTCACTGGTGAAGGCTATTAAATATTCATTTTACATATTTGCTACACACATTTGCAAACATTTTTTTTTGGTGAGCAAGATTAGATCTGCTCTTAAACACTGTGTCAGACACCCAGCTGACTCCCCAAAAAATGGCCCACTACTGGTTGAGTGAGACCAGCTAACTCTAACCTGGCTTGCATAGTTCAAAGTGCTGCATTACTAAACTATTGGGCGGTTCAGTACTAAGTAACCCTTTTTTTAAGATCATTAATACCACATTTTCCTTTCACATATTGGTGTTTATTGAAGTACTAAAAACATTTTCTATTTTCCCTGATTGTTTTAGTGATCATCGGGGCCAAGGAGTGGGATGTTGAAACTTCAGATGAAACAATGACCTTGTTGGAAACTGGCAACGCAGCCCGTCACACAGGCACAACACAAATGAATGAGCACTCTAGCCGCTCACATGCCATTTTCACTATGTACCTTAACCAAAAGCGACCAAAAAATGCCACCTCAAATAATGCTGAGGATTACACTATAAATGAAACACGTGGGTGTGTTCAACTGATCTCTTCCAAGTTTCACTTTGTTGACCTGGCTGGTTCAGAACGAGTTACAAAAACAGGGAACACAGGAGAGCGTTTCAAAGAATCTGTGCAAATAAACAGTGGTCTATTGGCGCTTGGGAATGTCATCAGTGCTTTAGGAGACTCAAGGAGGAAAAGTGCACATATCCCATATAGGGATGCCAAGATAACCCGTTTGCTGAAGGACTCACTTGGAGGAAACGCTAAAACTGTAATGATTGCGTGTATCAGCCCCTCGTCATCTAGTTTTGATGAGTCCCTTAACTCCTTGAAGTATGCCAACAGAGCTAGGAACATAAGAAACAAGCCTATTGTAAATTATGACCCAGAATGGGATCGAATAGATGAAATGGAATTCGAGATTAAAACGCTCAGAGAGGCCCTGCAGCATCAACATTCAAGTTTGGTGACACGCACCAGCCAAGTGTCGCAGGACTTGTCGAGCCAGGACAAAAAGCGTATCCATGCTTTGGAAGATCAGGTGGCCCAATTGCAAGTGGAAAGCTACCACTACAAGCAATGCACAGATGAGGCTTTTCAGTTCCTCTTGGAAGTTAGAAACACAAGCAAACTGACAACGAACCAGCAGCAAAGGCTGAAGGAGTGGCTGGACATGGCAGAAGAGCTGCAGAGTGAATTGCCTGACACACCTGGTGCAGACAGTGGAGTCGGTAGTGGAGGAGAGGAGTCTCATCACATTACAATATTTCAATTGAAAAGGGAGCTAAAGAAATGTCAGGTACAGTATTACATATTTTAGGTCACTTCTTTAGGTGATGCGTTCATACTGTCATAAGCAAAATTCCAGTGGAATTTCTGACATAAATGATAGACTTTTAGTAAAACAGTTGAATGTTTAATTATCAATTTATAATAAACTACATGTACAATACTAGAAAAAATTACATAATTTTCTTAGTGGTAAAGAATAACAATGCAAAATAATCCACACACCCCATTCTACATACTGTACACAAAACACACACATACACTTCATTTGGGTGTTCTACATTAAGATATTTTAAAACTTACTTGTCTAAAAAAAAACTTATTTTTAATTTCTGCTGCCAAGGGTATGGAGATACTGGGTGGAGGAGAGAGAGGGGAAAATGTTTTTTGATTTGTTTAGCCAAAAGGCTAAAGAGCATTAGTGAAATGTTCCTCATCACTCACTTCTTTTGTAGTTTCCTACAATGTTTGCAATGTTTACTTATCCTAACCTAAATTCAGCGCCTTGGGACGTCCTCCTGACGTGAAAGGCGCTATACAAATGTAATTTTGTTGTTGTTGTAATTCCTTATTTTGGTGAATTTCTTTCAGTTTTTCCAGTTACTTTAAACCAGACATCATTCCAAACTGTCCCCAAGCTTCTGCCAATAGCTCACTCTAACTTCAGCGCCTTGGCATGAAAAGTGCTATACAAATGTAACCTTCTTGTTGTTGTACCATTGCTGGGAGATGCACAAAAATAACACTCACCCACTGATGTTTGTAGAAAGAAAATGTACCCTTCTTTTGTGTAGGGAAATATTTTCTGCTTATGGTCTGTGTAACTACTGATCTTGCTGTTGGGACAATGTATGTATGATTGAACAGTGTCACATAAGTACTCTAAGACACTAGCCTGCTCATCTTCCTCCCACTGAACATCCAATGAACCAATATATGAGAACAATTCATCAAAATGATTGCATGTTATGTTTAAAAGTGAAGAGATTGTTGCATTGATATTTTTAAATGCCGTTTTTTTAAACTGATGCACCTTATATATCAATATAAAAAGTCATTGACTTTTACAACTGACATATTACATTTATACAAGAGGTAGTTTAGTTTACTGGGAGGACACATATATAATATATATATGTGTAACTGAGGTACATGATGGGTTTATTGAAATGAAAGCAGAGGTCATATGAATAGCATAGCTTGACTGTCCAGAACCTTGGGATGTCTTCCCGACACTTTGTAATTTGTTGTTGTTATATTTGGAATGGATAGATTCATCTATAGAAATCAGGAAGAAACACAAAAGAGTTCATTTCTATATTTCTGACTATTACAGTCGAATCTGATCTTTAAAATGACACACTTAGTACATTTTGGATCAGTGTCAGTGCAGTAGGAATTTTCCTGTTACTTTAATAAACCCTGGGGTCATTTAGTTATGGTTCTATTTCATCTCCTATCAATCATTCTCACTGTGTTTTAGAGCGAGGCACAATTTGAGCTGAATAAAGTAATCAGCAGTTTTTTACTATGCCATAATTTGGCCTGTTTATAGACGATCAACAAAATAATGCCCTTGACATACTATTAATACAATCTAATAATGCCCTCACTACTTCTATCCTCGCCGGTCTCCCCAGCTCCACTATTCACAAAACACAGTTAATTCAAACCTCTGCCACTTGCTCAGACCTGTCTTCAAATCCCTTCATGCCCTGGCACCTCCCTATCTCTCCGACCTGCTTACTCCCCAACCGACTACCCGCTGACTCCGCTTGCCTGGCTCCGGCCTCCTGCATGAACCTTATACCCTCCATTTCACCATTGGTGGCCTCGCTCTCAGCCACTATGCCCCAAAACTCTGGAACACTCTCTCTCAATCCCTCTGCCTTGCCTCTTCCTTTCCCATCTTCAGGTCACGCCTAAAGACCTTCCTCTTCGACCGTGCCTACAGTCACATCCTCCCTCCCCTCGGTTTGGCGTTGTGCCCCGCCATTGTCAAGCGCTCTAGAACGCCACCCTGGGTGAGACATGTTTTATAAATGCAAGTTGTTTTTGTACTATTGTTAATCAAAAACTCTCCTGGCCAAACTGAGTTCCAAAAGCAGCCATTGCAGGTCGCAATTGTGATATAACGCAGCAAGGAAGAGGGGAGGGGAGAGGGAGAAATGAAGGAGGATGAGGGAACATTAAGGAGAAAGGAGCGAAGGAAGAGAAAGTGGAGAGAAAGGTAAGGGAAACAAAAATCAGTGAGTCAGAGGGAAGTTAAGGACACCGACAGACAAAGAGGTTGATTGGGGAAAGTGTTAATGGATGATTATGGGAAGTAAGACTGACGTCGAAAACAAAAGAGAGAGAGAGTGTCACATACAAGGAACATACAGGGAATTTACAGTGTGACTGACTTGGTGTGAAAAAGGTAAGAATGAGAGTTTGAAGAGAGAGCATGGTGAGAAAGAGCAAGTGAGTGTAAGACTAATTGCAACAGATATAGAGAGGCAAACATTGATGAGAGAGCGACAGAATGAGAGATGCAGAGAACAAACCCAAGTCCTCCCAATTGGCCATATTTGGACAGAGCACTTTACTTGTTTAATAAATGCAATTTAAAAATTCAGTTAGCAAATGGCAAGCTATTTCAACAAACATTATATTGCTGTGTGCAAACAACTTTCTATTTATCAATTGAATATTATATTTTTATTCTTATTTTGGTGAATCTGAGGCAGTATTGCTTATTGAATAGGAACTTTATATCTGGAAAATGAATATAGAAATGTGGTCATTGTTTTTCAGCTTTGGTGTTTTATTTCTTCAGGATGCCTTGGCTACAGATGAGGAACTGTTCAGTCAAAAAATAGCTGAGCTGAAAGATCTTCAAGAGCGACTACAATCATTGGAACAGGAAAAAGAGGAGTGTTTAGCAGCTTTAACAGAGTTGCAAGAAAGGTACCGTATTCAGGTGAGTTTACTACTGCACTCTTCACAAATCTAGATAATATATATTACAGGCAAAGGAAGATACTGTATATGGATTGCACAGTCCAGTACATTCAATTGCAATAGTGAAATTGAACTTCCAGCTTGAATCCCAGTTTTAACTAGTACCTCATCTTGGACTTTGCTTAGAAATTATTTTGTTAGTCATGGCCAGGGCTGAGGGAAAATTGGATACAGAGTTGATGTTCCTTCGTGTACTTTTTAAGTTTGTTTCGTAGCAACGTGTGATATCTGAAGGGTAGAATTGGGGGAGATACTCTCTTGCTATTCCAATTGGTCATTAAGATGGTCCAGGTCATAAATACCAAAAAGGGCAATTTCACAATTATCAACCTCTAAAGGCAGTACAGTTGAAAGAGTCAGGATGGAATTCCAGTTCCCATATTTTCTTCCAATGTTGTTGGGGGGAAGGGATGAGGAAGTAAGGGAAAAATGGCACTATGGAATTATATAATAATAATAATAATAATAATTGGACTAAATAATTGGACTAAAAAAATTGAGGCTTGGAGTTTGGTTTGGAATTTTCATAATGCTATTCCTTCTTGCTTTTGATTTCACATTTACAGAGTGATAAGGTGGTGGAACAGGAGCTTGTTTTTCATCGACTTCAAGAAGAACTACAGACCCTAAAATCTGACAAATCTTCAATTTATAACAAAGTTTCAGAAGGTTCTACATTACCTGAAAGCACAGCAAGAAGACCCCATAGTGTACCATTGTTCAACATGCGTCTTCATTCTATGGGTATATTACAGTCTGATCAAACAACACTCAGATCAGACCAAAGAAAGGTACACAATTATTGAGTTCTTGTTGAATATTCCAGCTGAGCCTGATCACATGCACACTTTGCAGCAGAGCTTTGGGATCAGAAATGGTAACCTGGGCTAAATTCTCTCCGCATAAATGAGAGACTGAGGCCACTTTCACCAATGTTCCTGCTCCTTTTAAGATCAGCTAACTCAGTACAGTCCAGGGATTCAAATTGAGATCTTCCTTGCTTCTGCGGTTCAATTTTTCTCCAGGCAATGACTTGCAGACTGTGCTTTTACGGCTATTCGGCATCACCGCCGCCATAGATATTCATATGATTAAGGCTTTTTAAAAATACTTTTTTGTTGCTGGACTCATAGGTGCACACCAGCCCTCCTTCATATACGCTTGAAAGGATGGTGGCAAGTTTTCGGACACGCAGCCAGATGTTACTAGAGCAACTTGAAGAGCATGATGAGGTCCTTCATCACACATTTACTGATGATAGCAAAGATGAGGAAGAAGAAAAGGACAAAAGGAAAACCAAAACGGAAGGTTCCAGGTAGCAAATATTAATATGAGAAAATATCATATTAATTATAATTAATTGATAACATGGTGTAATACAGTAACAATTAATTGTGATTGTAATATTATAGTAATAAAATATTAACATTAAGACATTAGATGTATCCTTAAAACATTAAATTGTTTGCCTGACTTATTTGCATATTTTCAGTATGATTAAGTTTTGAGCATAAAGAAGCATTTTAATTTTGGAAGATAACCCTCCAAATAAGGTTGTTTAGTTTGTTTGTTTTTGTCATGCACGTCTACATCTGCACTTGAATGTTGGCAATTTTTTTTGTAGCTTACTACAAAGGATTAGTTCTAGTCATGCAACAGGACAGTTTGATTTTATGAATTCAGAAACTGTACGTGATCACCAATACACTGCACATTTAGGTTCTGTTCTACTAATGCTCTAGAAAAAGTAATGCAGCATTTTGGGCAAGAGGTAAAGGATATACCCAAATGTAGTACTGTATTGCTTTTAGCTTGCCAAAAGCACCACAAGGAGACTTTTAAACAGAACAGAATCGAGGAGTATGGTGAGAACATGTCAATAGAGAGGAGAATAATCGAACTGAAGCAAAACTGAGAGCCCTCATTGTCTTTCTCCTACTCGCTCCCAAATCATGGCTTTCATTAGCGCCTTGATTATCAAAAAAAGATAAAGCAGAATATTTTCTTAATGAGGAGAGACTAAGAACTGTGGAGGAGCAAAGGGATTTGGATGTCCATATCCACAAATCACTAAAAACTAGTTTTCAGCTACAAAAAGTAATCAAAAAGGTGAATGGAATGTTGGTCTTTATCTCAAGGGACCAGGAATACAAAGGGGAAGAAATGATGCTTCAGCTGTATAGAGCGTTAGTCAGACCCCATCTGGAGTAGTCCGTTCAGTTTGGGGCACCACACCTCAGGAAAGATATATTGGCTCTGGAGGGGTTGCAGTGTAGCTTCACCAGAATGTTACCAGCCTTAAAGGGTTACGTTATGAGGAAAGGCTGCGTAAACCATTGGGTTTAGAAGGTTGAGGGGTGATTTGATTGAGGTGTTTAAGATGATAAAGGGATTTGATAGGGTAGATATAGAGAAGCTATTTCCTCTGGTGGGGGAATCCAATACAAGGGGGAATAGTCTTAAAATTAGAACCAGGCCGTTTAAGAGTGAAACAGGAAGCATTTATTAATTCAAAGAGTAGTAGAAATCTGGAATTCTCTTTCCCAAAAGGCTGTGGATGCTGGATCCATCCGCAACTTCAAGAGTGAGGTTGATAGATTTTTGTAGGTCAGGGTATCAAGGGATATGGGGAAAAAGCAGGAAATTGGAATTGAAAGGATTAGTTGAAGTACAACTAATCTAATTGAATGGCGGAACAGGCTCGAAGGGCTGAATGGGCCTACTCCTGTTCCTATGTTCCTAGTAATATCAATGTTCTGGACTTTGAACTCTGTCGAGCTGACACTTCAGTGCAGCATTGGAGTTACTATCCTTCAAATGAGATGTAAAACTGAGGTCCTATTCTCCCTCTTCAAGTGGATATGGATGCACTCTACACCTCATGGAGCCAATACGGAACCTCACTGTCCTGTTCAACCCTCAACTATCCTTCATCTTGCACATCCGTGCCACTTACCCAAAATTGCGTGGCTCTGCCTTTCCCCACATCCCAACATTGCCCGGCTCCGCCACTGTCTCTTACCGCATACCGCCAAGACTCTCATCCACGCATTCATCACATCCAGGCTCGACTAGGCAAACTCCCTGTTTGTCGGTCTCCCCGACACCTCCTTCCATCAGGCTGCAGATCGTCCAGAACTCTGCAGCCCGTGTCCTCTCCCACACCAGGTACGTGACCCTATCACCCCCATCCTCGCTCGGTTCCATTGGCTCCCCATCACTCAGAGGATAAAGTTCAAGATCCTGGTCCTCACCTTCAAAGCTCTCCATAGCTTTGATCCTCCCTACCTCTGTGACCTCCTAAACCCCTATCAACCTGTTCGCTCCCTCCACTCAGCGGGCTCCGGCCTGCTTCACGTCCCCCACCTTGCCTGCCCCACCATTGGCGGATGGGCCTTCAGCCTCTGTGCCCCCACCCTCAAGAACTCCATCCCACAGTCCCTCAGCCTGGACCCCTCCCTTGTCTCCTTCAAGACCCTCCTCTTCGACCGTGCCTTTAATCACCCTCCTACCCCTAACCTCCTGATCCCAACCACCAGCTCGGGTGTGAATCCCTGACTGTCCAGCACCTTGGGACATCCTTCTGACGTGAAAGGCCCTATACAAATAAAATTTGTTGTTGTTGTTGATATTAAAGATGTCATGGCACTTTCAGAAAGGGAGAAGAGTTTCTCCTGTGCCTTGGCCAACAATCCCCCAGACAATTGGTCATTCACTTCTTGGCTTTTTATGTGACATTGCTATGTGAAAATTATCTGCCATTTTTACAACAATTTGCATTTATATAGCATCCTTCACGCAGGGTTCTATAAATACAGTCACTACACTTTACAGAAAACTGTTAAATGCTTTGAGACATCTCAACATCATGCACTATATCAAATGCAAGGATTATTATTATTACCAAAGTAGATGTAGTAATTGATTAATGATTCCAGAAAGAGTGCCTTCCTTTGCACTGAAATCTTTCTCTGGCTTGTGGAAGCCATTTTAGGTAGACTTTATTTTTTCTGGGATAAAAGCAGGAAGTACTGCAAAACCCATAGTTGGCCATACAAATCTGTTTTCCTCTTTCAGCTGATTCACTTTTGTGGATTTCCAGCATTTCTTGCTTAATTTCAGATTTCCAGTATCTGCTGTTTTTCTTGTTTTAATGTATCGTTATTGGACCTTAAGTTAGAGGGTTACTGTACGATAGATGTCCACTTTCTGTACTCTTATGTGCAACATACTATATCTCTCTACCTACATGTTCACTCTATATATATTTGATCAATTTCACTAGTTATGATTTATTATTAAAAAGTGGCAGCAAATGAATCAGTATATTCAAGAAAATTCTAGTTCATTTGCAGAAAAATGTATGTGTTAGAATTATGGTTGTGCATAATGTTTAATCAAATTCTAAAAATTGCCTTTTTCCTTCCAATATCAGCTTTTCCATAAATCACATGTGGACTCGAGCACAATACGGTGGCGTTATTGGTACGGAATTGTTAAAACAAAATGCTTTACGCCTAAGGGACAATCAACAAGAAAGTGGCAAAGGTAGACTGGAACTAACCAAAAGTTCTTTGACATTGTGAGAGTAAATGGAGTCCTGTAGCTCAGTGGTTAGAGCACTCGCTTTGTAAGTGAGAGACCTGAGTTCAATTCCAGGCAGAGGGCGAAACCTTGGGCAAGTTTCCTTACTCCACACGCCTAATAATGATCCCTCCAAAACCAAAAACAATAATAAATTGGTCATTTTCAATCTACGACTGTTTGTGGGACATTGCTGTGCGCAATTGGCTGCAGCGTTCGCCCACAAATATACAGTCAATTCACTTTACAGTGTGTTCTGTGAAGCGCTTTGGGACGTCCTCCCGACGCGAAAAGCGCTATATCAAATGCAAGGATTATTATTATTATTAAATAAGGCTCTAGAACACAAGAAGTGTTAGGTAGCATTCTAGCCAAATGTAGAGCATAAAAACTCCACTTTGCCCTAAATAATGATCTCTTAACTCAGTTATTTTGTAAGTTTATTTTCTCCCATCTTTGAATTTTGTCTCCCATGTTATCTGTCATTCTATGACCAAGTCGAGAAGCATTGTTGTTCTGATTACTGTGCCAGTCCCACACTTGACTTATTGGCTATGTGATGTGAATGTTGATTATTCCTTACATTTTCTTTGAGCCAGAAAAAGTGTCTTGCCTTCCCTCATTACCTTTATCCAGATAGCTCAGTTGAAATTGATAAAACCAAAATTATAGTGTTGTCCATTTATACAACAGTTATCTCTCTACAGGTTATCTCTATTAGTTCTTCACACATTGCTAAGGATTAAAACTAGTCATGTGTATCCTTAAATCTTTCAGTCTATCAAAATACTGTGTATTGAATCTTTTTTCCACCTCTTTTGCTTGACTGTATTTAGGCCCACAGCGGAATCCCTCTTCAGAGGCCGAGCGACTACGTCAGAGTCAAGTACTAAACATACAGAAGTTGAAGGCTACAGAGTTGGATGTGGCTTATTCCAAACGGAAGATTGGGGAGCTTGCCGTCAACATTCGTATGAAGGAAGAGCTCATCAAAGAATTGGTCAAAACAGGTTAGAAGTGGTAAAAGGCACAAACATAATTGTATTGCTTGTGAGATTTCCAATTTGCTGACATCCTACTCCTCTACCCCTTTGCTCAGCTGGCTCAGGTCTGCTACATGTCCCTCATCCCCTCCGTTCCACTATAGTTGGTTGTGTTTTCAGCCACGATGCCCCAAACCTCTGATCTCCCTGCCTCAATCCCTCCTCTCTGCCCACCTTCAAATCACACCTGAAATTTTCTCTCTGTGATCCGTGCCTTCATTATCTTCCCACCTCCTTTTGGGCTCGGCATCAAGCCACGCCACTGTTAAGCGCTGTGAGAAAGTACCCACATGAAGGACCCTGTATAATAACAATGACAAATTGTATTTATATGCACTTGTCACTTTGGGAGGTCATTGGGAGAGTTGGATAGTGAAATGTTTGGACCTGAGCTCGGGGATGGAATCGAGAGGAGTGAAGGGCAATGAGGGTGGGGTGGGAAGATCACCAAAGGCACGGTCGAAAAGGACGATCTTGAGATGGGCTTTGAAGGAGGGAAGGGAGAGGTCGAGGAGGAGGTCCGGGATGGAGTTCCAGAGGACGGAGGCAGAAAGGCTGAAGGCCCCACCATTGATGGTGGAGGGGGCAGGGCATGGAGCAGGGCAGTGCCTGCCGAGCGGAGGAAGCGAACAGTTAAATAACCTTCTCGTAGGTTGCAGAGGTAGGGAGGAGCAAGACCATGGAGGGCTTTAAAGGTGAGGATGAGGATCTTGAACTCAATCCTCTGAAGGATGGAGAGTCAGTGAAGCCAGGCGAGGATGGGGGTAATTGGGTCACAGAGCTTAGTGCCGGAGAGGACACAAGCTGCAGAGTTCTGAATAAATGCAAGTTGTTGTTGTTGATCTTACATTGAACCACAGTTACAGGTCTGCTTTGATGCAAAAATATTCAGGAATAACCAGGAATACTTGGAAAAGCTTTTTTGTTCCTTTAGTTTCTGGTTACTATTATGACTAATAATAATTCTAGCTCATTCATTAATCATTAGATCACAAATTATCTTCTTTCAACCCTCCCCACTCCAGAAACGGGATTATCTAACTAATGGGGGTGGGTGTTCTGAGAAGAATGTAGAGATAATGTTCCTTTTGTTTTAAGATCACTTTGTCCTTTGCATTTTTTTAACTTTTGTTTGGTTAATGATAAATTTGAGGTGACTTGATGTCTTCCTCTGCCGGACTCACCGTGACACTCGGTGTTGGCTGTCCAGCAGCAGCCACACTGACTACTCCCCCCTCCTAGCTTCCCTCTGCCTCCATTCTGAATACCTCCTCATCCTCGGCAACTTGAACCTTCACTTCACCTCCTCCTGCTCCACCTCCTCTCTCCTCTTCTCTCACAACCTCTCCCAAGTTCAGGCTACCCACTCGACCTGGTGATTACCCCGGACCTCGGTGTCTCGGATATCACAGTCACAGACAAGCCATCTCTGATCACCATTTCATCTCCTTTAACTCCCCAATCCCTAGCCCCACCACCACCAAACGCACCTACATCTCGTACCGCTCCTGAAAAAAAATCTCCACGTAATCTCTCTCCGCTGCCCTACCATCAACTGAACTCCTCCCGCTCTGGCCTACGTCCCGCACTGATTTATTCTTCCACATATACGCGGATGACACCCAACGCTATCTCTCTGCCTCCACCCTCGATTCCAGGACAACGACGTCCTGATAGACTATCTGTCAGACATCAAGTCCAGGATGAGAGCCAACTTTCTACAGCTGAATGTCAGCAAGACCGAGGCCCTCCTGATTAGATCTCACCAGCACCTCCACACCTCAGGCACTGGCAGCATCAGCATCCACGGATGCACACTGCATCTCACCAATCCAGTCAAGAACCTGGGTGTTTTGTTCAACCTTCAACATCCTCCCCCACATCAGTACCATGACTCTCTCTGCCTTCCCCCATCTCTGCAACATTGCCCGACTCCACCACTGCCTCATCCCTCAGGCCACTGTAACCCTCATTCATCACCTCAAGGCTCGACTATGATCAGATCATCCAGAACTCTGCAACTCTTGTCGTCTCCCGCACCAGACTCCATGACCTCCTCACCCCCGCCCTTGCCTGGCTCCACTGGCTCCCCATTCTGCCAAGGATAGAATTCAAAATCCTCTACCTCATTTTCAAGGCCCTCCATGGCCTTGACCCCTCCTACATCTCTGACCTGCTGACCCCCATCAACCTGTCCGCTCCCTCCGTTCAGCAGGCTCCAGCCTGCTCCATGTCCAATGGTAGGGCGGCCACGCTGTCAGCCTCTCTGCCCCACCCTTTGGAACTCCATCCCACAATCCCTTCACCTTACTCCCTCCCTTAACTCCTTCAAGGCATGACTCAAAACCCTCCTTTTCGACCATGCCTACAGCTGCCCTCCAACCCCTCTGCCCTCCCTCATCCCAGCCCTGCCCCCGCCCTCAGGCTTGGGTCCTGATCCCCGATTGTTCAGAGTCTTGAGTCGTCTTCCCAACGTGAAAGCCGCTTTACAAATGTCATTTTGTTGTTGTTATTGTCTTCAGGTAAGGATGCCCAGGCTGTAAACCGACAGTATTACCACAAAATCACTCAGTTAGAACAAGAAGCTGAGCAGGCCAAAACGGAGCTAGCAGAAACTCAGAAACAACTGGAGAACAAAGAACTTAGGGATGTTGCTGAAAAAGTAAAACTGCAAAAAGACTTCCGCAAGAAAATGGAAGCAACCAAGCTTAAAGTGGAGGTTAGTCATTACAGCTCAGTAGCTTGTCTTACTGCATCAGAAACTGATCAAATATTTTTCTTTTGATCAGCTGGGTGTCTGACACTTGTGGAAACCCATCACCACGCTTAAGAGTATCCAAACAAATAACAAATTACATTTATATGCATTTGCATTTGTGCCAAGTTATCCTGATTTACAACATTCCTCCTCCGAATTCAGTATTAATTTGTATACCGTTTTTCACCGTTCTTAAAAAGAACTACAGAAAACTGGCTTCCAAGCGGAGACTGAATTTAGGAATGATTTAAAATGTAGCCATTTTGCTTTGGTTTGATTAGTTAACATTATTTGAAGAAAAGTGATATACAATACCAGCACAATACAATACCAGCACAATATTTCTGCCTATAAACAAACCCATAAACATTTTTGAAATTCTGGTCCTGTTTCCTTTAGTCTTTGGAGAAGAAACAACTGGACACAAAGAAGTTGGTTTCTTTGTCAGCGCAGAATGAAAAGCGGGTTACTCAGTTGAACCAAAACGTTGAAAACATGAAACAGCAGCAGCAACTGCTTCAAAGAAAACTACATGAAGAAAGTGATAAGAAGAGGAAACTGGAAAGTGAGATTCAGAGAGATCAGCAACGAATCAAAGTAAGAACATTTCCCAATTAAAATTACAATTGAATGGAAACCATTTTGTGTTCTTTGATATGAGCGATGCCTATATAGATACTGCACAACTTATGGAAAACTCACTGTACATTCACATGCCTAAACTCTCTGCAAGATGATCTTACTCTCATTTCCTTACTCTTTAATTCTGGACTAATGCATTCATCATTAGAATACATCAGAATATACAGCACAGAAACAGGCCATTCGGCCCAACTGGTCTTTGCTGGTGTTTATCTCCACATGAGCTTCCTCCTGCCCTTCCTCAACTAAGCCTTCAAGCATGTCCAGGCGAGACAACATGAAGTCTCTGTTAGGGTTCTACAAAGCAATGATAAGTCCACACTTGAAGTACTGACCACAAAATATATAGTCAATTGACTTCAGAGTATATTCTGTGAAACGCTTTTAGACGTCTCGAAGACTTGATAAAGTTCTGTATCAAATGCAATGATTATTATTATTACTATATTCAGTTCTGCTTATTGAACCAGAAAATATATCTACAAGTTTTAAAAAGTAGTTGCAGAAAAGAACAAGGTTGATCCCGGTTCAAAGATATTGAGTTTCAAGGAAAGACTAGAGAAACAGCTCTACAATCTACAAATGAATCTTCAAAGGCTTTTACTTGCTTGCCTTTCCTTCACTTTTGCAACATCCCCTGCCTTTGCCACTGCCTCTCCATCTTAGACCCTCTTCTGCCTTCATCCAGATTTCTGAGGCCAGCCTATCCTCGCTTGCTGCACTGGCTCACCAGCCCCCAGCAGATTGAATTCAGAATCCTTATCCTTACTTTGAAATGCATCCCCTGCCTTGCTCCATTGAGCGTTCTACACCAGATGGTGCTGCTGCACTTAATCCTCATCACTCTTGCTGTTTCCTGCTTAAAGATAATTCTACTTATTCCTCTTGTATATAGTTAATGAATACCAATGATAGAGATTCATTATTATTTTGGTCCTTGTTACACGTTACTGCTCTATTATTTGTCAGATTGTTGTCTTGCGTGTTTACAAATGAATTGTTTCCCATGATCCTTCAAAAATCTGATTTAAAAGAGTCACTTTTTTAAAAAATAAAATCACAAGTCTTCTTTTTCATGAATTGAATAAGCTGGACGCATTATTGGATCTCCAGAATAGATGATATTAATATCTATATTTCAAAATAATGAATCCCTATGGAAAGGATCAGGCAGATTCAGTGCAAAGTTATTCAGCTTATTTAAAGATTTAAAGACTATTTTTTCTCTTTACAGGAAATGTGAATGTTCTAGACACATTTTTATGTATATGAAATGTTTTTGGAATGTTTAGTTTCACCCACAAAATACAGTCAATCTACTTTACGGTATATTCTTTGAATGCATTTGAGACATCTCAACGACTTGATAAGGCACTATTTCAAATGCAAGGATTATTATTATTAATGCTGTGTAACGCTGGTGGAGGTTTATTTCCAGAACTTCCTATGATCCTTCACAATAAAATATGAACAATCATAAAAAGTGAAAATCAGTTTCTAAATAGAATGTCTAAGTCATGGATGTTTCATCTTACCAGGAGCTTGAACTGAAACAAGAGCAACAGCAGAAAATACTGAAAAGAAAAACTGAGGAAATTGCCCACTTCAAGAGAATGAAGCGCTTCCCTGTTATCACAGAGGAACAGCAGGTATGGCTTAGACTACTGTGATAGCACCTGTCAATTGTCTCTTCTTGTGATTAGTGAAGCATTTGTGCCACTTAAATTGAGTAACCAGTACGCCTGTGTGGATTCTTTAGTTTCTTTAACTGTTCTCAAGATTTCAGATAGGACAGTAATAAAGAAACAATACAATTTACCTCAATGTGCTTAACTAAGCAGGTGAACAATCAGTCAGGATTTCTGCACCAGATTGTTATTAAGAGAGAACAGCTGGAAGGTATATGTGTCTGTACATTATGTCAGGACAAGATTAGGCTTATCTGAAGTTCCCCACAGTTGTACAGCTGCTGGCACTCACTATCCAGGTTAACATATTCGCTCATAAATACAGTGTCTACACTTAACAGTACATCTTGTACTCGCTTTGAGACGTTCTTCCAACATAAAAGGTCTAACCCAAGTGAAAATATTATTATTATATGAAAAATAACCAATTGATCAAGTTAGTGGAGTATATGAAATTCTATTGTAGTATTCAGGACAGAAGGAGAGAAAACTATAGTGATGGGGTTGAGTGAAGTTTCTTATGAGGTTACTTCTGTAATATAATAGTTTAAGCTCATAGTCTAGGCTGACACTCCATGCAGTTCTTTGGCAGAGGTGCTTACCATTGGATGACATTAAAGCAAGGTAGATCGCACATGGATCCAAATCCAGAACCATTCTTCTAAGACCCAGGGTTCCACTTTACTTAATTTATTTCTCATAAGAATTTAGAAAGCATCCAAGGAGAAAAGGACAATTGGCCATCAAAGATGCTCCATCCACACTCCAAATTTAATCTAGCATTGTCATAGACTCTGCACCCCTAATATGATCACTTGAGGAAACTTTCTCCATAAATACGCCCCAAAACAACCCCTTAAAAATATTGAAATAAACCTCCTTTCTCATGACTACACTATTGAAGTCTGGCCTTCTGCACTCCTCAGATGTCATTCACACATGAGCTCTTTGATACAAACAGCAGGCCTTTCAACAAATGAATAGAAATCCTAGGTAAGTATTGTACAGCTTCCGGCACTAACTTTATATTGTGTTCTCCTGTACAAATGACTTGGTATTGCCATAAATGTGTACAACAGTTGCACGTATTTTACATTTTTTACATTACCTATACACGTCTCAATTTCTTTCTTTCCAGAAGATAGATGAGCAGCGGAAATGGTTAGACGAGGAAGTAGAAAATGTTTTGCAGCAAAGACAAGCCCTGGCTGATCTGGAGGAGGATTTGAAGAAAAGAGAAGCTATTGTAGATAAAAAGGAGGCACTGTTGCGGGAGAAAAGCCAACTGGAAATCAAAAAGCTACGTTCCAGCCAGGTGAGAGTGATATGTAATTAAAGATCTTACATGCAGACAACAGTTTGGTGTTCCAAAGAATTGTGTACAGAGATTATACATTTCTAGCAGTGATTTTCTTTTGTTGCAAAGATCCAAACCCCTTCTCATTTTCTCAGTGTTTTTGTTCTTTCATCCTGTCCCAGACACCACTTGCAATCAAGAGAGTAAGTAAGACAGGTGATATATTCCAAGGCTCCTGCTCATGTTGTTCCATGCTGGAAGTGTTCAAAAGTAGTCTGGAAACCAATAACTGCCTCTCTTTTCTTCACCGATCATTCATTTGGGCACTAATCAGGGTTTCCCATTAAAAAGTTGAAATCAGCAAGATGGAATTTGATATATCCCACTCTTACTCACTGCTCCAGCACACTGTTGCCATGTCGTTCCACACACTGGATTCCTGGTCTGAGCCCTAACATCAGTTTGAGGCTGGGGGTGTGTGGATGGAGATAGAAAGCACAGGGTGGAACAGGTGAATGAATCACTGCAGCCTGTGTTTCTGCACCACCTACTGGCCACATTAAGAGCATTGACAAAGACTCTGAACATACTTTTGGTTAAGGAGAACTATTTATCATGAGGTACCTGAAAGCTGAGCCCAAAAGGTTACGTTTTTAAAAAAATGCTATTGGGCCGCAACTTGAGAACCCCTTTTCAGTAGTTGTTATGAATGTCATCATATTTGTTGTGAAATCATGATGTTGCAGCACTTTGTGTATAAAATGTCACATCATTAATTGTGCCTGGTTTTGCAGACAAAGCCAACGACAACAACAATTTGCATTTATATAGCGCCAAGGGGTAATGTCCTGGAGCACTTCACGGAGTCTGACAACGAGCCATGGGAAAGGGGAGGTGACCCTAAGCCTCCCGTATTATGAATTATAATACTGTATTACCATGACATAGCGCCTCACCAAAAAATTGTGGAATTATTTGCAGGCTTTGAACAAAGATATTTTAAATGTGTCCACTCGTTTGAGCTCAATAGAAAATGCATTGTCAACTAAAAGTATCCTACTAGAGAACAGCACAACAGAGGAAAAGGAAGCTATTTCAGAAGAGATGCAAATGCTTCAACAGGAACGAGATCAGTTACTGATAAGAAGGCACTGCTTGGATGAAAAACTGCAGCTTGGAAATGTTCTATCTTCTGAGGTACCGTGGCTTTTGGTGCTAGAGATATTAATATAATTTGTGTTTTTTTTGTGCAATCATTTTGTTTAATAATAATCCTTGGGGGGGGCTGAGAGAGAGAAAAAGCTACAATCAAAAGAGCAAGCTAGAATTCAAAGACCCCCAAGGGGAAGTAAAAATATACAAGGAAGATGGAAGACTTATTAATACATAATAATCCTTGAAATTGATATAGTGCCTTTTTACATCTTCTAGACGTCTCAAAGCGCTCCACAGAATATACTGTAAAGTGAATCGACTGTACATTTTGTGGATGAAACCCAGCACACAGTAGTGTCCCACAAACATTTGTGGATTGAGTGACCAATTTTTTAAATTTATTTATTGATTTTTGAAGAGATTATTACCCCAGAAAAACGATCCGCTAATTGACTAACAACCAGGTTCCTACTTACTACTAAGTAAACAGAGGTGTGTGGAATAAGGAAACTTACCCAACGTTCACCCTAATGTTCAGTCAAAACATAAGGAAATATTCACTAACCGGAAGCCTATTACAATAACTACAACTTGCATTTATATAGCGTCCTTCATACGGGGAAGTGTCTTGGAGCGTTACAAGTCCAACACAGCGGAAGATTTAGGTGGTATGCACCATAAAATCAACATGAGCAGTTCTTCTAGACAGAATTTAGCTGGTTAAACTCCAACAGTACCCAAACACATGCTCTGAGATCCCAAGACTTGGCTCTTGTCAACTTGCCCCTAATACTTCCGAAATTCGGTAAGCAGGTTGCTTCCCCTAGGGAGAGAGTGCGCATTCCATTTAAGACACAGAAATTTCCATGTGTACATACGTGGAATTCTGTCTAGTTTGGATATTCTTAAGCATAGCACTGAATTTCTCAACGGTCAGATATTTGGGTGACCAAAATCAAAATGGAGTAAAACAATAAGTTTAAATGCTGTAGAGCGCAGAGTGCAGTGGCTGTATAGTGTAATGATTGAAATGGCAGCCAGTTTGTGCACAACAATGTCCCACAAATAGCCATGAAGTGAACTGCTAATTTTACCAGGGGGTTATTGGCGAGGAAACCAAGAAGAAACTTTCCTTGTCTATTTGAATTGTGCCATGGATTTTAATGCCTACAGGAAGATAGGGATCTTAGGTTAATGTCTTACCAAAGAGATATGGGGCAAAGGCTATTTGCGGTAAATTTCCATATAAAAATAAAAAAAATAAAAAAATTGGAGTTGAGGTACAGATCAGCCATCATTTTATAGAATGGTGGAACAGGCTAGAGGACGTCCTCCGTTCTTGCGTTGCAAAGAACGGTACCTCTGACAATGCAGTGGTCAAGCACTGCGTTTAGACTGTCAGCCTAGACTATGAGCTCAGTGTCTCAAAGTGACTCAGAGGCAAGAGTGCTATCCACTGAGTCAGGCTGACAAAATCTCAATTTAGGATTGGGAGGAAGGCACTAAGTTATTTCCAAATCTAAATGTTGTCCACAATGGTCCAAGAATAGTGAGACTTGTAAATAGTCGGGATGTAATTCAAGTTGTTTTACTTTTCAGGAAGAGCGGATACTTTACCGGTTGGAAGAGGGCATTGAAGCTCTGGATGTGGCTATAGAATACAAAAATGAAAGCATTCATTGTCGCCAACATTCACTGAGAGCCTCAGCCAACAACCTTACCCAGAGTGAGGCTAATGTTATGTTTAGACTCAGTGCTTTAACAGCTGCTGAAACAAGAGCCCTCCTCTGCAGATACTTTAATAAGGTGAAGTTTTATTACTCAGTTATGGACAATAGTTACATTTGTAATGTTGGGAAAAGAAAAGCAAAAAAGAACTTTTATAGTGGCTTATTGTGTTGATCATCTTAAAGTGCAGCACATGTAATTACTGTCAGTTGTAGTAACTGTCTTTTGCAGGAAAAAATCATTAGCTATTTGCAGTAAATTTCCATGAACAGACATGAAGTAAATGATCTATCTATCTGGAGGATTTCAACTTAGAGGAATCTTGGTCTGGACACTGGTGGAAACTCCCTTCTCTTTTCAAATACAGTGGTATTGTAGGATTTTTAATGACTATTTGAGCAGACAGGACCTTGGCTTAATGTCTCTCATGAGACACTGCATGTCAGGCAATGCAGCGTTCACCAGTACTACGCTGAAGTATTATTTTAGATTTTTAGTTCAAGTTCCTATTTCTGAATTAAGTCTTTCAATTAGGATGTTCTATTAGAAACTACTTTTGCCTGAATTTGAGCAACATTTGCAATTATTGCTAATCATAGAACTGATTTCCACTGAAAATCTTACATGATTCTTGGGCCAATTTCAGTGTTGTAACATTCTGAAATTGTGTGAAAATAGGGTCCATCCCTTTCAAACAAAATCTATTGATTTAAAGCAATGAGATAGCAGATCATGGAAGAATTTTGCTGCTTGTCTTTTTAAAACAAAGTGAGGAGCTTTCTCCATTGTTCATATTTCAATGTTATGCATTTTATTTGGAAGGTGATTAGCCTACGAGAGACTGAACACAGCTTGCAGCTTCAGTGTGCAGAGATGTCTATGAAGATAACTGAGCAGGAGAATGTGGTTCATGAATTAGAATCTGCACTGGAGCGTTTTACACTGGAGATAGATCGACGCCTGACAGTACAGCAGAAGGAGCATGAACAGAAGATCCAACTATTGTTACAGCAGTTTAAGGGTAAAAGAGTGTATTGTCTCCTGGTGATGTGTAATTGTTTGAGAAGATACTGTGAGGTTATTCCTTCGGAAAGTGACTTTAGCAGCGCTTCCTGCACGTGAGCAGTGCTCTGGGGGGTAACATTAGTGTTACTGGGTATAGATAGTATGTGCAGTTTTCAAAAAGTGACATTTGTGGTGCTTCCTAACAACTTGCAAAAAGTGATGCCAATGATGATAAATGGCCATTTATTGGTGTGGGAAGCTGACTCGTCAACACTGGAAGCCGGATAACCATGCTTCTGGTTCAGTCAATAGACTTGCACTATAAGTGAGACAAGGCTCTCTTGAAGGACATTATAATAATAATAATCCTTGCTTTTTGATATAGCGCTATTCACGTCTTCTCGACGTCCCAAAGCTCTTCACAGAATATACTGTAAAGTGAATTGACTGTATATTTGTGGGCGAACGCGGCAGCCAATTGCGCACAGCAGTGTCCCACAAACAGTCGTAGATTGAAAATGACCAATTTATTGTTTTTTGTTTTGGAGGGATTATTATCAGGCGTGTGGAGTAAGGAATATAACTACTGTGCGCAATTGGCTGCTGCATTTCGCCCACAAAATATACAGTCAATTCACTTTGCAGTATGTTCTGTGAAGTGCTTTGAGATGTCTCGAAGATGTGGTAAGACATTGTATCAAAATGCAAGGATGATTATTACAGGGTTCCCTTGGGACGTCCTCCCAACGTGAAAGGCGCTCAATAAATGGAATCTTGTTGTTGTTGTATTTATCGGCAAATGCAACTGCCAATTCGCGCACAATCATTTTCTGCAAATAGCCATAGAGTAAATGACCAATTTATCTGGAAGTTCGTTAGCTAAGCCACCTGGAGAAACTCATGCAGCACCATAGTTTATTTTTAAAAAGCAAATAAATGGTAGGGTTTGTACAGTACACAACAAAACCGATAGTCCAACAAAACATCAGTTGGATTCTAGTCTAAATGTGTGAACAGCTGTGTGTGGGGGTGGTGCTTTGAAGAATTAGAGCCATGTCTGATCCCGTCTCACTCAACATCCTCTCACTAACATACACAGTAGCAGATGGCTCCCCGAAAGAACTTGGGATTGTCACGTAAAATGGGGGCGCTGATTTGTGCGGGGGAGGTGTTGTCACTGATTTGTGGGATCGCTGATTTGTGTGAAGCGCCAAAAAGCATAAGTTCGTGAAAAGTGTATTCGGAACTCATGAACCAAGCTACACAGGATGGTAAGCATCGGGAGCCATTCACGGAGGCACTCAAGAACCATTCATGGGGGCATTCAGGAAATTTCCTGATTTCCCATATAGCCATTCCACCCAGTCATTACATAGCAATTAATCAAGATTGGAAACCATGAGTGATTTTCTTTTCCTACCCTTGCCCAAGAGCATTAATGTCAGTTGTATCACCAACTGCTGCCTTAGCACTGATCAGCTAAAGGGTATTGGAATCAAACCTATGATTTCTAAACTGTACGGCTTTGTCATACACCTGGGGATCCAGTGGAATGCTAAAGTGTGATCTTAATTTGTAAATGTAAATTAACAATTATTTTAAAAATACTATTTAGGAAACCTTTAAGAGATGATATTTATTATTTAGTAAATTTGAAGCATATTAATTTAATTTACAAATCTGTGATGTTGCAGTTTGGAAGTTTCTGTTAAATTCTGTGACTTTTATTTCAAAGTTCTGCAATCCATCAAGTATTTACTCAGTACTGTTTTTTGGATGGTCAGTCTGTGGAAGTCTAAGATCTTGAGAGTCTAAGATCTTGTGAAATTATTTTATACTTAGCACCAGTTTTATCAGTTTACCAGCAGCAGTTTTAAAAGAATACTGCTGAAGAGCTTAGTTTATTTTATTGTATTAAGTTGTTCCTGAAAGATGAATGAGCAAAAAGTGCATTGAATGGAGCCCTAGAAATGGTGGAATCTCCAAATTGTGAGTCATGTACTATAGAGAGTAAACCCTGAAAACAAATGTTGGGAACAATTTTAACGTTTTTTTAAAATTTGTGTTACAATCCATTAAGTACTATTCAAATCCAGTGAAATAAAAAAAAGTGGTAGAATGCAAGCAGGAAACCTAGGAGCAAAGTAATTTAGCTAATGGTTCCTGACCTCAGTAACCTTTTCTTAAATGATAATTAAATCCGTAATTGGCTACAATTTTGTATGTTTAGGTTTGTTTTAAATACACTAGCCAGTCCACAAGGAAATATACTTCAACGATATACAGAGAAACTTCAGCATTCCTGATCAGTTTTCCATTCTTCTTCCAAGTAGTTCCACCATATAGTAAATGTACTGCCTGTGGAAAGCTCAAGCATGAATGTCATTTTGACTGGGATCTGAACTCAGTGCTCATGATTTGGAAGTAGAATATTGTAAAGTTGTAGACTGGAACAAACCTTCTGAAATAATTTGGGAAAGTGCTGAAAGTGTAGATTGTGCACAATATAATTTGTAAACATTTGCATTGTATGATGCTCCACAGAGATACTGTGGTACATTTTCTGAGGGAGACTGATGAATAAAAAAATTATGTGGTTCCAGACAAAGATGGTGAGGGCCTTGCAGACCTTAAGCTTTACCAGTCAAAGGTCCAAGAGCTGGAAAAGGACCTGTTCTTCTACAAAACGACAAGCAGAGAACTAAAGAAGAAACTTCGGGAGGTGGTGGCAGAGTCTCTTAATCAGAATCAAGTGGCAGCAACTTCACAAAGTAATTGACCTTCCTGCTTTACCATTCATGATTTTCTGAACTAGTCATTTAGTTTATTTGCTGTATATCTTATTTCTTACAGATTGTTTTTCTCTGTAACTCCCTACACCATACATCTTGTGAATTAGCTACTTCCAAGTTTTCTCTTATGGCACTTCTTATATTTAGTTGATTTTACTCATCCAGAGAAGCAGCCTCTGATATTTCCCTCCCTTGTTTGGTCTATGCTTGACCCTTCGAGATGGGTATATCTGAGAGATCAGAAGATTATCAATTGGGGCATTATGCCTGCAGAACTAAAGCTTCAGTAAATTGCATTAATGTTCTTTTGATCCTTGTTATTTTTTAACAGTGATTAAACACCTTCACTTGGGGGGTTGGGACTATTTGGACTACTAAACGATAAGAGTTTGTACTTTTTGGTCCTGCAAAACCTGCATTTCTAAATTAGATTTAGATCATCCCAAAAGTGAGGTACCCCATCCATTAGCCTGGGCAAGAATTTTTTTTCAAATGGTAGTCAGACAGCTGAAGTGAATTCATCTTTTAATTAAATACTGTACATGTATTAAAGGATTTAGAAATTAGAAATGTTCCTGAAAGCAGGAGGATATAAATATTTATTTTGCTTGCAGGTAATAGTGCTGGTGATACAGTGTTAAGCCAGGGAGGGACAGAAGCTTTGACAAAGGAACAAAAGTGGGCTTCAAGACCATCCAAAATTATCCGAGAAGGAACTGATGGTCTTCCAACAACCTGTAAGGCACATAAGAACCAGGTGTCTTGGGAGGAGATTTCTGAAATGACACAAACCCCCACCCGTTTGACAGGTGAACCTAGGTGTGCATTCAGTTCTGAAGAGGTCTGGGAGGTAGATGGAGCACAGCCATCAAAAGCACGAGCTTTATTATCCAAGCCTTCTCAGGTAAGTGAGAAGGCATCGCAACGCCAGGGCATTACCCCTGTGAGAGTATCCCGCAGGGAACTGCGACAGATGTCTGCCACAGAGGTATCCATGCGGCGCTCCAGTTTCAGCAGCAGTGTGCATTCCATCCCACCAGATTCCATTGAAATCACTAGGAAATCTCTCGACCTGAAGATGTAGAACGAGCATTTAACTGCTTGAAATCTTTGCACCGTGTTCTTGTACTGGAACCACAAGAGTAAATTCATTATTGAGCTAAGAAAAGCCAGTTTAATGAACCTGGTTTGATTGCTGCAGTGACTGGCAAAGAAGCAATTGGTCCCATGTTCTAAGAATGTAAGTGTTGAAAGTGGTAGATTTGCAATCGGCCATAATTACGCTACTATCACTTCATGCTCTCTGACCCAATTTCTGTGTCCCAGATGACACTATAGTCATAATAAAAGATACTTAATATCCTTACTGCATACATTCTATCCTTGATTCAAACATGTCAGCTTGGTTCAATTGATTATTTTTATCATTATAACATTCTGATCTCTGGTCAATCGATTCTAGGTTCAAGTCCTTTTTGGACTTGAGTTCATAATCCAATGCAGTACTGGTAGAGTTGTTACACTGTCGACGGTGCCATCCTTTGGATGAGATGTTCAAACAATGTCCTGTCTGCCTGTTCAGTTGAACCTTAATGATCCTATTCAAAAGGAAAAGGGAGTATTTCCCAGTATCCTGGCCAAACATCCTTCAGATAAATTCACTTTTGATTGTTTCTAGAGTGGTGCCCACAAATATATAGTCACTTGATAACAATTAATTGGACAATATTGCACTGGACAGTTTATCTTCCCAAAGTGGTGTCTCTTTAAGTGCTCTGGGGCATGATCCCACATGAAAGGCGCTGTATAAATGCAAGTTGTTGTTTTCTCTTCAGTATTCAGCCCTTTGACTAAGTTTGATGTTACAAACACACTTATCAAGCCAAGGATTGTATTTTGTATTATTTGTAACAAAACTTAATGTATGCATTGCTGAGAACTTTCCCTAATATGATTGAAATAATAAGAATCTAAAATAAAAACAATTTTGGGAAAGTTTTTATGACTGTTTTAAAAGCAAATGTCAGCAAATATCAATGCGTGACCAAAAAGACACTGAACTTTTTTTTGACAAATGTACTGCGACTACTAAAGTTTTCTACTTTTGTGAAATGTTTCACTTATGATGCATTTAGGTATCTCTGTGAAATTGAGTTAGGTGTAACGGAGGTTAAAAAATTAAGGCATTCTATATTTGGGTTGAAAACTCTAAATGTTATTAGTGTTCTACACTTTTTTGTACTTTTATGATTGTGTTTTAGATTTTTTGTTTTAATAGTTTGTTATCTTGTAGATATATTTTATATGATTGCACTTGTTAACTTTAATAAAATTGAGATTTCTGTATTTTTGTACTTTTTAAAAGTGCAATTGCATAACACTGAAAATTGTCTTGATGTGTTTAATCAATGCTTAAGAAGCAGATCTCGATACAAACCTATTTTAAGCAGTTAAAATTGCTATAAATAGCTTTGACATCTTCGTGATGAGATATTCCATTTGCCTTTTTAAGTAAAGCAACGTTGACGATGTGCAATTCCTGTTATAAGTGCATTTTATTTAAACAAACTGGCTATGCCTAATGGGAAGAGGAATATCTTGTTCATTCATCTTTTAACTTTCTAAAAAAAAACAGCCAAAATGGAAAGAGAAATGGATATTAAAGCTAATAATTATTTTTAATTCTTTAAATCTCAAAACAATTCTGAGAGTGGGACTCCTTTAAACACATCTTAAGAACTAATTTGTGGTGACTTTTTTCTACACTATACAAAATTCATCTACAGTAACTATCTTTTTAATTGTGTATATATTTTAAATTATTATAATCTCAGTTTTCTAATAAATTCTAAATGATAAGCAATTCATCAAGTAATTTTATTCATTCACTTTAGATTCATAACTAACACAGTTCAGGCTAATGCTCCAGAGCAGTGCTGGGAGGATCCTGCATTGTTGGAGGTGCTATCCTTTGGAACAGACGTTAAACCAAAGTCGGCTCTTCCTGTTCAGGTGGTCGTACAAGATCCCATGGAACTGTTTGAAAGAGAAGAACTTCTCTTGTTGTCCTGGCCAACAGATAGAATTGGTTGTTCACTTCATGACTCTTTGTGGTACATTTCTGTATGCAAATCGGCTGCCATATTCACCTACATATCCAGTCACAAAACTTTACAGTAAACCTGTAAAGCTCTTTGAAGTGTCACAACTATTTGAAAAGCACAATATCAAATGCATTATTATTATGACTTAATTCTGCAAAGGAACCACCTATACACAAGTTATCCGGAATGACACTTCCAATGCTTATTGATGATGTCAGTACCCCCAGGCTACTTAACACTTTTTGACAATGGCCTGGCTCTAACCAAGTATCTTAATATCTTTTTTATTATCAGCAGCATTATTAACTTATAACTTCCTGTTACTTTGCCTTTATATATAAAGTAAACAAGTCATTGATAGTGTAAATATAATTTGTGGCAATTTAGTGTGAACATAAATTATGTCACCTACATTTGACTTTGTCTCAATATTTATCGAATGGTTAAGGTTCAAATGTAAGAATACTAGAAGAGGTTGGGAAATTGTGACTTAGTTATGCATGTATATAGGGTGTTTATCTCTTAATACTGAGGGATGGTGGCAACAAAATAGCAGAGAAACAAACTAATCAAAAATTTTGGAAATGGAATGGGGTTGGAATATTCCAAATTGAAATGTCTCAAGCACTTACAGGACACACTGTAAAGTGGTTTGACTGTATTTTGTGGACAAAACACAGCAGCCAGTTGGCACAGCAATGTCCCACAAACCGTGGAGTGAGTGACCAATTTAATTTGGGAGATTATTAGTTAGGACACCGGGGGGAAATCCCACTCTTTTTAAATAATGCCATGGGATCTTTAATGTCCACCGGAACAGGTAGATTGCTCTCATCTGAAGGTTGGCACCAACAACAATGCCACACATCCCCAGTACTGGAGTATCATTTTAGATTAGAATAAATAATATTAATTTGGTCACTCAATCCAATACTGTTTGTGGGACACTGCTGTGCACAATTGGCTGCCGTGTTTCACCCACAAAATATACAATCAATTCACTTTACAGTATATTCCGTGAAGGGCTTTGAGACGTCTGGAAGACGTGATAAGGCGCTATATCAAATGCAAGGATTATTATGATGTGATTCTAAGTTCCGACATGAACCCACAACCTTCTGATGCTATTATTATTATTATTATTACCCTGACACAATTTGAGTGATTATCGGCCCCCCTCAGCATCTATGTCTGGGTTACTGCCTCAGTATGTCTGTGTGTGTTCCTCTGTCAAGTGTCTCGAGTTTCTGTGCCAGTGTCTCTGTGTTTATCTCTTTGTGTCTATGTGTGAGGTTAGTCTCCGTGTTAGTGTGTATGTATGTTTCAGTGTGAGTGGGTGCTGCTATGTTCTGCTCACTGTGTTGCTGCCTGTGTGTGCGTCTCAGTGTGTTAGTCAGTGTGTGTGTGAGACAGTGTATGTGACGGTGTTAATGTCAGTTTCTGTATATGTGAGACTGTAAATGTCAGTTTCAGTGTGTTAATGTGTGTGTGTCAGGCTGTATGAGTTTCAGTGTGCTATGCTAGTGTGCTGTGTGTGTGTCAGTCTGGTGCGAGTTAGTGTCAGGCCGTCTCAGTGTCAATCTCAGTGTAGTGTGTGCTATGTGTGTTAGTGTGGTGCATGTCAGTGTGCTGCGTGTGTGTCAGTGTGGTATGCGTCAGTGTCAGACTGTCTCGGTGTCAATCAACTCTGCGCCCACCTCTCCTCCCACTCCCTCTTCGAACCCCTCCAGTCCGGTTTCCGCCCTGACCACAGTACAGAGAGACTGCGCTTGTGAAAGTCTCAAACGACATCCTCTCTATCTGTGACCAGGGCTCCCTCTGCCTCCTTGTCTTCCTGGATCTCTCCGCCGCTTTCAACACAGTCGATCACGCCATCCTCCTCCACCACCTTTCCTCCGTCATCCACCTCAGTGGGACCGCATTCACCCGGTTCAAGTCCTGCTTCACGAACCGCCAGCAGTACATCTGCACAAACAGCTTTTCCTCCTGCTCTCACCTGTGGGGTACCCCAAGGATCCATCCTTGGTCCCCTCCTCTTTCTGATCTATATGCTCCCTCTTGCGGATGTCATCCGCAGACATGGGGTACACTTCCACATGTATGTGGACGACACCCAACTCTACTTTTCAACCTCACTTTGCGACCCTCAGTCCCCTGATGTTCTGTCAGCCTGCCTGTCTGACATCAGGAGCTGGATGAGCGCAAATTTCCTTCAGCTAAATGTTGACAAGACGGAAGCCATACTCCTTGGCTCTCGTCAACGTTTTAAATCGCACGGTTCTCACCTCTTCCACCTACCCGACCTCCCCCTAAACTCTCCGAACCTGAATGCAACCGAGGCGACAGGTTCGACCCCCAATTATCCTTCCCCACATCCAGTCCCTCACCAGCACCACTTTCTTCCAACTCCGAAGCATCGATCGTCTCCGCCAATATCTCACCCCAAAAGCCGCTGAAACCCTGATTCATGGCCTCATCCTTGTCCCCCGAATCCTCAGCTCCACATTCGGTGGCTGTGTCTTAAGCCGCTATGTCCCGAGGCTCTGGAAATCCTTTCTTCACTCCCTTTGCCTCACCCCTCTTCCTATTTTCAGGTCTCGGCTAAAGACCTTTCTTTTCGACCGCGCCATTGGTCACCTTCCTCCCCCACCCCCTGGGCTCGGCCCCGGGATCTGTTATTGTGAAGCGCTCTGAGACGCCGTCCGGCGTGGAGGGCGCTATATAAATCCAAGTTGTTGTTGTTATCAGTCTCAGTGTGGTGTGTGTCAGTTTGCTATGTGTTATATGTCAGGCAGTGTGTGGTGTGTGTTAATGTCAGGCAGCCTCATTGTGCTGTGTGTTAGTGTCAGGCTGTGTGTGTTAGTGTCAGGCTGTGTGTGTGTGTGTTAGTGTCAGGCTGTGTGTTAGTGTCAGGCTGTGTGTGTTAGTGTCAGGCTGTGTGTTAGTGTCAGGCTGTGTGTGTTAGTGTCAGGCTGTGTGTGTTAGTGTCAGGCTGTGTGTTAGTGTCAGGCTGTGTGTTAGTGTCAGGCTGTGTGTTAGTGTCAGGCTGTGTGTGTTAGTGTCAGGCTGTGTGTGTTAGTGTCAGGCTGTGTGTTAGTGTCAGGCTGTGTGTGTTAGTGTCAGGCTGTGTGTGTTAGTGTCAGGCTGTGTGTGTTAGTGTCAGGCTGTGTGTGTTAGTGTCAGGCTGTGTGTTAGTGTCAGGCTGTGTGTTAGTGTCAGGCTGTGTGTGTTAGTGTCAGGCTGTGTGTGTTAGTGTCAGGCTGTGTGTTAGTGTCAGGCTGTGTGTTAGTGTCAGGCTGTGTGTGTTAGTGTCAGGCTGTGTGTTAGTGTCAGGCAGTGTGTGTTAGTGTCAGGCTGTGTGTGTTAGTGTCAGTGTGGCAGTGTGTGTTAGTGTCAGTGTGTGTTAGTGTCAGTGTGTGTTAGTGTCAGTGTGTGTTAGTGTCAGGCTGTGTGTGTTAGTGTCAGGCTGTGTGTGTTAGTGTCAGGCTGTGTGTTAGTGTCAGGCTGTGTGTGTTAGTGTCAGGCTGTGTGTTAGTGTCAGGCTGTGTGTTAGTGTCAGGCTGTGTGTTAGTGTCAGGCTGTGTGTTAGTGTCAGGCTGTGTGTTAGTGTCAGGCTGTGTGTTAGTGTCAGGCTGTGTGTTAGTGTCAGGCTGTGTGTTAGTGTCAGGCTGTGTGTTAGTGTCAGGCTGTGTGTTAGTGTCAGGCTGTGTGTTAGTGTCAGGCTGTGTGTTAGTGTCAGGCTGTGTGTTAGTGTCAGGCTGTGTGTTAGTGTCAGGCTGTGTGTTAGTGTCAGGCTGTGTGTGTTAGTGTCAGGCTGTGTGTTAGTGTCAGGCTGTGTGTTAGTGTCAGGCTGTGTGTTAGTGTCAGGCTGTGTGTTAGTGTCAGGCTGTGTGTGTTAGTGTCAGGCTGTGTGTTAGTGTCAGGCTGTGTGTTAGTGTCAGGCTGTGTGTTAGTGTCAGGCTGTGTGTGTTAGTGTCAGGCTGTGTGTTAGTGTCAGGCTGTGTGTTAGTGTCAGGCTGTGTGTGTGTGTGTGTTAGTGTCAGGCTGTGTGTTAGTGTCAGGCTGTGTGTTAGTGTCAGGCTGTGTGTGTGTGTTAGTGTCAGGCTGTGTGTTAGTGTCAGGCTGTGTGTTAGTGTCAGGCTGTGTGTGTTGTGTCAGGCTGTGTGTGTGTGTGTTAGTGTCAGGCTGTGTGTTAGTGTCAGGCTGTGTGTTAGTGTCAGGCTGTGTGTGTTAGTGTCAGGCAGTGTGTTAGTGTCAGGCTGTGTGTTAGTGTCAGGCTGTGTGTTAGTGTCAGGCTGTGTGTGTTAGTGTCAGGCTGTGTGTTAGTGTCAGGCTGTGTGTTAGTGTCAGGCTGTGTGTTAGTGTCAGGCTGTGTGTGTTAGTGTCAGGCAGTGTGTTAGTGTCAGGCTGTGTGTTAGTGTCAGGCTGTGTGTTAGTGTCAGGCTGTGTGTTAGTGTCAGGCTGTGTGTGTTAGTGTCAGGCTGTGTGTCAGTGTCAGGCTGTGTGTTAGTGTCAGGCTGTGTGTTAGTGTCAGGCTGTGTGTTAGTGTCAGGCTGTGTGTCAGTGTCAGGCTGTGTGTTAGTGTCAGGCTGTGTGTTAGTGTCAGGCTGTGTGTGTTAGTGTCAGGCTGTGTGTTAGTGTCAGGCTGTGTGTGTTAGTGTCAGGCTGTGTGTTAGTGTCAGGCTGTGTGTGTGTGTGTGTTAGTGTCAGGCTGTGTGTTAGTGTCAGGCTGTGTGTTAGTGTCAGGCTGTGTGTGTGTGTGTTAGTGTCAGGCTGTGTGTTAGTGTCAGGCTGTGTGTTAGTGTCAGGCTGTGTGTGTTTGTGTCAGGCTGTGTGTGTGTGTGTTAGTGTCAGGCTGTGTGTTAGTGTCAGGCTGTGTGTTAGTGTCAGGCTGTGTGTGTTAGTGTCAGGCAGTGTGTTAGTGTCAGGCTGTGTGTGTTAGTGTCAGGCTGTGTGTTAGTGTCAGGCTGTGTGTTAGTGTCAGGCTGTGTGTGTGTGTGTGTTAGTGTCAGGCTGTGTGTTAGTGTCAGGCTGTGTGTTAGTGTCAGGCTGTGTGTGTGTGTGTGTTAGTGTCAGGCTGTGGTGTTAGTGTCAGGCTGTGTGTTAGTGTCAGGCTGTGTGTGTTAGTGTCAGGCTGTGTGTTAGTGTCAGGCTGTGTGTGTTAGTGTCAAGCAACGTGTGCTAGTGTCAGGTGTCGTGAGTTAGTGTCAGGCGGTGTGTGCTAGTGTCAGGCGGTGTGTGTCAGTGTCAGGCGGTGTGTGTTAGTGTCAGGCTGTGTGTGTGTGCTTTAGTGTCAGGCTGTGTGTGTGTTAGTGTCAGGCGGTGTGTGTTAGTGTCAGGCTGTGTGTGTGTGTGTTAGTGTCAGGCGGTGTGTGTTAGTGTCAGGCTGTGTGTGTGTGTGTTAGTGTCAGGCTGTGTGTGTTAGTGTCAGGCTGTGTGTGTGTGGGGGGGAGTGGGTGTGTGTGTGTGTGTTAGTGTCAGGCTGTGTGTGTGTGTTAGTGTCAGGCTGCGTGTGTGTGTGTGTGTTAGTGTCAGGCTGTGTGTGTGTGTGTGTTAGTGTCAGGCTGTGTGTGTGTGTGTTAGTGTCAGGCTGTGTGTGTTAGTGTCAGGCTGTGTGTGTGTGTGTGTTAGTGTCAGGCTGTGTGTTAGTGTCAGGCTGTGTGTTAGTGTCAGGCTGTGTGTGTGTGTGTTAGTGTCAGGCTGTGTGTGTGTGTGTGTTAGTGTCAGGCTGTGTGTGTGTGTGTGTGTTAGTGTCAGGCTGTGTGTGTTAGTGTCAGGCTGTGTGTGTGTGTGTTAGTGTCAGGCTGTGTGTGTTAGTGTCAGGCTGTGTGTGTGTGTTTGTGTCAGGCTGTGTGTGTGTGTTTGTGTCAGGCTGTGTGTGTGAGTGTCAGGCTGTGTGTGTGTGTGTTAGTGTCAGGCTGTGTGTGTGTGTGTGTTAGTGTCAGGCTGTGTGTGTGTTAGTGTCAGGCTGTGTGTGTGTGTGTTAGTGTCAGGCTGTGTGTGTGTGTGTTAGTGTCAGGCTGTGTGTGTGTGTGTTAGTGTCAGGCTGTGTGTGTGTGTTAGTGTCAGGCTGTGTGTGTGTGTTAGTGTCAGGCTGTGTGTGTGTGTGTTAGTGTCAGGCTGTGTGTGTTAGTGTCAGGCTGTGTGTGTGTGTGTTAGTGTCAGGCTGTGTGTGTGTGTTAGTGTCAGGCTGTGTGTGTGTGTTAGTGTCAGGCTGTGTGTGTGTGTGTTAGTGTCAGGCTGTGTGTGTTAGTGTCAGGCTGTGTGTGTGTGTTAGTGTCAGGCTGTGTGTGTGTGTGTGTTAGTGTCAGGCTGGTGTGTGTTAGTGTCAGGCTGTGTGTGTGTGTGTTAGTGTCAGGCTGTGTGTGTGTGTTAGTGTCAGGCTGTGTGTGTGTGTTAGTGTCAGGCTGTGTGTGTGTGTGTTAGTGTCAGGCTGTGTGTGTGTGTTAGTGTCAGGCTGTGTGTGTGTGTGTTAGTGTCAGGCTGTGTGTGTGTGTTAGTGTCAGGCTGTGTGTGTGTGTGTTAGTGTCAGGCTGTGTGTGGTGTGTTAGTGTCAGGCTGTGTGTGTGTGTGTTAGTGTCAGGCTGTGTGTGTGTGGGGGGGAGTGGGTGTGTGTGTGTGTGTGTTAGTGTCAGGCTGTGTGTGTGTGGGGGGGAGTGGGTGTGTGTGTGTGTGTGTTAGTGTCAGGCTGTGTGTGGGGGGGGTGGGTGTGTGTGTGTGTGAGGGGTGTGTGTGGGGGGTGTGTGTGTGTGTGTTGGTGTATGAGTGTGTGTGAGGGGGGGGGGAGGGGGTGTGTGTGAGGGGGTGTTGGGTGTGTGTGAGGGGTGTGTGTGTGAGGGGTGTGTGTTGGTGTGTTGGTGTGTGTGTGAGGGGTGTGTGTGTGTGTTGGTGTGTGTGTGGGGGTGTGTTGGTGTGTGGGGGTGTGTGGGTGTGTTGGTGTGTGTGTGAGGGGGTGTGTTGGTGTGTGTGAGGGGTGTGTGTGTGTGTGTGAGTGTGAGGGGGGGGGAGGGGAGGGCTCAGTCTCGGGTGGTCAGACCCGGTGTTGCTGTTGGTGTTTGTTGCTCCGCCTCGTGTCCTCAGTTGGGCTTCTCCTCGTTTCCCAACAGCCCGCAGTCCAGCCCGAGAGCGGCCGCACTCCCTGTGCCCCCGTCCCCGGGTTTTATAACTGTCATTAGATTTTGTTTTAAAATCCCTCTCTGTCCCTCTCTCTGTGTCTGTGTCTGTGTCTCTGTGCCGCGGCCTCGTGTGTGAGGAGGTAAGTGAAGCCTCGGTGTCTCCCGACTGATGGCGGCCGCCGTGGGCTCGGCCTCGCTCGGCGTCAGCGCCTCTCGCTTCGCGCTGCTCCGGGTGGAGGACGATTCGTCCGCCTCGGACTCGGACTCGAGCCACAAGCGGCGCGGGGCCAACCGGCCCGGCAAGAGCGGGGCCCCGGGGGGCGGGGGGGCCGCCGGCCAAGAAAAACAACAACTACAGCCACAGCGGCGGCGGCGGCGCCTCCGGTAACAACGAGAGGAAGAAAGAGAAGAGGAAGAAAAGGAAAGAACAGCAGCAGAGCGAAGCCAACCAGGTGACAGGGGGAGGCCATCACTCTCACTCACTCCTTTATTATCACATACAACTCTCGCTCTCTCTGTCTCTCTGTCTCTCTCATCTTTTATTATTGAATAAAACTCTTATTGTCCCTTTATCTTTCAATAAAACTCTCACTCTCTCTCTCATCTTTTATTATTGAATAAAACTGATTGTCCCTTTATCTTTCAATAAAACTCTCACTCTCTCTTAACCTTTTATTATTAAATAAAACTTATTATCCTTTATCTTTAAATAAAACTCACTCTCACTCTCTCTTATCCTTTATTATTAAATAATACTTATTATTATCCTTTATTATTAGATAATACTTATTATTATCCTTTATTATTAAATAAAACTCTTATTCTCCTTTATCTTTAAATAAAACTCACTCTCTCTTATCCTTTATTATTAAAGAATAGTTATTATTATCCTTTATTATAAAATAATACTTGTTATTATCCTTTATTATTAAATAATACTTATTATTATCCTTTATTATAAAATAATACTTGTTATTATCCTTTATTATTAAATAATACTTATTATTATCCTTTATTATTAAATAATACTTATTATTATCCTTTATTATTAAATAATACTTATCCTTTATTATTAAATACAACTCTTATCCTTTCTCTTTAAATAAAACTCTTATCCTTTATTATTAAATAATACTCTTATTCTTTATTGGTTAAATAAAACTCTTACCATTTATTATTAAATAAAACTCTTATTTTTATTTATTAAATAAAACTTATTATTATCTCCTTAATCTTTAATTTTTTAAATAATTTTTTTTGTTACCAACACAAAACAAACACCTCCTGCCCTCCCCCCCCCTCCTTTTACAACAACAACAACCTCTTTCTGCTTCTTTTCATGGTTTATTATTTCTCGTCTTTTTCGTGTACATTTCAAAATGTATTTATCTTTTAGATTTTTTGAACCATTAAAATACAATCAAAAACAGTTAAAATATCAATCAGAGAGAGAGAAAAACTCCCTCCCGCGTTTTTGTTACTTTCGACTTATTTTAAATTTTAAAAAAATCTCCCGAAACTGCTGTCATTATTTATTCGTGTTTATTTATAGTTTTAATGTATTTACTGGTGGGTTATGTGTTTAGCTGTGGATGCTTTTATTTTATTATATATTTATTTATTGCTGGGTTATTTATTTAGTTATTGGTGTTTTTATTTATTCATTTTATTAAGTTTATTTTTTGGGGGGAAAGGATTAGCTTTCAGTCCCACCAGCTTTTGGTCAGTTTACTTCTTGCACAGATTTCTTTCCACACATCCTCCTTTCCTGAACACATACAACACGTTTCTTAAGGATAGAAATGAACTGATTTTTTGTAGTTGATTTTTGTTTTGGGAGTGAGATTTTATATATTTCAAGAAGGGACATTTGAGCACACTTGTTATCAGATGTTTTAGCCTTGAGTTTTTTTTTCTTAAAACATTTGCTTTATGTGAGAATGTTTTCCTTTCAATTTGAATGATAATTTATTAACATTGTTTCAGATTGTAAACATCCCTGGATTTGCTGTTTCATTTGTTATCTTAAATTTGCTATGGTTTTAAAGATAAGTAATAATCCTTGCATTTGATATAGCGCCTTATCACGTCTTCGAGGCGTCTCAAAGTCTCAAAGATGTGATAACGGAATATACTGTAAAGTGAATTGACGGTATATTTTGTGGGCAAAACACGGCAGCCAATTGCACACAGCAGTGCCCCACAAACATGTGCATCGAGTAATAGTTGAAGGAATTATTACCTCTGAGAAAGCGATCTGCCAATTGACTAACAACCTGGTTCTTACTTACTGCTCGATAAACTGAGGTGTTTTGATAGTGGTAAACTACTGCATTTATATTTGTTGGACATTTAGTGGAATCAAATCACTAGTTTTACCCCTTTGGCTGCCAACTCCACTGGCTCCTGTATCTGAGCCGATTTGACTTTAAAATCTTTGTCCTGATCTTCAGATTCCTCTGGAGTCTTGCCCCTCCTATCTCGTGTTCCCTAATTCAAGTGCTACTCCGCACGAAGGGCGCTATATAAGTATTATTGCCCCCACCCTCCAATCCAATTCTGGCATATTGCTCATACTCACTCCAAGCCTTCAGTTACTATGTCTCCTTTGGAGCTCACTTCCAAAATATCTGTTATACTTTCTCCTTTCCTGCCTTCAAAATGCTCATAAATATATGCCTTAAATCTCCCTGTTCCATGCTCTCCATTACAATTTGCCAATAATTTTGAAGCATTCATTTCATTGTCAAATATGTTATACAACAACAACAACTTGGATTTATATAGCGCCCTCCACGCCGGATGGCATCTCGGAGCGCTTTACAGTAACGGATCCCGGGGCCGAGCCCAGGGGGAGGGGGAGGAAGGTGACCAAAGGCGCGGTTGAAAAGAAAGGGGTGGAGCGGAGGACTCGGGGGACGAGGAGGAAGCCAGACCCGGAGGAACGAAGGCAACGGTTACTGTTTTGAGGAGAGGAGGTCAGAGAGGTTGGGGGGTGCAGAGGAGTACAGGGACTTGAATACAAGGGTGAGGGTCTTGAAATCGAGTGCAAGTGCAAGTTGTTGTTATTGCAGGAACCACCTGCAACAGAAGACTTATTTAAATTTTGTCTTAGATCCAATCAAATAGAACTCTGTTTCTGATTCTGTTTAAGGGCTTTGGGATGTCCTTCCATCATGAAAGCTGCTATTTTTAGTTAGCATTGTAGCCAAATTGTATTTTGGGTGAAGCCCAATTGTCCGCTCAGGGGCAGGTCCCAAGTAATGTGGATAATTGGAAGTGAACCTATTTTATTTAGCGTTTTGTTTTTCCCTTCGTCTCTTCTTCTGAAGGCATTTTGACATCTTTCTGTTTTAGTGTGGTTCTGTTCATACTGCACTTGTTTTGCTTCAATTCCAAATGATCAAAACAAAAATTATGGCCCGTCCTTAAGCTTTTTAATATTTTTAATTAGGCAAGTTTTCACTAAATGGTATTTGTCAGTGGATAGTAATCTTTTCATTAAGTGTCTGTAATTCACCGTTTTCTGTATTTAAATACATGAAGTATTTGAATTACATTTTCCACAATGTTTGTAACAAAATTGAGTTTGAGCAAAGGTTCTTTTTGATACTAGAAATCTCTTGAAGGCTGTGGATTCCTGCCCCGCATTGGATCTTTGAACTCTTATACAGTCTAAAGATGACACACCAATGCAATGCTGGGGGTGTGCAACTTTGTTGGAGGTGCCATCATTTGGATGAGATGTTAAACTGAGCCCCCCGTCTGCCTCTTTAGGTGGATGTTAAAGATCCTATGGCACTATTGGAAAATAGAAGTGAGTTTCTCCCGATGTCCTGGCAAACATCCCCCAAATAAAATTGTTCATTCACTTCTTTAATGTTTGTGGGACATTGCTTTGTGTAACTTGACTGCTGGTTCACCCATAAATCACACAGTCGCTGGACTTTACAGTGCTTTGAGAAGTCCTGCTAAGGTTAAATGTGCTGTACCAAATGAAAGGATTATTATGGAGGCTTTGTTTATATTCTGGACATTTTTTGCTGTTGCCTCTTATCGCCTGTCTTTGAAACTGTAAATTGTTCCTTCCCAGTGACAGCAAAACCTTCAACCAGAGAATTTGAGGTTTTCTGAATGAGTACAACATTACAAATTAAAACAATCTTTTGAGTTTCATGCTATATGCAGAGTTTGGTGTTCTTGAGCTTAGTATCGAGATTCTACTAGTAAGAGGTGCTCCTTGTGATAAGTCCTGTAGCTCAGTGGTTAGAGCACTCGCTTTGCAAGTGAGAGACCTGAGTTCAATTCCAGGCAGAGGGCGAAACCCTGGGCAAGTTTCCTTACTCCACACAGAGCCTAATAATAATCCCTCCAAAACCCAAAACAATAATAAATTGGTCATTTTCAATCTGCGACTGTTTGTGGGACATTGCTGTGCACAATTGGCTGCCGCGTTCGCCCACAAATATACAGTCAATTCACTTTACAGTGTGTTCTGTGAAGCGCTTTGGGACGTCCTCCCGACGTGAAAAGCCCTATATCAAATGCAAGGATTATTATTATTATTATTAAGTCAATGTAGGCTGGAGAAAGGGCTACATCCGCAATGTTCAGTCACTGATTGGAGCCAAAGACAAAGTTTAACACCTATAACACCTATTGTTTATCCTGTGTATGGTCTCCTATCTTTTCCTGCATCATAATCAGGGATAATCAACTAATAGAAAATTGTGAAAATGTTTGCCAAACAATTTGGAGTTGGAATTTGACAAATTTTGCGGAAAATTGCAGGGAGTTGATTGGTGCTATTGAGGTAAATTTTACTGCCAACCTACATTTTTTTACTTTATTGATAAAAGCTACACATGAAGAAATAACACATTCGATTGTTGCAAAAAAAATTACTGATTATTTCTTTTAACAAAAACTGGGCGGCCCATTGCGGAGTGGGCCTGTAGATCCGCCAACAAACAGCGTTGCTCGCCAAGCTCACCAGTGTCCTGACTGCGGGGCTAAAGAGGCTCACCACCTTCTGCCTCTCAGGGCCTGTCACCGCACACACACACACAGACCGAGAGACCCAGAGAGAGGCACACGCACACACAGAGAGACAAACATACAGACACACAGACACAGAGACACACGTTCTCAGAGAGAGATAGACACACACTCATAGACACAGAGACACACACTCAGACACGAAGATACATACAGAGAGACACGGACACATTCACACAGAGACACTCATAAACTCACACACATATAGAAGAAATACACACACGGATACATTCACAAACAGACACACATACAGAGGAGAGAGAGACACACAGACAATCTCAACAGGAGGGTCCCAGAGTGGAGCGAAGCCCATTTCCCGCTCGCACCGCACCGCGCATGTGTGCCTGGAGACGCCCCGCCCCCGGCAGCGGCTCAGCCCCGCCCCCCGCAGCGGCTCAGCCCCGCCCCCCGCAGCGGCTCAGCCCCGCCCCCGGCAGCGGCTCAGCCCCGCCCCCCGCAGCGGCTCAGCCCCGCCCCCCGCAGCGGCTCAGCCCCGCCCCCCGCAGCGGCTCAGCCCCGCCCCCCGGCAGCGGCTCAGCCCCGCCCCCGCAGCGGCTCAGCCCCGCCCCGTCGCAGCGGCTCAGCCCCGCCCCCCGCAGCGGCTCAGCCCCGCCCGTCCGCAGCGGCTCAGCCCCGCCCCCCGCAGCGGCTCAGCCCCGCCCCCCCCCCGCAGCGGCTCAGCCCCGCCCCCCGCAGCGGCTCAGCCCGCCCCCCCAGCGGCTCAGCCCCGCCCCCCGCAGCGGCTCAGCCCCGCCCCCCGCCAGCGGCTCAGCCCCGCCCCCCGCAGCGGCTCAGCCCCGCCCACAGCAGCGTTGGGTTAAGAATCAACAGCAGCAACGCACAGAGGATGGGCTCCAGAAACTTCATTTTATAGCGGAGGGCGTTGTTTATTGCGGCGGGTGCTGAAAAATTGAGGCCATGCTTTTCTATTGGCCCAGATCATAATACTCCAGGATCACCGTTGGTCTGTTTTCCAAGGAGACAGACAAACTGGCTGGAAGAAATAACAGATTACATATGGTTAACCTACTGCATTGCCTCTGTGCCACTGCAATATTTGTTTTAAGTCACTGTACAGGTGTAGAATAAATCACAAATACTGAGTTCTCATTTAGTTTAGCACAGCACTATATGAACATGTTGTAGATTCTACTCTAATTGTCTTTTTTTTCCTCAACCTCATCTTAAAGCTAAGAAGTCTAGCCTTTGGGAAAATTCCTCCGAAGTCGCATTCTGGTGTAAATGCTGGCGTGAACTCGGGATCAAGTCAGCCTGAGCCTCACAGCCAGAGACCAGCAGGAGCACAGGGCGAGAAATGGCAGGAGTGGAGAGAAAAAGACGAACAGGTCAGAGCTGTTGATGCAAATACAATAGTGGTCACAATTTTACAATTCAATTGTGTTGGATAGTTGAATGTTGCATGAAATGGGAAAACAATGCAGGTTCATAATTATCTTTAGTCTTAACTAAAACATTTAATTGTGGATCTCCACAATAGAATACTATTAATGAGCACTAAGACCAGCCACAACTGTTGTCTTTTTCACAAAGTTGTAAAACGTTTGTAGGAGTTGACCATTAAGAAGAGATAAACTTGCATAACAATGCTAATTTTCAAACCAGATTATTAGACTCAACAAACCCAGCCCCTTTTGCTAGTTCTCAGGTGCCTGCTTTCTCACCATATTCCTCGATCCTTTCTCCAGAATATTTATAGTTACTTCTTGATCCCATTTGCAGAATCGGTTTCTTACACTGTAATTTTATTCTACAATCCTTTGAGTCGTGTAATCCTGTATATTCTTTTTACATTTAACATTTTAGTTAGCGATAAGACAGGGATAAGATATTCTCTTTTGATGTACATTTAACCTAACTTGCCTTCTTTGTGTATAGACATTTCCACAATGGCATTGAAAATGTGGTGTGTTTGCAATGGGATTTGCCAATGGTGGCAAGATTCTCCACTCACGATTCTCAATCGCTATCAATGAATCCTATTGTGAATTGTTCAAATAGCTGCTTGATTTTCTTCCTGATCATGAAAATCTTCTCCACATAATATTCTTTTGGTACCCTGCTCCCACAATAATTTACTTTACACACATTGAACCAGATTTGCCACCTCTCAGCTCAGCTACACAAAATATCAGAATGGTTCTAAATCATACTGCATTCTTCCTTTCATTTACTATGCCTTCGGTTTTGATATTTTCTGTAAACTTGAAGATTTAATTTAGAAAAACTTTATGCAAGTAGCTTTTTTTAAATACAATCACAAATGTGGCAGCCAATCCGTGCACAGCAATAACTCAAAACAGCATGACTAATTTTATCTTGAGGAATTTTAGCACCAGGAGAAACTCCCTTCTCTTTTTAAATATAAGCACAAGATCTTTAATGTCCACCGAAATAGACAGGTGAGAACTTGGATTAACTTTTCATTTGAGAAACGACACCTCTGACAATGCAGCGCTCCCCCAGCATTGCATTGTATTGTATTGCCATCCTACTTTATGGATTCAACAGACCTGATGTGGGATCCTGAATTACACCCTGCTTATTTGTTGGACATTGCTATGCACAAATTGACTGCCACATTCATCTACAAATATTCACTACACTTAACGGGAATTACTGTAAACTGTTTTGAGACATTTCAGGATTATTACATGTTTGTTACTCTTCAGTCCTCCATACAAGAAGAACATCTTTATTGGTGAAACTTTGTCTGGAACTGTTGCCCCTGATTCATACTGTTCCGGCCACAACATTATTGCTATTTGCATAGCACTTATTCAGATTAATTAATTTATATATTTATTTTGTCCTTCCCGCCCTTTACTTCTATTCTCAGCCTCCAGAACTCACTGTTCTTCAGCTGAGTTTGTAGCCAGTCCAGCTGCTCTCACAAAAAGGCTCCCAAAATACCACAAACCAAAGAATATTTGCTGAATTTCATGATGAATATATTTTTAATAAAATTTTTATATTTTTAAAAATGCTTTTGCAGACGAGAGGACCTGGGTTTGATTCAGGAAACTGGTTCTTAGTCGATTGGCGGATTGCTGTCCAGGAGTAATAATCCTTCCACCCCATATCAAATGCAATGATTATTATTATAAAACACTTTTAAAGATATTGTAAAAAAATGCTTTGCTTAATTCCAGAGCCCAGTCAATACAGACTATGTTGTAGTTGGATTCTCTGGATGATTTCTGCTGTAGTTTCTCTCAATGTTTATTCGATTCTTTTCTGCGTACAGCTGACGACTGAACTGTATGAAGCGGACCTCCAGAAAGCATTGCTGATCAGTAAGCTGGAGTATGAAGAGCATAAGAATGTATGTACCACTTTGTGTGGCATTTGAAATTTAAAAAAATATTGAGAGTCATTGTGGAAGAGTTTGTGACTAAATTAATCATGTTAATGGCAAGCCAAATGAGTGAAAGAAAAATATGAAAAACTGACATTATATGAGGGCAATAGAAGAGTGTTGCAAGAAGAGGGCCTGGCAAATTAATATGAACATCTTTTATTTTCATGTAGTTATAAAATACAGAAATAGCTCTACTGTGAGGAATTTTGTCATTGGTGTCATAGTAGGAATTTCTTTTATCTATTTCGGTTGATGCGATGATTATATGTGATGATTGCGGAGTCCTGTAGCTTAGTGGTTAGAGCACTCACCTTGCAAGTGAGACACCTGGGTTCAATTTCAGGCAGGGCGAAACCTTGGGAAAGTTTCCTTACTGCACATGCCTATAATATATATAATAATCCCTCCAAAACAAAACAATAATAAATTTGTCATTTTCAATCCACGACTGTTTGTGGGACACTGCTGTGCGCAATTGGTTGCTCGCATTTCGCCCGCAAATATTCGGTCAATTCACTTTACAGTATATTCCTAGAAGCGCTTTGAGATGTCGAGAAGACATGAAAAGCGCTATATCAAATGCAAGGATTATTATTATTATCCCTTTCAGAATGTCCCAATTTTTATTTTCAATGTCAGTAGAATTACATTTTCAGCATTTTGACTTATCTGCCCCTTCCAAGTCCTGCTAGTCTGTCATCAACAACAACAACAAAATTACAATTACGCCTTTCATGTCGGGAGGACGTCCCAAAGCAGGGGCTCGAGCATGGGGGAGGGGTGGTCTAGGGGTGAGGGAAGGCAGAGAGGTGGGAGATCGACCAAAAAGGCACGATCGAAGAGAAGGGTCTTGAGACCGTCCTTGAAGGAGGCAAGGGAGGAAGCGAGGCGAAGGGACCGTGGTATGGAGTTCCAAAGTGTGGGGGCAGAGAGGCTGAAAGCCCGGCCACCGATGGTAGGGCAGGTTGGGTGGGAGACATGGAGCAGATCAGAGCCCGCTGAACGGAATGAGCAGGCAGGTTGGTAGGGAGTCAGCAAGTCAGAGGGGTAGGAGGGGGCAAGGCCATGGATGGCATTGAAAGTGAGGACGAGGATCTTGAACTCGATCCTCTGGGGGATGGGGAGCCAGTGGAGTCGGGTGAGGGTGGGAGTGAAGGGGTCACGGAGCCTGGTGCGTGAGAGTATGAGGATGATCAGCAGCTTGTGAAGGGAAAAGTTGGGAAGGCCGATGAGGGAGTTTCCGTAGTTGAGCCTTGATGTGATGAATGCGTGGGTGAGGGTTTTGGCAGCCTGAGGGGTGAGGCATTGGCGGAGTCTGGCAATGATGCGGAGGTGGTGGTAGGCAGTGCCGGTCATGGCGCAGATGTGGGGGAGAAAGGACAGTTCAGGGTCAAACAAGACACCCAGGTTCCTGACTGGCTTAGTGAGGTTGAGTGTGCAGCCGTGGAGGCTGATGCTGCCAGTGCCCGAGGTACGGAGGCGCTGGCGTGAGCCAATCAGGAGGGCCTCGGTCTTGCTGATGTTGAGTTGGAGAAAGTTGTCCCTTGTCCAGGACTTGATGTCGGACAGGCAGTGGGTCAGGATGCCAATAGTCCTGGAGTTGAGGGTGGAGGCAGAGAGATAGAGTTGGGTGTCATCCGCATACATGTGGAAATTTACCCTATGTTTGTGGATGACGTCACCGAGGGGGAGCACGTAAAGTGTGAAAAGGAGGGGACCGAGGACAGATCCCTGAGGAGCACGAGAAGGTGCGGGGGCTGGAGGAGAAGCCATTTGCTTCGACAAAGTGGAGGCGGTGTGAAAGGTAGGACCTTGAAGGTTGAGGTGGGAGGAGAAACAGTGGAGGGGGATTGAAAGGTCCACGGTGTTAAAAGGCAGCGGAGAGGTCGAGGAGGACAAGGAGGCAGAGGGAGCCCTGGTCGCACATGGTCAGGATGTCGTTTGTGACCTTGACCAGAACAGTTTCTGTGCTGTGGGTGGCACGGAAACCCGATTGGAAGGTTTCATGGAGAGAGTGGGAGGAGAGGAAAGAGCGAAGCTGGGAGGCAACGGCTCTCTCAAGGACTTTGGATAGGAAAGGGAGGTTTGAGATGGGCCGGTAGCTGGATAGCTATGATGGGTCAAGGGAAGGTTTCTTCAAGGTGGGGGTGATAATGACCGTTTTGAGGGGGGGGAAGAAACAGTGCCAGATGACAGGGAGAGGTTGATGATGTCGGCGAGAAGCGGGGCAAGGAGTTTGAGCTGGGATTTAAGGATGGGGTTCAGGGAGCAGGTGGTGGGCTTCATTGAGGATATGGTGGTGAAGACAGAGGAGGGGTTGACAGGTTCAAAGGTGTGGAAGGAGGGATGGGTAATTTTCGGAGTGTGAGATGGGGGTAGGGAGGGGGTGGAAGTTGGGAGGGCAGTGGTAGCTGAGCGGATTCCCTCGATTTTGGGCTCGAGGAAATCCAGAATTTTCTTGCAGTGAGAGTCGGAGGAAAAATCTGGCAGGCGTGTCGGGGAGGGCGAAGGAGCCGGTTGGTTATGGAGAACAGGAGCCTGGGGTTGCCTTTCGCCTCCAGGATTAACCTGGAATACAAGGATGATTTGGCCGAGGCGAGAGCGGAGCGGTACGTTTTGATGAGGTCCAGTCAGATGTGACGATGGACCGTTAGGCCGGATTTGAGCCAAGTGCGTTCGGGAGCCCGCACCTGGCCCTTAAGCGAGCAGAGGTGGCTGGTGAACCACGCTGAGGATCGGGAATAGTTCAGGAGGTGAGGGGAGGCAAGGGCGTCGAGTGTGGTGGAGAGGGTGCTGTGGAGAAGAGTAAGCGCAGAGAGTTGGTTGGTGTGAGAGGTGGACCAGAAGGGGGGGAGTCAGAGGACTCCAGGGCAGCGGAGAGGGACTGCGGGGAGATCTTCTTTCATGGGCGATAGAAGATGGTGGTAGGTTTGAAGGCAGTGAGGAGAGGGATATGGGAGTTGAGGGAGATGAAATGGTAGTCAGAGATGACTTTGTCAGTGATGGTGACATCCAAGACGCTGAGGCCCCGGGTGATCACCAGGTCGAGAGGGTGACCGTGGTTGTGGGTAGCAGAGTGGATGTGGAGATAGAGGTTGAGAGAGGAGAATTCTGAGGAGGTGGAGCAGGAGGGGGTGAAGTGGAGGTTGAAGTCGCCTAGGATGATGAGACTGTCGGAGCAGAGGCAACGGGAAACGAGGATGGAGATGTCAGAGATGAAGGTGGGGGAGGATTTTGGGGGGCGGTAAACTAGGAGGATTTTTAGAGAGAGGTGGGAGGGATGGCAGAGGGTAAGGTGTTCAAAAGAGGGAAATGAGCCGGTGGAGTAGGGGGATAGGGCAAGTGACGCCCTGAATATAAGGGCTACCCTGCCGCCATGGCAGTTGGGGCGTGGGGCATGGTGTTAGGTATAGCCGGGTAGTGTGGCCTCAGTGAGGGGGGGAAGGTGTCACCTGGGGTGATCCAGGTTTCAGTGAGGGCCATAATGTCAATGTCCTCATCGAGGATGAGTTCATTGACGACCAGGGTCTTGTTGGCGATGGAGTGGACGTTTTAAAGGCCAATGCATAGTGGACAGTTGGCAGGGGGATGTGTGGGATGGGAGGGGGTACTGGATTGGTTGGCAGGGAGGATGGGGATGCGGATGAGGGAGGAGAGGTTAGCCCCTGGGGTCTGGGTCCGGGGTGGCTTGCGGTGGTAGTGGGGAATGGGGCAGTCGGTGTGGCTGCTGCTGGACAGCCAACACCGAATGCCGCGATGAGCCCGGCGAGGGATTCCCAGGCTGGAGCAGAGGGAAGCAGTGGGAGATAGGAGGTGGGGAGAGCGGAGTGAGAGCAGGACAGAGCGGGAGAGTTGCAGGGAGTGGGGCATTTTGAGGGAGGGCCAGCTCGGGTCGGGGGCGGCAGCCAAGATGCGCACGCTGAGACGAGAGGCGGCGAATTAGTGGGACATTATAATAATAATCCTTGCATTTGATATAGGGCTTTTCACGTTCTAGACGTCCCAAAGCGCTTCACAGAATATACTGTAAAGTGAATTGACTGTATATTTGGGGGCGAACGCGGCAGCCAATTGCGCACAGCAATGTCCCGCAAACAGTCATGGATTGAAAATCACCAATTTATTATTGTTTTGTTTTTTTGGAGGGATTATTATTAGGCGTGTGGAGTAAGGAAACTTGCCCAAGGTTTCGCCCTGACCTGCCTGGAATTGAACTCAGGTCTCTCACTAGTAAAGTGAGTGCTCTAACCACTGAGCTACAGGACTCCACGGGGCCGGGGTCTCTTGGACCCTGAGGTGGGGTGGGTGTCTCAGGGTCTTGGTAATTGAGTTTGTATGAGGCTAAACTCATACACTCACTGCACTCACTACACTTACCTCACTGCCAATTCCATTTGTTATATAAAACTGGACACTTGTGACAGGCTGTTAACTATTTTAATTCTCCCTCAGAATTAGTCTGTCTATACTACATTTAAAATTTTGTTTTGAAGAAGAAAATCTGTTGTGTTTTGCCTATGTGAAAGGCGATATACAAATGTAATTTTGCTATTCTTGTTGTTGCAGCTGCACGATGATCCAAACAACATTTCTCTCAAATCAAAAGGGCAGAGTCGGAAAGAGAAAAGAAAACACCTTCAGGGAAAAGATAAACCAGCCAGAGTATCGTTAAAAGATTTTCAGACTGATGGTAGTGCAGGTAATGTTGGGGTAAAGCTTGTAATATTAAAAAACCTTGTGACAGCATTTTCTGTGCAACATTGGGGTAAAAAAAACAGTAGTTTGCGACAGGGTTGACTAATGGCAACTCAGAGGCACAAATGATGAATCCTGCTGGTAAGTACATTGCTGCTATTATAACAATAACAAAGCTTGCTTTTGATATTGATTTAGTGTATGTAGAAATACAGTCACTACACTTCACAGCAAAACCCTGTGAAACACTTTGAGATATTCCAACCACTTGATAAGGAGCATATCAAAAGCAAGGATTGCCATTATTATAATCAGCAGCAATGCCTTAGTAGTAAATTTTCAAAAGATTACATCTTTAATCTAAAGTACTGTGTGATAGTTTGCAAAAAAAGTTTGTCAAACACTGATTCAGAGTTAAACCACCATGTTATTTGGATTTCTAGCCTCATACAAACTAATGCATGAAACATCTTGTTGGCCTTTTGATTCAGTGTAACAACTTTTTTTCCTTCTCTGCAGATCAAATGAACAAAAAACATGAGGTATGGAACTTCAGGTGTACTTATGGCTGTAGATCTGTGTTGATGAGTTGGGTAATCTGTTTCAGGTTCTTTGTGAAAGAATCTCAGTATAATACATGGCCTGAAATTTAATCTGAGTTTCAAAGTAAATGTTTAATCAATACCTGAATATTTTGTCTATTCAGAAGACGTTTTGAAGTGAAATATTACTTAATTGAATCCTATTTTTAACAAAAGATTTTGTGTAGTAGTAAACGTTTTCCTAATTGCTCTTTTACCAATTATCTGTTTAATTGAAGTATTTGCTATTTGCAGGAACCAAAATCCTTACTTGCGACTGTAGAAGAGGATGGCTTCTTTAATAAACTCGAGGAAGACACAAACAAAATATTGCTGATGGAGAAAAGGAAAAAGTTGTTGAATTCTAATGGGCTGGAGAACAACATGTCTGCGCAGGAGAGCCAAGTATGAATTTGTTGAATATATATTTACATGTGTTGTGTACAGGATTGGTCCTTCCTTGGATCACCTCGTTTCAGTGAACGATGAAAAGATAATTGGAATTCACTTTCAGTCTCGTTTTATGATTTTAAACAAGTAGTGTTGATGTTTGGGAGGATGGTAGTGGCTTGGATGTGTTGAGCTCAGTGGCATGAATCACAGAATGAACACAGCATTATCAGATCTGCCAAGCCAGATCTGTAGCAACACAGCAATCCATGTTTAAATAGTTTTATTTTTAAGCCAGTGAAAGAGATTCAGTTGGAGGTTCCATGTAAACACAATTCTTCTACAATGCTTTGATTTCCCTTGCAAAAATGAATTGGAATGACATCCAGATTGGGGGGAGGGGGTTTCCTGCTTTAAGATTTCTAGTGTTTCTTTGTGACTTAGATATTTATTTATTTTCATATTTGGGAATATTGTTCTTTGGTTACTAGCTCAGGTTCCTCTGCAGTGCAAGAATGCATGAATCGAGGTATGTGTGGATGGGTGAGTGTGAAGGAGGGAAGAGAGATTGAAAAGAGAAAATGAGTGTGATGGACAGTGTTCAGCAGACAAAGAACTTGCAGGGAAAAACTGATGTGAAAGAAACACAGAAAGAAGAAACCCACGCGGAGACATATTAGGTACAGAGAGAGGAACAGAGATGGGAAGTGAGGGAGAAAAAGGCAGAGGCACAGAGACTCCCTCACAAAATATATTGTTCCAAACAGCTTTCTCCTACAGCCCTTAGATTTCAAGTAAGCCTTCCTCGCTATTGTTTGTTCTGGAAATGGTCACAAAATGCAAAGGAATGACTGAATTTTTCTTTTCTTTTTCACTGCCTTTCTCGCAGGAAGCTATCTGTAATAATGTAAGAACTGAACACTTAAAAGAAAAACTCGAAAAGAAAGACACTAAAATCCTTCAGTTGAAACAAACAATTGAACAGTGGGAGGTGAGTGGCCAGATGTGATTTTTAATCTTTTTGTGGCAGAGTCCAAGAAACCTGGTCTTATTGGCTTTTCATTATTTTACCACCTCCCTTTCTTTTTAAAATAGGCAAAATATAAAGAGGTAAAAGCGAGAAATGCTCAGCTTTTAAAGATGCTGCAAGAAGGTGAAAGTAAGTATTTGTTAATATTTAGGAATATCACAGGTGAGGTGTACAGAGGGACTTTCTGTATCGTACGGCAGTATCGAGCTGTAGAGCCCTGGGTTTTTCGGGATCCAATTTACTTTTGTTCTTTCTCTCTCATACTTCTGAAAATGTGTTAAGTTTTAGCCTGGCTCGGTTGGCAGCATTCTTGCTTCTTGAGTCAGAAGGTTGTGGGTTGTAGTTGGGACTGTGAGCTCACAGTATCAACTGATACTGCAGTGTGGTGCTGGGGGGTCTGCTACACTGTCGGGAGTACGATCCTTCAGAGGAGATGTTAAACAAGGTCCCATTTGCCTGTCTGGTAGACAATAAACGATCCCACCGTATTAATTGAAAAGAAAAGGGAGTAATCTCCCAGTCTCCTGGCTGACAGTCTTTAGATAAATTGATCATTTACTTCTTGCCTGTTTTGGGACATTGCTGTGGGCAAATTAGCTGCCCTGTTCACCTACCAGTACAACCGCTTTCCTTTACATTAAATCCTGTGGAGAGCTTTGAGGTGTGTCAACAATGTGATGAGGTGCTATATCACATACAGTGAATATATTATCATCTTGGCTGCACTGTGATGGAAGCAAAGGATGTTTCTGCTGGATTCCTTTGATGTGTCTTCTTACAGTAGGTCTGGGAGCATTTGTCAGTCTTGTGTGTACTGAGGAGGGAAGGGCATGCCATACCTACAATACCATTTCTGTTTCAGTGTGTATTTTACCATTTACCTAATGTAACAATTCCAGCGTGATAACTGAAGACCAGTATCTTTGCATTCCCACGTATCTTCGACCCAGCATAGCACGTCATACGTAGCACATCCCAACCGAGGCATTATTCAAAGAGATTGAAATCATTTTAGGGCATTATTTAATTTTAATACAGTGAGTACTGAAGTCAGCTCAGTGAGCGGTTCTCTTTGTGAGCCAGAGTATTTTGAAATGTGAGCTGTGTTACTATTGTGTGAAAAGCTCTTCTGATTGATCCACTTATTGTTGAATTCTCATCACAGCCTTTATTACTTCAAAGTGCAAGGAAATGTCTGACTTCTGGATAGTTAGTTCATCAATGATGTCGCTGACGACATTTCCTGCACATTGAGCCATGGCAACTCGGTGACGCTAGAAGTCAGACGCATTTTAGCACAGGTAACCAGTCAGCACTGGAAGCCGGATGTAACACCCTTCCAGTGTAGTGTAAGTCCTCAGTAGCTTTGTCTCCTAACCTGGATCACCAAGGAGCTGAACACTGAGACTAACATATTTGATTCAACATAGTCATTCTCTTTTAAAAGCCAATCCTTTTGTGCTCTTTAAACAGCAACAAATTGCATTTTTGCATTTTTTGTTGTTAAAGTACATTTATGGCAGAAATAGTGTTAAATGTTGATCTGTTTGATGTGATGTTTATTGAACTCCACCTGTTCTTCTTTTATCCCCTTTCTCTTCCCCATCAGCGCCCCATGACAAGCCAGCTGATACTGCTGGCTGGATTCCACATGAAGAATGGGCACTTTGATTAATTTACACCTTCAGGAGAGAAGGGAAGAAAACTAAATTATGAGTTTCACACATGTATCCCACTTAAACATGAACATTTCCCTGTGTCTGGAATGGAATGTGCACACTATCGGAGAAACGTAACCTAATGCAGGATAGTATCAGGTGCAGGTTGGTAGGAGCCAAGGCTTTGGGACCCCAGAGTATACGTTGGGGTACTGCTGGAGTTTAACCTGCTAAAACCGCACAACTTGCCATTGAGAGCATTAACTGACTGGGATCACCCTGCCCGTTAGGGTTTTGGTTTACAGGGATACCAGGAGCTGAGTGGGAAGATTTCCTGGTCTATTCCTTAAAGTCCTGCTCTGGCATATCTGTTATCAGCAATGCCCTGGAGTACTGCGGACCTGCCTGATATAGGAACCAGATTATGAGCTTGCCAAGGATGGTTGTCTCGAAAAATGTTTAGTGAATCCTTTTGAATTTGAATGAAGATCAGAATACCTCTAGGAGCAACTTCTGAACGTTCATAACACTTGGTGTTATTCCAATATACTGTAGTATTATTTCTCTTAATGTAATAATTTTATTTGTTTTACATTATAGTGAAGGATAAAGCAGACATACTGCTGCAAGTCGATGACTTAATAAGCATCAAGAATGAACTAACTTTACAGGTAAGAGGAAATGGTCGCAGTTTCCGCAACCAGAAACTTATTTTACATTTCAGTCTTTACCAAACTATGATACTTGAAAGTCGTACTCTTACCTCGCATTAATCAACCACTTGTTGAAGTTGAAAGGACAATAAAATGTGTTCCTCAATTGCACAGCTATTATGTATTCTGAGGAAGGGAGGATCAGTTAAACTATACAATGGTAATCTGGCGCTGGAAAGAATTTCTTTAGCCGAATGGTCATTTATCATGTTTCTACTCCGCCACCTCTTTACACTTTGCCATTCAACAACCAGACGATCTTCCCTCACACTTCTTCCAAGGTTGCTCTGTAATTGGTTATCTCTGAAAGTGCTATCCCTTACATATTTTGTTAGTAAACATGATATAGTATCCTGAATAAGCTTGGTCCCCCCCCTTTTTTGTTAAAAAAGAGGAGGGCCTGTTTTTCAGATGGAAAATTGTGCTGCCGATTAGCAAAATACTAGCTGAAGGAACTGAGGCCGCAATCCCAGTCTGTTGGTGGGTGGGGCTGCAAGTTAAGGCAAGATTTTCACTGACCAAGTGACCAGTTGCAGAGTGACATCAGACCTGTAAAATGAGTACTTTGCCTTCTGTCTTGTTTGAGTAGGATTTTATAACGGGGGCTGCTTGAAACCAAAAGTCAGCTTTTCAAAGGACATTAATTATGCAGTGGACTTTTCTGTGCTGCAAATGTTCTATAATCTATGGAAAGCAAGTAAGAAAAACACTACAGATATAGGAGATTGTATGGAACGAATAGAGGAGGTCAGTATAATTGGGCTATCAGGGTTCACCTCCACATTTTGTAAGTGTATATTATCTAGATGTTTCAGGGAATCAGCACATTCACAATGTAGTTATTGTATGTCCTGAATAGTCTTGATTCTCTTCTCTCTAGGTTACAGGTCTGCACGCAGCCCTGGAACAAGAAAAATCTAAAGTAAAACAACTGCAAGCAGAATTAACAAAATATCAGGTAAATCATTTTGCCTTTTTAGGCATTTCAGACTAGTAGAACAGGTGACCTTTTAAATTTAGCAGCATGAATATTTGGTCATTTTATAGATCTAGGCGACTATGAGATTCCGTTTTTTGAGGTTTTTCCCTGATCGACATTGTAGGATGAAGTGGATGCATCAGCAAGCTGCTAGGTCAAGTGTTTTTCCACTTCCCCATTGATTACCTGGTGCTTTACTTATTTGTCAAACATGCAGACTGTGAGATATCCAAACAAGTTATTTTATTTTTCTCTCTCGTTACTGAGTAACGAGAGAGAAAAATAATAGGAGTGAGATATTTCAAACAATTCCCCATCTTCAGTTAGTAGCCTATGTTGGGAGATTGTGAGAGAGGCAAAGAAAGGGAAAAACTGCAGAGGGCAACAAGAAGCAGAAAAGGGATAAAGAGAAACCAAAACTCAAAAGGAGACAGCAGGAGAAAAGTGCGGAAATAACCAATAAAAACAAGCCTCTTTAATTGCCTAATTGGGAGAAATCTTTACCTTTAGGAAAGTGAAAAGCATTTGTACCACAAGATGGAAGCACTTACACTAGTTTCAAGCCACCAGAGGAGGCCCTGAGTGAAGGCTTTATCTTAGCAAAATAACATGAAAATACTGTATTGCAAAGAATTATTACATAAATAACAGATTCAGAGAAGAGGGATATGAACATTTTTGAGACTTGAGGCTCTATAGGTTTTACAGATGTTTGTTGGACAAGAGAAGATGAGACGGATGTGATCCAAGTTGTTATTCTGAGAGGCAGATGATATAGATGTCAGCAAATTATGTGACTCAGCACCTGACAGCAAACAACACAGAACAGATTTTCTTTTTCTTCGAAAACCATTTTGTCTTCTGTTCAGGGCAGGTCCTACTGGTACTGGCTCTTAGGCATTTGAACAAGTGATTGTTATTCACCTGTCTGTGAGTTTCAGCAGGACAGGCTAACGGACAATGAGATCAGTCCACCTATCTAAACCTTCCAGAAGGTGGATAATGAACTAGTCTTGATTTTTTTCCCCTCCCTATTTTAGGGGCACTGAGGCCAAATGTGTCCAACCGAGATGAGGTAACAGCACAGACAAAGGGTTGAAATGGGGGGGACTTCCCCATTGTGTATGAATCACTGAACAACTGTTGAGCCACCAGCAGTTCTAGTTAATCCAGTCCTCTGAATTAGCACATGTTGGGTTGCACGTAGTTGCTGATGCGTTCCTGTTTGTAACTACAGTGGAACCCTGATTAGTTCACATATTAGAGAAGACACCTTACCTTCACCCTCCCCCCACTCCTGATATTCAAAATCACTACATAATTAGGATCTCTATTTCAAGATTAAATCTGTTAATTCCTCTCTGAAAGATGAGTTTCAAACCTGCATTATGCCCATTTACATACCAATCTGCACCTCTGAGGAGCTGAGTGAAGATGATCCTTGGATAAATTGGTAGAGTCAGGGTGGTGAGCAGATTATATGTAGATTATTACATAGGAACAGGAGGAGGTCATTCAGCCCTTCAAGCCTGTTCCGCCATTTAATTAGATCATGGCTGATCTGTATCTCAACTAATTCTTTCAATTCCAATTTCAGCATGTTTCTAACTATGGTGGATAACTAAGGTTCCACTATACCTTGTTTTTCCATCCCTGGTTGAGATAGGTGGTATGATCACCTATCTAAACCATTTTACCCTGGATTTGAAAATACAATAGAACCTCATTGTAACATGCTTTGTTATAACAGGGGTACACTTATAATGGATTGGGTTATTGATCCTGATATTACTCAGAAAATCCAAAATGCATTCACTGGCATTTCAAAGGCTAAGTGACTGCTCAGATGGATGGATTCACTACACATGCACATAGCCAGCCGAGCTGCTTCCTGTGCACTGGGCAGCTCTCATGCGAAACAAAAAATGACTTCCAGGTCACAAGATCTCCAACAATATCACTTCCTGTGTGCTGCGCGGGGACATTCAGTTAATGATGTCAGTGGTGACCTAATGAACCACAGAAAGTAATGCTGGTGGCAAATTAATGACCCATAAATTGGTCAGTTTTAGTGTGGCAAGCCAGCTGGGTGGCTGCACGCTTGTACAGTGATGGGGTGTTTGTGCTATAAAAAACAGTGCTAGAACGAAGGGCATTATAACGGACGGAGCTTCACTTTTATTTCTTTGAGATCATTTGTAGCAAAAAGGAATCCAGACTGAATTGTTAACATTATGAATGTATTGAATAAATTTAATTGATTTTTGTTTATATTTCTTTTGGAACCTGCAGGGAGGCAAGAAAGGAAAGAAAATGTCAGAATCTGATCATTGAAGATAAAAATGGTGTACGTAGGTACATACTGTGAAGCCCAGGGCAAAAAAAAACACTTTCTTCAGGGTGCCATCAATGGATATGTCTAGTTAATGTATAGCTGTTGGATTATGCAGTTGGTTTGATTTGGAGTTTAGCTTTCTCAAACACTCCACCACACCTCTTCCTTCTGAGGGTGGTGGGGAGGGGAAAGGGCTGTGAAATTGTACTCTCATGATAAACTGAAGAGATTTCCTTGTGCTGACAACTCGATGACATCTTAGGTCAATTAACCTTTCCGGCTTCTCTTTCTGTGCCGGAGAGGTTTGAAGGAATGAATGAAAATTTCTGCTCTTCAGTTATTTTGTTTTGAGACCGATAATACTGAATCAGAATAGCCTGCTAATGAAGAAGCAAATTTTTCCGCACAAGTCTGCTTAATTTGGCCTGCCAGGTGTCACGTGTGACAAAGCAATAAGGTACTGGAAAAAAAGAGGAATGGTTTGAGTAAAATATTTTGTGTTGCTGTTCATTTACCTTGTTAGAGCTGGGTTTGAAGCTGCCCTGCACCAGAATGGTGGGGTGGGGTGACATAATCCTTGGGAAAATATGTTTGGATAGTCATTTTCCTATTGGAAGTGAATCTACAACGCAAAAGCTATCCTTGGATATTGAACTGATTTGACAATGTCACTCTGAGCCCGTGAATTTAAAGTGCAAAGGGAAGGAATTAAGTTATGCTTATTCAGTCCAAGAGTGATGTTAAGAAATATTTTCAGGAGAATCTGTGCACATTAAATGTGGGTTAGGAACAAAGTGGAAAAGTGTTGATTTACTCTCATTCCTTTACCTTGTGTATGATTTGAGCACACCTGCAGGGGAAGTAGCTTGTAAGGAACTAGGGTGTTATTTTTGTAACACAAGATTCCCATTTCGGCGAGCACTGTTAAAACGCCAAACTTTCATATTTTCCTTGAATTACAATAAAATTCAGTTCAACTGGGATATTTCCCCACATTATATGTATGTGTCCTTCTTTCCCCCTTAATATTGGGTATCTGCTTTTCGCAAACTTTAAAAGGAATATATATTCATTATGTTGGCTGTACTCAAGGTGATCTTCAGCACTTTGATTGTACTTCACATCATGTGGCAACTACAGTGTTACTTGTCTCTTGAAATGTCAGCCCGACTCAGTTGGTAGCATGTGAACCTCTGAGGCAGAAGGTTGGGGTGGGGGTTCAAGTCCCATGAAGGGACACTGAACTCCCATCTAGCATGACACTCCAATACAGTTTGTTGCATTGTCAGAGGTTCATCCTTTGAATGTGATGTTAAACACATATCACAATTGCCTGCCAGACTTTAAACATTGGCCTTGGCCTTGCCAACAATCTCCCAAATAAAATTGATCAGACTTCATGTGCACATTTTTGTGTGCAAATTGGCTGTTGTGTTCATCAACAAATAGTCACAACACTCTACAGTAAATGCAGTTAATTGCTTTGAAACATTTTGATGATGTGGTAAGGTACTTATCAAATGCAAGGATTCTTATAAAGTACTCTGTATAGACTTTTTTTAAATTTGGATTTTAAATTTACATGACAATCAAGTTTAAATTTGATTCCTGTGTCCATTGTTAAAATATCAAATGTTACTATTTCGCACAAATTCCAATAAATTTCAGTACATGATTTTAAATTCTCAACATTCACGGTTGCATCTTTTGATGAAATTATTGTGTTCTGCACATTAATGTTCAGTTTGCTGGCGTAATCCATATTCCCATTGAATGAGAAAGTGTTTGAATGCCCTCAACCTTATATAAAGGATTGCATAAACATGAAACAACATCGTACAAAGGTATAAAATGAACAATTTTATTTACAAATATTTACAACACACCTTAATACTTCTAATGAGTGTCTTACATTTTACCCTTTCTTGTCCTCTTACTCTTGGTCATGCGTGTGCTCAATGGCCTCAATGTTGCAGGATGTTTTCTTTTACCTCTGTGTGACCCTACTCCTGCAGTGCTGAAACTCGCTAGTGTAGAAAAAAGTGGCTGTGTGGTGGTTGACAGCTCAGAATCAAAGTTGCCTGAAGCTTCAACAGAATCTGTGAGCTCTAAACCACTTGGTTGTATGTCCAAAAGCAGATCCCTGTGTGATTGTTGGCATTCTGTGGTTGTTAAATTAGGGGTTGAGGGATCGTTGGCAGGTGTGTTTGTATTGAAACTCCCTTCGGTTTGTGGGCCCAATGACCCAAGGTTTCGGACAACCTCCTGGTACCTCTGCTCAGCTATCTGCTTGAGGATGGACTTCTGTGTTTCAGCTATCTGGAGGAAGCCAGCTGCCATCGATCTATTCATCTGCTCGCTCAATGTGGCAAAGGCACTAGCTATGGCCTGGGAGATGCCAGTATTCATGGTTGCAGCTGCTAATGCAGTGGCACCATGTATAGCCTCCACCACAAGCTGTGTGTCCACACCAGCTGATTGTTGTTCTGCACAAGTCTCAGAGTTCATTCTTTGCTCGACATTCCTGCAGACACATCTCATCTCACGACGCAGAAGTCTTATTGCCTTCACAAGGTCCTGCCTTAACTGTCTTATGGTGTCTGGAAGCTGCTCTGCACATTGCTGCACAGGAGCCAGACCACTACGTATAGTTGAACTCATGTCTGTCAGCAACTGAATGGTGTCATCTCCCTGCCTTAACATTTGCCTACGAAATAGGGGACCTATACCCCTCTCATCCACAGCCCTGCCAGACAGGGATCTTAGATGCACCCGGCTCATTTGTGGTTGTCTCATTGGTGGGCCTGTGTAGATTTGGGAGACTCCATCCTCCAAATCTTCATCATCTGAGATTATCTTCACTTGTATCTCCTCACCTTCATCACCTTCCTCACATTTGACAGTAATTAATTGTGAAGCACTTTGAGTTGATTCATCCCGATAAGCCGATGTAAAAACACTGGCTTTTTCTTTCTGTCTGTCCAACTCCTGCCCCTCACTTGAGTGCTGTGCTACCAACATGTCTCCTACATTACCCAAAGTGCCAATAGCTGAGCTGGAATGTGCAAGTGATAATGCTGGTTGCGATATTTCACTTGGATCAGAGATTGATGAAGGGCTGTTTCCTTCTTCTAGGACATCATCCCCTCCAGATATGACTCCGTGCTGGGGTGAAATGAATTGTAAGTCTGGTAAACAAATAAAGGGACCAAATCAGCACAAGGACCTTAAATCACACCTATTTTCCATTCTTAAAAATAAAAAAACTCCTAATCTGGGATTTAAATACTAAAAACTGGGATTATGAATTTGGACAAACATGAGGTAATTGATTCAACATAGATTTCTGAAAGTTAGGTAATGCTTAACACAGTATTTTTGAAATTAAGTGTGGTTTATGTGGATTTTGACATAGCATTTGACAAGAGACATATTGCAAAGATTATGTCACATAATAGTAGGTATGAAGGCGAATATACCCACATGGATAGAGATGGTTGGAGGGCAGAAAGCAAAGTCTGCAAAAAGGAAAATTCTTGTTCACAGGGAACATGTAGTCAATCGTGTTGCACAATGTTCTGCGCTGATTATTTACTATATATATAAATGATCTGGACTTAGGAATTGAAGTAACAATATTAAAACTATGCTTCCCCCAAACTGGTGCTAATGATACAAATTGCGGGGAGGGGAGACATGGCAAATTATGCCAAAGTTTGTGGAAGACTGAATCTGCCATAGAAAAGCTAGAGAATGGACAAATAGGTGAAGCATTTTAATATATTTTAATGCACAATTGGCTGCTGCGTTTCGCCCACTTTACAGTATATTCTGTGAAGCACTATGAGACATCTCGACGACGTGATAAGACCCTATATCAAATGCAAGGATTATTATTATTTTAGTACAAAGAGTAAGGAAAGTAAATATACCTTAAACAATAAGTTTTTTGAGTTAGAGATACAGCTACTTTGGTGTGTTGGTAAAAAGCTCATGAACAGTCACAGCACAGCTAGATAGATAAGGTCAAAAAATGGCAAAGAGAATATTTTTTATATCTAAAGGCATAAATGCAACATCAACTTGCATTTAAAAATTGCCCTTCACACAGGATAGCATCTCGGAGAGCTGCATCATGGTGGGTATCAATGCCAGAGGGGAGGGAACCATAGGGACAGTCAAAGAGGTAGGTCTTCAAAAGTAAGGAGGTAATATATAATAATCCTTGCATTTAATATAGTGCCTTATCACATCTTCAAGACGTCTCAAAGCGCTTCACAAAATATAGTGTAAAGACTCTATATTTTGTGGGCAAAACGTGACAGCCAATTGCGCACAGCAGTGTCCCAAGAACAGTCATGGTTTCAGTGACAATTTTTGTTTAAATGAATTATTACCCCCAGAAAAGTAATCCACCAATGGACTAATGATGGGTTTCTACTTACTGCTAGGTAAACAGAGGCGTGTGGAGTAAGGAACCATGCCCAACATTTCGCCCTGCTGTGAGCCGAACCCAGATTTCTCACTTGCGAGGCGAGTGCTCTAACAACTGAGCTACACGACCCCACAATATTGAACTTGTTCGAGACCTTTGTTAAGCCAGCAATAGTTGGATGCTGTACAAGATGTGTACAGTTTTAAGCATGCTTTATAGTAAAGATACAAAAGAAATAAAACATGCCCATCTGTATTCACTAGATTTTTGCTAGGAATGATGGTTTTCAGTTGTGAAGAGTGACTTTAAAGTCTTCATCCTTTAAAGTCAAGAAGGCTAACACCCTAACTGCATTTCAGAATATAGTACTGTTGATTTTTATTAGGCAATAAGAACATAAGAATTTGCTAGGCAAAAGACCCAGGTCCATCCAGTTCTCCTTCTACCATCCTGGCAGTCACACACACATCATGTCCGAAACTATATATTGTATCCCGAGATATTATTTCCTAACAGAAATCTATCTAATTTGTTCTTGAAAGAATCAACACTTTCTGTTTCCACTGTCTCGCGAGGGAGCCTGTTCCATATGTTTGCTACTTGCTCACTAAAGTAGTATTTCCGCAGATTTATTCTGAATTTACCCCCTTCAATCGCAGGCCGTGTCCTCTGGTTCTACTGATCAGTACAAGATAATACAGCTTACCACGCCCTACATTACCTGGGCCCTTCAGAATCTTATCGAGTCCCTTAAGAATCTTTGAGAGAGCATATATTTAAAAGAATTACAGAAAGAATTAAGAGGGAGTTTAGAAAAAATGCTTTACATGGAGGATGATTAGAATGAAATTCTCTCACAAATCACAGCTGAAGCAGAGTCCATAAATTATTTAAAGAGAATACTAAAAGTTCATTCTAAAGAAAACGTTATTCTATTTAGAGAATACTAAATTCTCTAAATTCTCAGCGCCTTGGGACGTCCTCCTGACGTGAAAGGCGCTTTATAAATGGAATCTTGTTGTTGTTGTTGTTGTTGTACTTAAGGATATTAATAATCATTATTCTTAGATTTGGTTTAGCACTTTCCTTGTCAGGAGGATGTCCCATAGCGCTGTTGTGAAGAGGGAAAAGAGTAATAAGGGTTAAGTGGTGCAAGCAGGAAAGTCAGATTAGATGGGTCACATGAGGAAAAACAGCAATGCAGGCTTGATGGGCTGAATGGCAATTTTCTGTGCTATAAAATCTATGATTCTATAGATTATCATATTGCTCATCTTGTAAACTTTTAGCGATTAAAATTTAACCAAAAACAAATTATCTTTACTTACAGGTACTACATACCTCGTCGTTCAAAGTCCAATCCAATATTCCCTTCTTCTACTCTCATCGTTGGCTCAGGCCCAAATATCTCCAAAACCCTCTCCTCATGTAGTGAAAGTTCCTTCTGGGTCGATGGACCAGCACTGGTCGCATTGTTATACGGCACTTTATTCTGCAAGACAAGTGTGTGATAGGAATTAAGACGCTCGTGTCGATGCTTTGGTTCTCTGTTCATTCAGTGCCACCTGAGACCTGTGCCATGGTGTGCCGCCTACCCTCACGCTCACCCATTACACGGCAGTCTTCAGTGTGTACCTCAGCCTCTCGCGTTCCTGCTCTGCACATTTCTGTGTGATTGCCCGAGAAACTCACCCTTGCGCTCTTCTTCAGGTCATGGACCTTCTTCCTGCACTCCTCCCAGGTCCTCTGGGTTCTCTCCACGCCATTGACCAGCGTGACTACCTCCTGCCACGCCCTCAGCCTTGCCTGGGTCTGGGCAGGGAACCCTCCGGGGGAGAAGAGGATCTGCTGCCTGACCGTCACAGCATCTATGAGGACACTCAGCCCCTTCTCTGAAAACTTGGACTTGCGCTGCAACATCTCAACCTTAAAAAAAAAAGACCTTTCCCCGCAAAACCCTCAGCTGCCTTCCTCCCCCGTTACATATTTCCTCATCTGTTTGGAGCCCAAGCGGACCCTCCCTCCCTCCCTCCCCCCCCCTTCACATGCTCATTTGGCTCCTTAAGCAATCAAACAACAGCACCATTTTGCGTTTGACTGAATTGCACTCTCAATGCATTTGAAGGCTCAGCCCCGGGCGGAGGATTTCAGTGCATGTTTTTGTGTCTTGACATTGCTGAGCTCCTCGGGCACATGGGGAGAGGGAGAGGGCAGAGAGAGAGCAGAGAGCGGGAGCAGCTCAGAGCAGACAGACAACAATGCAGAGCCCACCACCACCATCGTACGCGCTGCGCCTGCGCAGCGCTCAGCCCCGCCCCTCCCCGGATCCCGTCAGCGAGCATGCGCAGTAGCCACCACCCACCCGCCACACTCCTCGATGCTCTGACGCGTACATCGGCCCCCTCCCCCCACTCTCTCTCTCAGTGAGCATGCGCAGTGAGCTGGGAGCGGCCTCGCCCTCTCTTCGGTGCGCGTGCGCGGCCGCCGGCCTCTCTTCGGGTGCGCTTGCGCGGCGGGCGGGCGGGTGAGCGAGAGAGAGAGAGAGAGAGAGCGGCGTTGGCGAGAGGCAAAGTTTGGCTTCTAGCAACTTCCCTCCTAATCTACGTCATCCCTTTATCCGCCGCCTGCGTTTTTACACCGAAAAAAAAACGGGCGACAGAGAGAGACAGAGACAGAGAGGGGCGGAGGCGGAGCGCGCGAGCGAAACCGTCGACGGTAAAAAAAAAAATCAGTGCCTTTATCAAACGCCGATAAAGACAACCGATCGTTTTTTTTTATTGAACGCCGAACCGAGCGGGAGGGGCGTGTAAATAACCGGCAAAAAGGGTGACCATTTTGTATTACAAACAGATCGCTCGTGGGTGGGCACCGGCGGCTGCGCGGATTACCCACACAGTGCGGCGGGGCGATGAGGAAGCTCTGACCGACCGACCGACCGACCGAGTGACCGACTGACGAGTGACACGAGAGCGAGGAGGGACGGCCTGTGCGAGCGAGGCCGCCCCAGCCCAGGCCCCACTGCCAGCCCAGGGCAGCACACACCAGCACAGGCTCCGCCCCGCCCCGGCCCGGCCCGGCCCGGCAGCACCGAGAGCGGCCGAGTCGGTCGGTCAGCGACAGGGAGTGAGGGAGGGGAGTGACTGACTGACTGACTGACTGACTGGGAGCGGCGATGGCGGAGAGCGCGGCCACCAGAACCATCCGGGTCACCGTCAAGACGCCGAAGGACAAAGAGGAGTTCGAGCTCGGACCCGAGAGTAACATCAGGGAGGTCAGTGTGTGCCCTCAGGGCCGGAGAGTAACATCAGGGAGGTCAGTGTGTGCCCTCAGGGCCGGAGAGTAACATCAGGGAGGTCAGTGTGTGCCCTCAGGGCCGAGAGTAACATCAGGGAGGTCAGTGTGTGCCCTCAGGACACAGAGAGTAACATCAGGGAGGTCAGTGTGTGCCCTCAGGGCCGGAGAGTAACATCAGGGAGGTCAGTGTGTGCCCTCAGGGCCGGAGAGTAACATCAGGGAGGTCAGTGTGTGCCCTCGGACACAGAGAGTAACATCAGGGAGGTCAGTGTGTGCCCTCAGGGCCGGAGAGTAACATCAGGGAGGTCAGTGTGTGCCCTCAGGGCCGGAGAGTAACATCAGGGAGGTCAGTGTGTGCCCTCAGGGCCAGAGAGTAACATCAGGGAGGTCAGTGTGTGCCCTCAGGGACACAGAGAGTAACATCAGGGAGGTCAGTGTGTGCCCTCAGGGCCGGAGAGTAACATCAGGGAGGTCAGTGTGTGCCCTCAGGGCCGGAGAGTAACATCAGGGAGGTCAGTGTGTGCCCTCAGGGCCGGAGAGTAACATCAGGGAGGTCAATGTGTGCCCTCGGACACAGAGAGTAACATCAGGGAGGTCAGTGTGTGCCCTCAGGGACACAGAGAGTAACATCAGGGAGGTCAGTGTGTGCCCTCGGAGCCCGAGAGTAACATCAGGGAGGTCAGTGTGTGCCCTCGGACACAGAGAGTAACATCAGGGAGGTCAGTGTGTGCCCTCAGGGACACAGAGAGTAACATCAGGGAGGTCAGTGTGTGCCCTCAGGGCCGGAGAGTAACATCAGGGAGGTCAGTGTGTGCCCTCAGGGACACAGAGAGTAACATCAGGGAGATCAGTGTGTGCCCTCAGGGACACAGAGAGTAACATCAGGGAGGTCAGTGTGTGCCCTCAGGGCCGGAGAGTAACATCAGGGAGGTCAGTGTGTGCCCTCAGGGACACAGAGAGAGAGTAACACCAGGGAGGTCAGTGTGTGCCCTCAGGGCCGGAGAGTAACATCAGGGAGGTCAGTGTGTGCCCTCAGGGACACAGAGTAACATCAGGGAGGTCAGTGTGTGCCCTCAGGGACACAGAGAGTAACATCAGGGAGGTCAGTGTGTGCCCTCAGGGACACAGAGAGTAACATGAGGGAGGTGAGTGTCTGCCGTCAGGGAGATAGAGAGAGAGTAACATCAGGGAGATATAGAGAGAGTAACATCAGGGAGATATAGAGAGAGTAACATCAGGGAGTTGAGTGTCTGCCATTGGGGAGATAGAGAGAGAGAGTAACATCCCGGAGATAGAGAGAGTAACATCAGGGAGATAGAGAGAGAGTAACATCAGTGATGTGAGTGTCTGCCGTCAGGGAGATAGAGAGAGAGTAACATCAGGGAGATAGAGAGAGAGTAACATCAGGGAGATATAGAGAGAGTAACATCAGGGAGATAGAGAATGAGGGTAACATCAGGGAGATAGAGAATGAGAGTAACATCAGTGAGATAGAGAGAGAGTAACATGAGGGAGGTGAGTGTCTGCCATCAGGGAGATAGAGAGAGAGTAACATCAGTGATGTGAGTGTCTGCCATCAGAGAGATAGAGAGAGAGTAACATCCCGGAGATAGAGAGAGTAACATCAGGGAGATAGAGAGAGAGTAACATCAGTGATGTGAGTGTCTGCCGTCAGGGAGATATAGAGAGAGTAACATCAGGGAGATAGAGAATGAGGGTAACATCAGGGAGATAGAGAGAGAGTAACATCAGTGATGTGAGTGTCTGCCGTCAGGGAGATATAGAGAGAGTAACATCAGGGAGATAGAGAATGAGGGTAACATCAGGGAGATAGAGAATGAGGGTAACATCAGTGAGATAGAGAGCGAGTAACATGAGGGAGGTGAGTGTCTGCCATTGGGGAGATAGAGAGAGAGTAGCGTCAGGGAGATAGAGAGAGAGTAACATCAGGGAGGTTAATGTCTGCCATCAGGGAGATAGAGAGAGAGTAACATCCCGGAGATAGAGAGAGTAACATCAGGGAGATAGAGAGAGAGTAACATCAGTGATGTGAGTGTCTGCCGTCAGGGAGATAGAGAGAGAGTAACATCAGGGAGATAGAGAATGAGAGTAACATGAGGGAGGTGAGTGTCTGCCATCAGAGAGATAGAGAGAGAGTAACATCAGTGATGTGAGTGTCTGCCATCAGAGCGATAGAGAGTAACATCAGGGAGATAGAGAGAGTAACTTCAGGGAGGTATTTGTCTGCCGTCAGGGAAATAGAGAGAGAGTAACATCAGGGCGGTGAGTGTCTGCCGTCAGGGAGATAGAGAGAGAGTAACATCAGGGAGATAGAGAGAGAGTACCATCAGGGAGGTGAGTGTCTGCCGTCAGGGAGATAGAGAGAGAGTAACATCAGGGAGGTGAGTGTCTGCCGTCAGGGAGATAGAGAGAGAGTAACATCAGGGAGATAGAGAGAGAGTAACATCAGGGAGGTGAGTGTCTGCCATCAGGGAGATAGAGAGAGAGTAACATCCCGGAGATAGAGAGAGTAACATCAGGGAGATAGAGAGAGAGTAACATCAGTGATGTGAGTGTCTGCCGTCAGGGAGATATAGAGAGAGTAACATCAGGGAGATAGAGAATGAGGGTAACATCAGGGAGATAGAGAGAGAGTAACATGAGGGAGATAGAGAGAGAGTAGCATCAGTGATGTGAGTGTGCCATCAGAGAGATAGAGAGTAACATCAGGGAGGTGAGTGTCTGCCATCAGGGAGATAGAGAGAGAGTAACATCCCGGAGATAGAGAGAGTAACATCAGGGAGATAGAGAGAGAGTAACATGAGGGAGGTGAGTGTCTGCCATCAGGGAGATAGAGAGAGAGTAGCGTCAGGGAGATAGAGAGAGAGTAACATCAGGGCGGTGAGTGTCTGCCATCAGGGAGATAGAGAGAGAGTAACATCCCGGAGATAGAGAGAGTAACATCAGGGAGATAGAGAGAGAGTAACATCAGGGAGATAGAGAATGAGGGTAACATCAGGGAGATAGAGAATGAGAGTAACATCAGTGAGATAGAGAGAGAGTAACATGAGGGAGGTGAGTGTCTGCCATCAGAGAGATAGAGAGAGAGTAACATCAGTGATGTGAGTGTCTGCCATCAGAGCGATAGAGAGAGAGTAACATCAGGGAGATAGAGAGAGTAACTTCAGGGAGGTATTTGTCTGCCGTCAGGGAAATAGAGAGAGAGTAACATCAGGGCGGTGAGTGTCTGCCGTCAGGGAGATAGAGAGAGATTAACGTCAGGGAGATAGAGAGAGAGTAACATCAGGGAGTTGAGTGTCTGCCATCAGGGAGATAGAGAGAGAGTAACATCCCGGAGATAGAGAGAGAGTAACATCAGGGAGATAGAGAGAGAGTAACATCAGGGAGATAGAGAATGAGGGTAACATCAAGGAGATAGAGAGAGAGTAACATCCCGGAGATAGAGAGAGAGTAACATCAGGGAGATAGGGAGAGAGTAACATCAGGGAGATAGAGAATGAGAGTAACATCAAGGAGATAGAGAGAGAGTAACATCAGGGAGATATAGAGAGAGTAACATCAGTGATGTGAGTGTCTGCCATCAGGGAGGTAGAGAGAGAGTAACATCAGGGAGGTGAGTGTCTGCCATCACGGAGATAGACACAGAGTAACATCAGGGAGATAGAGAGAGAGTAACATCAGGGAGATAGAGAGAGAGTAACATCCCGGAGATAGAGAGAGTAACGTCAGGGAGATAGAGAGAGAGTAACATCAGGGAGTTGAGTGTCTGCCATTGGGGAGATAGAGAGAGAGTAACGTCAGGGAGATAGAGAGAGAGTAACATCAGGGAGATAGAGAGAGAGTAATATCAGGGAGGTTGGTGTGTAACATTGGAGAGAGAGTAACATTAGGGAGAGAGATATAGAGAGTAACATCAGGGAGGTGATCGTATAACATCAGAGTGTAACATCGGCGAGATGAGTGCAGAGCAACATCAGCGATATGACTGCACAGAGTAACGTCAGGGAGTAATATCAAGAGACGTGAGTGCAGAGAGTATCATCAGGGAGGTGAGTGTGCAGAGAGAGAGTAATATCAGAGAGATATAGAGAGTAATATCAGAGGGAACATAGGAACAGGAGTGGGTCATTCAGCCCCTCAAGCCTGTTTTGTCATTCTGTAAGATTGTGGGTTATCTTTACCTCAACCCCACTTCCCTCCCCGGGCCCCCATATCCCTTGGTGCCCTTACCTAACGAATATCCACCTCAGTCTTGGAAATTTGAATGGAGCGAGAGAGAGTAACATCAGGGAGGTGTGTGCAGAGCGAGTAATATAATAATAAATAATGCTTGCATTTGATATAGTGCCTTATCGAGTCTTCGAGACGTCCCAAAGCGCTTCACAGAATACACTGAAGTGAATTGACTGTATATCTTATATTGGACAGAGACAGACATGAATCAGGTAGGCCGACACAGAGAGAATCTCACGCGCACACAGAGACGGGCAGAGAGAGAGTAAGAGTGACATCAGAGACGTGAGAGCAGAGGGAGAGTAACATCAGAGTGGTCAGTCTAGAGAGAGAGGGATATTAGTGAGGTGAATGTGGAGAGGGGAACATCAGAGAGGTGAGTGCAGAAAGGGAGAGAGAGACGAACGGAGAGAGAAACACACGCGCGCTGACAGAGAAAGGCACACACACATACAGACAAAGAGACACAGACAGACAGGAAGAGACACACACACGCTGACAGAGACAGACTAGAGAGAGACGAACACGCAGAGTGAGACACACAGACATTCGGAAGAGAGAGACAGACACGCGCAGACGGACAGAGAGAGAGGAGTCAGCCAGAAAGCGGGAGTGAGGGACGGGAGAGGGATCGGAAGGAGGAGAGGGAGTAGAGAAATGAGAGAATTAAAGAGTGTGTAGGCGAGAGTGAGGGGGAGGCCTGCACAGGGAGCACGTGAGGGGGAGGTGGACACAGAGAGGGAGAGAAGTAGGGAGAAGAGAAGAGCAGTAGGGGACACAGATAGAGAGGGGGGAGACGACAGACAGACATGCATCGGTCAGCCGACAGAGAAACGCGCGCACACACAGCGACAGGCAGACAGACGTGCACTCAGATATGGAGTCAGGCAGGGAGACAATATAATTAGGCAGTCGGGGGTGGGGCGGACATGCGACATGTAGGCAAATGCACACACAGACACACACACACCCTAAGACAGAGAAACACAGGCGCACAGTGAAAGAGAGAAAAGGCCTGAGCCAGAAACAAAAAGAGACAGCCAGAGAGAGCCTCACACACACCCACAGCCAGAGAGAAACTAATACACACACAACCAAAGAGACCGTCTCACGCACGTACACACACATAACCAGAGAGACCTCACACACGTACAGCCAGAGAGAGTCTCGCACATATACAGCCAGAGAGAGTCTCGCACATACACAGCCAGAGAGAGCCTCACACACATACAGCCAGAGAGTCTTGCACATATACAGCCAGAGAGAGTCTCGCACATATACAGCCAGAGAGAGTCTCGCACATATACAGCCAGAGAGAGTCTCGCACATACACAGCCAGAGAGAGTCTCGCACATACACAGCCAGAGAGAGTCTCGCACATACACAGCCAGAGAGAGTCTCGCACATACACAGCCAGAGAGAGCCTCGCACATACACAGCCAGAGAGAGTCTCGCACATACACAGCCAGAGGGAGTCTCGCACATACACAGCCAGAGAGAGCCTCGCACATACACAGCCAGAGAGAGTCTCGCACATACACAGCCAGAGAGAGCCTCGCACATACACAGCCAGAGAGAGCCTCACACACACAGCCAGAGAGAGCCTCACACACACAGCCAGGGAGAGCCTCACAGACACAGCCAGGGAGAGCCTCACACACACAGCCAGGGAGAGCCTCACACACATACACAGCCGTGGAGAGCCTCGCACATACACAGCCAGGGAGAGCCTCACACACATACACAGCCAGGGAGAGCCTCACACACACAGCTAGGGAGAGCCTCACACACACACACAGCCAGAGAGAGCCCTCACACACATACACAGCCAGAGAGAGCCCTCACACACACAGCCAGAGAGAGCCCTCACACACACACACAGCCAGAGAGAGCCCTCACACACACAGCCAGGAGAGCCCTCACACACACACACAGCCAGGGAGAGCCGCGCACATACACAGCCAGGGAGAGCCCTCACACACATACACAGCCAGAGAGAGCCCTCACACACACAGCCAGAGAGAGCCCTCACACACACACACAGCCAGAGAGAGCCCTCACACACACAGCCAGGGAGAGCCCTCACACACACACACAGCCAGGGAGAGCCGCGCACATACACAGCCAGGGAGAGCCTCACACACATACACAGCCATGGAGAGCCTCACACACATACACAGCCATGGAGAGCCTCACACACACACAGCCAGGGAGAGCCTCACACACACAGCCAGAGAGAGCCTCACACACACACAGCCAGAGAGAGCCTCACAAATACACAGCCAGAGAGAGCCTCACACACACACAGCCAGAGAGAGCCGCGCACACACAGCCAGTGAGAGCCTCTCACACACACACAGCCAGTGAGAGCCTCACACACACACACACAGCCAGAGAGAGCCCTCACACGCACAGCCAGAGAGAGCCCTCACACACACACACAGCCAGGGAGAGCCTCACACACATACACAGCTATGGAGAGCCTCACACATACACAGCCAGAGAGAGCCTCGCACATACACAGCCAGAGAGAGCCTCGTACATACACAGCCAGAGAGAGCCTCACACACAGCCAGAGAGAGCCGCGCACATACACAGCCAGAGAGAGCCTCGCACATACACAGCCAGTGAGAGCCGCGCACACACACACACAGCCAGAGAGAGCCTCACACACAGCCAGAGAGAGCCTCGCACATACACAGCCAGAGAGAGCCTCGCACATACACAGCCAGAGAGAGCCGCGCACATACACAGCCAGAGAGAGCCTCGCACATACACAGCCAGTGAGAGCCGCGCACACACACACACAGCCAGAGAGAGCCTCACACACAGCCAGGGAGAGCCGCGCACACACAGCCAGGGAGAGCCTCACACACAGCCAGGGAGAGCCTCACACACAGCCAGGGAGAGCCGCGCACACACAGCCAGGGAGAGCCTCTCACACACAGCCAGAGAGAGCCCTCACACACAGCCAGGGAGAGCTGCGCACACACAGCCAGGGAGAGCCGCGCACACACAGCCAGAGAGAGCCTCACACACACAGCCATGGAGAGCCTCTCACACACACACAGCCAGTGAGAGCCTCTCACACACACACACACACAGCCAGGGAGAGCCTCACACACACACACAGCCAGGGAGAGCCTCACACACAGCCAGTGAGAGCCTCTCACACACACACACAGCCAGTGAGAGCCTCTCACACACACACACAGCCAGAGAGAGCCCTCACACACACACAGCCAGTGACACGCACACACAGCCAGAGAGGCTCACTCACACACACATAGCCAGAGAGAGGCTCACTCACACACACACAGCCAGAGAGAGGCTCACTCACACACACATAGCCAGAGAGAGGCTCACTCACACACACACAGCCAGAGAGAGGCTCACTCACACACACACAGCCAGAGAGAGCCCTCACACGCACAGCCAGAGAGAGCCCTCACACACACACACAGCCATGGAGAGCCTCGCACATACACAGCCAGAGAGAGCCCTCACACACAGCCAGAGAGAGCCTCACACACACAGCCAGAGAGAGCCTCACACACACAGCCAGGGAGAGCCTCACACACATACACAGCCAGAGAGAGCCCTCACACACACAGCCAGGGAGAGCCTCACACACATACACAGCCAGGGAGAGCCTCGCACATACACAGCCAGGGAGAGCCTCACACACATACACAGCCATGGAGAGCCTCACACATACACAGCCAGAGAGAGCCGCGCACACACAGCCAGTGAGAGCCTCACACACACACACACAGCCAGAGAGAGCCCTCACACGCACAGCCAGAGAGAGCCTCGCACATACACAGCCAGAGAGAGCCGCGCACATACACAGCCAGAGAGAGCCTCGCACATACACAGCCAGTGAGAGCCGCGCACACACACACAGCCAGAGAGAGCCTCACACACAGCCAGGGAGAGCCTCACACACATACACAGCCAGAGAGAGCCTCGCACATACACAGCCAGAGAGAGCCTCGCACATACACAGCCAGAGAGAGCCGCGCACATACACAGCCAGAGAGAGCCTCGCACATACACAGCCAGTGAGAGCCGCGCACACACACACAGCCAGAGAGAGCCTCACACACAGCCAGGGAGAGCCTCACACACAGCCAGGGAGAGCCTCACACACAGCCAGGGAGAGCCTCTCACACAGCCAGGGAGAGCCGCGCACACAGCCAGGGAGAGCCGCGCACACACAGCCAGGGAGAGACTCACACACACAGCCAGAGAGAGCCTCACACACACAGCCATGGAGAGCCTCTCACACACACACAGCCAGGGAGAGCCTCACACACAGCCAGGGAGAGTCTCACACACATACACAGCCAGGGAGAGCCTCACACATACACAGCCAGTGAGAGCCTCTCACACACACACACAGCCAGTGAGAGCCTCTCACACACACACACACACACAGCCAGGGAGAGCCTCACACACAGCCAGGGAGAGCCTCACACACACAGCCAGAGAGAGCCTCACACACACACAGCCAGAGAGAGCCTCACAAATACACAGCCAGAGAGAGCCTCACACACACACACACCCAGGGAGAGCCTCACACATACACAGCCAGAGAGAGCCTCACACACACACAGCCATGGAGAGCCTCACACACACACACAGCCAGGGAGAGCCTCACACACACACACAGCCAGGGAGAGCCTCACACACACACAGCCAGGGAGAGTCTCACACACACACAGCCAGGGAGAGCCTCTCACACACACACAGCCAGGGAGAGCCTCTCACATACACAGCCAGGGATAGCCTCACACATACACAGCCAGGGAGAGCCTCACACACACACAGCCAGGGAGAGTCTCACACACACACAGCCAGGGAGAGCCGCGCACACACAGCCAGTGAGAGCCTCTCACACGCACACACAGCCAGGGAGAGCCCTCACACACACACAGCCAGTGACACGCACACACAGCCAGAGAGGCTCACTCACACACACATAGCCAGAGAGAGGCTCACTCACATACACAGCCAGAGAGAGCCCTCACACACACACAGCCAGTGACACGCACACACAGCCAGAGAGGCTCACTCACACACACATAGCCAGAGAGAGGCTCATTCACACACACACAGCCAGAGAGAGGCTCACTCACACACACATAGCCAGAGAGACACGCACGCACACACAGCCAGTGACACGCACACACAGCCAGAGAGGCTCACTCACACACACATAGCCAGAGAGAGGCTCACTCACACACACATAGCCAGAGAGAGGCTCACTCACACACACATAGCCAGAGAGAGGCTCACTCACACACACATAGCCAGAGAGAGGCTCACTCACACACACACAGCCAGAGAGACACGCACGCACACACAGCCAGAGAGACACGCACACACACAGCCAGTGACACGCACACACAGCCAGAGAGGCTCACACACACACATAGCCAGAGAGAGGCTCACACACACACAGCCAGAAAGAGCCTCACATGCACACACAGCCAGAGAGAGCCTCACACACACACACACACACACAGCCAGAAAGAGCCTCTCGCATACACACTCAGCTAGAGAGAGCGTGACACAAAACAAAAATGTAGAGCCAGAGAGAGAGACGCCACACACAAGCTGACAGAGCCAGAGAGAACTTAAGACATGCACACCCAGATAAATAAAGACAGAGCCTCACATACACACACACAGAGCCAGAGAGCCTGACGAACACACACACACAGTTAGAGACAGCCTGACACAAGAACCTGTTTGAAATGCGTAGGATACTATGCAGATACATCACTAACTTTCTTGAATCTGTAAATAATAATCCTTGCATTTGATACAGCACCTTATCATAATAATAATAATAATAATCCTTGCATTTGATATAGCGCTTTTCACGTCGGGAGGGCGTCCCAAAGCGCTTCACAGAACACACTGTAAAGTGAATTGACTGTATATTTGTGGGCGAACGCGGCAGCCAATTGCGCACAGCAATGTCCCACAAACAGTCGTAGATTGAAAATGACCAATTTATTATTGTTTTTGGTGGGACTATTATTATGTAGTCGAGACATATCAAAGCGCTTCAATGGAAATCCTGTGAAGTGGTGTGACTTGTATATTTTGTACACGATCGTGTGAATTACAGTGTCTGATTACAATATGGTGTATTTTGTCAGGTGGGGTAGGTTGGGAAAAGAAAGATGATCTGATTTTATTTTGTTAGCAGAGATCAAAAATGTAAGTATGTATACCATGGATGCATACTTTATAATAATCCTTGCGTTCAGTATAGCACCTTATCACACTCAAAATGTTTCAAAGTGCTTAACAGGAATTTATGGTGAACTGTAGTGACTGTGTGTTTAACTTTACAGGGAGAAGGAAGTTTCTTATTTCTGATAGATGTTAGGGTAGTTAGAATGAGTTGGGAATATGCTATAGCTGTATAACTGTTTTTCTCTTAGATGTTTTGGAATTTGCAATTATTGTCTGGTTATTGAATTTTTTGCAACAGAATAGATCAAGTCACTGCATACTGTCTCACAATTTCCTTTTGAAAGTGAGTTTACAGTTAGAATATGTTCAAATGGGTGAGTGCTGTTGAGACTTTTGGAGCTGAAGTATTTGAAACTGTGTGCCGCAACTAAACCATGTTGGTTTGCTGATTGACACTTGCCAATAGTGTTATGAACAGGGCTCAGGTGGTGTAAATGCTCATCTTGTTGCTTTAAAAAGCTCAGAAATCTGCTTGGGGAATATTTATACCACACCTGTGCTATAGGCAATGTATTTAACCTCAGCCAATCTTCCAGTTAAATTTGAAGTTCACTTACTACTGAGAATCCCCCAGTGGATCAAGTTCAAAATCCCTGTTCTCAATTTTAAATCTCTCCAAGGCCTGCCTGCCCACGCGACCTTCTTCAACTCTACCATCCTGGCTGCTCCTTTCACCCAACGAGCAGCAGTCTGCTTTATACCCCCTACCCCATCATCAGCAGACGGGCTTTCAACCATTCTGCCCCGTTCTATTGAATGGAATCCCTCCTGCTTTCTCCCTCCCTACCTCTTTCAAGGCTTGTTTCAAATCATACCCCTTTGACCACACTTTTAATCGTCTTTACCACATCTAAGGCCCGTGAAGGTGCTTCGAGACATTGTCCAGAGGTGAAAGAGTATGTAAATGTAAATTTGTATTGTGACGCTACACTGGAATGTCTGACTGGACTGTGACCTCAAAATACTGATGTGGGGCTTCAACTCACAAACTGCTGACTTCCAGGTGAGAGTCCCGCCAACTGAGCCAGGCTGACACCATATTGGGGTACACAGAAATACAATTGCAATTGTTTAGCCTTGCTTGCTATATTTGTCAGAAAATAAGTTTCAGCAAAACTACCCCTCCAGTTTTGCTTTCAGTTTAAAATAATAATAGTTGGATACCACGTTATCTTTCACCTTCAATCCATATATATCATATCATTTTTGTAGTGATTCTCAATCCATAACACTGATGTATTTAGTAATTCCTTTATTCTCAGCTCACAACAATCTAATAGTCCAACCATCCATCCACCCACCCACCCCAAATACCTTCCCAGAATCTGTTATACTTCCTGTTCATATCTCCTTAGCTCCTTCTTAATTGCCCTTTATTTCTTAAAGGGATATCCTACAATGTACATGCCCAATATGACTTACTGATGAAGCAATCTTCAAATAACTTTTTACACAAAATACAGTATGGTGGACTGTGAGTATTATATTGAAAGCCAAACAGAGAATATCCTGGGCAGCACACAGCAAAACAAAAGTACACCTCAGCTTCTGTTTGCATCATGTGCTGCTGCCCCCATTGTCACTGGAAAGGTCATAATTCTGTAAACTGTACACTTTAGGAACAAAACCGGAGGAAAGTGGTAGAAAATAGTATTATACCACATACTGCAAAACACACAAAGATGAATACCTTTGAGAGAGTGCTCCTTTTTCACAAAGTATTTCCACTTCCAATACTGGGTTATAATGTTTTAGCAATCTTTGCAAAGCCGGAGTAATTTATTTGAATAAATTCAATTGAGTTTTGCAGGGTACACTTTAAGTTGACACCTGTTGTGCTTTGAGTTTAGCATTTGGTAAATGCTTCCAATAGTAGAGGGAAATCTGTACAATACAATATTATGGCTCAGGCAACTTTATAAACCGCTCAAACTTTGCCCTCTTACCTTGACATCTGAACAGCTATGTGCAACTATGTAATATGATGTAATCCAATATGTAAGTAATCCATGTTTGCTTTTCTGTTTTAATTACATTAATATTGTGTAACATACAGATGGTTTTAAATGCAGTCAAAGAGCTAGTCCCACACATAATCATTCGGGCAATGCAGACAGGAAGGGAATAGAAGAGTTGGGCATATGTAAACTTAAGGGAATGCCTTGGAGTTGAACTGGTTTCAAGGTGACATGTCTGGCAACGGAATGTCAGAATTGAGCCAAACCTCTGCAGCCAATTTGTGTACAACAACAAAACTACATTTGTATAGAGCCTTTCACGTCGGCAGGACGTCCCAAGACGCTGGACAGAAAGAGTTATGGACCTGAGCTGAGGGTCAGGGTGAGGGCGGGGTGGGGGGGGGGGGGGGAAGCAGGGAAATCGAAAGCACGGTCGAAGACTAGGGTCTTGAAGGCGGCGAGGGAGGAGGCGAGATGGAGGGACTGCGGGATGGAGTTCCAGAGCATGAGTGCAGATAGGGGTGTACCTCAATATCCCACAAACAGCCGTGAAGTGAATGACGAATTTTATCTGGAGGATTCTTGGTTTGGGCACCAGGGAAAACTCCTTTTACTTTTTGAAAACAAATAGTCGGGACCTTAGTTTAATGTCTCATCTGAAGAACGGCACCTCCAACAATGACACCTTCCTCAGGATTGCCCTGGAGTATCAGCCTACACAATGAACCTAAAGTCACAATTTGAGGCTTGAACCCACAACCTTCAGACTCAGAGACAAGAGGGCTATCAACTGAGCCAGGCTACTACCTTAATCCTTCTATATGAAAATATTAACAATGTCTCTTGTATTTATGCTGTTCTAATGTTAGTATATATTTTTTGTGCCCTGAAACCTTAATATTACAGAACTAGGCATTTTATCAAAAACTTTACCAAGTCACTTTCAGGTATTAACATTTGCAATCCCAGGCCAAGGATCTAACCTGATCTCTGTCCTGGAATCACATAGGATGCATTGTGGGCAATTGCTATATATAATACTTAAGGTTATAAGAGACTGCTAACATAACGTTAGTATAGATGCATTTAAGAGGAAGCTAGAACTTCACATGAAGGAGAAGGGAATAGAAGGTATGGGAGAGAGTAAGGAATGGAGGAAGATTTGTGTGGGTTATAAACATCAGTATGGACTGGTTTGGCCGAGTGGCCTGTTTTTGTGCTGTACATTCTTCGTGAATAATTTGCATACAAGAAATTGAAGAGGTTAGTCAACTGAGAGATGGCACAATCTTCAATTGAGTGGCATAATCCTTTTCCTAGCACAGTATATCTGCTTAATAAAAAGCCCTATAAAAGTACATGTGAGTTTTTTTTAAAAACTATATGATTGTAACCAGTTAACCTCCAGCAGTCGTTACTGGCTGAGGGGGTGGTGGTGGGGGAGGTTACTGTACTGGTTTTGCACTTATGAGCTTGGGTTCTCCAAAACCCTACACTGGACTGATCCCAAATTTCAAGCTATTGTCCCATCTCCAATCTTGCCCTTTCCTCTACAGTGCCTCGATTAGTGCTGTAATAGTAAGGTCTCAGGCTACACAAACATTATACCAATGAGTTGCTGCCTTTCAGCTTTGTTCCTTTCTCTCCTACCATTCCTTATATGTGTCCCTCTAATCTGAATTCCACGCTGCCCACATTCTTGGTAATTCACAACCGTCATCTCTGTCTGTGCCTTGGGCTCTCCGTGCCTCCTTGTAAGGATTATTATTTGTCCTTTTGATTTCAGCTGCCTTTGACACCAAGACACCATCTGGCGTGAAGGGCTCTATATAAATGCAAGTTGTTGTTGTTGACCATTCTATCCTTCTCCACCATCTCTCCCTGATTCACTTTCCTGGTTTCATTACCTACTTCACCCAGTGTCCATTTTATTTTGCCCGATGACTTCTTCTGTACAGTCATATGAGTTTCCCAGGGACTTATCCTTTTCACCATTTACACGCTCTCCCTTAGTGACGTCATCCAAAGGCATGCGGTCCACTTCAATATATAGGTGGATGACAGTCGACCTTTCTACCTCTACCCTCAACTGTTTTGACAGATTGCAGCATCAAGTCCTGAATGAGACATAACTTACTCCAATTTAGTGTCACCAAAACTGCCCTTCTTGGAACTTGCTCCCCGACTCCCTCTGCTTCAACCCCGCTTTCAAATTCTGCTTGAAGACCCACTTTAACTTTGCTTTAGATCACTTGCACTGAGCACTGGCCTAATGTTCTGGGCCTGAACCAATGTTCAAGGTCTGAATCAAATTTTAATTGTGACTATTGGAATGTGTTTAAACTGTATTTCAACTGACTGATCAGAGATGGAAACAACGGGTGAGCATACAGTCATAACACTACGTAAAACTACTAAGATAGTGTTCTGATGCAAGAATAAGAAATTATTTTCAGGTCCTTTGATAAGTAGTGTTGACCTAAAATGCTTGGTAAAGTTTTGTGGTAGTCTTGTTTTGTGCTTCATTTACTTGCTTCTGAGAATCAGTTTGCTTCCATACTTCCTTCACTATAGTTTAACTGGGTTATCAGAGATGCTCGACAAATATACGTTGACAGGTGATAGCATAATTTTGTAAAGAATAGGTCATACCTAATCAATTTAATAGAATCTTGGTGTAGAGAAATCATAGAAATTTACAGTGCAGAAGGAAGCTATTCAACCGATTAAGTCTGCAGCAGCTCTCAAATTGTACTTTCAATCCCTTAAAATTAGGTGTAAGCCCTTTTGCACTAAGTTGAGGAAAAACTTCTTCACTCAGAGGATAGTGAATTTATGAAATTCTGTACCCCAAAGGGCTGTAGATGCTCAGACCTTGAACATATTCAAGACTGAGATTGATAGATTTCTTGTGAATGAAGGGACATGGGGATAAGGCGGGTAGGTGAAGTTAGAATAGATCAGCTATGATCTTATTGAATGGCGGGGCAGGCTCGAGGGGCCGAATGGCCTACTCTTGCTCCTAATTCTTATGTTCTTATGTCCAGCCCTATCCCCATACACTTTCAAGCCTCTAACTTTCATATATTTGTCTACTTGCCTCTTGAAACCCACAACGCATTCTTCCTCTACTGCCTTATTCGGCAGGGTATTCTGCATCCCAACAATTCTATGGGTCGAAAAACCTCTTGAACTCTTCTTTTGCTGTTCTTGTGGCTATATTAAATTTATTTCTCCTTGTCACTGACTCCAAACAGTATAAATAATTTCTCCCTATTCACCCTGTCAAAATCCCTCATAATTATATATGCCTCTTATCAGATCCCTCTCAAACCTTCTCTGCTCAATGAAAATGGATCCAGTCTCTCCTCATAACAATAACCCCTCATCCCTGGGCTCATTTTTGTAAATCTCCTCTGCACCCCTTCCAATGCCTTACATCCTTCTGGAAGTGAGGTGACCAAAACTGAAGGCAGTGCTCCAGTTGCTGTCTTACCAATGTTTTGGACGAACTTAGCATATTGCTTTACTGTTGTACGTTCTGTCCCTACGTATAAAACAAAGAATATCATTAGCGTTTTTCACAGGGTACAAGTCATTGTAAATCACATTCAGTTCTTCATGGGTATGGAAGTGATTATAAGATCAGCGCCTTAGGACGTCCTCCCGACGTGAAAGACACTATACAAACGTAATCTTGTTCTTGTTAAGAAGAAAAATTGGAAGCTTGGCTTTATAACAGGTACAGAACATAAGATCAACGCAGCGCTGTGGCGGTAGTGTAAAATGCTGTGTAAGAATGTTGGTTGGACATAATTTGGAGTATTGTGTACAGGTTTGGGTGTCCCACCTGAGAAAGGATATGGTTTTTTGGAGGAAGTGGAGCGATGATTCCTGGGATGAAATGACTTAACTTTGATTAGAGACTAAGTGAACTGGGGTTATATTAGTTGGAGTTTGAGATTGAAGAATTATCTGAGCAAGGTGTTTCCATTAATGAAGCATACACAAAATAAATGAGGAATAACTCTTCACCCTTGTTAGGGAATCCAGGACAAACAGACATCAATTTAATATTAGACCTAAAGTGAAAAGGTAGTCCAGTAAAAAACATCTCTGCACAAAGATTTGAAGAATGAGCGTTTCAGAAAACCATTGATCGTGAATTGAGGCATTCAAGCGAGAAAGACGGTTACTTTATAAGTAATAATAATAAATTATATGGCGAAAAGGGGGGAAAATGGAATTAAAGTTGCCGTTAGATGTAATAGTGGAGAAAATGTAATGGTATATTCCTGTTCCTGTCTTTTACATTCATTGCTGGACAACAGATTGCAATGTTTTCTCAATCTTTGCACCATTCCAGTAGGGACTGAGAAGTTGTGCAATATTCAATGTTTTTCTCCCTTTTTTGAACAGTTCAAGGAAGATATCTCGAAACGTTTCAATACACAGCCTGAGCAGCTCGTGCTGATATTTGCTGGAAAAATCCTGAAAGATCAGGACACGCTTGCCCAGCATGGCATACATGACGGACTTACAGTTCACCTGGTCATCAAAACTCAAAACAGGTAAAGTTTAGTTAAAGCAATAACTAGCAATATTTGGATGTTAAGATAGAAGTATTAGGCTGAAGTACAGTTAAATAAAAAGTTAAGAATATGAAAACTGCAAATACATTTTTGGGTTGTTTGTAATTGTCATCTGCTGCTTAAATGATGTGTTTTTCTGCAAATTTTATTTGAACTGGAATCTTTCTGACAAATGGAGTAGTGAAAGACTATGCCCTTATGTAGGCTATTGTCTATGTCATTTAATTGAAGGGTCCCTCTCAATGTTGCCACTAGTTATAAAATGAGCATTCAGAGACAATAAATATAGATTAAAAACAGAAGCATTTGCTGATAACATGATAATTTTAAGTATTTCTTCATCTTTGATGCAGGACAGTATGGCAAGCCTAAACAGTTTGATCAGTAAGCTACTTCTGTAGAATTCATTCACTCTTTATTCCTCCTCCCCTATTTTAGGCCTGCCTTTATTTTATAATATATGCATTTTTTTAAAAAAAGTTAAATCATACTCTTATTTAATTCTCAGGGCTCAGGAGCAGCCGGCTCAGCCTGCGAACAGTGGTGACACCACCACAACTACAACTACAACCACACCCCCACTCAGCAGCACTGCTTCAACCAATGCCACCAGTAACCCCTTCAACCTCGGTAAGATTCAGCTACACCAGGTATCAACCTACCTTCTATTTGTGGACCGTGATAGCTCATGTGCTCTCAGTCTGTCCTGGCTTAATCTTGTCACAAACTCTGTCCCCTGATTGTGGATGAGTTCAACTTGACTTGCTCAGCTTGGGCACCTGCAAGGACGATATTAATGCTACAAGATTTGAGTACTTTCTCACAAAGAAGTCACAGTTCCGGTCTAATTTCGAGACTCTTGTAATTATGGAAACTGAATTAATCATTGGTTTCCCACTGGATTTTTAATTAATAAACTCCACAGATAATCATAGAGATGGTAGATTTTACAGTGCGTCTTTGATACAGGAGCTAGAACAAAAAAGATTAACCGTTACAGGTAGAGGTGATGATACTTAGTCTCTTTGTTGATCGCTGCCCTTATCAAACGCTTTTATAATTTTAAACACTTCTATTAGGTCCCACCTTAAATTTCTCCTCTAGCAGAAAAAGGTCTAACTAGTCCAGTCTATCCTGTTAGCAGTAACCTGCAGTATCATCCTTGTAAACCTACCCTGTACTCTTTCCATTGCTGCTATATTCTTCCTATAGTGTGGAGATCAGAATTGGACACAATACTCCATAAAGATTTTGTATAAATTCAGCATCACCTCCTTACTTCTCAAAGCCAGTCAGGAACCTCGGTGTTCTGTTCGACCCTGAGCTGTCCTTTCTCCCTCATATCCGCGCCACAACTGGCACCGCCTTCCATCGCCTCCGGAACATCGCCAGACTACGGCATTACCTCACCCCTCACGCTGCTGAAACTCTGGTCCATGCCTTTATCACCTCAAGGCTGGACTATGGGAACTTTCTCCTCGCCGGCCTTCCCGGCACCTCCCTCCACACTGCAGGTCATTCAGAACTCTGCAGCTCGTGTACTGTCCCGCACCAGGACCACATCACTCCCACCCTCGCTCGCCTCCACTGGCTCCCCATCCCCTAGAGGATCGAATTCAAGATCCTCATCCTCACCTACAAGGCCATTCACGGCCTTGCTCCCTCCTACCTCTCCGAACTACTATCCCCCTACCTACCTGCCCGTACCCTCCGTTCCTCTGGCTCCGGTCTGCTCCACATCCCTCGCCCCAACCGCCCTACCATCGGTGGCCGGGCCTTCAGCCTCTCAGCCCCGAGGCTCTGGAACTCCATCCCCCAGTGCCTTCGCATTGCCTCCTCCCTTTCCTCCTTCAAGGCCCGTCTCAAGACCTTTCTCTTTGACTGTGCCTTCAGCTCCCCTCTCGACTCTCTATCCCCTTCCCTTCCCTCACCCTGACCATTTCCCCCCTGCTCGGGTCCTGACCGAACTATACAGCGCCTTGGGACATCCTCCTGACGTGAAAGGTGCTCTATAAATGGAATCTTGTTGTTCTTACTTCTATATTCTCTTCTATCCCTCTGGATATAAAGCCCAAAACCCCATTGAATTTTTTAAAAGCTGGGTCTACTGTGTAGCTAGAGATTTGTGGATCTGACTCCCAGATCTATTAGCTCCTTTACTCTTCTTAGGTTCATACCATCCAGACCAACGGTGGCCAACCTTTTTGGTCGGCCATCAAGATACATTCTCTTTATTGAATATTTCTTGATTCATGCCATAAATCAAGAAATATTCAATCAAGAAAAAAATGGAACCCAAAATAGGTATTACATTGGCCATTCTCCAGTCCTCTGACACGATTCCTTTCTCTGCAGAGTTCTTAAATATAAATACTAGGGCCTCAGCTGTCTCATTACTAGTTTCCCTAAGGATCATTGGGTGTAGTCCACCTATGCCTAGTGCCTTGTCCTCCTTAAGCTTGTGTAATTTATTTAATACCTCCCTGTTCCCTATCTTAACTGGATCTCAAAGAAAAATGAACTTCTCATTGTTTTTCAAGGTTATATTCCCTCCTCATCCAAATTCCACAAAGAAAATCTATTGGCTACTCATTTCACCTTTTTGCCACATATTTCTGGTGCAAGTAGGATGCCACGATTGCCTCCGTAACATTCACTTCAATTCTAATTAATTTCATCCTGTAGTGTTGTAAGAAGTCCCTTTTACATGAAAGTTGTTGTCATTGGCAGGCTGTTTCATGAAGTCCATTGTGTTTCAGGTGGATTGGGAGGTCTCGCAGGCTTGAGCAGCATGGGTTTGAATTCTGCCAACTTTATGGAGTTACAGACTCAAATGCAACGGCAGTTGATGTCAAATCCGGAGATGATGTCTCAGATCATGGAGAACCCATTTGTGCAGAACATGCTATCGAATCCAGATCTGATGAGACAACTGATTATGGCCAATCCACAGATGCAGCAGCTGATCCAGAGAAACCCAGAGATCAGTCACATGCTTAACAACCCAGATATCATGAGACAAGTAAGTTCTTAAAGAACAGGGATGTCCATGTAAGATGACTGTTGCATGAAAGCAAATGCTCTTGTGTACCTTGCAGGGAGAAAATGGGATTCTAATGTTGGTCTTGAATTTCTAAACTTTGGAACTAGATGTGAGAGTGCTGCCAACTGAGTGAGCCAAGCTAACCGTTTCTTTTCTTGCCCCATGTTTAATGTTGTTTTGTATAAACATTCATTTCTTAAATGTTTTCCAACTTCCTTCTGTCTTTTGCCACCTTCTCTGGGCTGGCCAGTCCTTTTGTTTGCCGATGTATTTAAGACAAAATCAATAAAATAATCTAAATGTTAACTGAATTTATTGATCAAAGTTTAAGTGAGAATGAAGCCCCATTTGTTGCTAATGAGAGCTGAAGATTGAATTACATGTTAGGTTGTATTTTCATAAAGTTTGTACTCCACATATAGTCATATGGTTCTCAAGTTTTCAACTTCTTTAGACCTTAGAGCTCGCTCGAAACCCAGCAATGATGCAGGAAATGATGCGGAATCAGGACCGAGCACTGAGCAACCTGGAGAGTATCCCAGGTGGCTACAATGCCTTAAGGCGTATGTACACTGATATCCAGGAGCCGATGCTTAATGCTGCTCAGGAACAGGTAGGTGGCCAATCAGTATCGGTTTTCAGCTGGAAAAAAATGTAAATCATCTTCTGTTAAAATAATAATAATAATAATCTTGCATTTGGTATAGCACCTTACCATGTCTTCGAGACATTTCAAAGCGCTTCACAGAATATACTGTAAAGTGAATTGACTGTATTTTGTGGGTGAAACGCAGCAGCCAATTGCACGCAGCAGTGTCCCACAAACAGTTGTGAATTGAGTGACCAATTTAGCTTTTTTTGAAGGAATTATTACCCCCAGAAAAGCAATCCGCCCATCAACTACCTACCAGGTTCCTACTTACTGCTGGGTAAACAGGAGTGTGGAGTAAGGAAACTTGCCCAACGTACTGCCCTGCTGGAAGTCGAACACGGGGTTTCTCGCTTGCGAGGCAAGTGCGCCAACCTAGGAGCTATTAGGTTATTCTACTCAAATGGCCCAAATTCTGTTTTTTATGGTTAAATCATTACACTTCTTGTGCAATAGGTATTGAGCACTTTGGGGTGTTGTCCTGGAGTGAAAGGCATTATATAAATGTAAATTGTAGGTATGGGCTGCAATTAAATTTAAACCCAGTCCAATACAACTGCTTCATCTTTGCCAATTGCATTTGAGATTAAAAGAATTACATTTAGATTCAAGATAGATACAGATTTTAAAAGAAATTTGAGAAACACACTTGTTCAAAATCAAAACTTTATGTATAATTCCCAAGGAAGCAGTTCCTTTCAATAAACCAGCTCTCATGTGATTCAATGAAACTTGTTTTCCCTCTCAAAAATGTACTCATTGTGTGCAAAGACCAGAAATCTTTTATACTTGTAAAAACCTATAATTACTACATAGTTTAAAGAATTTATAATCAATAATAATAATAATCCTTGCATTTGATATAGCGGTTTTTCATGTCTTCTAGACATCTAAAAGCGCTTCACAGAATAGACTGTAAAGTGAATTGACTGTATATTTGTGGGCAAAATACGGCAGCCAATTGCGCACAGCAGTGTCCCACAAATAATCAAATCATGTTATCTTTTGCCATTTATTTCCAATGTGTATATTCTAAAATATCTACTTATTGTCTGTGGTGTGTTTAGGTTCTTTGTTGATTCCAGTTGCATTTGCTTTATTTCCTCTGACCTTTTTAACATTATTTTATGTTTACTAAATACTTTAATAACCGCTACTAAACAACAACAACAAAATTACATTTGTAAAGCGCCTTTCATGTCGGGAGGACAACCCGCTAATAAAGGAGGCCAACCAATGGTTTGTCTTCTCATATGAATTGTGTCTGCCTTGCTTGTTTGATATTCAACACAGAGACTTCAGATGCCAGCAAATAAACTCATCAGATGAATGGAATTATTTCCTCAGACAAAAAAGGGTTGTTGCACTTGTTACAATCATTTGCATCGATGTTCAACAGTATGTTAGGCACAACCATTTGAAAGTTCATGATCGCCCACAAAACATACACTGTACAGTATATTCTGTGAAGCACTTTGAGATGTCTAGAAGACGTGATAAGGTGCTAAGTCAAATGCAAGGATGTTATATATCTCTTTCTTGGGGGGCTTTGATCTCTCTCCTAATTACTTCAAGAGCTTTGGCAGTCATAGGGTTGAAAATGGAATGAACTCCCTATAACCTGCTTTATGTACCTATGTATTTTTTTGATAGACTTTCCCCTCTCCAGCATCACACTGGCCCATCTTTGAAAGCCTGGATCGTGAAATTGTCAATAAAATAATTATAGCAATATAATATAATTATAGCAATATAGCAAATCTGGAATTCTCTCTCCCAAAAAGCTGTGGATGCTGGATCCATCCTTCAAGAGTGAGGTTGATAGATTTTTGGTAGGTCAGGGTATCAAGGAATATGGAGAAAAAGTGGGAAATTGGAATTGACAGAATTAGTGGAGGTACAGATGAGCCATGATCTAATTGAATGGTGGAACAGGTTCAAAGGGCTGAATGGCCTACTACTCTTCCTAGTTAAGCTAAGACTTCTTTACCCATCTTTGATTTGATTTAAGGACGTGTCTACACCTCTAGTCTTATTGATGAGATGACAGGTTAATTCATTAATAATTATTAATCTGTTAGTGACAGTGCCTTGGATCACTGTGGACCTTCCTGTTTTTTCAGATGTGCTTCAAAATCCATTCACTTTCAGGAAAAAAAACTCAAATCCAAAATCCCCAATTTAGTCAGCAGCACAGTTAACAATTATAACTGACTTATAAAACAAACACTTGTGCCTTGCAGCCAAATGCTTTCAGCTTGTTAAGAATTTGAATGCAGTAAGTGGATAATTGAGATATGTGATTTAACTGGTGAGCAGCAGCAGACTATGGGTAAAAGAAACTGTTAGCACACAGTACAAGAATGTACACAACCTATCTCCTTTAGCAAACACGATGGTGAATGGGTATTTCAGAATTGATATTTCCTGTCCTCTGCAGTTCGGCGGCAACCCTTTTGCATCTTTGGTGAGTAATTCTGACGGGGGCAACCAACCATTGCGTACAGAAAATCGAGACCCTTTGCCCAACCCCTGGGCTCCACCACCATCCAGTTCACAGTCTTCTACCACCAACACCAGCACCTCCACCAGTGGCAGCGGAACCACAAGTCAGCCTACCATGCCAGGCCTGGGAGCTGGATTGGGAGGTAACTATTGTTTATGGTTTAATGAGTTGTGGAAATCCAGGAAACCCCCTTTTGTTCTAGTTGTGCAATACTAGCAACCCTTCAGTACTTACAATTAGAAAAGGCAATGTGTTATGCGAAATTAAGAACCTCAGAAGGTCGTATTACAGATTCTTCCTACCAGTATATTGCTGAGGAGTATGATACAATTCAAAAGCCATGGGAGAATTGTGTTTGTACTAACCAATGTCCTGGTTTTGGGGTTGCAACTATTTCAACCTTTGTATTACACACAGGAGAAGCTGTCTTCAGTAATATGCTTCCTGTTGTTTGAATTTTTCATCATATATAAATAATATATATATATATATACACACATATTGGTTTCTCTCTCAGCAGGATCTGGAATGTTCAATACACCGGGTATGCAAAGCTTGTTGCAACAGATCACAGAAAACCCACAACTGATGCAGAACATGCTCTCAGCACCTTACATGAGGAGTATGATGCAGTCTCTGAGCCAGAACCCAGATCTTGCATCACAGGTACAGAATCATTTTTAAATTCAAATTTAAATTCAAGGTCCATGACCCACAATGCAGGATACTTCCAAGCTTGAAAGGAATAGGAGATAATTCAGGGTTCTGGGCCGATGATGAAAAGCTTGGATTTTAAAAGCCTGTGGATTGTAGGAGGAAGAAAGACTGAGGCAACAAAGAAATTTCAGTCTTGCTTTAGGTCAGTCAGGTGTCTGACATGCAGAAGGAAACCCATCACCACGGTTAAGAGCAGCCAAGCCAAACTACTGAGTCCCACATATATATGTTTTCATTTGTATGGAGTAGAGTGCGCACTCATTGAGTGGCCACTTTTAATTGGTGCAGCCAGGATCACCCTGTCCATTAGAGCTTTGGCTTGCAAGGTCAACTGCAGCTAAGTGGATAAATTCCTATCTCCAGGACCTGGTCTTCTCCAAATACTGTTGATGTGACACACGGACCGGCCTGGCTCAGGGACTGGACTACCAAGTCCACCACAGAGTATTGACTCGATTCTGATATTCCATTGTCACACACATCACGTTGGGGCCAACTCAGCCCAAATGAGAAACACCATGCAAAATAAAATCATAATGAGACCTAAGCCAAATGAGATTCTGCTTACAGTTTCAGACTTGAAGTCCTCGGAAAGAGCAACATTAAAATATTTATTTGTAATTACAATATTGTAAAGCATGATACTTATGATAATTGATACCTGAGTGTTTGTTTTATAAGTCAGTTATAATTGTTAACTGTGCTGCTGACTAAATTGGGGATTTTGGATTTGAGTGCAGTAATCCCATCAAAGGCCTTAAAACCATTCAGCTTGTGCAGAACAAAAGTTTGGATAAGTTATTTTTGGTTGCTGTAGCAAACCACCTTTGGAATTTAAAACCAATTTTTGTAATTCTGCATTTCTGCATGATATATTCTACAGTGGAAGCCTTCATATTAGAGGGTGATTTGATAGCTTTCTATTCATCTATCATGAGCAATGTCATGCCTAGGTAAAATAGAGGAAGAGTTTTGCATATATGCTGTTTGAAAAGTTATCGAGTAAAATTCCTGATGAGTATTTCTGAATCTGCATCCCTCCCCCCACCCCCCGCAGGATTCAAACTTGCTCTCCACAGACAGCATTTCATTCAGAGAGGGTCTTCTGTTAAGAATTGGTTGCACAGAGAGATGTACAGTTGAGTCAAAGACCAGAACAGCATAACTGGGCAAACACTTGCAAAGTTTTAAAGACTAGGGGAAAGGTGAGGAAATGGGTTTAAAAGATCTGCTGTGATTTAATAAACTCACAAGACATGCTCGGTTGGTTATATGGCCTATTTCTATTTTTCTAAGGCAACTATCTTAAGGCGAAGACTGTAAAGACTTTTAAGGCCTTGGTTGACAGATTTCTCCAAATAAGATCGCCCTGCAACAGGAATTTGAGAAACTGAGTTAAATCTGTTGTATTGTTTCACAACCTATTCTTCCAAACAAACTAATAGAGATCTGTACATTGTAGATCATGCTGAACAATCCACTGTTTGCTGGAAATCCTCAGCTACAAGACCAAATGAGACAACAAATCCCTAATTTTCTGCAGCAGGTAAGAGTTTTTAAAAAAATGTTTCTTCCCTTGCCCCCTACACCTTACAGTAAACCATGTGAAGCTCTTTGAGGCATCTTGGGATGTGATGAGGCACTATATCAAATGCTAGGATTATTATTATAAATTACTTGAGTTTCAGTGTTCATTTATTGCTGTCAACCTTATTTGCCCTCTGGAGCTTTTATATATATGAAAGGACCATTGGTCTTTGTATCCACAAAATAAACTATGTACTTTTCAGGTTTTATCAGGGTCTATGTTTTCTATAGTGAAGGAAACAATCGAGGGACGGAGGGTTCGGCTGAAATTTAACATTTTTAAAAAAAAATGAAAAATCCCAAAATTTATTTTCGGGTACCCACTTTTTGCAGACATCTCAAAATCCACCTCATTGCTCCAGAACTATTAGTATTGCAGTAAGGTGAGTTTCGAGGTGGGCATATGCTAGCATGGATGCTTAAAAACAGTTGGTGAATTTATTTTTAAAACTTTGCATGCACTCCCACTTGAGCTTACTTTACAAATGACATTCCCCGTCAAACAACATCATTGTAATAAATCTTTTTATCTGATTTGCACTGATAAAATATCAATTTTTCACTTGATTTAAAGTTTTAAAAGGAGGAGCTTTCCAGACCGGCTTGACAGAGGTGGTTAGGTTAGCTTCGGGGACTCCCTAAGACAGTGTTTGAGAACCCCTGATGTAGAGAGATCTGCTTCATTCCTGGCTAACTTTCACACAATCTTCCTGGTTCACAGGAAGTGTGAACGTCACTTCATGGTAAACCCCTGCTTTTAACTGTTTGTTTGGCTTTTCTCCTCCAATAGAAGTTGTAGTTGGACACTTAAGGGAAAAATAGACCTCTTCTGGGAGTCTTTTGATGTTTTGAAGTGCACCAGCTGGGGTTTTCATACCAGAGGGTGATTTGATAGCTTTCTATTCATCTATCATGAGCAATGTCATGCCTAGGTAAAATAGAGCCCTTATAAAGTGAGGGGTATTCTCATGACTCTTGCCTTAGGTTCATCTTAGTCCTATATAAAGGATGTTTCATTTATAGACTTCCTTTGTAAACTATGCGTAAGGGTAATTGTTGCCCTTGCCCTCCTCCCCAAACAAATGCAGTACTAAGGGCTATGGAAAAAAGGTGGGGAAATAAACTGGTGCAACTGACTCAAAGGGGTGAATCGTCTCCTCCTTTTCCCATGTACCAATATAACTGGCCTTTGAATGTCCTTTAGCTATATAAATGCCATTTTGTTGTTGGCTTGAAAAGCATCCAACTAAATCTGGGATGATGTACTCACATTAAACTGTCACCTTTGTAAGGGAGCAGCTGGCTTTTTGTAAAATTTGTACATTTGAAGAATGAAGAATCCTCAGTACAAACTCCATTGGAAGTGCTAGTCCTAGCTTCATATTTCAGAGTCTGGCTGCAACATGGATGTAAGAACCAGTCATGTATCTGTAGAAGTATATATAGTAGCAAAATAATAACTGAAATCCAACCTTTTTAAACTAAGTGCCACTTTTCTTTTCAGATGCAGAACCCTGAAACACTGTCTGCTATGTCAAACCCGAGAGCCATGCAGGCTTTGCTCCAAATTCAGCAAGGTCTGCAGACATTAGCTACAGAGGCCCCTGGGCTTCTACCAGGGTAAGTGTGCATTGTAGTGAAGCGATTCCCAGACAATTTTGCTCTTTGCCTGATTGCCAGAAGCCTGAATCTCTTGGGTTTGCACTAATCCCAAATGCTGCTTGCAAGTTGTAAGCCATACTGCTGTCATTTACTTTCTGCAAGAACTTTCTGTTTTAGCAAAGGTATTCATTGTAGTCACTCTATGGAGTTCTGTAATATGTCCTACTCCCTCTTGGAGTAAACATACTACCAGAGGGAGGGATGCATTTACTGAAGGGAGAAAGGTCCACTAAGTCAATTCTCTTAATACATCAAGTAGAGAACTTGTTAATGGACAGACTAATTCATGACCTTTAATTGTTTCTGAGGGTCAAGCAGTCTAGGCGTTCCGTTTAAAATTGTACTTAACTGCAGGCAGAGTTGTAAATCTCCAAAACTGTGTGGAAATCTCCAGGGAGGTGTCATATATCAGATGTTTGCTGCCTGGTTTGAGCTGTTTTGTGTTTGTTTTAAAGGCAGGTTAACAGTCCTGGAGAGTTTGGCACCACTGCCTCCAGCACAACTGACAGTACTAGTGCAACAGGTGGTCTGGGTACAACCGAGGCTGGACAGCAGCATTTCGTACAGCAGATGTTGCAGGCGCTAGCAGGAGCTAATTCACAGGTACACACAGAAACTTCTTGAGTAATTATTCTGGGGAAGGAGCGGGATGTTTGTGGTGCTGGTCTTGAACTCAGACACGCTTGTTCAACGTACATTGAACAAATACATTATTTGTAAACTAGAAATCTTACAAGTTCCTTGCAAACTTGCTTGCAATCCCTAATTAATCTATTTCTGTAATTTAAAATACTTGTCTGAAACCTGAAAATTTTAGTGTAGATTCTTGTTGTGAGATTTACTATTTATACAAGGTGATGGGAAGACGTATGACAGTACAAGACAAGAGTGTAGGTATCCATAGAATTACTCTTGCCAGTAATCCTGGGCAACTGGAGCACAGAAAGGCTGTCATTTCATATATGCCCAAAATATATGGAGAAATTATGTTGGGAGTTGAGACTTAAAACAATGAGATAAAAAGCAAATTAATTTTTTATAATCATTTAAAAAAACAGCCTAATGGCTCAGTTAATAATTGCATTGTTAGTTATGGTACTAAATCCCAGATGAATCTTGACTGCTCAGTAAGGGCCAGGGTTTTATGTAGCATCAGGATGAAGTTTTCGTTGTCCATTGGGTTTGTACTTTTCAAAGCCCATGAGCTTTGAATCATGACTAGAGGTTTGAGAAGATTCACATGATTTCAGCCAGCGCATGTCCTGAGAGCAGAAGAACTAACTTTTGTCTCATTGATTGCCAGGCCATTTGAAGGTATGTAGACAGTGAATCTTTATTTACAGTTGCACAATTCTGGCTGGAAAAGCAGCAGGCTATTTGTTTTTACCATGATCTCATTATGCTCCAGTAAAGTCTCATTTGGTTCATTATTGAGGGTGATAGCTGGTGACATGTTCTTCTTTTGTTGCTTTTATTTACTATCAAGCAGACAATGACTCCGAACCCTGAAGTACGGTTTCAGCAACAACTGGATCAGCTCAGTGCCATGGGATTTCTCAACCGAGAAGCTAACCTTCAAGCTCTGATAGCAACAGGTGGAGACATCAACGCAGCCATAGAAAGGCTATTGGGCTCTCAACCGTCTTAGCAACCTTCCTCCAGCTTGCAAAGAAATTGTAATTTATTTTTGATATAACAGCAGTTAAATCTTTAAAAAAATGCTTTTTTCAGCTTGATTTTTGAGATTGGGTCTTGTATTTGGAGAGTGAGATAATTGATGCATTACAATAGTGAATGCAGTGAGGCTGTTGTACAGTACTGAGTCCTGGGATTTGGTCGGAGATGTTGCATGCATCAAAATTTTCGTTCTCCGTTGCGTTTGTGCTTTTCAAAACCCATTTGAGCTTTTCAAGTCATGTGAATAGTTTTTTTTTGGTCTGACCTGAAAATCTGTTTAAATCTCAAGTCTTGCTGTTTAAGCAGTAGCATCTCGATAGTAATTTGTATAGAATAAAAACTATAAAAGCAGAACAAACTGATCAAAGCTGCAGTGACTGATCATCCATTGTGTATTGTGAACGAAGCATGCATTTATGGCAAACAAATAGCACCCAAAAAATAAACTAAATGCAGGACACCATTGAATCTAATATTTATTATTTGCTTTATCTGCAAAATAAAATACACAAATGTACTGCATTCGATATAATTTCACAGAAAAGTATCCCAATACAGTATCTTTCTTGTCTGTTAAGGCAGTTGCAGTGGTTTTGAGCTTCCTAATTCTGGATAACTTAAAATATTTGTGCAGCTTAAATGAGCACCTTATTCATAAATGTGTGCTTTTGACTACCGCAGACTGACTTTGGCCAGCTGATTCCTAGCATAAATTGTATGTGCATTATGATTTGTAATTTGAGATGTCTTTTCTTTTAAAGTGTCTCTTGTAATATTAATCTAATAATTTCTCTGAACTGCCTTGTACAAAAATATTTAACCCTTCAGTTTTTATCATTAGTATTTACTTATGTGCACAGGTCATTAAACTGAATTAGAAATGATGTGTGATTTCTTTTTTAAAGTCAGAAGTCCCAATGAATAAGGCTGCTACAAAAAGATTGTTCAGATTCCAATGGTTATCTGAGAAAGTATGGAATGCATCAACTATACAATTTCCCTTCATTGTGAGGAGGGTAGGGCAGAGGTAGGGAGGCAGAGTTCTGCAAACTAAGCTAGACCACAGAAACCACGGGCTGCTTTTACTGTAAAGTACATGTTGAATTCAGTATGTTAATGGTCTCTGTAGAAATACCATCTCCAATGGTAGCTAGAAAAAATAGTAAATTACTTGTAGCTTTATTTCTGCCGCTTGTGTGCCTGGATTATTTTCATCACAATAGTACTTTGGATGCGATTTTTTACATGTATTTTGACTCGCCAAGCAAAAACATATCGGGGGGGTGAGAGAGAGAAAAAGCTACAATCAAAAGAGCAAGCTAGAATTCAAAGACTCCCAAGGGGAAGTAAAAATATACAAGGAAGATGGAAGACTTATTAATACATAATAATCCTTGAAATTGATATAGTGCCTTATCACGTATTTTGAGACGTCTCAAAGCGCTTCACAGAATATACTGTAAAGTGAATTGACTATATTTTGTGGGTGAAACCCCGCAGTCAATTGTGCACAGCAGTGTCCCACAAACAGTCATGGATTGAGTGACCAAATTATTAATGAAGTACATAATATGAACCCTTTGATTTTTTGACCGTGATTACAATGTTTTATAACATTTATTCAATTTTCTTTGCTGTATGTTTTCAATTATTTTCACACTGTTCCATCCATGTTCACGCTCCCTTCTCATCTCCATGTTTTAAGATTTATAAACAATTCAAAAGTGTTGAAGCTCCCCCACTTTAATAGTGGTTCGTCTTCCTCCACTACGCACATCCAAAACCAGCTGCAGATTTCCAGCATTTTCTATCTAATCCAGATTTCCAGTATTTACAGTTTCTCTTTTATCTATATTGACTCAGACAACTATTTGTGTTTCTAGAGTGTTCCGTCTACATTGCACAAGTTACACTGGTATTGTCAACCGCACTAGGTATTGCAGCACTTATTTTTTGTATTTATTCCATTTTAAAAACTAAGAAAAGTGTGCAGTGGTACATTTTGGTAGAAGGAATAAGTCACATACATCCTGGAAAATAAAAACCTAAATGGGGTAGAGGACCTAGGGGTACACATACACAATTCACTAAAAGTACAACGCAAGTTAATAAGGCCATAAAAAAGGGAAACCCAGGCCTTGGGGTTCATTTCTAGAGGGATAGAAATGAAAAGCAGGAAGTTATGGTAAACCTCTATAAAACTTTGGTTAGACCACACTTAGAATACTGTGTGCAGATCTGGTCCCCACATTATAGAAGGGATGTAGAGGCACTGGAGACGGTGCAAAGGAGATTCAGAGAGATGATCCCAGAACTGAGAGGTTATACCCATCAGGAAAGGCTGAACATACTTGGACTCTTTTGAAAAGAGGGTAAGGGGTGACCTGATAGAGATCTTTAAAATTATGAAAGGTTTTGATAGGGTAGACATAGAGAAGATGTTTCTACTTGTGGGGGAGACCAAAACCAGGAGTCATCAATATAAAATAGTCACGAATAGCTCAAATTGGGAAGTTAGAAGAAATTTCTTCACACAGAGAGCAGTGGGAATGTGGAATGTGCTATCACAAGGCGTTGTTGAGGCAAATAGTATAGATGTATTTAAGGGAAAGCTAGAGAGTTACATGAGGGAGAAAGGGATAAAAGGTTATGCTTGAAGGCTTAGTTGAGGAAGGGCAGGAGGAGGCTCATGTGGAGCATAAACACCGGCATAGACCAGTTGGGCCGAATGGCCTCTTTCTGTGGTGTATATTCTAATGTATGTATTCGAACTGCAGTTTAAAAATAGTTAAAACATATTTGCACAGCAAATTGCAACATAGTCCAAGAATATTCAGACATTTAATCTTTACAGTTTCCTCATTGAAAACACTCAACCATCCATTTTAATGTTGTGCTTTGAAGAAATGGATTTACAAGCCTGATAATTTTACTTAGAATCTTTCTGGGAGGTACATTAAAATTACTGAGAAAATGTCAATATTGAAAGAAAATGCAAGCAACATCAGAATGGAGTTTTGATTAGAAATTTATCTATAGATCAATCGGCAGAGAATTTAAGAGCACACCTTAAATGTTGGAGGGGCGGGATGGGGGGGAACGGGGTCCCAGTAAAGTTTGTTGTAATTAGAATCAATGGTTTGAACCTTTACGACCTGCGGGGAACTTTCAAACCAAATGTAATAAACATTTATGTTTAAGTGCATGCTTCAGGAGACCAGGCACCAAAGAGATGGCTATTACAGTGACATCACCCTTTTAATATAGGCTGGAGGTCTGACTTGAAACAAGCAGTGAAGTAATAAAAAGGAGGAGAAAATTCTACTTTAATACAGTAAGTAGCTTTTCATAAAAACTCTTTGACACCTGAGGGCAGAGTGTCTACATTATGCATTTCATATTAGTTATTACTGTGATGGATGCTAACTAGCTGTTTATTATCCTAAGGTTAAAAAAAAGTGACAAAGCCAAAGTGAGTTATGACTATCTCGTGTAGATGTCAATCATGTTTGACATTTCTATTTCTGACGGTTATTTCAATTGAAAACATTTAAATAGCTTTTAGTAGCCCAAAAATAAATCACCTGAAGTTGTCTCATGGTATTAATTTGCCCTAACATACCTGTGCAATAGGAATTTGATGCACATGGATATTTCTCCACTGGAATAATTATATCTGTTGGACACAGTTTTCCGACCATGCCTTGGCAATAACTCATATGGTCTTACTAAAATCAAAGATTGCAGTTCAACCTTTGCATAATCTCTGTTACTATCTCCAGGATGTTTTTCTCAACACTGATGCTCATAAAGTTCTCTGTCTTATCTGGAGGTTCTAGAGTATCAAATTGAGACTGCAATAAAGATGGTGACATAAAATGTCCCTCTCTACTCTCTAATCTCTTGGAAATCAGCTCCATGGAACCATGCAAGTACACAAACAAGATCTCATTCTTGCTGGAGGCAGGTGCTGCATATTCCTGGTTCTGACTTGTCTCGGTATCGGTGGCTGCACTCTGCTCGCCAGTCAAGACTCTTCGATACATTCTCTTCAGAGCAGAACATGCTAGGATCATATTTTTCCCCAGCAACTTTTCTCTGTAGTTAAAGAAATTAATCATTAATTTAAAAAGACTTGATAATTTTACAATACCCCAGGAAAAATGAACAAATATAAAGGAAACATTGAGCAAGTATTTTAGTTTGAGTTATCACAAAACTGTATAAACAAAGTGTATACTTGAATGATGTATGATTATTTTGTAATTTTTAAGAACAAACTGATCGCTGAATAGTCAGGGAAAAACTGAATATGGTATTCTTGGGCAAGAGTAATTTTGGCTTCAGGAAGTAGTGTTCCTGATTGGTCAGGACCACTGTGGTCATTTGAAATTACGCAAGAAAGTGGATTATTTAAAAGTATTGTAATCATTTACATTGCTCACTGGGTAAGCACAATGCTTTCAGTTTGAATTCGGTCCAGAATGATGGGACAAAGCTTTTCTAAGCTGCGTTATGGAGAAACAAATTCCGACTGATAGTCAGGTCCAAGAAGGTAGGGATTCACAGCACAAAGCTGCCCACAACTTGGTTTTCAATTTTTATGCACAAATTTCTCTCAGCCACCCCACCCTCCCTCCAAGCACACGGACACACACGTTACAGCAGGGGGTCACTGGATAGCAATCTGGAACATGAATGCAGACTTAATTTTTTTCTAACTCAGGGTGCTGAGGCCAATTATAGTACTTTTAAATCCTGTCCGGCTGAGATTGGCTAACCCTGCACAAAACAAATTCCTGTACACGTCTAATTTATTTGAAGGGGTTATAAAAACTGGCTGAAAATGTCAGGCATTCAAGAGTCACACACTTTTCAGGATCTACAAAAACGATGTATGCATCATGTGATGCAAGTCTGTGTCAGCTGGGACACTTGCAAAACCACTTGCTGTGCTTTAACAGTCACCGTCTCCAGAAGCTTACTTTCTATTTGTCAGTTATGGTGATTGCAAGCACTCTGTGGGGGGAAGAAAATTCAACTCAAATACCCTGTTTCAATATGCCTGGAGATGACAGGCTTAGGTGCTAAAGTAAAGCTACGAGTGATCTTAAAGTTAAAATTTTTTTAGTCAGTTGGATGTCTGACACATGCAAAAACTCATCAATATGTTTAAGATTACTGCAAACTAGACTAAAAGTTCCACATTTCTATGCTACCCACTTGGAAAATGTCCTTTGTCTGGAGGGATGCACTCTGCTTTCCTAATTTCAAAGAGTATTAGGCACAGGTTGACTAGAGCCAAGGATTGGGGACCCCAGAGTGTGCATTAGGGTCCTGCTGGAGTTTAACCAACCAAAACTACACAGGTTGCCATTGAGAACATTGTCTGGCAAGCTTCCTGCTGCTTGTCCAGCTTAGACAACCATATCCATTTAGTGCTTTGGTTTGCAGGGTTACGCCACAGAGGATTGACTTAATGCCGACATTCCATTCCAAGCACAAAGTGAGCAATAGCAAAAACTGGGGTTTAATCAGCTAGGAGAATTTCAGTTCCAAGAACAAATCTACTGCAAAGTCCCATTTGATGAGCCACGAGGCAAGTTTGTCAATCATTATCAGTGTCCTGTAGTAGGATCTATGGATCAACTTTTCAAAGGGAGACTGACTGAATTATTTGTTTAGTCACAGTCCTAGCTAATGGAGAAGGTGAAGATAAGTAAAAAAAATAAAGAATGGGGACTAGAATCCATATTTTTGTAATGTTAATAGATGGGGGGGGGAATTGCACTGGTTGTTTCATGAAGATACTGAAGTTTGGGATGGGGATGGGATGATTTTTTTTAAATCTACTGTGAAGTAGAGGCTCAGGCCTTAATAAGTCTAGTAAATATCGCTCCTTCCTCTTTTTTTATTTAGCATGCGTGAGATGATGCCATTGGTGATCGACCCATTGGAGACCCCGGTTCTAAATTGTCACCCTGTGTCAGTGATGTAACTCAAGTGTGGTTTGCTTGTAATTCTAACTCCGCAGAAATCTCCTGGGTAGTGATTAGACACTAGTTACTACAGTTATAAATTGCAATTCCTGTTGAGTAACAGTACACAGCTATTGGAATTTGGACTTTCAAATGCCAGTTATTTCAATGGTTTTAAGTGTCAGTGAGTCAGGATAGTAATCAGGTGAGTTATCTAATTAACCTATTTATCACATGGTGCTATTGGGTCTCGTAGCAAATTATAGGCGATGTCTTGATAGTTGTAAATAGCTACAATTGATCCTACTAGAATTTTTTTTCTCTCCTAACCTATTGGACGTAACCAGACTCATGTAAAATGTTTATGATTTCTCCATACCACAGGGAGAAATTTAACTAGAGTTCTGGAACTGATGAAGTTTCAGCTCATAGTCTACAAAGATACTCCAGTGTGGTGCTGGGGAAATACTGTATTTTCAGAGATCCTGTCTTTCAGATGAAATGTTACACCTTTTCCAGTTCAAGTGGATGTTAAAAATCCCATGGCACCATTCAAAAGTGAAGGGAGTATCTACCAGTCTCCTGGCCAACAATCGTCCAGACAGTTTACAGAAGAAGAATTCTTGCATTTCAACATTTCATATCTAAACAGCTGATTTGAACCACATATGATATTTTTTCTTAAACCCTACATTCCTTACACCTCTCCTTTGTAATGTAGTAACATTAAATAGTTCAGATTTATTAATCCTAAACTTCAGAGGGACATTATATCCCTCAAGCCAACTGTACTACTAGTATATTAAGGATATCAGCAAACTGTCATTTTATTATTTTAATAACAGGTTTTTATATATACCATTGCAGTCTATTTTACTGGTTAATAACTGGTGCATTAGATCCAGCTTACCTCACTAGTATGTCTCGTAAAATGCACAACCAGGGGAGACGGTCCTATGAACAACAGAAACAAATGCTTAAGAAGAAGATTTACAGAAATTATTTCCTCAGCTCACCTCCCCAAGTTAAAAATCCTATCCACATCAGTACAGAAGAGCCCCTGAAATGATGGATTCATTCCAATTTTCCATCACTCCCCATGGAAAAGTACTTCCCTTACGACTTTCCTCAGGCAGCCAAATGAAGATTGAGCAATCTCTACAGATATACGTATCACAAAAGATTGCTCAATCTCAGCTGGCTTTCTGAGGAAAGTAGTGAGGTGTTAACTTGCATCCTACCAGCCTGTGGCATAGTTCATCATCACCAACTCTTCTCTTTAAAAAAAACTATAAAAAGATTTATACACCTGCTTATGTTTGCTCATGGGTTCTTGTCCAGCTGATTACATTACTAATTCCCACAGGTACATATTCTCACAATATGTCATTGCAGTGAAACATTTATAGCATCAGCACAATCTTGTGCACTTTTTCTCAATTCTGGTTCTAGGAGGCAAGTTTTACATAAAAAATACTGTAACTAACTGACTGACTGACTGACTGACTAACAAGCCTTGCCTTTGGCTCATATTGCAGGTTTTGAACAAATCTACTTGTTCAAGAAGACAGTGAGTTAGCACTTGTCCCCATCAGTTCTGGGAAATGGGATAACATTCAACCCAAATGGATGTACTAAAAATATCCTCTCTGTTTGGTGGAATTCTACATGAAAACTCAGCGATTTGGTCGTTTCACAAATAGTGAAATTTGCAATCTCACAAATAATGGGCTTCCTGGCCACAAGGAGATAGATTACAGCCATTGAAAGAAACTAGACTGTCCAACCTGTCCAGTCAAGCAAACCTGTTTTGTTATTTCTTTAACTATTTTTTTCCCATTACAATTAGAAACTATTGTATAGGCCACCTGTATAAATACTGAAGACTATTCGGCTTCCCACTTTGCTAGAAAACAAATATTTTATTGTACATTTTATTTCGTGTTTTGTTTCAGTTAAATTTAGGCTGAGTCTCAACTACTTTTTTTTTGGTCAGCTGAGTGTAGTTGTTCTGATGAAAGATCATCAACCTGAAACATTAACTCACTTACTTCTCTCCATAGATGCTGCCTGTCCTGCTGAGTGTTCCCAGCGACTTCTGTTTTTATAGCAGTTATTGTATGTTTACAGTATTTTGCATTTTAATTCCTCCTCCACATAATAAGGAACAATGTATATAATAATGAATTACAAAACCTTTGCTTTCATAGTATAAATAATGTTAAACGACATTGTTAAAAAAATTCTAAAAAATAAGTTAAATCAAAATTCAGCTGTATTCCTATACAAATTTATAAGCAACTTCTAATGTATCAGCTTCAAATGCATTCTATCAAATGTTTAACACTGTCTTTTAAAAAAATGTCTCCTTATAGTCAGTATGAAAAATACTTCCAAGTGTTGATATGAATTGTCAATGGATTCGGATACCAAGCGAATTTGGACATTCGCTCACAGCGACATTTGTGTCTGCCTGTCTGTACAATTAATACTGCAAAAGTTTATTGCAGTATTAATTGTGCAGAAAGGCATAATTACCAATCCGGAGAACAGAATAAGTAGTTACAGGAGTTTCTTCTTTCCCAGATCTGTTCCGACTTTTCGTTGTCCTCTTTACTTATTTATGCACCCAAATAAAAAAGTCCCTCATGTGGTCTAATAACATTAATAATAATCCTTGCAATTGGTATAATAAACCTTGCATTTGATATAGCGCCTTATCACATCGGAATGAGTCAAAGTGCTTCACAGGATTTATTGTGTATTGATAGTTTAGAAACTCATCTATTCATCCAATGAAACACTTGAAGTTGATATCAATCTTTTGTGGTCAACTGTCCACACCAACCATTATCCAATCACATTACATCTTTTGTGTCTCATTACCTTACAAGTATTGACTTACTACATTCCGGACCTATCCATAACCACAAGATTATCTGGTTATCACACACACAGAAACATTTTCCCTGTCTTCTGTATACAAAGACCATCTGGTTATACCTCTCCTTTTCTATGCAGTTGAAACAGAAAAATGTTAGATAACTAAAAGCATGTTAGATAATCACAAAACAGACATTATTCTTTCAAAGAAATGCTGTCACTCACATTTCACAGGTACAAATGTTCAGTCATTTTCATTGTGCTGCTTAGCAAAAGCTACATTCCCACAATACATTATTCTTATGCCAAGAACAACTCACCCATAGTGCTGCACAGGTTAATCATGTCTGCTTCACAGGTCTCTGCTGATGTCCCTTTCTGTCAGAAGTGACAACAGTGGCGACCTGCTGACCATTTGGCCATTTTTGAGCTCCAGGCAGTCCGCTGGAAGCCAAAGTGTACTACACTTGCCTTAACCACAGGTTCCCAGGGCATCCACATTAAAAACAGACCATGCTCTAACGAGATGCATAATAGCAAGATTGGCCTGTCAATGGCAAAATAATAATAATAAAAACAGCTAATGTACCTCATCATTTAATGGTATTCCTTTAATCATCTTTTCTTTATTTTCTTTAGGGTGATAGTCATCTGCATCGTAGAGTTCCCATCCCAACTATTAAAACAAAAAGTCACATTTTTTTTTACAACATTAAACAAATTGTTATATCATTATAAACTAGCGTTATATTCATTGTTGCTTAACCTTGGAAGTTGGAGTAGTTCAACTACAGATTATGCAACCTTCTGTTTGTGTGCTTAGTGTTCTTGTTACCTTTACCGAGCTGCACAGACCTGAGGGTTGCTATTTTTGAAGTCGATTCACAGTATCATGAAGAGTAACCTAGGGGACTTGTCCTACACTCTTCCCTATTTCCTTCACTCAAGGCTCTCACCAGAAAACAACTCAACACCAGGAATAAGGAATTGCAGGCGTGACTATTCATTACTGTTGAGCTTTGTCAGAATACCATCCTGTCTTCCCTCTTCAGCTTTTTCAGTGCTGCCTCTTAACATAACTTCTTTATTAGTGGGCGGATAATAATAATCCTTGCATTTGGTATAACACCTTATCATGCCGTCGATATGTCTCAAAGAGCTTCACAGGGAATACTGTAAAGTGGATTGACTGTATTCTGTGGACGTATGTGGCAGCCATTTATTTGCGCATAGCAATGTCCCACAGACAGCTATGGAGTGAGTGAACAATTTTATTTGGGGGATTGTTAGGCCAGGACAGCGGGTGAAACGCCCTTCTCTTTTCGAATGGGGCTACGTGTTTGGGACGTCTAGAAGATGTGAAAAGCGCTATATCAAATGCAAGGATTATTATTATTATTACCTCATCAGTGAGGGAAATTAAACTTGAGTTGTGACTGCATTTCAGATGAAAGAAAATGAAGAATTTCATGTTACGAATGATTGTCAGAAGCTGTTGATGGTTACCTTATCTGCAAGACATGAACCCACAGCAGTCCTAGGAGGAAAATACAGTGAAATATAAATCTGCTGTCTAAACATTTCAAAGCACGTCTATCCAAACAACTCCCTCAGAAGAAGCCTCAAACTGAAACTACTATAAAATGAATTTCATAATTCTCCTTCTGCAGCAAATAAGATTTGATAAAATAATAAAAGATAATCCTTGCATTTGAGATAGCACCTTATCACGTCTCCTAGACGTCTAAAACCCTTCACAGAATATACTGTAAAGTTAATTGATTGTATATACTTTGTGGGCGAAACGCGGCAGTCAATTGTGCACAGCAGTGTCCACAAACAGCCGTGGATTGAGTGACCAATTTATTATTATAATTATTTTATTGAAGGAATTATTACCCCCAAAAAGCAATCCGCCAATCGACTATCAACCGGGTTCCTATTTACTACTAGGGAAACAGAGGTGTGTGCAATAAGGAAACTTGCCCAATATTCGAACCCAGGCCTCTCGCTTGTGAGCCAAGTGTTCTAACTACTGAGCTACAGGATTACAATGCACAAATTAGTAACAGTCATGATTTTAGTTGCAGCACAATGTACTTAAGAATCCATAGTCTGCTTCATATGGGGCCTATTATTTCACTGGCAATTTGGGATTTGCTGAATATATTGTAGTACAACGCTCTTGGAGTTAGAAAATTAATTGTGCAGTTTCCTTTGCTTCATGAAAAGTTTTTAATGCAGTGAGCAATTCTCAAAACTCTTTAAGAGAAAGTCATAATAAGTCTTAGTAACATGGTCCTAAATACACATAGATTGAATACATCTGTAACCAGATCTTAGGTTTCAGTGTGACAGTGGTTCTAAGCCACAACTTGTTTAAATATTTCCCTAAAGCTTGCGTTAAGATAGTCGTCTTTCTACAGCAGACAAATGTCTTAATATAATGTTACCAGCAGTTAAAGCACAACTAGCTCAAAAATTACATTTTCTTGTTTGGATTTAGACATGTGTGATCTCTGATTTCCAACAAATTTTGCATTTTACGACATCCTGGATGTTATTCTGCACCATTTATATTGTGAATCTACTAAATTGTGAACAAATTACTAGAACAAACACAATCGTTTGCGCTTTGCAGAGTGCAGTGAGCGACAGAATCAGCGAGGACATGGGTGTTTCACTATTAGGTGTGCGACAGCTGACAGATGGCACAGCACATATTGGACACATGTTACTGTGGTCTCCGGCGGAAATGTCAGCTGTTGAGCTCCATAACACAGCTGTTTGGATTTTTTTTTGTTCAACTACTAGTGTTTTAGGGGAAGTAGTGACACATGGGCTGTAATCTCTCATCCTGAGTAAATGACATGGGTGCACAGAATTAAGATTAGTTAGATCCAGGGGAGGCACTGGTACCAGCATAACAACAACAATAATCCTTGCATTTGATATCACGTCTTCAAGGTGCCTCAAAGCACATCAAAGGATATAGTGTAAAGTGTAGTGACTGTGTACTTAGTGGGTGAAACTGTACGGGATACTGCAAAACGGCTTCATTTTGCAATGCAATTTGTGGATTTTAGACAATGATATATGTGCTTAAAATCAACTTTTTTTTTTGCAAATCTAGCGCTAGCAATCTACCAGACAACATGGGAGCTCTGTATTAAAAATATTCGAATACTGATAAAAGGTGCAGAACAGAAATGCCGGAGGACCACGGAAAATACTGTAAAAGAAAAACAAGACGGGTAGAATAAAACATAACAATAATTTGGTCACTCAATCCACGGCTGTTAGTGGGGCACTGCTGTGCGGAATCGGCTGCCGCGTTTCGCCCACAAGACACACACACACACACACACACACGAGCCATTCAGGTTACAGCCTTATCCTGTGAAGCGCTTCGAGACGTCCCGAAGACCCGATAACGGCGCCGTATCAAAACGCGAGGATTATGATTATGATTTGCTTCTGTCCCTGAGCTCCACAGGTCATCCCCTCTCTCTCTCTCTCTCTGTGTGTGTGTGTGTGGCCTCTGAACATCCGCAGAAGCGGCCGCTGCGCCTCTCACGCACAGCGCGGGCGCGGCTCGCGGGCGCGCGCGCGCGCTCTCTGTGTGTGACTCACTTGCCGCTGCCGCTGACCCCCATTATCACCACCAGCATCTCCTCCCCCTCCCCCTCCCCCTCACACACAGCAGCAGTAGCGGCGGCTGCGGGGAACCGTCACCGACCCGCTCTGCCCGCGCCCGCGAGGACACCAGCGCGAGAGCCTTTTGTAGCCCAAAAAGTAGCCCGATATGACGCGTGGCCGCCTACGGGCCGCCGCAGCGGCCAATCCGGTTGAGCGCTTTTGAAACGGAGTGTGAAAAAAACTCTTCAGAGAGAGAGAGAGAGAGAGGAGGGGGGGGGGAGGAGAAGGGGGGAGTAAAAGGTTTTTTCAGGTTTCATTTGAAATGTTAAAAGTTACTGTGTTTTTCTTTCACGCACAACCACGAAACACACCCAGTCCGGCCACGTTGCTGGATTTTTCAACCACAGACTTTTCAACTATTTGCTCCTCAAAACAATCGACCCGACCCGAACCGACCCGAACCGACCCGAACCGACCCGACCCGACCCGACCCGACCCGAACCGACCCGAACCGACCCGACCCGACCCGAACCGACCCGAACCGACCCGACCCGAACCAACCCAACCCAACCCGAACCGACCCGAACCGACCCGAACTGAACCGACCCGACCCGACCCGAACCGACCCGACCCGAACCGACCCGAACCGACCCGACCCGAACCCGAACCAACCCAACCCGAACCGACCCGAACCGACCCGAACCGAACCCGACCCGAACCGAACCGACCCGACCCGAACCCGACCCGAACCGACCCGACCCGAACCCGAACCGACCCGAACCCGAACCGACCCGAACCGAACCCGAACCCGACCCGAACCCGAACCGACCCGAACCAACCCAACCCAACCCGAACCGACCCGAACCGACCCGAACTGAACCGACCCGAACCGACCCGAACCGACCCGAACCGACCCGACCCGAACCGACCCGAACCGAACCGACCCGACCCGACCCGAACCGAACCGACCCGAACCGACCCGAACCGAACCGACCCGAACCGACCCGAACCGACCCGAACCGACCCGACCCGACCCGAACCGACCCGACCCGAACCGACCCGAACTAACCCAACTCGAACTGACCCGAACCGACCCGAACCGACCCGAAACGACCCGACCCGACCTGACCTGACCCGACCCGACCCGACCCGACCCGAAACGACCCGAAACGACCCGAAACGACCCGACCCGAACCGACCTGACCCGAACTGACCCGACTCGAACTGACCCGAACTGACCTGAACCGACCTGACCCGAACCGACCCGAACTGACCCGAGCCGAACCGACCCGAACTGAACCGACCTGAACCGAACCGAACCGTCCTGACCCTACCCTACCCGACCCTACCCGACCCGATCCGACCCGAACCGACCCAAACCGACCCGAACCGACCCGACGTTAACATGATGCAAGATGACATTTGCAAAGCGCCTTTCGCGTCAGGAGGACGTCCCAAGGCGTTGGGCAGTCAGGGATTTGGACTTGAGCTGGGGGTGGATTCGGGGAGGGTGGGTGGGAGGGTGGAGGGTAGGAGTCCTGTAGCTCAGTGGTTAGAGCACTCGCTTTACAAGTGAGAGACCTGAGTTCAATTCCAGGCACAGGGCGAAACCTTGGGCAAGTTTCCTTACTCCACACAGAGCCTAATAATAATCCCTCCAAAACAAAAAACAATAATTAAATTGGTCATTTTCAATCTACGACTGTTTGTGGGACATTGCTGTGCGCAATTGGCTGCCGCGTTCGCCCACAAATATACAGTAATTCACTTTACAGTGTGTTCTGTGAAGCGCTTTGGGACGTCCTCCCGACGTGAAAAGAGCTATATCAAATGCGCGTTCGGAGAGGAGTGTCTTGAGATACGCCTTGAAGGAGGCGAGGGAGGGAGCAAGCCGAAGGGACTGTGGGATGGTGTTCCATAGGGTGGGGTCAGAGAGGCTGAATGCCCGACCACCGATGGTGGGGTGGGCCGGGCGGGGGAGGTGGAGTTGGTCAGAGCCTGTTGAGCGGAGGGAGAGCACAGGTTGATATGGGATTCGCAGGTCACAGAGGTAGGAAGGAGCCAGGCCGTGGAGGGCCTTGAAGGCGAGGGCGAGGATTATGAACTCGATCCTCTGAGGGATGGGGAGCCAGTGGAGCCGGGCGAGGGTGGGGATGATGGGGTTATGGAGTCTGGTGCAGGGGAGAACACAAGCTGTAGAGTTCTGGATGATCTGCAGTTTGTGGAGGGAAGAGTTGGGGAAGCCGACAAGCGGGGGATTGGCGTAGTCAAGCCTAGATGTGATGAACATGTGAATAAAAGTTTTGGCAGCCTGAGGGGTGAGGCAGTGGCAGAGCCGGGCGATGTTGCGGAGGTGGGGCCAAGGCAGAGAGGGTCATGGCACGGATGTTAAGCACTGTTTAAAACCTATAGCATAGTCCTCCACACAGGAAAAAAATATAAAATATGTGCTTACTCACTCATACTGTCCTAATCCAACAACTGTACAGGGCATTCACAAAGTCATGTTACCCCTTATTTTTTTTTCTTATAATGAAACTTTATTTTCTGTTGCAAATGAGTCGAGTATATTAATGTCTGATACCAGTAGGCAGCTGCACCATCGAGGAGCGTGTTGTGGTCAGTACTTGGGTCCATGAATGACCAAGGACCAGAAAGACAATGGAAAATGTCCATAGTGATTTTAAGGAACGGTTCCAAAAAGTGCACCCCCAAATATTACTCTGTTAATTACGTACTTCTAAATATGATTATCATCATTCTTCCACATGTTTCAGTTGTTGATCAATGCACTGTAGAAAAAAGCATGGGGTTGCAGGACTTTGCGGACACCCTGTAGTTAGACATAGATATAATTAATCGCACAATTGAATTAAATTCATACCACTTAGCTCCACAAGAGTAGCTCCACTCAAAACGTCACCCTTCACGCCAAACAAAAATTGCTTATTTCTCATGTACCTTTCACCTGAAAATCTTCGACAATGACTGTGCTACACTTTCCATCTGAATTACTTATACACAGATTCAGCTGTGGGCACACAAACTCACAATTAGCATTTCAACGCAGAGAATTCTCAGCCAGATAGCATTACCCTTTAACTTTGGGAAGACTGCAACGGTTCCCATCTCTAACCTGGATTCCTAGTACCACATATCCTCTTTACTTCTAGAGTGCCATTTTAGGGCTACATCACATCATGGTGCTGATTGGATGCACTGTATCTTTTTAAAACTGACAACCATGGTTAGACGATTCAAGCTCAATCAAGTGCATTCTTATTAAAACAAGCCCTAAAATACAAACTGCGATTCCCCCAAAATGATCAAGCGATTGAAAAAAAGAAGCACAAATCCACGGGAAATACACCAACTTGGCAACCTTGGGGGAAGGTGTCAGCCTTCCGTAGTTGGTAGCACTCTCAGCTCTGAGTCCAAAGGTTGTGGGGTCAAACCCCATGATGAGACTTATATTCACAGTGGACACTCCAGTGCAGTGCTAGGGGTGTGCTGTATTGTTGGAGGTGATGTTAAATCGAGGTACCGTCCGCCTGTCCAGGTGGACGCTAAAGATCATTGAGTGTCTTGAGCAGCAGCTTCTTTAAGTGCTGAGTATTGAGAGATTCAAGTATAATCTTAAAACATTCAGTGAATGTGGGTGAGATATTCAACATGTCTGAATTAAGTCGGGTGTAGAAGAAAGGTTTTAATAGTAATATTGTCCAATAAACTGCATTCACACAGTGTAAACAAAGCACAAAGAGACATATGACGTGCTGGGTTTCACCACGTGTCCAGTGCTTATGATGTGTTGCATTGTTGGAAGGGCTGTCCTTTGGATGAATAGATAGAGCCCTTCACGTCGGAAAGATGTCCCAGGGAACTGGACAATCAGGGGTTTTGGACCTGAGTTGAGAGTTGGGATCGGAAGGAGAGGAGAGCAGGGGGTGGGAGGGTGGCCGAAGGCACGATCGAAGAGGAAGGTCTTCAGACGGGACTTGAAGGAGGCAAGAGAAAGTGTGAGGTGAAGGGATTGTGGGATAGAGTTCCAGACTGTGGGGGCAGCGATGCTGAATGCCGGATCACCAATGGTGGGGCGGGAAGGGCGGGGAACCTGAAGCAGGTCGGTGTCCGCTGAGCAGAGGGAACGTACAGGCTGATATGGGGTAATGAGGTCGGAAAGGTAGGGGGGAGCAAGACCATGGAGGGCATTGAAGGTAAGAATGAGGGTTTTGTATTCGATTATCTGAGGACTGGGGAGCCAGAGAAAGCCGAGCAAGAACGGGGTTGATAGGTTTCCAAAGCCTGGTGCGGGAGAGGACACGAGCTGCAGAGTTCTGAATAATCCACAGCTTGTGGAGTGAAAAGTTGGGAAGTCCAGTGAGCAACAACAACAACAACAACAAGATTCCATTTATAAAGCGCCTTTCACGTCAGGAGGACGTCCCAAGGCGCTGGAGCAGGCAGTTGACATAATCAAGCTGAGGTGGAATGAAAGTATGGATGAAGTCACTGCGGTGAGAGGCAGTAATGGAGGCGGGCAATGTTGCGGAGGTGTGGAAAGGGGAACATGTCATGGCACGAATGTGGGGTTTGAAAAATAGCTAAAATCACCAAAATCTCCAACAAAAGGCTGTGGATCCTGGATCCATTCATTTTTTTAAAGAATACTTCAATAGATATTTGTTAGGTAAGGGTATCAAGGGATATGGGCCAAAAGCAAGTAATTGGAGTTGCGGTACAGATCAGCCATGATTTTATAGAATAGAGGAACAGGCTCGAGGGGTTGAATGGCCTGCTCCTGTTCCTATGTTTCAGGGTTTCTATTAAAGAATAAGTAAATAAAAAAATAATAACTTGGTCCCTCAATCCACGACTGTTTGTGGACACTGCTGTGCGCAATTGTCTGCCATGTTTCACTCACAAAATATACAGTCAATTCACTTTCTGTGAAGTGCTTTGACCTTATAAGGCGCTATATCAAATGCAAGGATTATTATTATTATCCTGTGAAGCACTGTGAGATGTCCTCCCAACATGAAAGCTACTATACCAAATGTAAGGATTATTAAGCAGGAAATGTCTATGAATAAAAATTGCTGAGAATGCCATGGCTAATTTATAGAGGAATAAACTTATACCTTGGGAGAGAAACTGAATGAATGAATTTTCAATAAAAAGGAAAGCATTCTGGTACTCCGTCATTAAATCACTAGATGGAGCTACAGGATGGCAAAGAGCCCAAATATCACAGGGACAATTTACAATGCAGTAACACAGAATGAATAAGTTGCTGCCAGAAGTCAATACAGATTAGAGAAGCTGTACAGATGCTAATTCATCCAGCACAGATGGTGACTAAGTTCATGCTATGTATCATGCTATACTGTACACACCTATGAAAGTAGTGATAGCCTCCAGGGCAAGTGCAACCCTGTTGAATACTGAATGGAAATTGTTTTTGGTCAGCTGGGTGTCTGACGCATAGGGAAACCCATCACCATGCTTCAGAGTATCCAAACTGAGAATTCCATGCATCCCACCTACACATGGAAATCCCAGAGATAGATTGTTAGGCATGGAATGCACACTGTCTCCCTGGAGGGAATCATCCTGTTCCCCTAATTCCGGAAAGTAATTAGGTGCGGGTTAGCAAGAGACAAGGTTTTGAGACCCCAGGGTATGCGTTAGGGCACTGCTGGAGTCCAATCAGCTAAAACCACATAGCTTGCTATTGATACTGCTGTCCAGCAAGCTTTCTCGCTGCTTGTGAGGCTTCGCGACCACATCACTCCCACCCTCGCTCGCCTCCACTGGCTCCCCATCCCCCAGAGGATCAAATTCAAGATCCTCATCCTCACCTACAAGGCCATTCACGGCCTTGCACCCTCCTACCTCTCCGACCTACTATCTCCCTACTTACCTGCCCGTACCCTCCGTTACTCTGGCTCCGGTCTGCTTCACATCCCCCGCCCTAACCGCCCTACCATTGGTGGCCGGGCTTTCAGCCTCTCAGCCCCTAGGCTCTGGAACTCTATTCCCCAGTGCCTTCGCCTTGCCTCCTCCCTTTCCTCCTTCAAGGCCGGTCTCAAGACCTTTCTCTTCAACCGTACCTTCAGCTCCCCGCTCGACTCTCTACCCCCTCCTCGCTTCCTCCCCTCCCCTCACCCTGACCATTTCCCCCTTGTTCAGATCCCGACCCAACTGCCCAGCACCTTGGGATGTCCTCCCGACGTGAAAGGCGCTCTATAAATGCAATCTTGTTGTTGTTGTTGTTGTTGTTGTTGTTGTGCAGCTAGAGCCACCTTACTGTTAGGGCATTGGCTTGCAGAGTTATCAGGAGCTGAGCGGGATGACTCCCTACCCTCAGTGACTGGTGTGTCCTTCCAGGTCCTGCCGATAAGCCAGGCTGGCTGTACTGTCATCAGCAGTGCCCTGGAATACTGTGGATCCGCCTGCCTCAGGAACCAGACTACCAAGACCGCCACAGAGGGTCGGCTCGATTCCAACATCCCGTTGCCAGGTATGTCACCTTGGAACCAGTTCACAACAACAACTTACATTTATATAGCACCCTTCACAAAGGATAGTATCATGGAGTTCAGCTTACTTAGACCCCTCTTACCTCACACCCATGAATCATGGCTAGGAGACAGCATTTGAGCCAAAACTCATTTAAATAAGAAGTTCAGTTTTCAAAGAAATGCTGCCCACTTTTATAGCAACAATCTCACTTGCTTACTGAATCCTGTGCAGACTTGCATTTGCTGGGAATACACTCTGCCTTCCCCTGCCTCTGCAACACCATCCGGCTTCACCACTGCCTAACACCTCAGGCCACTGAAATCCTCATACACGCATTTTTAACATCCAGGCTTGACTATGCAAACTCCTTGCTTGTCGGCCTCCCCAACTCCTCCCTCCATAGGCTGCAGATCATCCAGAATTCTACAGCCCGTGGCCTCTCTCGTACCCATCACCCCCATCCTCACCCGACTCCACTGGCTTCCCATCACACAGAGGATACAGTTCAAGATCCTGGTCCTCACCTTCAAAGCCCTCCATGGCCTCACTCACCCCTACCTCTGTGACCTCCTAACCCCCCACCATCCTGCTCGCTCCCTCTGCTCAGTGGGCTCCGCCCTGCTTCATGTTCCCCGCCTCACCCGCCCCACTATTGGTGGGCGAGCCTTCTGCCACTCTGCCAGCACCCTCTGGAACTTCATCCCACAGTCCTTCTGCCTCACCTCTTCCCTTCCCTCCTTCAAAACCATCTCAAGACCCTCCTCTTCGAACGTGCTTTTGATCACCCTCCTTCCCAACTGCCCTCCCCTCCCCGATCCCAACCCTTAGCTCGGATCCAAAACATTGCCTGTCCGGGGCCTTGGGACGTCCTCCCAACTGAAAGGCGCTATACACATGTAATTTTGTGTTGTTGCAAATGGGGGAGAATAACCTCATAGAGAATTGCTCACAAGTATTTTATGAACCTGTTCCATTTGGGGCTTTATACTCATTCACGTCAATGAAAACTCTTGTGAAAATTGTAAAATCTGTCAGTAAACACAATCCACAGTTGTACACAAATTTGCAGTATTCCTTTATGTATTCCTTGTGCTAATTAAGACATTAACTGTACTATTTCACTTCTTTCATTAAGATCAGTGTTAATTAAGACATGGAATGCTGCAATCTTTGCCCCACTATTCCCACTATTGAAGTCAAAATGGACAATGAAAAAGGTTTAAATTCTTTCAATCGAAAGAATTTAAACCTTTTTCTTATTACCTTGATTTCAGACTCAGAACTTGCTATTCCTGACAAGATTGCACCATATTGGCCCAAAGTTACACATCATTGATTCCAGTACAGATAAATAATAAAATGATCCTTATATTTGATATAGAACCTTGCTGAAAAAGACTGTTTTGTAAAACTGCTGCTACCCTTGAATCATTGACCGGCAACCTTATGGCCAGCCAAGAAATAAATTTTTCTTTATTGAATTTTTCTTCATTTATGGCAGCAGTGTGGATATCATGGCTTGGTAGCTACTGGAACTTTGGCGTGGACTTGCCTGGACTGGTTGATGGGCCACTTCTTCACACAAGAAGTCGATTCCAATCATGTTGTTGAGACATCTCAAAGACTTCACACAATATATTGTAAAGTGTCAAAATTGCTCACAAGTCTTTTGTGTATTTTGCAGATGAAACTTGGCAGCCAATTGCGCACAGCAGTGTCATAAAAAGGTGTTGTGGAAAGGTGTAAAAATGTTTACTGTGCAGCATCTGATTAGATTTAATTACAAGTAATAATAATAATAATCCTTGCATTTGATATAGCGCTTTTCACGTCGGGAGGACGTCCCAAAGCGCTTCACAGAACACACTGTAAAGTGAATTGACTGTATATTTGTGGGCGGACGCGGCAGCCATTTGCGCACAGCAGTGTCATAAAAAGGTGTTGTGGAAAGGTGTAAAAATGTTTACTGTGCAGCATCTAATTAGATTTAATTACAAGTAGCTAAGTAAGTAGGTAAGTAGCTCAGTGGTTAGAGCACTCACCTCGAAGTGAGAGATCTAGGTTTCAATTCCCAGCAGGGCAAAACCTTGGGCAAGTTTCCTTACTCCACACACCTGATAATAATCCCTCAAGAAAAAAAACAATAATTTGATCACTCACTCCAGGACTGTTTGTGGGACACTACTGTGCGCAATTGGCTGCTGCGTTTTGCCCACAAAATATACAGTCAATTCACTTTACAGTATATTCTGTGAAGCGCTTTGAGACGTGCAAGGATTTTTATTATCTAATCTCCTGGAGAATTTATGTTTATTTCAAATCTGTGAATGGAGCTTTTTATTTTAAAATACAAAATCAGGTTAGCACTTAAAACAACAGGCCATATACAGTACTTCTATTGACGTCTAAAATTAATACAACCTGTAACTGGATCCTGATATGCATCTAGCTGCTTGTGTAAGGTTTAGTTCAATGAACTGTAAGAAAACATCGTGCAGCATCCAACAACTGGGCAACCTAATTGTGACAGAGTTACACATCATTGACTCCAGTAGGTAAATGATAAAATAATCCTTGCATTTGATAAAGCGCATTTCTCGCCAGGAGGACATCTCAAAGAGCTTCACAGGATTTAATGTACAGCTCAGTGACTATGTGCTTTGAAGGTGAACAAGGCTGAATCAGAAAAACATGAGAAAAAGAGACTGAGCATGTATTAGGGGTTATTCTGCTCCATTCACTAAATGTAATAAATTAATGAGTGTGCGCTGAGTTATTTCACTTCTTTCATTAAGATCAGTGAACTTGCTGCTATGCTCTTATAAATAACTTTAAGCAAGTTTTAAATTAGGAATAAAATTAAATTAAAATTGTGAAATGTCATTACAGTTATTTAAATGAGGATAGCAGCAAATTTGCAAACAGCAATTGAAACACAATGCAATAATAATAATCCTTGAATATTGATATCGCGCCTTATCACGTCATTGAAACATCACAAAGTGCATCACAGGATGTGACTGTATATTTATAGGTGAACACTGCAACCAATTTGCGCACAACAATATCCCGAAGTGAATGGCTAATTTTATCTGGTGGATTGTTGGCTAGGACATCGGGAGTAACTCCTACTCATTTTTGAACAAGCTATCGTCTAAGGAAGAAAATCAATGTTCTTTTGTACTTCAATAACTGTTTTAAATTCCTGTAATTAGATCCTCTCCAAACTGTCATTTGCCGATTACCAAAGTTGAGTGAACAGTGAGGACACATTAGTGTTCACCTCTCCTCTCATTTGAGTGTTTTTGTCTTTTGCACTTTGTTCATCTGTGTCTACATTTCAATAGTTGGTGTCAATGTTCAGCATAATCTCACTGGTGTGCCATTACTGCATTATCTCATGATGTGTACACTCTGCAAATGTAAAATAATAATTTTAATCTAAGATTTCAAAACAATAATGGTAATATTGTTTAAAGTATAGTTTTTCAGATCCAAGATGTTTACTGAATAGGGGTCTAAGATGCGAAGGATTTTATTGATGCAGTCATACATTGCGTTGATGCTCCCACATCTTTCACCGCAGAGCAAAAAGATGTCTATGCTTTTTTATTTAGAAATTTCCTCTGGCCAACTGTGAGGCCAGCGGTGGTCCAGAAAGGAGACCAGGGAATTCTCTGAGGGAAAAGAAACCAGAGGGTTTAACATATCTTGATTGAACAGATCTGGCACAATAAGTCCAAAGGGCTGTACTTGCAGCAACAACAACAACAGCTTGCATTTATATAGCACCCCTCATGCAGGGCAGTGCCCCAGAGCACTTTCATTTGAATCAAAAGAGTGATAGGAACAGGTTCAGTAGCTAGTCCCCTATCGTGGGACCCAGGAAGACCTAAGAGGGAACAATGTACATCAGGGCAAAGATGGTAAAATTTGACCAATTAAATCAATATGATAAATTGCACATCAAATGCAAGGAGTATTATTACTAAAAACATCTAATTTGAAAAACATCTTATTTAATTGAAAAGCTTCACTTTTGGGTCTATAGAACCCAATGGAACGAGTTAATAGTAATTAACTCTTTGCTCTGGCTGCCTACAACATTTAGACTGTATGTTACGACCTCATGTACATTAAAATAAACATTGCTATTTAACAGTTCTATCTAACAAAAGCAGAACAGAGAATCACAGATTTGAGCCCCGACTCTGGTGAGGTCACACAAATTTGACAAAGTGCCACATGAAAGACTTGTAAGAAAGATAGAAGCCCATGGTATAAAAGAAACAGTGGCAGCATGGATCCAGAACTGGCTGGGAGACAGAAAGCAGAGAGTTGTGGTGAACGGCTGCTTTTCTAACTGGAGGGAAGCGTACAGTGGCATCCCCAGGGATCGATATTAGGACCACTGTTCTTCTTAATATACATAAATGACCTGGACTTGGGTATAGCAAGTACCATTTCCAAGTTTGAGGACGACACAAAGTTAGGTAGGGTGGTAAACAGTGAGAAGGATAGGAGCCAACTGCAGGAAGACATAGACAGAATGGTAAAATGGGCAAACATATGGCAGATGAATTTCAATGTAGAGAAATGCGAGGTAATGCATTTTGGTAGAAAGAGTGAGGGGAGGCAATACAGGCTGGTAATACAATCTTAAGGGAGGTGAAAGAACACAGAGGCCTGGGGGTGCAGGTAAATGAATCCTTGAAGGTGTCAGGACAGATAGATAAAGCTGTAAAAAGGGCAAATGGGATTCTAGGCTTTATAAATAGGAGCATAGAGTACAAGAGTCAGGAGGTTATGATTAACCTATGTAAAACACTGGTTAGGCCTCAGTTAGAATAGTGCGCCCAGTTCTGGGCACCACACTATAGGAAGGATGTTAAGGCATCGGAAAGGGTGCAGAGGAGATTTACGAGGATGGTACCAGGAATGAGGGACCTTGATTATGAGGAAAGGCTAGAGAGGCTGGGATTATTCTCATTGGAGCAGAGAAGGTTACAAGGAGACCTAATAGAGGTCTTCAAAATCATGAGGGGATTTGATAGGTTAGAAAGGGAAAAACTGTTTCCACTGGTGGGTGTGTCGGTGACTCGAGGTCACAGATTCAAAATAGTATCTAAAAGAAGCAGAGGGGAGATGAGAAGAATTTTTTTCACGCAGTGAGTTGTTCGAATCTGGAACGCATTGCCTGAAAGGGTGGTCGAGGCCTATTCGATAACTACTCTTAAAAATGCAATGGACGGGTATTTGAGGAGGACAGGTTTGCAGGGTTATGGGGAAAGGGCTAGGAATGGGATTGACATTACATTGCTCTTTTCAAAGAGCTGGCACAGACTCGATGGGCCGAATGGCCTCTTTTTGTGCTATATGATTCTATGATTCTATGAAATTCACACATAAGAAGGGGTTAGTAGTGACCAGGCAAGTAATATATGAAAAGGGGGAAAGATAAATAGGAAGGGTTGTTTTCCCATCCCTCTAACCTACCTTACACATCTGCAGGTAATTGTCCAATTGTACAGAATTGAATGATTCAAATTCAGGCAAGTCTTAGCTTTGCATGCATTGTGATACACTACGACCATCAGCAATTTCTTTTTTAAAACAATGTGCAGTAACATACCTGCTATCCCACCACAAGTTGCATTTGCACGTGCTTGGCTGAGCAGAATATATCTGCGTGTTTCACTCAGCTGCAGCTTGACCCAGTTTCCCAGCGAGTATGTGATTCCATGAAAGATATGGTAGTCTCATTATATTGGATGGAGTCTTTTACTCCACCCAACCTGAAGGAAGTGGAACCAACTGAAACAGGGGATTTATTCCTTAATTGGTGAAATCTAAAATATTATGTTTTTTTAAGTATCCTCATGCGTAAAGAGAATACATTAAATTTACATTTTACAAAATAAAAAATTAATGCATTCAGCTCCTTTATTGCTGTATTTATACCAATGGAGAAACATGATTGTCTTTGACACAGAAACAGGAACTGCGAAGCAATTAAAGTTGTTTTGTGCTCCAATTCATCTGTCCCTCAGAAGAGTTGAAAGGGATCTTATGCAACACAACGGATGAAGTCCTCGAGAGCAGTAGTTTCTACTAAAAAGTAAAATGTTCCAAATGTGATCTTGTGAACACTGTTGTCTAACATTATATCACTTGTATTACTAGAAGTTCCAAGACTAAAGCATTTTGCTTGTCCGAAGCTAGTTTCCTCCTCTTCAGTTATAAAAGTTATAAAAGTTATATGTATAAAAGTTATATATTCTGTTGGTCAGACATTAGTTTCATAACTATGCCTAATTACCTTGTGGCGTTCGACCAAACTTCACAAGATCTCAAGATTGGTTTGGATGAAGAGACTCATATGAAGTATAAACACTAGATTGACTGAGTGGCCTGTTTCTGCGCTGTCCGTTCTTCAACCCATTTGATCTTATCTTTCCATAATGCCCACCCTACGACCCTTATATCGTTTTAAAATCTATTTATTTTTAAATGTGTTCAGTGTCCTAGCCTCAACCAAAACTCCTTGCCATTTACTTCCGATTTCCTGTAATTTTACCCAAATAGATAAGAAAATATAAATTATCCTAAATTAAATTTAGCACCTTTCACATCTGAAAGACATCTCAATGCCTTTCATGTAACTTTATTTTCTGTAAAGTTTAATAATGACTGTGTATATTGCAGGTGAACGTGGCAGCCAATTTGCACAATGTCTCACAAACAGCTGTGAAGTAAAGATCAATTTTATTTGGAAATTGTTGACCAGGACATTGAGAAAAAAACTACCTTCTCTTTTTGAGTTGTGTCATGGGATCTTTAACAGCCACCTGAACGGGTGGTTGGGACCTCAGTTTAATGCCTCATCTGAAAGACTGTATTTCCAACAATGCAGGACACGCTCATCATTGCATTGGAATGTCAGCCTCGACATACACATGTTCAACGTCCCAACATTGGCCTTGAACCGACAGCCTTCTGACTCACAGACAAGAGTATTACCAACAGGCTAGAGCAGATTGACACACCCAGCTAAGCCAAACTGACACATCAAAGACAATTATGAGTTCATATATAATTATTAGATCACGCTCTCCTCCCAGAATCATTTTTGTTTCATTTAAAAGTATATACGAAATATGACAATTACAAAAATAATATTTTCTAATTTATTTAATTAATATTTCAATTGACAATTAAATATATTTTATCGTTTATAGTATAAGAGTGAAACAGATTTACAAATGTAAAAGTATGCCTGGATAAAACGTATGCTAACTTCGATTTATCTCTTTTTTATTGTATCTTTGAAGAAAATATATTAAAATGTACTACAACTGGATCATTTGTGAGGACTCATAATTTGAAATGAACAATAGGACGATTGATATTAAATTGATTTTGTTTTTTTTCTGGTGGATTACAAAATTATTTTATTGTGTATTGCACAAAATGTCAAATGCTGTATGTGTTATGCGAGAACTTGGACAATTCGTACTCGCAGACTATCTGTCTCTTTGAGACATCACAACCAAGTTTGTCCTTGTCCTCACCATTGTTCCACATATGTGTCCCTCCAGCAGAAGTCACTGGAGAGTGATCAGGAGCCGGACTTCTGTCTCTCTTTGCTCTCACCCAGGGGTGCTGAGGTTCATTGTACCATCTCCTGTTACCGTCTCAGATTAGATTCTTTCTAACTCCAGACTTGAACCTGGAAGCACTCTGTTCACAGTCATAGGAATATAGAAACTGGAGTAGGCCATTCAGTCCCTTGAGCCTGTTCCGCCAATAGATCATGGCTGATCTGTACCTCAACCCTAAATACAGTATGCGTCTTGGTTGACTTGGATAAACTCCAATTCAGCCTGCGTCTTTTAGGTGATATGTTAAACTGAGGTCCCTTCTCCCAGTTCAGGTGAACATTAACGATCTCAGGGCACTATTCAAAAAGAGAAGGGAGGTTTCTCCTGCTGGTTTGACTAACAATCCCCCAAATAAAATTAGCCATTGACTTCATGGATCTTTATGGGACATTGCTGTGCACAAATTCGCTGCTGTCTTCACGTACAAACTACACGGTAAAATTCTGTGAAGCCCTTTGAGATGGGCACCCAAAATGATTGAGCAACTGGACTATGAGGAGTGATTAAGTAAACTGGGTATGTTCACCCTGGAGAAGAGAAGGTTGAGGGGCGATATGATTACGGTCTTTAAGATTCTGAAGTGACCAGATAATATAAATCATGATAAGCTGTTTTATCTTGCACTGAACAGTAGAACCAGAGGGCACAGCCTGCGATTGAAGTGGGTGAATTCAGAACAAATCTGGGGAGACACTATTTCAGTGAGAGAGTAGTAAACTTATGGCTCTCTAGGGAGACAGTGGAAGCAGAAAGCAGTGGAAGTAAACAGGTTCCCTAGGGAGACAATGGAAGCAGAAAGTGTTGTTTGTTTCAAGAATAAATTAGATAAATTTCTGCAAGAAAATAATATCTCGGGATACAGTATATAGTTTGGGACAAGGCATGTCAAGCGACTACCAGGATGTGGAAGGCAAACTAGAATGAACTTGGTCTTCTTTCGCCTAGCAAATTCTTATGTTCATATATCCTCCTGACATGAAAGGTACTATACCAAATCAATTATTAATATTGTTATTATAACTGCGAGATCAGGAGAACCTATGGATATTATGCATAAATAATCATTTTCCATAACATTTTTGTTCCTATATCAACAATCTGTGGGACAGAAAATTAGCATTAAATGGTCAGCATTAAACTTGAAGAAATAATGGAATTTTGATTAAGGACGTCCTAAACATTTGTGATATAGTACACAAAGAAGATACACAATGTTAGTGTTCATGTTCATCCTCTCGCCCTTCACTAAATGAATAGCTCTTTGAAGTTCATAAACTTGATGTTCAATGAAAAAGGGCTGTCACATTTGCATGGTTTGTTAAAGTTCAAAGAAGAAGATTAGAGAACTGACTGTTTGTTCCAATTGGACCATGTTGTTGAAACCACACTTTGAAACTTGTAACTTTTGTATTTAGTTTTCTGTTATTTATTCACTCCTGCATATTCCTTGTTGTACAAATATTACCATATATATCAATTAAAATATAATTAGACAGCAATATTGAGATTGCTGATATTTTAGCCTCCAATACTTGAGGCTGAGAAACACAATTTTGTTTTGTAAATTTTTCAAACAGATCTAGACCTATCAGTTTTACGAATTGTAAAGTAGCACAAGCCTCAACAGGCTCAAGAGGAACACAACTGTGGGCAGCTGAGATTCAAAAGTATTTTGGAAGTTTGTTGGACTACAGAGGGCATTCAATATAAAATTGAGACAAGGTGATAAATCTCATAACGAATGAATGATGAAACCAAATGGAATTACTGTACACTGAGATATAGGTCACCTCTCACAGTTTTTTGATGTATTCTATGTTTATTATGCAAATAGCAAGGGTTTCATGAAATTTTCTTATTGTAACATTTCACATTGTAGACTGCGATTCCTAAATTAATACAATTAATAAGTTCAGCAGACTCTGGCCTACTTCATGTCTCTCGCCCGACCCATTCTACCATTGGTGGCTGGGCTTTCAGCCTCTCTGCCCCCACTCTTTGGAACTCCATCCCAGAATCCCTTTGCCTTGCTCCCTTCCTTGCCTCCTTCAAGACATCACTCAAGACCTTCCTTTTTGACCGCCCTCCTACCTCTCTGCCCTCCGTCATCCAAACCCTGCCCCTCCACGCTTGGGTCCTGATCCCTGACTGTTCAGCGCCATGGGACATCCTCCCGACATAGAAGGCGCTTTACAAATGTAATTTTGTTGTTGTTGTATCTACTTGTTCAGGAGGACACAAAAGATCCCGTGCACTATTGCAAAAGAGAAGGGAATTTCAGTGGTCCTGGTTTTCTGGTCAGTGATCTACAGACAAAATAAGTAGCGTCCCGGAGCGCTTGACATTGATGGAGTCTCACACTAAGCCAGGAAGAGAGGGAGCAGGGAGGTGACCGTAAGCACGATCAAAAAGGGGGACTTTAGGTGGTATTTGAAAGTCGGGAGGGAGGGGGCAAGGTGGAAGGATTGAGGGAGAGAGTTCCAGACCTTCGGGGCGTAGTGGATGAAGGCACGACATTGTTGATGGCTGCTACAAATACACAATTACTGCACTCTACAGTAAAATCCTGTGAAGCGCTTTGAGACATATTGACGATATAAGGTGCTAGACCAAATGCAAAAATAATTATTATAAGAACTGCAGAAATCCAATTTCAATGTTAACACTGAATTCCACAATTTGCCAAATTCCCAATGCTCCAGATTCACATAAATAGACTACAACTAGACCTTGGCTAAATTCCCCCTTTTCATCCTCACAGCCAACATGTTTGAATATTGCACTGCAGAAAGTTTCCTATTTTCCTATTCGCACTTGAGATTTTAAGTCATTAGAAAGATGGGAGTGTCGGCACTCAGCAATCCGGGTTGTGTTGAGTCATTCTGTTTGTCAGCTGCTGCAACCATCTTCTTTGGTAGGTTTGCAAAACGATAAACCATTGTTTAGTCAGCAATTTGCTCTAAGGTCTGATTTGCGGTTTGAATGCCTTCTCTTTGCTGGAACATCTGGACAGTGAGATTAAAGGAACCGAGTTGGTTTTCAGGGCTCTGATTACTTACATTTTGATTACTTTTTGGCTGGTGGTCCTGTTTAGGGCTATTTATGCAAAGCTGCATGTGCAGCATCAGTATATCCCCCAAAACAGAATTACAAGGAGAGTTAGAATGGGTTGAGAGATTTACTCCATGGGGCCTTACATTTGGCATTTAGGAAAGTAAACCATGTTCTTTGCTATATGCTCTCGATAGCCTAGTTTTCTCTTTTTTAATGTTTACCCATAAAACGTGAAGTGAAATATATCAACATTTCTCTCAATATCCTTCATAGCCCAGTTACACAATAGCCATTGGCTTAATAGAGTGAAGCAGGCGGCCAGCAAGCTCCTATATTACTGGCTCTGAGTTGTCCTCACCCTGGGTTGAGTGTATGCAAAGTTGAGCCTGGCATATGCATACCAAACAAAATATCCAACATCTGAATGATGGTTCACTTCTTAACGTTAGGGAAGAGCTGACAGGGCTTTTGTGTTTTACCAATTACACATTTTACTCTTGGCCCAACAAACTTCCTGAGAACTTTGCAAATTTAAAAATTTGGTGAAAAGTTTCCTTCAACGATGGAGCACGAGGCCCCAGCACTGCACTGGCGTGTCAGCTGAGGCTATGGCTGAGATTCAGCAGCAGGAGTGC